>NW_024070203.1:84149889-84848820 GCF_014754425.2 Oryx dammah | reverse complement strand
GGCTCGCCTTAGACTCGGCAGGTAGAGTGTTTCCTTGTGTTTGGAAACCTCTCTTCTTAGAATTCCCTTCCCGGGACGGGCTTCCCTTCCCGGGATGGAGCTCCCTCCCCACCTCCTTTGTCTCTTTTCTCGTCTTTTATATTTTTTCCTACCTGGTTTTGAAGACACTGATCTGCTTTTCTGGTTGCCTGATGTCCTCTGCCTGCATTCAGAGGTTGTTTTGTGGAGTTTGCTCCGCGCTGAAATGATCTTTTGAGGAATTTGTGAGGGAGAAAGTGGTCTTCCCTTCCTATTCCTCCGCCATCTTAGGACCGCCCTCCAGAAAGAAATCTTAAAAAGGACATATTTTTGCTCTTGTTTGGGACTGATTATAGGGGCTCTGGCTTGTGCTTTCTAATAAATTACCCATGTGGCTATTTTCACTCATTCTTATCAGGAGAAAAAGAGAGCATCATAATTCTCACCAGTCTAGGAACATTGTGAAATAATGTCAGTCATGAGATATTTATGAAAACTTTAGAATGGAGGAGAGTCTAGGAAAGAAAGAACTGTGAAAGGTCTGGGAGCCACAGAAATATTTTGATAACAGACAGTCACTGGGGATTTAAAATACGTATGTAAAACTGTTTGGTTCTTTAAAAGGAATAATTCCTAATGGATGTTTGAAATGTGTGTGTATGTATTTCTCAGAAACTCTGGACGTATTTCTAGCAGTCATTGATTAATAACTCTCGAGTCATATCTGAGTCAATATATTACCAGTTTTAATGTCATTTTTACTTAATTTAATTATCTGTTGGCCACTAGGCCATGGAATTCTGGCTTGGGATGTCTATAATAGTCTCATATAAGAAACAGATTAAGTAGAATCAGAATAAAATCTCCCCCAAAGGCTATTTGGGATTCTTAATTTCTCTTGACATCTTTGGAAGTGAGCAAAAGCTGCATTATTCATTACTTCTTAAAAATTTTACTCACATAAATAACCTTAAGAACTATAAATCTCTTATCTCAAGAGGCTTTCAGGACAGAAGCTATAAAATATAACTGGAGTAGACACTGGCCCAGCTAATTCAGAAACAAAATTTGTAATTGAATATTTATATCTCAATTTGAGTTTCAGGAAAATAAGATCTTTTCTTTTCCAAAAGAAAATCATAGATCCTCTTGACCGCATGAGAAAGAAAACAGAAACTTTTAACCTGAATAGAAGGAACATCATTTGAAGCTGGTAATTGAGTAAATCTCAAGATTCATATTTCCAGTTCTCCCCACTCCCTCCTTCCCTTCTGCTGGGATTTTCAGGGAATAGTAGAGTTAGGAGAAGCTGTGAGAAGTTTGAAAACTATGAGTAATTTTATAATTAAAGCAGTTGGAATTTGTTTCTTTGACAGCATATGTTAGACCATTGGGTGCAGGTAGGTAAAAGCAGCAGATAGCCAAGACCCTTTTGGGAATAGTGTGTGCATCATTTTAATGCAAAGTGAGACTAATTTGATATGCTATATTGTGGAAAATATTAAATACCATCAGAAGTCATCACTGACATAATAAAGTCTATGTAGATACAAGCCCTGGCAACCTTTATCCAGGTGTTCTTAATTGTTACTGACTTGACAGAGGACAGAGGATGAGATGGTTGGATGGCATAACTGACTCAATGGACATGAGTTAGCGTAAACTCAGGGAGATAGTGAAGGACAGGAAAGTCTGGTATGCTGCAAGTCACTGGGTCTCAAAGATTCAGACACAATTTAGCGACTGAACAGCTGACTTGACAACCGCTAGGTGACACTGTTGCTTCACCAAGTTAGTGCAGCAGGCTCCAGGAACTGCTCCAGAGGAAGTGCTGCTGCTTCTGTTAGCCTGAAAGTGAACTGATACTGACCATCAACATAATTACAAGCAGTTCTGACAGTACCATCTATTACATGTAATGTATGCTTGCTTATAATAAAACAAACTACTGCTGCTGCTTCTGCTAATCACCAGACCAGTGTCTAGTATATGTCAGTTCTGTGATGACCTTTGTGCCTTGTAGTTTAACTTAATCCTTCTGTTAATCATGCTTGTGGGAGGTTACAAATCTAAGAAGTGGCAGAACCAGGTACCCTGGCCCCTTTATTGACAGATGTGGCCACTAGTCACATAGCAAGCTAGTGGTAGGATGTGACATCTCCGATGGTATGTGTTTCCAATCAAGTTGCCTATATCAAAATAAGAGGGCCACCTGACCTGCCTCTTGAGAAATCTGTATGCAGGTCAGGAAGCAACAGTTAGAACTGGACATGGAACAACAGACTGGTTCCAAATAGGAAAAGGAGTACGTCAAGCCTGTATATTGTCACCTTGCTTATTTAACTTATATGCAGAGTACATCATGAGAAACGTTGGACTGGAAGAAACAAGCTGGAATCAAGATTGCAGGAGAAATATCAATAATCTCAGATATGCAGATGACACCACCCTTATGGCAGAAAGTGAAGAGGAACTAAAAAGCCTCTTGATGAAAGTGAAAGAGGAGAGTGAAAAAGTTGGCTTAAAGCTCAACATTCAGAAAACGAAGATCATGGCATCTGGTCCCATCACTTCATGGGAAATAGATGGTGAAACAGTGGAAACAGTGTCAGACTTTATTTTTGGGGGGCTCCAAAATCACTGCAGATGGTGATTGCAGCCATGAAATTAAAAGATGCTTACTCCTTGGAAGAAAAGTTATGACCAACCTAGATAGCATATTCAAAAGCAGAGACATTACTTTGCTGACTAAGGTCCGTCTCGTCAAGGCTATGGTTTTTCCAGTGGTCATGTATGGATGTGAGAGTTGGACTGTGAAGAAAGCTGAGTGCCAAAGAATTGATGCTTTTGAACTGTGGTGTTGGAGAAGACTCTTGAGAGTCCCTTGGACTGCAAGGAGATCCAACCAGTCCATTCTGAAGGAGATCAGCCCTGGGATTTCTTTGGAAGGAATGATGCTAAAGCTGAAACTCCAATACTTGGCCACCTCATGCGAAGAGTTGACTCATTGGAAAAGACTCTGATGCTGGGAGGGATTTGGGGCAGGAGGAGAAGGGGATAACAGAGGATGAGATGGCTGGATGGCATCACTGACTCGATGAACGTGAATCTGAGTGAACTCCGGGAGTTGGTGATGGACAGGGAGGCCTGGCGTGCTGCGATTCATGGGGTCGCAAAGAGTCGAACACGACTGAGTGACTGAACTGAACTGAAGGAAAAACAGTGAAGTGGGTTAACATAAACAGTTTCCTTTCTACTACTTTTTAAAAGATGTTCTTGGAAACTCATATTTGTGGATAAATTCTATTTGATATACCTACTAATGTTTTCATTCACAGCAGATAACTTTAACTTAGGATTGCTAGATAAAACATGATTCCTATATAAATTTGTTTCAGATAAATATTAGTAACTTCTTAGCATAAGTATGACCCATGCAAAAATCTGTATCTCTGGTAAACAATAAATATATTTATTTTTTGTATAAGTATGTTCCAAATATTGAATGGGGAATATCTATATTAAATTAAAATTATTTCTTATTTATATGAAATGCTAATTTACCTAGGTCTCCTATATTTTAATTTGCTAAATCTGTCAACATTACCTTACTTTTCTTTCAGTTAATTTGGGACAGTTTAACAAAGCTCAGTCAATTTTCTGCCTCTCTGTTTTGGACTCTCTCTCTTCTCTATCTACCCCTGTGTTCCTGAGGAATACATTTGTCCTTTTAAGGAACGTCCCGTGATCTGACTCTTAAATGTTTCTGCTTCTTGCCAGACGTGCTCGAAGAGAATGGCGGTTAGATGTGAAAGTGCCTGTACATAAAGTGCTGCATCAGATTCAGAAACTGCTTTGTTGCTTTCACTGTACTCACTATTTTTCGCATTATCTGCTTAAGTTCCTGATGAAGTAAGTAAGTAAAGTCCCTCAGTCGTGTCCGACTCTTTGCAACCCCATGGACTATAGCCTACCAGGCTCCTCCCTCCATGGGATTCTCCAGGCAAGAGTACTGGAGTGGGTTGCCATTTCCTTCTGCAAAGTTCCTGATTAGAGTGTGGGAAAGAGCATATATAACCTGCCTTATTCCTAACCTCAGAGATCAATTCCAGAAGGAAGTTTAGACCTTGAATTTTTAAATCTATTCTTAGTTTTACAATCCTAATTACGTTAAGTCTCCTAAAGTGTCATGCTCCCTCATTCATGGGACCTCCCTGTGAGTGAGTAATCCACGAGATGTATCAGAAAACATTCTGATCATATATGTAGTTTTTAAAGTAGCCAATTAAAACAATGGCTTCAAATAATAAAATCTGTTCACTGGACTGGAGACTTTGGGAGTATAAATTTAATTTAATTCCATGGAGTTTTTCTTTTAAGTACAGGTTAATAAGCTGCCCCCCAAAAGTAATCCTTTCTGTACAGACAGGTAAAAGAATTGAGAAGTATAAAGTAAAATTTATTTTATGTGCTACTAATAAGCATGTTCATCACTGCTTACTTCACACTAGTTTTAAGATTCTATGTATTTTTTATAAATTAGGATGAGATCCCCAGTATTTATAGATTAGAATGAGACCCCCAGTCAATTTATTCAAAGCAATTTATAGATGAAAATATTTCTCCTGGCTGACATAAAGAATTGCCTTAGATTAAAGACAACCAGAGCAATAATGGCAAATTTACATTCCCACCAAGCCATGGTGATATTCTAAGAGATCTATGCAAACTTTCTTTCTGAGCATGGATGCACTGCTTCAGAATTATTCTTAACTCCTCATTTCAGTAATTCAATTGAATTAATTCTTCTTTGTTGACCCAGAGTATGGATGACCTTTTAGTTAATCATCTTCAGAATGTAGAGGATATAAATACCAGAAGATTAAAAAAAAAAAAGGCAAGAGTTTAAGCATTTAGAACCAACTTGAGGACATGGCAATGTTTAGGCTCTGAAAAGGAAAAGTGAAGTTGGCATTTTTGTTGCTGTTGTTCAGTCGCTAAGTTGTCTCCAACTCTTTGTGACCCCATTGACTAGCACACCAGGGTCCTCTGTCCTCCACTATCTCCTGGAGTTTGCTCAAATTCATTCCGTTGCGTCAGTGATGCCCTCCAACCATCTCATCCTCTGCTGCTGTCTTCTTTTGCATTCAATCTTTCACAGCATCAGACTCTTGTCCAGTGAGTCAGCTCTTTGTATCAGGTGGCCAAAGTATTGGAGCTTCAGCTTCAGCATCAGTCCTTCTAATGAATATTCAAGGTTGATATCTTTTAGGATTGACTAGTTTGATCTCCTTGAAGTCCAAGGACTCTCAAGAATCTTCTCCAGCACCATGATTCTAAAGCATCAATTATAGTGTTCAGCTTTCTTTTCTTTCTTTCTCACATCTGAACATAACTACTGGAAAAACCATAACTTTGACTATATGGAGCCTTGTTGACAAAATGATGTCTCTGCTTTTTAATACTCTCTTTAGGTTTGTCATAGCTTTCTTCCAAGGAGCAAGCATCTCTAAATTTCATGATTGCAGTCACCATCTACCGTGATTTTGGAGCCCAAGGAAGTGAAATCTGTCATTGCTTCCACTTTTTCCTCTTCTATTTGCCAGAGATTTGGCATGCAGATGTTCAAAGTAAGCAGAGATATGTGACCATTTTTTTTGAGGATAAATAATGTTGTTGTCCAGTTTAGAATTTTGAGTTCAAGCAAGGCAGATAGAAGTATTGGGTTGGCCAAAAAATTCTTTCATTTTTTTCCTGTAAGATGGCTCTAGTAGCATTTAGTTGTCTTTAACTTCATTTGAAACAATTTTGTTAGATTGTATTGTAACAGCTGTCATATCAGCATGTATTTTTTAAAAAACTTAACCAAAATTGGTGAATTTTTCTATAGCCATTTTAATGTTGAAGATGGAAGAAAAAAGCAACATTTTAGCATATTATGCTTATTATTTCAAGAAAGGTAAATGTGCAACTGAAACACACACACAAATTCTGTGCAGTCTATGGAGGTGTGACTGATCAAACATGTCAAAAGAGGTTTGTGAAATTTCATGCTGAAGGTACCTTGCTGGACAATGCTCCATGGTCAGGTAGACCAGTTAGTTAGGTCAGGTTGACAGTGATCAAATGTAGACATTAATTGGAACAGTCAGTGTTATACTTTGCAAGATATAGTCAGTATACTCAAAATATTCAAATCAAGTATTGAAAATCATTTGCACCAGCTTGATTTTGTTAATCATTTTGATGTTTGGGTTCATCATAAATTAAGCAAAAAAAAAAAAAAAAAACCTGATCATATTTCCACATGAGATTCTTTACTTAAACATAATGAAAACATTATGTTTTTTAAAACAAATTGTGACAGGTGATAAAAAGTGGATACTGTACAATAATGTGAGATCATAGTGCAAGTGAGATAAGCCAACACCAGCCTCACCAAAGGCCAGTCTTCATCCAAAGATGGTATTGTGTATATGGTGGTATTGGAAAGGAGTCCCCTATTATAAATTCCTTCTGGAAAGCTGAATGATTAATTTCAACAAATACTGCTCACAGTTAGACCAACTGAAAGCAGTGCTTGATGAAAAGTGTCCGGAATCAGTCAACAGAAAACTCATAATCCTCCATCAGGATAATGCAAGACTGCATGTCTCTTTGATGACCAGGCAAAAACTGTTACAGCTTGGCTGGGAAGTTCTGATTCATCTGCTGTATTCACCAACCATTGCACCTTCAAATATCCATTTATTTTGGTCTTTACAAAATTCTTAACGGAAAAAATTTCAGTTCCCTGAAAGACTGGAGAAAGCACCTGAAATAGTTCTTTGCTCAAAAGAAAAAGTTTTGAAATGATGGAATTATGAAGTTACCTGAAAAAACGACAGAAGCTAGTGGAAGAAATCAGTGAATATGGTGTCAATAAAGTTTTTGGTGAAAATAAACAATGTGTCATTTATTTTTACTTAAAAAAAATGAAAAAAAAAAAAAAAAAAGGCCTTTTTGGCCAATCTAGTAGATTTGGCTTGTTATTCAATTTGGAATCTAAGTAGGCTGATTTGCAAAAAATATAAACTGGGTAAGATTGTCCATCCCAGGAGAAGAAAGCATTCCATACTAATTGAGTAGTGATTGGAAGTAAGACACTATTGAAATACATTATTCAAGTACTCCTAGCAACTAATGAAAGAAATGTATAGGAATTAAAAACTAACATTTATCAGTGCCTCTCCTATATGCCAGATATTGTCCTTGGCACTCTACTTATCAAAATCCTCCCTTGAAAGACCTTGAAAAGTTGGCATCAGATTTTAGCTTTGCTTGCCAACATGCTGGTTGATTATCTGGCTTCACGATACAATGCTTCAAATATTTCTTTTTTTCATGTTCTCCTTTTGACATGAATAAAAAATAATGTTCCCTCGGGCTTAATTTGTCTGCTCTAGTATGTGTGTGTGTGTGTGTATAACTGCCAAATATATAGTGATTATGTTACAAAATATCTTTGTAATCTATGTGCAATATAGATCATGCAACTTTTCACATAAATTTTAGTTACACCACTAGTTAATTGGGAGAATGAGAATTCTGGTACTATCCCCATGTGCTACTTCTTGAAGTGAAAGTAATTCTTTATGGAAGGCCTAAAATGTACCTCAGAGTTTTGAATTTTCAATAACTAAGATTATTTGAGTATTTGTCTACAGTTCAGTCACTCAGTTGTGTCCAACTCTTTGTGACCCCATGGACTGTAGCATGCCAGGCCTCCCTGTCCATCACCAACTCCTGGAGTTTACTCAAACTCATGTCCATTGAGTCAGTGATACCATCCAACCATCTCATCCTCTGTCGTCCCCTTCTCCTCCTGTCTTCAATCTTTCCCAGCATCAGGGTCTTTTCTAGTGAGACAGCTCTTCACATCAGGTGGCCAAAGTATTGGAGTTTCAGCTTCAACATTCGTCTACATCTTCCATTAAATGATAAATTTCTTTTATTTGTTTGACTCTGATATCTGAGTTATACTTAACTCCCCAATTTGACTTCCTAAGGACAAATAAGCTGAGTATTGAGAATTTCTGAATATTATGTGCATTATGATAATAAGACATTAGTTGTAGCAGCCCATATTTGAATTATGTTGTCAAATACTGAATGTAAACAAGTAAGAAAAAAAAAACTGACTCAAAAGAAAAATGTTTCATGGCTTCAATGTCCCAGGATATTCTAACTGTAAGTGCTCTTAATTTCTATTGGGAAGTCAATTGGTCCAGAAAAGTGGGCATCATTTAAGTACTGTGGAAGTCAACATGGAACGTATTGAAAAATGTCCCAGTGAAACCACTCAAAAAATCAGTTTCTTGTACATCTGGACTAGCATGAGATGTTAGCCCAAAAAAGCCCCATTGAAGCATTATTAGTAAGATGTATATCCCAGTGTTATCTTAAAAAAAAATCCACAAAACTGGAAGAACTAAAGTATCTACTCCTAGGAAAATGATTATGTAAACCTTGGTACACCTTTATGAGGGAATATTGTGCAGTCATTAAAAAATTGTGTTCTCTAAGAGTTTTTCATGATATGGCAAAGGGTTATAATAGTGAAATTTTAAAAAGTGTTATGTATACAGTGTTGTCTCAGCTATTTAAAGAAAAATGTTTCATACGAAAAAAATGGAACAAACTACAAGCAGAACTTTAATCAACAATGTGATCGTAAAACATCTTTTTTTTTTAAACCACCATTCTATACTTTACAAAACTTTCTATTTTATAATAGAAATTTGATTATGTAATCAGAAAAATTAAATGTATTGAAAAAAATTAATGGGTTCTGAGTTCTTATCAAAGTACAAGTGTTCTGCTTTTACCCTATTGATCCTTGACACAAAAGTATACAAAACAATGGAATTTGACCATGGAAAATAGAAGCAATGGAATAAGCAGAGATCTGAGTTTTAATATTTGGTGTTTTAGTACACATGTACATATGAGAACATTTAAAAAAATTTTCAGTTGTGTAAGTTTACTCATATTTCATGTACACAGTAATTATCTTGGATAAAAAACACTTCTTGTTGCAAGTAAGTGAGACCCTAAGATTAATTAATTATCAGTCCTAAACCTTAGACTAGCCCCCTATTTCATGCATAAAAACCTGTGACCATTTCTGAGGAATGCTATAAAAATGATTTCCACACAATTTGAATCCTCTTCATTAGGAGTCACTCCTAGGTACTATTTCAACTTTAAGACATAAGAGTTAATGAGGTAACACTAAAATATCCTCTCTAGCATTGAATTTCCACTAAAAGTGATTGCATAAATCAAACACTATTTGACAGTGTTGGGGAAACTTGCTTTTTTGGATGATCCCTTTGCAGCAATGTAGACTATGTGGAGTATTTTAGACATTTTTCTTCTGAGTAACAACAATTCCAGAGTCTGTTTTTTTCTCTGTTATTATGGATGATACCTTCTAGATGAGTGCTCTGAATCCAGAGTAATGAAGTTATTCAGTTCAGTTCAGTCATTCAGTCGTGTCTGACTCTTTGCGACCCCATGAATCACAGCACGCCAGGCCTCCCTGTCCATCACCAACTCCCGGAGTTCACTCAAACTCATGTCCATCGAGTCGGTGATGCCATCCAGCCATCTCATCCTCTGTTATCCCCTTCTCCTCCTGCCCCAAATCCCTCCCAGCATCAGAGTCTTTTCCAATGAGTCAATTCTTTGCATGAGGTGGCCAAAGTATTGGAGTTTCAGCTTTAGCATCATTCCTTCCAAAGAACACCCAGGACTGATCTCCTTTAGAATGGACTGGTTGGATCTCCTTGCAGTCCAAGGGACTCTCAAGAATCTTTTCCAACACAACAATTCAAAAGCATCAATTTGCTGGCGCTCAGCTTTCTTCACAGTCCAACTCTCACATCCATACATGACCACTGGAAAAACCATAGCCTTGACTAGACAGACCTTTATTGGCAAATTAATGTCTCTGCTTTTGAATATGCTATCTAGGTTGGTCATAACTTTCCTTCCAAGGAGTAAGTGTCTTTTAATTTCATGGCTACAGTCACGATTTGCAGTGATCTTGGAGCCCCCCAAAAAATAAAGTCTGACACTGTTTCCACTGTTTCTCCATCTATTTCCCATGAAGTGATTGGACTAGATGCCATGATCTTCATTTTCTGAATGTTGAGCTTTAAGCCAACTTTTTCACTCTCCTCTTTCACTTTCATCAACAGGCTTTTTAGTTCCTCTTTACTTTCTGCCATAAGGGTGGTGTCATCTGAGGTTATTGATATTTCTCCTGGCAATCTTGATTCCAGCTTGTGCTTCTTCCAGTCCACAGTTTCTCATGGTGTATTCTGCATAGATGTTAAATAAGCAGAGTGACAATATATAGCCTTGACGTACTCCTTTTCCTATTTGGAAGCAGTCTGTTGTTCCACAGATGTCCTTTTCATTATAGGGGACTGGGATACAAAAGTAGGAAGTCAAGAAACACCTGGCTGCTGCTGCTGCTGCTGAGTCGCTTCAGTCGTGTCCGACTCTGTGCGACCCCATAGACGGCAGCCCACCAGGCTACCCCGTCCCTGGGATTCTCCAGGCAAGAACACTGGAGTGGGTTGCTATTTCCTTCTCAAGAGTAACAGGCAAATTTGGCCTTGGAATACAGAATGAAGCAAGGCAAAGGCTAATAGAGTTTTGCCAAGAGAACGCACTGGTCGTAGCAAACACCCTCTTCCAACAACACAAGAGAAGACTACACATGGACATCACCAGATGGTCAACACGAAAATCAGATTATATTCTTTGCTGCCAAAGATGGGGAAGCTCTATACAGTCAGCAAAAACAAGACCAGGAGCTGACTGTGGCTCAGATCATGAACTCCTTATTGCCAAATTCACACTTAAATTGAAGAAAGTAGGGAAAACCACTAGACCATTCTGGTATCTCGAATATTAGGAGGATGCAAACATGCAGTCCAAACACCTTCTGTCCTGCCTCCCTCTCTTTGCTCCCTGCCCATTCCATCCTTTTACTTTGAAAATTCCTTGGATCTTGTAAATACACATTTGAAAGTAGAAGTGATTTTTTACACTTCATTAGAACTATCTCCCTTTGACCCCTATTATGAGTCAAAATAAGTCACGAGATAATGGCAGAAGGAAAAACATGTTAAAGAAACATACTGGAAAGTGTCATTTAATTCAAAGACAACAAAGTAAGTTACATGAGCAATCAGCACTGAAAGAATAGAATTTTGCTCACTGTATTATACTGGTTGTCCTGTCATGAGTAAAACATGAAATGCACTGTTTAGGACTATAATTGACATATTTGTGCAGCACATTTAAATGTCTCAGTTCTAAAACAGCACCATCAAAAATCAGAGCTTTTTAGGAATAGCACTAAATGAATTAGTCCTGAACAGCTGTGCATGTCACAGGAATTAGGATAAAGACTGAAGAGTGGACATTTTAAATGGCAGATGTTGGCTCAGTAATTAGGAATAATGTTCTAACAATTAGATTGTCTGAAAATCAGAATGAGTTATTTTTCTAAACTTGTCAATTACAGTCATCGGAAGAAATAAAACATAGGTTGGATTCAGGGCTGTGTCAACCTGTAAGACATTTTAGGTAAGTTGGGAGAAAGGTACCCTATCGAGTTCATGACTTAGTATTTGCTCCCTCTGCACTGATGTATCTCCATGCCAGCTATAAGACAGCAGCACATGGTTTCGTTTCATCTACTACTTAACGACTCAGGTGGGAACCTTTTGCAATGTCCTGTTATTAGAAATGCTATAGATCAACTTTCTAAAGTAGACTTGAATTTGGAGTTAATGCCCTCTGAGATTTATGTCTACATTTCTGGGTGTAACCTGAATATAAATCACTGCTTAGGTGTCCTGTTCTCCACATAGGCCGCATTCAAAGAAGCATAATGTTACAATCAAAAGTAATATGAGAAGAATTTCAATTTAATAAAGTGAAAGTGAATTGGCTCAGTCGTATCCAACTCTTTGCAACACCATGGACTGTAGCCTACCAGGCTCCTACATCCATGGGATTTTCCAGGCAAGAAGACTGGAGTGGGTGGCTGTTTCCTTCTCCTCAGTTTAATAAGTGACTCTCAAAAACTATTAAGTAAGTATGATCCAGTTTATAGTGTACAATGTTTCTTGAAATGTTTTTCTTCAAATTTTTTTTTCCTTCATACATGCTTCAGATCCCTTATTTTTCATAATTACTCTGGAAAGATAGAATTTTCCTTATAATTGTGAAAGAATAGGGAAAACTTGGGCAAGTAAAGACAAAATCTCCTTATTTTTCCCACTACTAACTCTCTCTTTCTGTCTGTACCTATTTTCTTGATTCCTTAACAGCACAACCTGGAAACTAGATTGAGATACATTAAATGATTCTTTGGTAATTTCGAGAGTAGGGATATGCATGTGTTAATAATTGCTGAGTAGATCCTATGTCTACAGAACTTTCCATTAGATCCTGAGAAAAGAGGCAAAGCAAGTTATGTGAATAATATCTACACTCAAGTAATTTACAGTCTCATGAGCCAAACTGGATAAAATCACACACAATAAATTTTAAGCAAGAAAATCAATAGACAGTGAAAATGACTACAACTGTAGACCTATGAATAACCCAAAAGTTACCTAGATCTTTGGTATATAGGAAGAAGGGAACTGTAGGGAAGCCAGGGAAATTTTCATTAAAAAGTTACATACTGAGTAAGTGTTCAGACAGGGAAAAAACTAGGAACATGGAACTAGGGAAATCTGAATAAAACCAAAGAGTCGGTGTGCAGCATATAGTATACTAATCTGCTAGAAAACAGCCAGGATGGGAAGTGTTTTTTCTCAGTGAGAATGCAACTCTCCATCCTGAGCTCCTGTAACACTTATTGTCTGACTTGATTGTTAATTTATTCTATTCTGCCTTTTGCATGAGATAATCCTTAGAAAATAGACAATATCTTCCCCTTGCCCATCCTTCTATTGCATTTCACACAATCTAGCAAAATGTGATTGATCAGTAAATACTTGCTAATTTAAGTAGAGTCGATAAGTAGCTGGTAGAGGAGGGGTAGAGAGTGGAGAAAGGATCACATGTTTAGGCTAATGGGTTTGAGTGTAATATTAGAAATTACTGGAAGTTCAAACATGTCAGAGATACGATCGAAATATTCTAGGAAGGAGGATTTTTTGTTGATTTACATGGAGATGATAAGTTCATCTTTTTATTTGTAAAGCTGTTGCCTGAACATTTGGGAAAGAGATGTCTCATACAGATGATATGGAGTACTGAATTTAAAGCTAATTTTAGCCACTGAAATTTTTGAATAAATATGTTCAGTTTTGAATTCTATGGACTAGGTTAAGTGCTTTGAGTGTCTCATGGGTGTGCATAAATTTCTTCACAAAAGTTTTTTTTTGAGTTGCTGATTATAATCAATCCTACAATTGATAGCATTCTTTAGAGTGAGATTTTTGGCATGTTTTAAATAATGTCTAAGCACATGGAGTTGGAAGAAAACCTGGAGTTTAAAAAATATTTTTAGGAAAGATCTACTCTAACTTTAGGAGGTTTTTTTTTTTTTAAAAAAATTGAGAGACTTCAGAACTATTTTATCAAACTAATTATTTTCCCTCCTGGTCTTAGAATGAAAATGAAAGTGTTAGTCATTTAGTCATATCCGACTTTATGCAGTCCCATGGATTGTCTCCTCTACTGATGGAGTTCTTCAGGCAAGAATACTGGAGTGGGTTGCCATTTCCTTCTCCAGAGGATCTGCCTGACCCAGGGATCAAACCCAGGTCTCCTGCATTGCAGGCAGGTTCTTGACTCTCTGAGCCACCAGGGAAGCCTTCCTGGTCTTTGGATGTTTTAGAGCAATTGTTGGCATTAATATGCTTCAGTTCAGTTCAGTTGAGTTGCTCATTCGTGTCTGACTCTTTCCAACCCCATGAATCGCAGCACGCCAGGCCTCCCTGTCCATCACCAATTCTCAGAGTTCACTCAGACTCACGTCCGTAGAGTCAGTGATGCCATCCAGCCATCTCATCCTCTGTCATCCCCTTCTCCTGCCCCCAATCCCTCCCGGCATCAGAGTCTTTTCCAATGAGTCAACTCTTCGCATGAGGTGGCCAAAGTACTGGAGTTTCAGCTTTAGCATCATTCCTTCCAAAGAAATCCCAGGGTTGATCTCCCTCAGAATGGACTGGTTGGATCTCCTTGCAGTCCAGGGGACTCTCAAGAGTCTTCTCCAACACCACAGTTCAAAAGCATCAACTCATGCTTAGATGTTTCTATATAGATTAATCTTCAGTTCCAAAAATTCTGTTCATAGGAATTCTTTGTTACTACCATTTAACTCAAAGTTTTTTGTAACATGACTGAAATTGCACAAATCATAGGTGTTGACTGATTATTTCAGTATTTAAGCTTTCAATTACTTTTTTCATTTTCTAACTTGGATTTGAATTTTTGACCTAAATATATTTTGAGATAAGTATCATTAGTATTAATGTTGATTATAAAAGTAGTAATACTCAGTTTATATATAGCTTCTGAATTTCTATATTTATGTAATGGGTGAAGTATATAAAACAAAGTTAGATTGCTGTTTGGGAAGAAAAAGCAACATCTCTATTAAAGGTGAATTTACTTATCTGATGAATCTACCTCTCACACTAAAAGAATAGGGCTAAAATACTGTGAGTCTCTGGTGAGACTCTAATGAAATGTTCATAAACGTAACATATGCAAACAATTGGAAAAATAAGTAAATTCTATTCTGTACATATGAATAAACTGTACATATATTGCTATATATTTAGGATTCATTGCATTTAAAAAGAAAAGTATTTTTGCACAGATAGAAAGCCAGTGATGTCATTTGTGGAAGACTGAGAAAGAAAAGTAATGCTCAAAATTCTCCAAGACAGGCTTCAGCAATATGTGAACCGTGAACTTCCAGATGTTCAAGTTCGTTTTGGAAAAGGCAGAGGAACCAGAGAGCAAAATGCTAACATCAGCTGGATCATCAAAAAAGCAAGAGAGTTGCAGAAAAACAATATTTCTGCTTTATTGACTATGCCAAAGCCTTTGACTCTGTGGATCACAATAAACTGTGGAAAATTCTGAAAGAGATGGGAATACCAGACCACCTGACCTGCCTCTTGAGAAACCTATATGCAGGTCAGGAAGCAACAGTTCGAACTGGACATGGAACAACAGACTGGTTCCAAATAAGAAAAGGAGTACGTCAAGGCTGTATATTGTCACCTTGCTTATTTAACTTCTATGCAGAGTACATCATGAGAAACGCTGGACTGGAAGAAGCACAAGCTGGAATCAAGATTGCTGGGAGAAATATCAATAACCTCAGATATGCAGATGACACCACCCTTATGGCAGAAAGTGAAGAAGAACTAAAGAGCCTCTTGATGAAAAGTGAGCTTAAAGCTCAACATTCAGAAAACAAAGATCGTGGCATCTGGTCCCATCATTTCATGGAAAATAGCTGGGGAAACAGTGAGAGACTTTATTTTCTGGGGCCTCCAAAATCACTGCAGATGGTGATTGTAGCTATGAAATTAAAAGATGCTTACTCCTTGGAAGGAACGATATGACCAACCTAGACAGCATCTTACAAAGGAGAGACATTACTTTGCCAACAAAGTTCCATCTAGTCAAGGCTATGGTTTTTCCAGTGGTCATGTATGGATGTAAGAGTTGGACTGTGAAGAAAGCTGAGTGCCAAAGAATTGATGCTTTTGAACTGTGGTGTTGGAGAAGACTCTTGAGAGTCCCTTGGACTGCAAGGAGATCAAGCCAGTTCATTCTAAAGGAGGTCAGTCCTGGGTGTTCATTGGTAGGACTGATGTTGAAGCTGAAACTCCAATACTTTGGCCACTGATGCAAAGAGCTGACTCATTTTGAAAGACCCTGATTCTGGGAAAGATTGAAGGCAGAAGGAGAAGGGGACGACGGAGGATGAGACGGTTGGATGGCATCACCGACTCAATGGACATGAGTTTGGGTAAACTCCGAGAGTTGGTGATGGACAGGGAGGCCTGGCGTGCTGCGGTCCATGGGGTTGCATAGAGTTGGACATGACAGAGCAACTGAACTGAACTAAATTGAGAGAGTAGTTCTTCACCTTAACTTAAAAACAATGGGAAAAATTACAGCCAGAGACACTGGAAGTATCCACGGTATCCAAGTAGCAATATTTTGTTATTTTAAAGACTTCCAGACAGACAGATCTCTACTCTGGACAAATAGGCATTAAGAGAGCTGCAGCAAACTATGTACATGCTATTCTTCTTGGCTTCACATTTTTTGTTAATGTCTTAGCTTTTTGGTTTAATTCGAATGGCACAGTCTTCATAAATGCAGGCCCTTTCTTCTTGGGACTGGGCCTTATAATTATAAAATAAAGGTCTTTGACAATCTGACTCTTCCATTATAAAATATAACATCCTTTCTGAAACAGAGAAACCCCCCAAAAGTCATGTGAAAAGAGGACAGAATCATAAAAAATGTTGGGAACTCTTCAAACAATATTATGAACCATATGTTATTCCTTAGAAATTTCAGTTAGGATAGTGCTAAGTGTGAGAATTATATGACTTGGAAAAATAGAGAAAACTGAGTGAACAATTCAGAGACAAGGAAGACATGTTTCCACAAATAATTGTTCAATGTAAGCTTATTTTCTTAGCCCATGAAATGAAATTTCTGTTTGTTTGTGAGAACTGGCTATTCTGTTACCAGACTGGGCAGTGGCTGTCTGAATGTTTCTGTATGAATGAAAATCTCCTCTCCCAGGGGGAAAAATGATAAGAGCATTTAGCAAAGCCTCTTAGGTTTCTGAATATTTCAGAAATGGCAGTCATTTGATATACTGAAAATACCCACTTCCCAAAGAAGTAAATCTAAATTCTCTGACTACATCTTGCATAACAAAACCTCTCCGGTTTTATGATTTTGCATAGCTTGTCGGGAGAAGGCAGGAATAGCTGAATGCTTCCTGGTTTCTTTAGCATAACCCAGCCCACTTGCAACACACGCCCAGAACTACCTCATTAGCCACTGGGATATAAGCCAGAACATAAGACTACAGTCAGTATAAGGGAATTACTGGCAAGAGAGCTCTACCCCAACTTAATACTGAATCCACTACTTTTCCAAGATCAGAAAATAGTACACTAACAGGTACCGCTTCTCATTCAGATAAAAATTCATGGTTTTAATCTGCATCTTTTATCTAGAATAATTAGCTATACCATAATAAAACATGCAGCCTGGCTGCATATATATATATATATATATATATGCTTTTGTTAATCTCTCTTTTAATATTTCCTGGATAGCTTTGACATTGTAAACCACAGACGATTTGGAGCCTGGCTTTGAAGGGAGGTGTTCTACAACAATTTTTTTCTTGTTTAAAGAAGTTTAATCTACAAGAGGTAATCTGAAAATGACGGGGGCAAAGAGAAAAAAGAAAAGCATGCCCTGGAGTAAGATGAGTATGCCCCGTTGTGAAGACTTTAAACAGTGGTGCAGACGGCGGCTGCCTATTTTGGAGTGGGCGACACATTACAGTCTGAAAGAAAGCTTGCTTCCAGACACTGTTTCTGGGATGATGCTGGCAGTTCAACAGGTGGCACAAGGTAATGTCCTGCATTTGATTTTCATTTTTATACAGAGTAGATATCACTTTGCTTTCTTGGAAGAGTATTTTGACCTAGGGTCTACTAACAAAATTGACTTTAATTAACTTTTGGAGAATAAACACACTGAATATCTGTGGAAACTTTTGTGTTTTCCTACTTGTCTTTTGCTTTCTTTTTGTTGTTTTTGAGAGATATTAAGCATCAAACCAATTTTTAATGGCATTATATATTTGCAATTAAAATTCATACTATATGAGTAAAAGATCTGTAATTGTGGGACAATGAGTTTTTATAGTTTGACCTTATTGATACAGTTTTCTGCTTAGGCTGAATCAAGCTATAAAGTATCACCTGGAGTGAACATATCATTTGTAAACCTAATTAGCAGCATACAATGACCTGTTGTAACCTTGAGGGTTGTTATAAGCAAGGAATAGAGCTTTCTGTACATAAAGGAGGCTCTTGGCCAAGATCATTATTTGCAAAGAGAATCCTCTGTCCTTAGAGCTTACATTTTACTGTGCATGCCAATTTAATTCTGTATCACATTATGTACTGTTTATTTCTCAATTATAAATTTAAACTGATGAGAAGTCTGATTTCACTGTCCCAAAGCTGTTTATAAATGATATTCTAGATTTAGATAAATGTTTCTCTGGGTAAAAACTGTTAGGTAATTGGTGTGCGGATGGTGTATGAGCCTGTGTGGGTTGTATGTGTGTGTATGTGTCTGTGTGTTGTGTTTTCCTTAAAGATATATTCATTGTATTTTTAAAAACTAGTTCAGGTAATAGCTTCTTACCTGTTTTCCTTAAAAGATATATTCATTTCACTTTAAAAAACTATTTCAGGTAATAGCTTTCTACCTTAAAGATATATTCATTGTATTTTTAAAAGCTAGTTCAGGTAATAGCTTCCTACCTGTAGCAAGAAAAATCTCAAGATTTTTTAGCCTTGAGAATTTGTAAAATGTTCCTTGGCACAGCCTCTTTAGATTTATATTTTTTTGCAGTTTTACTACCTCCTGGCTTGAACTATTTTTCATACCGTTAAATTATATGCACTTTTCTAATTCTGTAGCTGGAACAAACTGGTTTGTGTGTTTGTGTTTTTAGTATGATTAGGAACATCTGCTCTGGTGGCTTTAAGATCTATCATACTATCATACTTCCTGGGGTTCCATTTCCCCAAATAGTCTCATATTTTTAATGACCAGTTTGCTAAAAGCAAAGCATAGTAGTCTTTCATAAAAATGCAAAGTAAATAACAGATTAGGCCATTTTTTAGGATTATTTTTGTTCAATTTTAAATTCAAAGTGAGACACTACCATAGACTTTGAAACTAAGATGATGAATTTACAAGAGCTTTTTCACTAGGTAGTTTCAGTATATTTTATGAATTTATTTTCTTTCATTTATTGTAAAGTAAAAGAGAAATATATATTTTTTAAAAAATTGGTGTTTTCTTCTTTCTGAAATATGAGGTTAGTTAGAAAATTTGGGGATATGATAAAGATACCTGTGATATATTATTAGTATTATCATTTATCTGTCTTTGGTAGTTGACTGTATGACTTTTCTTTGGTATGGAAATTGAGGTGTTTTGTTTAATGAGTCATGCATTTTACTGGTTATGAAGAAATATGTTGGCCAGCCCCCAATCGATGAGAAGCACAAAGCTTACTCAACTCTTGTGTCTTGGAAATTATGGATCTGGCTCTTAATTCTCCTAGAAGACTCCCAGTGATTGGGCAAGGAAGGCTACACTGCTAGAGAGAACTTAAAGGTTTTTGTTGGTGCATGGAAAGACTAATTCTGGACAGGGAGTTAGTGATGGACAGCGAGGCCTGGCGGGCTGCAGTCTGTGGGGTCACTAAGAGTCGACACGACTGAGCGACTGAACTGAACTGAATTCTTCCAAAAGTACTTATTCTTTAAAAACAATTCTCAAACTTTCTCATGATTACCCATGATGGGTAAATATCATAAGCTAGTATTTGTTGTAAGGGGCCTTGTGCTAAATCCCTTATGTGCAATATCTTCCCCTCTCCCAATAAAATCCTAAGTGATAGTGGTCCTCCATTTCCCACTTGAGAAAGTGGAAACTTAGACAAGTAAATAATTTTCTCTGGACCTTACACTTGATAAGTGGCAGAGTCAGGACTTGATTCCAATGGTAACACTCAACATTTTATGCTTTATACTCTACACTGCCAAAATAAGTAGACTTTTTCATAATTCCAGTCTTAGTAACAGAAGGTGTTTCTTGGGAAAGGTGCAAATGTCCTTCCCTGTAAATTACCTTTGTGTTTGGGCTTCCTAGGTGGCGCTAGTGGTAAAGGCCTAAGAGACGCAGTTTCGATCCTTGGGTTGGGAGGATCCCCTGGAGGAGGGCACAGCAACCCATTCCATTATTCTGGCCAAGAGAATCCCATGGATAGAGGAGCCTACTTGTTTTTTTAAATTCTTTGTAATTCTTCTTTCTCAAGATATGCAATTAAAATTAAGGTTAATGGAAACTAAAATTTGAGTCTTTTCTATATGTCAACCGTCAAGGAGCCATTTTAAATTACTTTATTAAGGATTTCCCAACTGTTAAATGTAGATGCTTGTTAGTCGTCATAATAACTGATTCCTGTGTAGTATTTTCTGTGTTGACTATACTCTCTCTAGAATCATTTCTTCTCTTGAGCTTTAGACGTTGCTCTTCTATTCACCTTGTGCTGCCTCTCTTATTATGAGCTTTTGCAGATTTGGCCTCCCCTGTTGTTGTTCAGTCACTCAGTCGTGTCTGACTCTTTGCAACCCTAGGAACTGCAGCACGTCAGGCTTCCCTGTCCTTCACTGTCTCCCGGGCTTTGCTCAAACTCACGTCCTTGTCGGTGATGCCATCCAACCCTCTCATGTGTCGCCGCGTCTTGTCTTGCCCTCAGTCTTTCCCAGCATGGCCCCTACTCCGTCTACCCATTCAACACTAGTGTCCTGGAGATTCGAACCCTGGCCTTCTCTGAAAATGCCTCTGGCTATCTCATCTGTGTAAGAGGCTCTAGCTATCATCACTGTACTTTCTTCTCAACCAGAGATCCACATATTCAACTAGGCAAACCTAGAACTGCCTGAAAGCATGACAAATGCAACGCTAGTCTTCTGGAAGAAACTAATCGAGTGAAACCACCATCCTCACCAGAATTATAAGAATAAATAATAATAGCTGATTTTTAGACACAAAAGAGCACTTGACATATATGCAAAACTGAGGCTCACAGAGGATAACTAACTTGATTAAAGTTACACAGTAAGTGAGTTAGAAGCGACAGGATTTTAACCCAAGTAGTCTGGCTCCAGGGACTATGTGCTCCCCTTTCTACAAGCTTTGTACTAGACTGCCTCTTATGTAGTCTCAAGTCATTCCCAGCTCCTCCCTCTCTTTCGCTGCTATACCCACCAGGGTACAATCACCCACCAGGGCCTGGTGTTTCTGTTTCCTAAATATCTTTCCAACCAAGCAGTCTCACTTCATGTCCCCTGCTACCGCCCTGGGCCCCTAAATGATTGAAATCATCATCTTGTGAGTCTTCATTGTCTGTCTCCTCATGTAGGCCATTCCATGCTATGTCTAACCATATGTTCAGTTTTGTGTTCAGAATTCTTCCATGGCCCTCTGTTTCCACTGGGATAAAGCCCAATTCTTTAGAATAATCTGTTAGATCATTAATAATCTGGGCCCCTTAATACAAAGGTCTACTCAAAGAGATCTTTCCTCTGAGAATCCCTGCCAGTCTTCTGGAAAGATGTATCTCCTACTCCCTTTGTACTTTTTACGTATCTCTATGATAGGCCTTAACAGATTGTATTGTGTTCTTTTGGTACAATTCTTTATGCACTGGTGGGTAAGCTTTGGAAAGAATGTTTTAATCTTTATACTCTCACTGGTTTATATATTACCTGGTGCATAGGCACGGGGGAGCCTGGTGGGCTGCAGTCCATGGGGTCACTAAGAGTCGGACACGACCGAGCGACTTCCCTTTCACTTTTCACTTTCATGCATTGGAGAAGGAAATGGCAACCCACTCCAGTGTTCTTACCTGGAGAATCCCAGGGACAGGGGAGCCTGGTGGGCTGCCGTCTCTGGGGGTGCACAGAGTCGGACACGAATGAAGTGACTTAGCAGGCACAGGTTTTCAGTAAATGTTTCTTGGAATCACGAAGCAGTTTGCCTCCTAGAGACTTTTATTATTTTATGGTATCTTGCTGCCACTCTCAGAAGGGAAATTTAAATTTATCTTTATATTTTAAAAATAAATGTAATAAAGATACTCATAGTAAAAGATACATTAAAATATGAGTAATTAATTTCTTCCAATTCTCCTTACTTTCCTGAATTTATAAACTTGTAGCCCCCAGACAAATATGATAAAAGGTTTACCTGCATTCCCTTTGTCCCCATGTTTAATTTTTTCTCAAGCCAACATTAACCCATCTAGATGAAAATCTAGATGTCCGGCTTCTCTTGCAAAAGGGAAATAGACGGCCATGAGGGTCTTATGTTTCTGTGTGGGGAAAATCTTCTGGCTCCCACTGTAGACAGGGCATGCGCTTTATATTCTGCCGCAGTCCCCATCATTCACGCGTCTGCTGCCACCCTTTCTCCTGGTTTCCCGCTAAGTGTGAATTTGTCTCCTCTGATAAGGCACTTTCTAACATGTTTTGTTGAAATGCCTTGAACTCCCTCTTGAATAAAATCTTTAAGAGGGGACTTCCAAGTGGCAATGTTGGTGATGGACAGGGAGGCCTGGTGTGCTGCAGTCCATGGGATCGCAAAGAGTTGGACATGACTGAGCGACTGAAATGACTGACTCCAAGGTGGCGCTAGCAGCAAAGAACCCACCTGCCAACGCAGAAGATGTAAGAGACACAGGGGTTCAATCCCTGGGTCGGGAAGATCCTTTCGAGGAGGGCAACCCACTCCAGTATTCATGCCTGGAAAATCTCATGTACAGAGGAGTCTGGCAGGCTACAGTCCATAGGGTCACAAAGAGTCGGACATGATTGAAGGGACAGCGCACACGAGCGCGCGCACGCACACACACACACACACACACACACACACACACACAAGATTAAGTCCTTAAATCAACAGGAACTTCAGGAACCTGTATCAATATATTTTAATATACTTTATTTCTTTATAATTCTATAATTCTCTATAATTCTATTTTCTTTTACTTATTTTAAGAAAGTATTCTGGGAAGGAGTTTATAGACTATAGAAGACTGCTAAAGGGGTCCCCAAAATATTTCCTCCCCAGGGTAAAAATATAAATGTAGATGTGCTTATTTTAATGAAAAAAAGAAAAGGAACTTTAGGTCATTCTTTCACCATGTTCAAATATTTCTTAGAAATGATTTGTGTTTTTTTTTAATATTAAAAACATTTGGGAACACTCATCACTAACATCAGGTGAAAACCATTATAGCTGGCATGTACCAAAATGTTCTTTAATTGACATCTCACTACAAAATGTAGTTTGAGGATCAACAAACGAATGTCATTAATTTAAACATGTCACCGACATGGTTGGCAAGTTAAGCAGTATAAAACTCCTAGAGTGTAAATACGTTAGTTCACATTCTGCCCTGGATGACCACTTGAGGGAAGACTTTTTTTTCAATCTGAAAACTCAAGCGTTGAGACAGGGTGGAGAGCTAAAATGCATGACTTACCATATAAGTACCTAATACACTGAGGAGGAATATGAGAATGTTTTGACTTGCATTCTGTGGGATCACCTAGAATTTTTGTTGCCAAATCATGAAAATTTTATGCTGCCATAGGGCTGTCTGATGCTCAAACCACAGTGTTCTGGGCCACAGACAGAGGGTGGACGTTCCTATAATAATGTAGAACTTGCGGCATTACTGGTACCAAAATATGTGGAAGCTGATTTCCTTTGTACTCCTGAGGGCAGCTTAGCGACATGTGGAACAGTAAGTGGAATTCCTGGAAGCATTCGCTGTGAAAATTAAAGGCTTGTCTGAGAATTTTCCTTGCATGGTTTCAGCCTTGAGGATTAAGAGATGTAGCATTAGCTACATATCTCTAACCTAACCCTCTTAATCATTATAACCATGTAGATTATAATTTAGATAAATTATAATAATTTGTTATATTTATTGAATGGTAACTGTTCTCTTCTCTAAGAACAATGGAAGCCAAATATTGCTAAATAAATCTAAAGTATACTTGCCCTGGGGCTTTCCTTGTGGCTCAGCTGGTAAAGAATCCGCCTGCAATGAGGGAGACCTGGGTTGGGAAGATTGCCTGGAGAAGGGAAAGGCTACCCACTCCAGTATTCTGGCCTGGACAATTCCATGAACTGTATAGTCTATGAGGTCGCAAAGAGTCGGACATGACTAAGCAACTTTTGCTCACTCACTCATACTTCCGCTGACCTCCATAAAAATGTACCCAGGAGCAAGGAACGCTGCTGGTTTTTCACTTCTCCATTTTCTCTCATCCCATGATGCATGCTCTCACTCAAAGTTCTGGGCTTCATCCAGCATTTCTAATTTTCTTTCTTTCTTAAATGTAAATTAATGGTGATTTGTGTGTTAAAAGGTTACTTTTATATTTCTGCAGTTAGAATAATACTCCCTGTAATATTTAGACCAGTTCACATGGAAGAACCAAGACTTTCCATTTTAGAGTGTTGAAAACTTGGGAAGGTTTGCAACAAAATAGATTGGCGGTGGTTGTGAAGATAAGGTATGTATGTGGCCTATATAATAGTACACTTCTGTTTTTGCCAGCCAGGATCCATCCCTGCTTTTAGTAATTTTTGTAACTAATTACTTTTAGTAATAATACAAGAATTGCTCTTAGTAATTCTTGGATTTGTTTTAAGGAACAACCCCCCTGCCCCTTCCATTTTTGGTATACGTGGTTTAAGTGAGGTTCTAATTTTTGCTCTAGGCTGATCAGTAAAATAAGTATCCCTCGACCAGGATTCTCAACTTTGGGGACCCATTGGAGCCATCTTGGTGACTAAAAGAACACTGGTACCTGAGTCTCATCTCAAACAATTAAATGAGATTTCCCGGGAGTAATTCCCAGACATGGAGGACATGTGTTTCTTCTTTTTTCAATTGTCCCAGATTATAATGTGCAACAGTGTTGACAGCTGCATCCAGATAGTTATTAGTCCACGTAAAGACTTGGGGCTCATGTTGATAATGAGCACTATTCCTTACACCAGGTCAGTTACTGGTTCAGTCGTGGCGTTTTCTCCTCTAGGCACAAGGAAGGTTTACTATACCACAGACCAGTCATTTCTTACTTTAAAATGGTGATGGCGATACCTGTCGCCTGAGAGTGGTCCAGTCAGTCTGGATCTTGGGACATGTGCAGAACCTTTGAGGAAAAAAAGGAAAAGGCATCTTCCTTTGTGCTGGGACTACTAACAGTAAGGATGACATTCCTCTACATCTTCCCTCGGCTTCAAAAGCCTGGAAATGAAGCCAACACAGCAAGGGGGACAGTAGAGAGAAACCGAGTCCTGATGATAGCTAGTACACTTCTGGCTTTTCACTTGCACGTGCAAACACTTTTTTGTTGTAAATTAGGTTTAAGTTGGGTTACTTCCAGTCACCTTAACTACGCATTTGAGTGTCATTCCAATTTAAACGTTACACAAATTGTCTCCAATTTTCTAAATCCATATATATATATATACTTTCTATTCATATTCATTTTCATGAGAAGAGGAGATTGAGGTTCAGAACCTTGGGTATCTTGCCCTCAGTACTGCTAAGAGAGACTGAAATATAAATCTACCAGGCTCCACCCCACATCCCTCGCTGTCCTCTGCTCTCCAGTTTGCCTTGAGTACAGCAGACATAACCTGAGCAGGACTAGGGATGACACTGAGAAGCACACTGCACGTCAGCCCCTGAGGCTGCCCCATCCGTGATGACGTGTCAGCTTCCTTGATACAATAAAACCCAGAGATTCTGGTTGAGAGGGAAGAGGAGTGTGCCAGGGGGAAGGAGTACCTACACCAGAGCTCCTGTTCTTTCCCTTGAGAGCCGCTCATGCCCCCTGCTAGACTAGCTTAGGGTGAGGGACAGAGGAGAGACGTGCTTTAATACTGGCCTGCGAATTCAACAAACAATAAATAGCTTTTACCACGTGGCAGAGGTGGCTCACCCCTTCACAGATCACAGCCTTGTCGTAGTGAAGGGGCTTGCACAACTCAATGAAACCATGAGCTGTGCCAGGCAGGGCCATGCCAAATGGATGGGACACAGTGAAGAATTTTGACAAAACATGGTTCACTGGGGTGGAGAAGGAAATGGCCACCCACTCCAGCATTCTTGCCTGGAGAATCCCATGGATGGTATAAAAAGGCAAAAGGATGTGATGCTAGCTGAGTCCCCCATGTTGGAAGGTGTCCAGTATGCTGCTGGGGAAGAACAGAGGGCATTTACGAAGAGCTCTGGTAAGAATGAAGTGGCTGTCTCATTTTAAAATTGAGATTTTTCCCCCTTTATTTAAATCTAATTATCTAACAGCAAATATTCCTGAATGGAAATAACAAGCTGAAGTTGAGTGGTGCCTGCACCCTTTCTGTGGGCGTGGGCTTTGCAATTTGTCAGAATCCTCAATATCCCCTATGCTTTTACATTAAATCTGCTTCACTGCTGTTATTCATCCTCTTCAGGTCTAGAGTAGGAAGTTCTCAAACTCAACTCAAAGACACTTTGATTGTTCAAACCCATCAAGGCATTCAGAAAAACAAGATATTTTATATAAAAAGCAAACTATAAATATCCAACTTTTCTCTTTTTACACAGGCATGAACTTCTGAAAAGGTTTTTCAAGTTACCTGTATCTCACTCATATTGTTTTCATCCTATGTTCTGGCTTCACTGAACGGATCTTAGTGTTCTAAAGGGTCATGCTTGTTTTGCCTCAGGACATTTGCACGTACTGCTTGCTCCTAAATGGATAATTTTTCTCCCCTGACCCTCTTTATCTGAGTATATTTTCACATACTTAAGCTGGGTTAGGTTAGTAGTTCTCAAAATGCTTGCATATTTTAATCTCTTGTGGCACTTGAAAAAATACCCGTGCCCCAACCCTATTCCAGTTAAATAAAAATCTCTGAGAATTTAGGGCAAATCATTTAATTTGTACCTCAGCTTCCTCAAGTGATGATAAAAATAAAGTAAAATGAGCAGCTAGGGTTGAGAACTATGGATTTTCAGAAAGTACTTGATAGATACCTCTATTTTGCTTTCCCACTTATCCAATTCACTAACACTATCACATTTGGTTTTGATTTATATTTGACTTTTCTTCTAGGCTATTAGTTCTTTGAAGGTATAGACTGTTTATAGTCTAGGTTGACCAACCATTCTGGTTTTAGCGATAAATGTCCTGCATCCTAAGAAACCCTTTCAGCTCCTGTCAATGTATTTGGCACATAGTAGGTACTCAAATGTTTCTTGATGGTAAAAAAATAACTCAAATGATAGGATAGGGCTTACCTGTGTCCACTGTTTTGGGGGATACTCTTCTCCATAGACACTTTTAATCTTTTACAGTTTCTAATATTTAAGCTCATAGATCTGTTGATCATGAAGCTTTTTGACCATGATAATTCTTTATTTTCACTCTTGTGAAATCTCATCTGTACAATATGTTACAGGATGAACCTATTGCCTTAACCTGTCTAGTGATTAGAACCGATGATCTTTAACAGTACTTGTTTGTGAACCGAGAGAATGTATGTCTATAGGAATTTTGTTTTCATACAGCTATATTTCTTGGATAGATGCAAGTTTACCCTGGGAGATCCACTCTTAATATCACTTAACCCTGAGCCCATTGATGCAGTGAACCAGACAGCTGATCACATTGTGGTTTATTAATAATAGTGCTAAGACCACCATAAACAGTTGCCATAGGGAAATAACTTTTATCATCACCCACACAATTTGTGTTTGATTTTTTTATATGTAATTCTTGGGAGAGCCTACTACTACCTAATTATTTTGTTTTTAAGAATACTAATGTGTCTTCTAGGGTTCTTTATTCATTTCTATTTTTTAAAAGTACTTGAAAAAATACAGGCTTTTGCTATGATTTTGGAAAGAGAGAACAAAAAGGCAAAAACCTAGCCCACAAAGGCCTTGTTTTTCCCTGTCTCAAATTTGTACAAAAATATATGAGAATATGATCTTATTATTTCTACCTTGAGGATATTCTGGTGTGGGAATGTAAGGGTGGCAACATTTTCTTAATGAAAATGTGCAAAATATTCCTTTCAGCCACTTTCTGAGTAGCTTGTATAAATCCAGGGAGCTGCCAAATAATATTGTGTTTTTATTTGGAAAAATGAAGAATGTACAATCTTATCTAATAAGAATGACATGAAATTAATATCTGGTGATAAAAATTGGGTGAACATAGAGAAAAAAGTGACAGTCTTAAAAAAACACTGGCAAGACTTGAATAGCTAAAGATACCTGGTATTATAAGATTATAAGATACCACTTCAGCATTCTTGCCTTGAGAAGGCCATGAACTGTATGAAAAGACAAAAAGATATGTATGACACTGAAAGATGAACAACCACCCCCCCACCCTCAACTCCCGCGAGCTTAGTAGGTGTCCAGTATACTACTGGAGAAGAGCGGAGAAATAGTTTCAGAAGTAATGAAGAGGCTGAGCCAAAGCAGAAATGATACCCAGTTGTGGATGTGTCTGGTGGTGAAAGCAAAGTCAGATGCTGTAAAGAACAATATTGCATAGGAAGTTGGAAACTTAGGTCCATGAATCAAGGTAAATTGGAAGTGGTCAAACAGGAGATGGCAAGAGAGAACATCAACATTTTAGGAATCAGTGAACTAAAATGAATGGGAATGGGTGAATTTAAATCAGATGACCATAAAAAATTAAAAAAAAAAATCAGATGACCATCATATCTACTACTATGGGCATGAATCTCTTAGAAGAAATGGAGTAGCTTTCATATTTGCAAAAGAGTCTGAAATTGAGTACTTTGGTGCAATCTCTAAAACAGATGATCTTGGTTCACTTCCAAGGCAAACCCCAATATCACAGTAGCCAAGTCTATACCCCAACCACTAATGCCAAAGAACCTGATGTTGAGTGGTTTTATGATATGACATACAAGACCTTCAGGAACTAACACCAAAAAAAAAAAAAAAAAGGTCTAATTTTCATCATAGGGAACTGGAATACAAAAGTAGAAAGTCAAGAAATACCTGGAGTAACAGGCAAATTTGGCCTTGGAGTACACAATGAAGCAGGGCAAAAGCTAACAGAGTTTTGCCAAGAGAATGCACTGGTCATAGCAAATATTTCCCTCTTCCAGCAACCCAAGAGATGACTGCATACAAGGACATCACCAGACAGTCAATACAGAAAACAGATTAATTATATTCTTCGCAGCTGAAAATGGACACTCTATATAGTCAGCAAAAACAAGATTGAAAGCTAACTGTAGCTCAGATCATGAACTCTGTGTTGCAAAATTCATACTTAAATTGAAGAAAGTAGGAAAAACCACTAGGCCATTCAGGTATGACCTAAACAAAATTCCTTATAATTATACAGAGGAAGGGACAAGTTGATGCAAGGGATTACATCTGACAGAGTGCCTGAAGAACTATGGATTGAGGTTTGTACAGGAGGCAGTGATCAAAACCATCGGCAAGAAAAATAAATGCAAAAAGGCAAAATGGTTGTCTCAGGAGGCCTGACAAGTAGCTGAGAAGAGAATAAAAGTGAAAGGCAAAAGAGAAAAGGAAAGATATACCCAACTGAATGCACAGTTCCAGAGAACGGCCAGGAGACATAAGAAAGCCTTCCTCAGTGATCAATGCAAAGAAATAGAGTAAAACAATAGAATGGGAAAGACTAGAGATCTCAAGAAAATTAGAGATACCGAGGAAACACTTCATGCAAAGATGCACAAAAAAGGACAGCAGCAGTGTGCACTTAACAGAAACAGAAGATATTAATAAGAGGTAGCAAGAATACACAGAAGAACTGAACAAAAAAAAGCTCTTAAAGATCTGGATAACCATTGATGGTGTGGTCACTCACCGAGAGCCAGACATCCTGGTGTGTGAAGTGTGGGCCTTAGGAAGCATTACTACAAATAAAGCTAGTGGAGGTGTTAGAATTGCAGCTGAACTATTTCAGTTCCTAAAAGATGATGCTGTTAAAGTGCTGCACTCAATATGCCAGCAAATTTGGAAAACTCATTGGTGGCTATGGTACTAGAAAAGGTGAGTTTTCATTCCAATCCCGAAGAAAGGCAATGCTAAAGAATGTTAAACTACTGTACTACTGTACTCAGTTCAGATGCCAGCAAAGTAATGCTCAAAATTCTTCAAGCTAGGCTTCAGCACTCCGTGAACCGAGAAATTCCAGATGTACAAGCTGGGGATTTAGAAAAGGCAGAGGAACAAGAGATCAAATTGCCAACCTCTGTTGGATCATAGAAAAAGAAAGAGAGTTCCAGGAAAACATCATTTTCATTGACTACACTAATGTCTTTGTGTGGATCACAACCAACAGTGAAAAATTTTTAAAGAGATGGGAAGACCAGACCAGCTTACCTGTCTCCTGAGAAACCTGTATGCAGGTCAAAAAGCAACCAGACACGGAACAGTGAACTGATTCGAAACTGAAAGGTGTAGGTCAAAGGTTATTTAACTTATATGTCACCCTGCTTATTAAACTTGTATGCAGAGTACATCATGAAAAATGCTGGGCTGGATGAAGCACAAGCTGGAATCAACGTTGCCAGGAGAAGTATAAACAACCTCAGATATGCAGATGACACCACCCCTATGGAAGAAAATGAAGAAGAACAAGAGCCTCTTGAGGAAAGTGAAAGTGAAAAAGTTAGCTTAAAACTCAACATTTAGAAAACTAAGATCTCGGTATCCAGTCCCATCACCTCATGGTAAATAGATGGAGAAACAATGGAAACAGTGATAGACTATTTTCTTGGCCTTCAAAATCACTGCAGATGGTGACTGCAGTCATGAAATTAAAAAGATGCTTGCTCCTTGGAAGTAAAGCTATGATAAACTTAGCATATTAAAAAGCAGAGACATCACTTTGCTGACAAAAGTTGGTTTAATCAAAGCTATGGTTTTCCTGTAGTATGTATGGATGTGAGAGTTAGACTGTAAAGAAGGTTGAGCACTGAAGAATCAATTGTTTTGAACTGTGGTGCTGGAGAAGACTCTTGAGAGTCCTGTGGACTGCAAGGAGATCAAATAAATCAATCCCGAAGGAAGTCAATCCTGAATATTCATTGAAAGGACTGATGCTGAAGCTGAAGCTCTAATATTTTGGCTACCTGATGTGCAGAGCCAACTCATTGGGAAAGATCCTGATTTGGGGAAAGATTGAGGGCAGTAGAGAAAGAAGCAACTGAGGATGAGATGATTGGATGGCATCACTGACTCAATGGACATGAGTTTGAGCAAACTCTGGGAGACAGTGAAGGACAGGGAAACCTTGCTTTCCTCTATGGCATTGCAAGGAGTCAGACATGAGTGCCTGAACAACAACATGCTATTATATGAAATAGAATTTTAAGAAATCAAGTCCTACTAATCACTGGTTCTCTGGAGAGGATCTCAGGGGAACTCTATACACAGGTTACATTTAGGGAATACATCTCACTTTATTAGCTGAATTATTGTTTAAAACATAGATCTAGTAAAGTTGGGGTGGGGCACAACAATTTAGGCCTGAGATTGAAGAGCTATTAGTATTTCTTTTCTTCTCACAAAGCTGAGATTAGAATGTGCTTATGGAAAGAAAGAGACGTATCACAGTTAGTCTTGAGGCAGGTCCTGGTCTTTTATTATCATATCAGTAGCAAAATGGTTCAGTTCAGTTCAGTCACTCAGTCGTGTCCGGCTCTTTCTGACCCCATGGACTGCAGCATGCCAGGCTTCCTTGTCCATCACCAACTCCTGGAGCTTGCTCAAACTCATGTCCATCAAGTTAGTAATGCCATCCAACCATCTCTTCCTCTGTCGTCCCCTTCTCCTCCCATCTTTCCCAGCGCCACGGTCTTTTCCAGTGAGTCAGTTCTTCACATCAGGTGGGCAAAGTATTAGAGTTTCAGCTTCAGCATCAGTTCTTCCAGTGAATATTCAGGACTGATTTCCTTTAGGATGTGCTGGTTGGATCTCCTTGCAGTCCAAGGGACTCACAAGAGTCTTTTCCAACACCACAGTTCAAAAGCATCAATTCTTCAGTGCTCATTTTTCTTTATGGTCCAACTCTCACATCCATACATGACTACTGGAAAAACCAAAGCCTTGACTAGACGGACGTTTGTTGGCAAAGTAATGTCTCTGCTTTTGAATATGCTATCTAGGTTCGTCTCAGCTTTTCTTCCAAGGAGCAAAATAGTAGAAGAGCAAAAATACACATATGGGTGGACATGGCCTTTCCCATCATGAAATGCATCTCCTTCAGAGTGTCCTACTTTGACCCTCCAATCTGCAGCCCTCCTCTTGGGTAGAGGAAGTGGGAGGTGGTGGAGAGGAATCTGAGGACCTGTGCTTTGCCACTTGATCTGAGGTGGTGGCATTGTCACTATCCTAGACAGAGGTGGATGGAATCCAGATATTTGAGAAGGTGGAATTGAGGTCAGATGCAGGGAGGTTAGCAGAAGCATACAAACTCACAAAGCCGGTGAGTATAAAATTTAGTACGTGGGTGTCAACCAGTGGGGACCAGGACCCGAAAGGTCAAACTGGAGAAAGTATCAGTAGCTCAGTCAAAGTGTATGAACAACTCAGGATTAGTACCTGGTTCCAAGATTCTGGGTGAAAAAGATCTAGATTGCATAGTCTTTTCTAATTCCTACCAGCATATGCTGCTGCTGCTGCTAAGTTGCTTCAGTCATGTCCAACTCTGTGTGACCCCATAGACAGCAGCCCACCAGGCTCCACCATCCCTGGGATTCTCCAGGCAAGAACACTGGAGTGGGTTGCTATTTCCTTCTCCAATGCATAAAAGTGAAAAGTGAAAGTGAAGTCACTCAGTTGTGTCTGACTCCTAGCGATCCCATGGACTGCAGCCTACCAGGCTCCTCCATCCATGGGATTTTCCAGGCAAGAGTACTGGAGTGGGGTGCCATTGCCTTCTCCGACCAGCATATGAGCAGGCCTCAAATTTCGGTAGGTGAGACTGAGCCCACAGGAGTCAGTGAGAAGGTGCAGCTACCTATGAAGAGATATGAAAGGGCAGGAGACATTAGCTAGCAGTCAGTGTAAAGTTGGAAGGAAAGTTCTTATCCTTTGCTGATCTCTGGCCTAATGAGTGGTTTAGAGGGGTGTTATATAAACGTGGTGCTCAAAAAAAAAAAAAAAAAAAAAAAAACACTAAAATATACCTTGAGGCCATTCCTGTTCAACTTTACTTGGATAGAGTAATCAAGGGGAAACGGTATCAGGACCTCTGAGAAGCCTTGATGTCCCCGGTCATGCTTTGCGCTGTGATCAGTACCTCCTAAAAAATTAAAGTTCAACACCTTTGAGCTGGTGCTGGTTTCTGCAATGAACTGCTCACTAACTTCATTTCCTGACCTCTTTATTATCTTCTGAACGATTTAACCTGGCTTGTGCCTTCATTCAGCTAATAATCAAGGCCTTTCTTTGCTTTGTTCCTTTGTTTTTCTTCTCATAGCCTTCATAGCTTTGGATAAGTGTATCATTTTATTCCTGGGCCTGTTCCTGTGTTTATCAGCACTCTATGAATGAGATCCTAGTACTTTGCTTGACACACTCAGTTCAGTTCAGTTCAGTCACTCAGTCGTGTCTGACTCTTTGCAACCCCATGAATTGCAGCACGCCAGGCCTCCCTGTTCATCACCAACTCCCGGAGTTCCCTCAAACTCACGTCCATCGAGTCACTGATGCCATCCAGCCATCTCATCTTCTGTCATCCCCTTCTCCTCCTGCCCCCAGTCCCTCCCAGCATCAGAGTCTTTTCCAATGAGTCAACTATTCTTATTAGTTGCCTTAATAATATATCTCACAATATAATTGAAGACCTGGACATAAAAGCATGTTTTTAGAATAATTTTGATACGTCATATGAATGAAGAATGTACAAGGTACAGCAGTAGCACAGATAACATTATCATCTCTTCCTACAGTGGTGATGAGATTGGATGTCAAGAGGAAATTATACTTTAACTGAATCTTGAAGGGTAATATGAGTTTTCCAGGTAGCTCACAGATGCAGGGCACTGTAGAAAGAAGAAAAATATGCAGTGATAAGAAGAATAAAAGAGTGTAGTTTGTTTAAATCCTTGTCAATAATCCCACTTGGTAGGAGTTGTAGCTGGAGAGGTTAACAGAGTCCAGATCGTAAAAGTCTTATTGAATAACATGGAAAAGTGTTTGGGCTTATTTTCCACGAGAACATCAGTGGATCTTGAGGGATGACAGGGGGTGACCAAAGTTTGTATTGTAAAAAAATTACTCTGGCATCAGCTTATATTATATACTTGACAGAGGCAAGAGACTAGTTAGGAAAGACTAAGTAGGAGAAATCTTGTTCTGTGGTTGGAACAGAGAAAGGCAGGAGTAGCAGCAGTGGGAGAGAAAGAATCCACCAGTTTTAAATGGAGTAGCTAAGGCGATCAACGTACTCAGGGACGTGAGGGTGAAAAAGAAAAAGCATGTTTTTGACAACTTCTACATTTCTGAATCGGGTGACTAGATGGGTGACAGCGTGATTTTCTGAGATAGGGGTTACGTAAACAGGGAATTAGCTACATTTTGTGTTTGTATTTAATGCATACTGTTTTGTTGTGGTGGTGGAATTTATGGTGGATGGGATCAAAATAAATAATTAATAAGCAATTTTCATTTTGGGATTGTTATGTGAGTGTCCGTGGGATCTCTAGTTGATATACCTCTGGATCTAGAGTTTAGGAGAATATTATTAAGATATTTGAATTAACCATGATTATCCCATCCAATCCCACGACATCAATCATGCATGGATGGTCCTCTAGAATAAACAGAGGAATCAGAATGGAAGAAACCTTAGGAAACAGTGATATTTAAGTGGATGAGAAGCTAGCAAAGGGGAATGTGGTCCATGAATGTCATGGTGCTCTGGGAGTCAATGGGTAAGCGCTTTAAGAAAGGTATAGTGGACAGGGTAAATTATAGCAATGAAACACAGAGCCTCCAGGACAAAAGGAATAATATTTAGAAGCCAAAAAAATGTGACAGTCAACAAAAGAGCCGTAGAAAATATTCTTAATGACAAAATCAATTTTATCAGAACCAAGTCTCTCACAGCTCTTTAGGAACATGGGCAACCTGTGGAAAACTTGTAAAAATTCTGTCCAAGTTTTAATCCACACAAATTGTAATCCTCCAATAAAAGTTTCTATGATCATATCTCTCACAGTTTCTTTATTTTCAAAGTTTGACTACACTGATTGTTCTAGAAACTGAACATAAATTGTTTAATGTTGGATAATGTTTGTTTCAGCCAAGGACCTTACAGTTCATATTTCTTGTTCCTTTAATTCTCTCATGGAATTCAGTAAGTGGATTTGGTTTCATAGTAGAGCTTTATGAGGCTTCCCTGGTGGCTCAGGTGGTAAAGAATCTGTCTGCAATGCAGGAGACCTGGCTTCAGTCTCAGGTTTGGGAAGATCCCCTAGAGAAGGGAATGGCTACCCACTCAAATTTTCTTGCCTGGAGAATTCCATGGACAGAGGAGCCCGGTGAGCTGCAGTCCATGGAATCACAGAGTCAGATACGACTGAATGACTAACAATTTCACTTTCCAGTATTCTTGCCTAGAAAATTCCATGGTCAGAGGAGCCTGCTAGGCTGCAGGCTCTGGGGTTGCAAAGTGTAGGATATGACTGAGCACACACACACACACACACAATTCATGTATAAAACATATCACACTTGTGTTTACATGCTCAGTATATACCTTGTTTAGTGCTGCATCTCCATTTGCATGTGCCTCTTGTCTTCACGTGATCATATATTTTTGTAAAATTTCCAAAGATATTTTAACGGAAATTAATTAGACCACTGTCTTTTCCCAACTCACCTTCCCTTGAGTCATGGCTGCAGGTATGTATATTTTTAAATTACGAATGTATGATAACCCATTTAAAGGATACTTGGAGAATACAGAACAAAGTTGCATATTGTTCATATATATACATATGTATATATGTGATTTCCCTGGTGGCTCAGGGAAAGAGCCACCATTCTTTCCTTGGTAAAGAATCTGTCTGCAATGCCGGAGACCCAGGCTTGATCCCTGAGGCGGGAAGATCCCCTGGAGAAGGGAATGGCAACCCACTCCAGTATTCTTGCCTGGGAAATCCCATGGATAGAGGAGTCTGGCAGGCTACATACAGTCCATTAGGTCGACATGACTGGTCAACTGACCCTCACTTCACTATATATTACAATTATTTTTTAAGTAGATAAGATTTTTAGTTGGCGTTTAAATATCAAACTCTCAAAAATTAATAGAATGAATAGATAGAAAAGTAGGATATAGTAGACCTGAAAAGCACTATGGACCAATTCAACATAATTAAGATTTATACAATTTTCACACAACAGCAGGATACAAATTCCATTCAAGTTTGCATAAACTATAAACCAGGAGACACTGGAACATATCCAGGGATGTAAAAATGTAAAACAACATGCAAAAATTTCATGGCCTAAAGGTACTGAAATCATAGAGTCTGTTCTCTTATCACTGTGGAATTATATTGGCAAACGATATCAAAAAATATTTGAAATAAGAGACATATTTTCAAGTGCCATATGATACTTACCAAGAGAGATCTTTGACATACTTATTGAAAGCCTCAATGAAGTTAAAAGATTGAAAAAACACAGAGGGTGGTTGCAGAGTAGAAAGCATTTAAATGAGAACTTAATATCAAAATGAGAAATTAACATAGCAGATACTTAAAATCCCCATATATTTGGAAATCAAGTGTCCACTTTTAAATGATGGATGTATCTAAGAAGCCATAACAAGGAAAATTAGAAAACATTTGTAATGGAATAAAAATGAAAAGAGAATTTATCAGAATTTGTTGCATGGAGCTGAAGCTGCTCAATGCAAATAAATATAAGGTGGCATCTTGAATAAGGTATAAAAACAATTAATGGCTACTAGCATAAAATTTTTTGAAATTTGAAAAAAATCAGTACTTTAGTTAATAATATTGTATCACATATAAATTTCTTATTTTTTTTTTTTACAACATGGTATTCCTTTATATTCTCAGAATTGGGTTAGAAGTTTCAAGACTCATCAAATTTTTTTTTTTTAAATCGCCAAAATAATAAGGTTTCTAGACTTCTAGCAGTCATACTAGATATCAGAATAAATGGAATTATATGAAAGTTTTGAGTGACCATAAATTAGAAATCTAGCATTCTATTCATACTTAGTTGCCAGGGGCCACCACGGGAGATCCCACCCATGACAAGGTCATGTGGAAGAGAACTGTTAAGCAAGGCTTCAGAACTCAGTGGGGTCCCTAGGCTTTCTTGAGCATCTACCCCCAAAACCAGAATCTGTCTGTTTTACTATTTCATGACTTTCACCAGCTCCTCTGACATTAACAGGGGGCTAACCCTGATCACCTTTCTCTGGAGAAAATTAACTTAGGGCTATAGCTAATAAGTCTCCTGGACATGAGAAAAATATTTCAAATCAAACCCCCTCTGTTAGCATTATAGCTTGCTCTGCAAGTATATTCAGACTGTTGCAGCTACGCATATGATTATTTACATCCTCCCAACTGTGAGAGGCATGGAAAGCCTAAAACATAGAGCCTTTCAAAGAGTTAAAAGTTATTAGAGTAGTGTTAATGTAGGATTCCATTATTTGGCCAAATGCTTGTTGCTAAGTTCCCATATCTCTTATCCATTCTGCACCTGGGAGTGCATTAGTTAATATAGTTGGAATGTAAGAAAAACAAGTGTAGCCTTGAATTTAACCACATCAGACTTTTGAGATAATTGGTTCTTTCTTGTAACTCACTGCACCTTTGCTTCGTGAGAATGTAACTCTGTTTAATACTTTTTGAGGCTGACATAGATTAGAAATATAAGAAAAAACATTTCAAGGGAAAATAAGTTTTCTGGTTGAGAAGACTTTATCAAAAGAGGGTCATAAAATGTTCATAGGCCTCCAAGGCCAGAAGATGATGTACACAACATTGTTTATGGAAAAGGTTTGCAGAAAAAATTCTGGTTTTGATAAAGACAAAACAGATATAGTGTTTGGGCTGACTCTGTATGACTTTGCATCTTTCATTTCCCTCTATGTACAAAACAAGGTATAAAAGTACCTTTAAAAAATAAAGCTATTGGGCCTCGATTACTGAAGTAGCTTGGTCTCCTTGTGTCAATCATTTCCTCCCTCTCTCTCTCTCCCCCTCCCTTTTTTTTTTTTTTCCAGGCTAATCCCTTGGAGCGTGGAGGCTCCCTGCGTTCACTTATCTGCCCGGGTTTCTAAGACCTGAACGGGAAGACGTTCTGCGTCTTCACTCCCTTGGGAGACCGGGAAGGCACCTGTGGCCTCCGGGAACAGGGCAAACTTCTTGTCTCGAAGTTTTATTGGCTTTCTATGTAAACCAAGGAATATCAGCCTCTGTCTCTCCTCTATTTTCTTATCTACAATATTCTTTCCTTATCTCTCTCTAAATCATCCGCTGACGCCGTTTTTCCTTCAGGTTCCCCTGGATCCTGCGGGGGCTGGACCCCGGCACTTAATCAAACAAGTAGAACCAAAATGTCATACATTTTTTAGCTAAGCAAAAATTCATGTTTTCTAAAAAATATATATTATACATCTATATATATGCTGCTGCTGCTGCTGCTGCTGCTAAGTCGCTTCAGTTGTGTCCGACTCTGTGTGACCCCATAGATGGCAGTCCACCAGGCTCCCCCATCCCTGGGATTCTCCAGGCAAGAACACTGGAGTGTATATAAAAGCTTTTCTACTACACATGATAAAGACTTTAGAAAGAACAACAATAGAAAAAAGAGAGACAGAGATTGGAAAACATAAACTGAATGAAATGCGAGCACTGAATATGAAACATAAAAACGGGAACAAACTAGATAAAAGGAAATGATCATCATCTAGTCCAGTTGTTTTTGAACTTGGCTGCTCATTGGAATCGTGTCAGCTGCAGATATTTTTGTGGTCTGGTCAAGAGTAAGTTGCCACAAAAAATTAACTTGATGAAGATGAAATAAAGCTCATTGTAAGGCACTGTATAAAGGACATTGTCATGGAACTGGCTAATTCTCAAACTGTTTAAGCTTTTGTATGCAAAAACTTGAAATGTTTTGCAATTTTATATTTATCAGCAATTCTAATAGAGCTTTTTTGTTTTTAACTTGTTATAAACCTAAAATAAAAGATTATAATCTATTAATAGAGAAATAAATTTAAATGTGCTTTAGTCTGACTCCTCAGAAATAGGAGCTTGAGACAGAGGGGTTATGTGCTACTTTATGGTTAGGGAGTGCGAGCGCAGAGGGCAGACGTCAGGTACCGGGGGCGGAGCAGGCTTGTTACATGTCTGGCGGCCCCTAAGAGGGGTAAATAGCTCTATGGTTGGGGCCTCCTCATGACTGCTGTAATGAGCACAATGTTTTCACAGTTGCTTGCCCTACCAATGCCAGGAGGTGTTTGTTATTGGTATGGGGGAAATATTTAGCCTTACAGTGCTAACCTGGCTTAGAGATATGAACCTTTGCACCCCCTTTCTCAGCAACAAGATTGCTGCCTCTCACCATACCTGTGTGAAATTCTAGAGCAGCGTCTGCCGCTGACTCTTCTATAACCGCTTTTTATTTGTTTTCACGAGACTTTTAGGAATAAATTGTTAGCAAACAAGCGATGCAAGTAGGTTTTTTTTTTTTTTTTGAGCTTTTTTTTTAAATTTTAAATTTATTCATTTTAATTGGAGGCTAATTACTTTACAATATTGTATTGGTTTTGCCATACATCAACATGAATCCAAAGAGACACAGATGTATAGAACAGTCTTTTGGACTCTGCAAGTAGGTTTCTAAAAATTAAGAAAGGACTAGTAATTGGTAGATTTTTCATACATTTTAATCATAACTGAACTATCCTGTACTGCTTGAAAAAAATATTTGATGTAGAGCTAGAGTTTATTTTAAGGAAATTAACTTTACATTAGTAAAAGTTAGGCAGTAAAAAAGTACTGATCTGGGAACCAGAGTACCAGGCTCCACAGTGTGAATCATCAACTGGCCTAACATTCAGGTAATCTAGAGTATAACGCTACCTCCTTCCTCAAATCTTTTTGTAGCTTGTCAAGTCCACTATGCCCAATCAAATGGCTATCATTATATTGTACAAATTTGAATGGGTTATCAGAACCCAGCTGAACTAGCTGTTTAGTGCCAAGGAACAGCCACAAACAAGATTACTTTAATCAATTTATACTCGCACATACTTTGGTCACATTTAAATGGCTAGTGTTAATTTAGACATGCCTACGAAAATTTTGTGTGTGCCTGTAACAACCAAACTAGGCAAGCAGTAGTATCTAAGGAGAATAAAAAGGAACAGTTTTGAATTACTCCTTACTTATTCTTTGAATACATAAAGTTGATTTTTTTTCATTCTAAGAAATTATACCTGAATATATAAGCCGGGGTCCAGTAATGAGACATGCAAGGAGTCACACGCTGGTCGATACACAATCTTAGGCTAGTCAGCTAGTCAGTCAGCCAGGCAACTTTGAATGTGTGTGTCCCTTGTGACCCAGTATCAGTCACCTTTCATGTCAGGCTTCTTATCTGTCCATGGTATTGCTCCTGCTTCCTTCAATCTCACAGATGTTATCGTGTGAATAGAATGAACATGTGAAAATGATCCTCTAAGTGTGTGTGGAGATGTTTTGCTGTGATGCTATCACTTTTACCAGGAAGACACTCTGAGCTAATGTCTTCTTGTAGACTTCTTGTAGCCAGGGTAAAATGTAGTAGGCCAAAAAGAACGGTTTTAGAATTGGAATGTAAACATGAGCTAATGAGTAAATTTTCTGATATTTGGACAATGTTGCTAGTCTCTCCCTGAACAAGTGGAATAAATAAATTGTGGTTCCTTTGTCTCTCCCTGAACAAGTGGAATAAATAAATTGTGGTTCCTTTCGTCATTAATAAACCAATAGCTTCTGCTTTGTAATGGACTGTATCTTGAGGTTAAAGACGGTCCTGTTTCCCCTGCATCCACAGGGCTGGCCTTTGCGGTTCTGTCATCCGTGCACCCGGTGTTTGGCTTGTACGGGTCTCTGTTTCCCGCCATCATTTACGCCATATTTGGAATGGGGCGTCATGTTGCCACAGGTAATAATTTTGCCTATTCTTATGCTTCCCATGTTACTAATGAAAGGGACTCAGAGTGATCATTTGTTAATGATAACATTTCCAATGCAATTCTCACTTTATTATTGAAAATATTAGGGCAAATATTATCAGCAAATAATATCAGTAATGTGGATGTGAGAGTTGAACTATAAAGAAAGCTGAGTGCCGAAGAATTGATGCTTTTGAACTGTGGTGTTGGAGAAGACTCTTGAGAGTCCCTTGGACTGCAAGGAGATCCAACCAGTCCATTCTAAAGGAAATCAGTCCTGAATATTCATTGGAAGGACTGAGGCTGAAGCTGAAATTCCAGTACTTTGGCCACCTGATGTGAAGAGCTGACTCACTGGAAAAGACCCTGATGCTGGGAAAGATTGAGGGCGGGAGAAGAAGGGGACAGCAGAGGATGATATGGTTGGATGGCATCACAGACTCGATGGACTGAGTTTGAGTAAGCTCCGGGAGTTGGTGATGAACAGGGAGGCCTGGCGTGCTGCAGTCCATGGGGTCACAAAGAGCTGGACATGCCTGAGCAACTGGACTGAACTGAATATCAGTAAATTTTAGGATAAGATATTTAACTTTTTGTGTCTTATACTGTGACTTATTGCTCTATTCCTATGTAAACAAGGTTATTGTTAAAGATTCCATTCATTCTTAAGTTGTAAGAGAAGGGCAATGTTCTCAGATTACAATGAAATGAAAATAAGCACACTGAGGAAAAGAAAAGACTGTATAAAACTTAGTCACTCAAATATTAAAAATTATTTTCCACACATTTATATTGGATTAGGGCTTCCCTGGTGGCACGATGGGTAAGAATCCACCTGCTGATGTAGAGGACATGGGTTCAATCCCTGTTCTGGGAAGATTCCACATGCACCACAACCCCCGAGCCTGCACTCTAGAGCCGTGAGCCAGAACTCCTGAAGTCTGCGAGCCTACAGCCTCCACAGCAAGAGAGAAGCCACTGCAGTGAGAAGCCCGCGCATGGCAACAAAGAGTAGCCCCCACTTGCCACAACTAGAGAGCTCCTGCACAAAGCAATGAAGACCCAGTGCAGCAAAAAAAAAAAAAAAAAAAAAAATTGGATTATACAATCTTTTAGGTTTCTTCCAAGCTAGATTCTACATGCACTCTCATTAGTATACCTCTCCTGCCTAACATTGCATTATCAAATGAAATGTGAATCACAAGTAATCTGATAATAGAGTAGGCTAGTTAAAAACAAAGACTTGGAAGTTAGATATATCTGGGTGTGTGTCACATTTGTTCTTTGCTATCTGCATGACCTTGGGCAAAGTTTTAAAGATCTATTTGCTGCTTTCTTGATAGTAAAATGCCAAAAAAAAAAAAATCATGATTGTAGTGAGCATTAGATGAGATCATTGATGGGCAAGTATCTAGTTTGTTACTTGCCACATAAAAATTAATAAAAGGTGTCACCATTACAGAAAAGTCACTCAGTCGTGTCCAGCTCTTTGCGACCCCATGGACAGTAGCCTGCCAGGCTCCTTCATCCATGGTATTCTCCAGGCAAGAATACTGGAGTGGGTTGCTGTTTCCTTCTCCAATGCATGAAAGTGAAAGTGAAGTCAATCAGTCCTGTCCGACTCTTTGCGACCCCACGGACTGTATCCATGGAATTCTCCAGGCCAGAATACTGGAGTGGGCAGCTTTTTCCTTCTCCAGGAGATCTTCCCAACTCAGGAATAGAACTGGTGTCACCTGCACTGCAGCCGGATTCTTTACCAACTGAGCTATGACGGAAGCCCAGATTACAAATGAGATTTGGCTACATCTAAAGCCCAAGCTTTTCCTCTTTTCAACCAGCTGCTCAAGGATGCAGTTTCCTTTTGTGTTGATATAAAGGGAAAAAAGCACAATAATGATTTAAAAGTTCTTAAAGCCTATTATATTCAAATTTTCCCTCTCTAATTTCCTAACAATTTATTTTCATTCTTCAAAACAGTTAACTATGTCACTAGCACAAAAAAGTAGATTCTTGTAGAGCTGACCTTAAAGCATTGCCTCTGTTAAACAAAGGATACATGAACAAGGTAAAAAAATTTCCCAATAGACTATAATTACTTTACAAAGTCTAAAATACTTAACTTGATATACATAAGTATGAGTTTACATAAACCACTTTATTTCCTAAGGAATCATTATAGACATTTTACTGGTGGCATTGCTGTGAAACTGCCATTTATATAACATTTTGTATTTAACAGATATTGTTAACAGCTAACAGTTAACAAATATTATTAACAGGAATCTTGTAGTCTACTAGGTTAATAATATACATTTCAAAATACATATAAACAGACTTTCCTGTAGACACTGTGCAACACAATAAATGTGTAAGGCATTTTATTTCTTCATCTGTATCAATACTTCTCCAAAGGACAGAGTCAGCTGGACCTTCTCATTTCTCTGTTTATCCTAAGAGATTTAGAATTCTTTCAAATAATATTAAAAGGTTAACACTGTATCTATTTATACTCAAGAAATATACTGATTACTTTTTGCTTTCCTATGATCTTAAATTTAAGAACCAAGTGAATCTCACCTAAATTTCCTAAAAATATTTAGTATCGAGAACATAGTTTTCTTTTAAATAATTTTGTTGTACTTTAGTAAGGAAGTGTGTGAAGCTTCCTACTTCCATTCTACTATTAAAAGACTGATGTTGCTTTCATAAAGAACAATCACTTTATCTGGGATTTTAACTCCAATTCAGGTAGTTAGAATGCAATAATGAGTTAGGAAATTCAATAATAAATTATGCTTGAGGTATGTTTAAAAGCAAATAAGTTAAAAGCCAGACTATAAAGATACCAAATGTACTTTTTTTAAACAATGTGATTTTTTTCTTATTTTAATTTAAAATACATATATATTTTTTTCTTTTTTTAATATAAATTTATTTATATTTTTTAAAGATTAAATCATTGATTGCTTCTTGTGACTTGCGAAGAAAATATCTTAGAATAAAGAGGAAAAGAACAGAAACTTGGGTATCAATCCAGTGGAAGCAAAATTGTTCAAGATAACCCTTAAGTGACAATTTGTAAGATCTAATTATCTTCTAAAATTAGAGAAAAATATTTTTAAAGAGAATAATCTGTTCAGAAACTTAGAGAAAAGATTAAGGAGATCATCGAGGGTAGTCTTTAGAAGAAAAGTAAGCAAATATTTATTTACCAAATGGGGTGGGACTTGTGATAGATGATTTTTACATATGAAATCTCACTGAATCTCTACCCAAATTTTATAACTAGATATTTATCATCATTTTACCAGTAAGGAAGCTGAGTGAGGTTCGATAAGTTGACCAGGAATTTGAACTTAGGTTTGTCCAATCCTGAGGCCCTGCTACCCTCAGTACTCTAAAGCGACTAGATGGGTTTAGTGGTTGTGGCTCAGGTGGTAAAGATTCTGCCTGCCATGTGGTAGACCTGGGTTGGATCCCTAGATTGGAAAGATGCCTGGGAGAAGGGAATGGCTACCTACTCCAGTGTTCTTGCCTGGAGAATTCCATGGACAGAGGAGCCTGGCTGGCTACAGTCCATGGAATCACAGAGAGTTGGACATGACTGAGCTAGTAACACTCACTTAACTTTCAAAGTTACCACTTGTAGGCTTAAAGCCTGCTGCTGCTACTGCTGCTGCTAAGTCGCTTCAGTCATGTCTGACTCTGTGTGATACCATAGATGGCAGCCCACGAGGCTCCCCCATCCCTGGGATTCTCCAGGCAAGAACAGTGGAGTGGGTTGCTATTTCCTTCTCCAGTGCATGAAAGTGAAAAGTGAAAGTGAAGTTGCTCAGTCGTGTCCAACTCTTAGCGACCCCATGGACTGCAGCCCACCAGGCTCCTCCATCCATGGGATTCTCCCTAGACAGGATGAAAGGTCGACAAAGTGAGGGAAGGAGCAGAGGAGAAGTGGGGAGGAGATCAAGATGAAGCCAGACCAATAAGAGAGAGAAGGTCAAATGTCATTCCCAGCACCCTCATATAGTCACCACAGCCTCAACATCCTAGACTGTGATCAGCTGTCTCAGAAACAGCAAAGCAACAGCCTTTGAAAAAGAGGCAGTACTTCCATAACCATGTTGGCACAGTGTACCCCTGTACCCTTCTGGGAATCTCTCTCTCTAGAGACACATCTTGGGATGTGACTTTTTAGATGCCCTTTTTCTCTTACCGTTCAAGTCCTTCTTCTCTTCTTCCAAATCCTGGGAAAAGTAGGCCTAAACTTAAAAATTAACCCTAGATCGTCTTTGTTCTCAGTTCTCTAGTCGTTTGTTCAATGGCTTTCGTACAAATCATTTTGCTCTATGTCCTAGACTTAAAGGCCAAAAGACACACTTCTTTACTCTCAGGACTATCAAACTTTGAGAAACTTTATTGTAACGTATTTGGAAAAACTGTCTTATCAAGAACAGATTCTATGGCAGATATTCTTTATTTGGTATTGCCTATCCTTGATGACAGAACCTTGTCTCTAATCATTAGATATATTTGTTCTTTGATGTGTTCTTAATTTAATAATTTATGATGAAAACAGTGATCGTGGCAGTTGATAGTTATTGATGATTTATTGAGAATGACTTAGCTTCCTGAGAGAACTATATTCAGTTTTCTTCCATTTTTTATGTACCATCAACTCAATGGAGCAGTTAATATTGAATAATAGAGCATTTTGGTTTTAATCTCATTATGAATTATTTTTTAGGTGCCATATGTTGTGATATGTGGCATATATATAAATATGTGTGTGTGTGTATAATATTTTAGTTCCTAAGTCATGTCCAACTCTCCTGACTCCATGGACTGTAGCCCACCAGGCTCCTCTGTCCATGGGATTTTTCAGGCAAGAGTCCTGGAATGCACTGCCATTTCCTTCTCCAGGTGATTACATGATTTCTTTTAAGTCTCATCACAACCCCATTGCGTGAGGAATGCTTTCTATGTTTAGATAAAGAGATTGAGATTCAGTGTGCTGGGATTTAAGGTGAGGTGTATTGGAGGCTACCATCATCATACTATTCTGGATCACAGCACATACTGCCTTCTCCTGTGAAACCAAGGGATTGCTTGTGTTGGGTTTTTACTGAGACCTTGTCTCTGTTTGAATTGGCTCTGTTGCTCTATGAGGCTGCATGCCATTTGTTGAGATGTCTACACCTTATGATGTAGACTCTTTTCCACAAAGTGTCAGTTATGATCTGGGGCAAACTAAGGTCTTTAGGTAGTGAGCTGGAATGTTTGCACAATGCTGCAATTTGTTTCTTTAATCCCAAATTGCTGCACCCTCTCTGTGGGAACTGGCATCCGCCTGCTGGTGTGGCTGCATTCTCAGACATGCTGTGCCAAGATAAGAACATCAGAGCTCTTGGCAGAAAGAGAGGAACACGGTGAAAATGACCCTGCATTTCTGTGAGGCCAGGACAATTCTTGGGAAATACCTTTGAACCATATCTAGGGATGGTAGACAGGAGTGGTATATTTAACCATTTCATGGGCCACAGCATGTTGTTGTCTCTGTGCCCTGAATAGAAAGATTCAGCCTGGCCTGGAAGGTCTGCGATGGAGCTATGTTGAATATGGGATTTGAGCCCAACAAGGAAAGACAAGAGTAGATTGTCTAAGTAGATTGGGGGAGCAAGCATTTCGGCAATGAGTCTCAGATTCAGCAAAGGGTCCCGTTTTCCATATGAGCTTATTGAGGTGTTTATCATCTCCTTCATATTCTTCTCAAACTCTAGACTATAGGCATTATTACCCTCATTTAAAAAAAAAAAAAAAAAGCAGAGACATTACTTTGCCAACAACGATCCATATAGTCAAAGCTATGGTTTTTCCAGTAGTCATGTATGGATGTGAGATTTGGACCATTGAGAAGGCTGAGTGCCGAAAAATAGATGCTTTTGAACTGTGGTGTTGGAGAAGAGTCTTGAAAGTCCCTTCTACTGCAAGGAGATCAAACCAGCCCATCCTAAAGGAGATCAGCCCTGAAGTACTGATGCTGAAGCTGAAGCTCCACTACTTTGGCCATCTGATGCAAAGAGCCGACTCATTAGAAAAGACCCTAATGCTGGGAAAGATTGAAGGCAGGAGCAGAAGGGGACGACAGAGGATGAGATGGTTGGATGGCATCACTGACTCAATGGACATGAGTTTGAGTAAACTCTGGGAGATGGAGAAGGACAGTGAAGCCTGGCGTGCTTCAGTCCATGAGGTCACAAAGAGCTGGACACGACTGAGCAACTGAACAAGAGCCACAGCAACACCCTCACTTTATGGATGAGGCAATTTAGACTCAGAATAATGTACTTTATGTTGCAATAGTGATAAATGGAGGAGCTGGATTCAAGTCCATACCAAGTCCATGAAAGTGAAAGTGAAGTCGCTCAGTCGTGTCCGACTCTTTGCGACCCCATGGACTGTAGCCTACCAGGCTCCTCCCTCCATGGGATTCTCCAGGCAAGTGTACTGGAGTGGGTTGCCATTTCCTTCTCCAGGGGATCTTCCTGACCCGGGGATCGAACCTGGGTCTCCTGCATTCCAGGCAGACGCTTTAACCTTTGAGCCACTAGTATCTTTATCCCTGTCCTGGATTCTCTATATAGATCTTCAGAGAGGTGGGAAAACATATGGCCTAGGAGGGAATAGCAAGTAGATAGTGTGGCTGTATGTGCAAGAAATATGTGTATATAAAGGTGAGTTTCTGTTTATTCCATAGAGTCAAGGGTAGAGTAGTGGGGATGTAGAGGAGGGTCCTTCTAATAGATGTTTTGGTTTTACAAGATAGATTCACCTTTAATGGTGGAATACAATAATGTTTATTCAGTCTGATACTAACAGAGGATTCCCTTCCCCGTTTTAGGCACTTTTGCCTTGACATCCTTAATATCAGCTAATGCAGTGGAACGACTTGTCCCTCTGAGCAGTCAGAACCTCACCACACACAGTAACACAAGTGTACTGGGATTATCTGACTTTGAGATGCAAAGGATCAGTGTTGCTGCAGCTGTTTCCTTTCTGGGCGGTGTGATTCAGGTAAGTATACCGAAACTTGTGAGTAAAGAAAGGGAGAGAGTGGCCAAGAAAAGGAAATTGGTGCTTTATTAAATTAAACTTCTCAATTGAATTTTTCTGCCAGTTTTATTGAGATAACTGGCCACAACACTGTATAAACTTAAGGTGTACAGCATAATTATTTGATATACATACATCATGAAATTTAAGTTTAATGAGCATCCATCTCCCTGGTAGCTCAGTTGGTAAAGAATTCACCTGCAGTGTGGGAGCCTTGGGTTCAATCCCTGGGTTGGGAAGATCCCCTGGAGAAGGGAAAGGCTACCCACTCCAGTATTCTGGCCTGGATGATTCCATGGATTGTATAATCCCTGGGGTCGCAAAGAGTCAGACAAGACTGAATGACTTTCACCTTCACTTACAGCAATGATGTGTTAATTTCAAAGTAAGGTAGAACCATTTAAAATGTCAGTATCAGTTAGTATTTTTGCTGGGGAAACAAGCACTCAGTAAAAATTATGGCAGTTTAAAAACCGAAACAATTTTTCTCTTTTCTCTGTAGCTTTTATTGTCCTATATAATAGGCACTTTGCCTTTTTTCCTTTTTCCAAGAACTTAAAGTGTTCTGGGATTACCTTTGGAAAATTTCTCAAGCTTTACTTTTCTGAAGCAACCACTGAACAAGATTTCTGCCCCAGAGGACATGGGAATATACAGCTCCTTTGACAGTTACACAAGCATGGGATGACATAGCTGGGTATTTAGTGACATAGCCTTTTATTATTGTACTAGTACATTCTGGAAACACATAGTCTTACGTCTTACAGGATGATAAGAACAACTGCAGACCCAAATAAGAGATTCTCCACTTACTTTTGATCTTGGAGACATTTTTTTGCATCTTTTAAATAAAGGGATCATGAGTATAGAAAGGATTTAAGGTGTTAACTAGTTTAACCTGCCTATTCAACAGATCATTCTTAACTCCTTCAAGAAAAATCAATTTTATTCTATTATAATACTGGGGGAGGACAATCTTAAGTTCCTTTTAATGATGTTTCACTGTTTCATAACCATTACAGACAAGAAGCCATTACTGTTTAAATCTTTCCAGCTGTGCTTCCACCTAGTAAAGCAAAGACGCAATTCACTTAATAAAATTAGAATAAAAAAATAGAATTAAAATCCTTAAAATTATAAATTGAAAATTCCCCACATTAAAAATAGTAATTATATTTATTACCTAAGCTAAGCTCTGTTTTAAGCTTACTGCATGTATTCATGTATTCAACCTCTGTCAGTATTTTATGAAATAAATATTCTTCTTCCCATTATACTGATGAAGATATTGAAAAGTAAAGCAACTTATTTAGAATCTCATAATTAGGAATTGGCAGGGTAGGAGTTGAATTCAAAATACAGTTTCTTAAGTGCTATGCTGCAGAGCTTTTTAAACTAATACAGTGAAAGGAAGCAAGGAAACTCAGCTCACCTTTTCAAGCCAAACACCATGCTAGTGTCTCCCACACTTTATCTCCTTGACAATAGCAGCATTTAGGCATGGTTTGTCTGGTGAGGCAATGTCCTTGGTTATATAACTGTGTGTCTGCCGTTCTTGAGACCTCAGGGTCTTTCTCATACCGCTTATAATGGCACCGCTTGAACTTCTTTCAAGGCTCAGCTCAAAGATAATCATCTCAGAGAAATATTCATTGACATCTCTGGACTTCCTCTAAAAGACTTTGGCTGTGACTTACATGTTAGGACTTCTAAATCTACCAGAAAATATTTTCCGGGTATTTGCCTCTCTATCTGGACTTAGTCTCTAGAACTGTTGAACTCTATAATTCTAAGAGCTGGTACAGAATAAATGTGAGTTGAATCACTTGAATAAGAATAAAGTCAACAAAATGTTCGTCGCATTATCGTGTCAAATAAGCAAAATTAAATTGAGATTTTATTTTTGTGTCTTCTAATTTATCATTTTCTCTCTCCACCTCCCCCACCAGAAGATAAGGAATGGGTATATCTGTTACAATCTGTTTAAATTGTAACACAATTCTTAATGAAAAAGGAGTAAAAAAAAATGTATTATAATTTTTTAGTTTGGTCATCGATTTTGTCGGATCCATCTAGCTAAAAGGTGAAGACTCTTTCAGTGAAATCTCCCACCTCTTCTCACAACTATTCCTGAGCCAATGCCTGAAGAAAAATAAAAATACAGCCACTCCTACAACTCCCCCACTCCTCTGTGTCTTTAAATAATATCATGCTCCAATCACCCCATTTTAAAACTGAGTTGTTTTCTTTAGCTAGGGCAGAATTCCATTCCTATAGAGTGTACGCATAGTCACTAAGTTGTGTCTGGCTCTTTGGACTGTAGCCTGCCAGGCTCCTCTGTCCGTGGGATATTTCAGGCAAGAACACTGGAATGGGTTTCTACTTCCTACTCTAGTGACTATGCCCGATTCAAGGATGGAGCCTGTATCTCCTGCACTGCAGGCAGATTCTTTAACCGCTGAGCCATCGGGGAAGCCCAGTGAAAGGGCAGAATGGAAGGCTGAAGAGTCAAACTGTTGTCTATCCCTTGCAGTTCTGATTCTCACTGCCTCTTACATTAGAGGCTATTTTCTTTTCTACAAAAGTCTGAGAACTGAAAAGATTATGGTGCTGCCTTCAACCATGCAATTCCAAATAAAAATAATTCTTAAGCAGTGCATTTCTAATCTCAGTTCAGTTCAGTCGCTCAGTCGTGTCCGACTCTTTGCAACCCCATGAATTGCAGCACGCCAGGCCTCCCTGTCCATCACCAACTCCTGGAGTTCACTCAGACTCATGTCCATCGAGTCGGTGATGCCTTCCAGCCATCTATTTCTCTGTCGTCCCCTTCTCCTCCTGCCCCCAATCCCTCCCAGCATCAGAGTCTTTTCCAATGAGTCAACTCTTCACATGATGTGGCCAAAGTATTGGAGTTTCAGCTTCAGCATTATTCCTTCCAAAGAAATCCCAGGGCTGATCTCCTTCAGAATGGACTGGTTGGATCTCCTTGCAGTCCAAGGGACTCTCAAGAATCTTCTCCAACACCACAGTTCAAAAGCATCAATTCTTTGGTGCTCAGATTTCTTCACAGTCCAACTCTCAGATCCATACATGACCACTGGAAAAACCATAGCCTTGACTAGATGGACCTTTGTTGGCAAAGTAATGTCTCTGCTTTTGAATATGCTATCTAGGTTGGTCATAACTTTTCTTCCAAGGAGTAAGCGTCTTTTAATTTCATGGCTGCAGTCACCATCGGCAGTGATTTTGGAGCCCCCCAAAATAAAGTCTGACACTATTTCCACTGTTTCCCCATCTATTTCCCATGAAGTGAATTTCTAATCTATTCTGTAATAAAAAATAAAATATGAATTGTGCTGGTTTCCTAAACATAAGTTTACCTACTGAATGATCCACTATTTTTCTCAGATCTGTTATCCATTCCTGCTATGTCCAATGTAGGTGTTTTTGTCTCTTTTACTCTTGCTACTCCTCTCAGGAGGAGAAGGGGGTGACCGAGGACAGGATGGTTGGATGGCACCATTGACTCAGTGGCCATGAGTTTGAGCAAACTCTGGGAGATAGTGAAGGACAGGGAAGCCTGGCGTGCTGCAGTCCAGGAGGTCACAAATAATCAGACATGACCGAGTGCCTGAACAAGAACAACAACAACTGCTCTTATACTAACCTTTTAAACAGCCAGTTGTTTCCCATAGTATCATCAGACTGACGCTACCAAAGCACAGCTTGATTTCTGAGCCAGCGTGCAAGGTTGTTGTCATTGCTCAGCCCTTCCAATGAGTATTCAGGGATGATTTCCCTCAGGAAAGCGTGCAGCATACTTGTTTGCAAAATTAGGTGTTTAATAAAAATATGGAAGAGTGATGTCACTCACACTTGGAAAACTCTTATTTTCACTACATTTCGTTGTTATTGTTCAGTCACTCAGTCATGTCTGACTCGTTGCAGCCCCACGGACTGCGGCATGCCACGCTTCCCTGTCCTTCATTACCTACCAGAGTTTGCTCAAACATATCTCCATTGAGTCAGTGATGCCTGCCAACCATCTCCTCCTCTGTTGCCCCCTTCTCCTCCTGCCTTCAGTCTTTCCCAGCATCAGGGAAAGCATCACTGTTTTTAAAGTGCTTTATACTCTGACTTCAAAATGGCTTGCTTTAGTGTTATTACCCCCTTTTGGCTAGTTGTGCTTCTGTTTAACTAACAATGCTGTGTCTTCCATGCATAATCTATGCTACCCTGCTTTATATGCGAATTCATCCCTCTTTCTGGAATGCTTTCTAATAGCCTCTTTCTTCTTGGATTCCTAAAAGGTCAAGATATAATTATATTCCTGTCTAGCAGTATTGCATTCTCCTTCTGAAAAACTAGGGGCACATTTTCTATGCCTCTCTTTTACCTGTGTGCAGGTGTGTCTTGGTGTGGTTATCTGCACACATCATGTCTCTGAAACCCAGCTGCCTGGAGCTTCTCCTAGAGTCCCTCTTTTCCCCTGTCCCTAAGTATGTGGAACTTGGGAACTCGTGTTGAACAATGCATGCATGTTGGAGAAATGCAGACTTACTTGAGGTTTCTGTGAGAGAGATAGAGGAGGTTTTTTTCTCTTTTTTCTTTTTTTAACAAATTTCTTGAATTAGAATTTTTTTTAAGTTGCAAAGATAGTACACAGTTGCCACGTATCCTACCCACCCACAATTTCCCCTATTATTGATATCTACATTAGTCACAACTAATGTATCAAATTATATACACTGCTTTTGAGTAAAGTTCATATATTATAATCAGATTTCCTTAGATTTTACCTGATGTTGTTTTCCGTTCCAGAATCCCAGCTGGTATACCACTTTACATTTAGTTATCTTGTCTCCTGGTAGGGTCCTCTTAACTGTTAAAATGTCTGAGACCTTTCTTGTTTGTGATCATCTTGACAGTTTTGAGGACTATTGGTCAATAGTCTCTAGAATGTCCCTTAACTGGGACAATTTGTCTGATATTTTTCTCATGATTAAATTGGGGTTGTAGGTTTTGGAGAGGAAGATGAGAAAGAGAGAGTGATATTCTCATCATATCTTATTAAGAGTACAGACTCTCAACTTAACTTACCACTCTTAATGTTAACCTGGATCACCAGGCTGGACTAGTGTTAGTTTGTCAGATTTCTTCAAATTACTCTATTTTCCACTTTTCCAAACTGCAGTTTTTGGAAAGAAGTCCATATGCACAGCCTACTCGTAAGATATGGGAGTTATGTTAAAGAAAAGTTAAGATAAAGAGTGGGGAGTATCTACATAAATTACTAGAATTCTTCTGAACAGGAGTTTTCCAACTCTCTCATTTTAAAATGTAATCAATCATTTATACCAGTATGGACTCAGGGTTATTTACTTATCCTTTGGGTTATAGTTCAATACTGCTTTATTTATGTTGTTCTTCACATTGTGCTGGCTTTGAGCATTGGGAGTTTTTTTCAGTTGGCTTTTACGTCCGTCCTTGATATGCTCTCATGTATTTATTTATTTGTTAGTTATTTTTGGAGCTCTTTTTTGCTTTCTGGCACTACAAGATGATCCATGCTCATAGTATATATTTCCTACCCTAGTCATAGAATCAGTCCTTTTTCGAAGGAGATCTGATTTCTTTTATTGGAGAATGCTATTAGAAATTAAGATTTATGTGCTAGGTGTTCTCTTTGCCACAGAGGTGTTGTTACTTCTAAGCTGACACAAGCAAGGAAATACGTATGTATCAGCCAATAGGCTTCCTTGGTGGCTTAGATGGCAAAGAATCTGCCTGTAATTCAGGAGACCTGGGCTCAGTCCCTGGGTCAGGAAGAGCCCCTGGAGAAGGGAATGGCTCCCCACTGCTGTATTCTTGCTTGAAGAATTCCATGGACAGAGGAGCCTGGGGGGCTACAATCCATAGGGTTATAAAGAATCAGACATGACTGAGTGACTAACACTTTCACTTCATGTCAACCTATGTATGTAAACATATCTCTCTAATTTCTAAATATATCCATCTATGTCTGTGTTAAACATGATTTCCTACTAATGTCTGCAATTCTTATCCCTTCCATACTGATCATTCTAACCTTCTCCCCTTGCTTGCTATAGATTTCTTCAATAGTGAGAAATCTGGCTCCCACCATCTACTATCCATTTACTTCATTTTTCAGTACCAGTGTATACTTATAGTGGTTTCAGAATTATTAACTTCTACACCTATTGGAATTAACTTTATCTACTCAAGGACAGTATCTTTATTACCTTTGGTTTTACATACTTTGGGCTTCCCTGGTGGCTCAGCTGGTGAAGAATCCGCCTGCAATGTGGGAGACCTGGCTTCAATCCCTGGGTTGAGAATATCCCCTAGAGAAGGGAACAGCTACCCACTCTAGTATTCTGGCCTGGAGAATTCCATGGGCTGTATAGTCTATGGGGTCACAAAGAGTCGAACACAACTGAGCGAAATTCACTTTCACTTTACATACTTCACTCATTTTCAGAGTTATTCATGTGAGTACATTTTTTGCATCCCTTTCAGTGAGGTTTTTTCATACCTTTAACTAATCTGAAAAGTCTGTATATTGTATGAGTCCATTTAAATGCTGCTTAGAAAAGGCAAACATAAAAAGATAGTAAATACAGCTTTGGTTGTCAGATTCTTTGTCACATTCTGCAATCTATCCTGGGACCTTCCAACCTCCAAATAATCTTCTAAAAATTTCATACACATTAAGGTTCATGGGTTTTGATAAATGCTTACTATCATGTATCTACCATTACAGTACTGTGCAGAGTAATTTCACCATTCTAAAACATTCCCTGTGTTTCACCGAGGACATTCTCCAAGGCCCCGGAAACTACTGATCCGCTTACTGTCTTTAGTTTTGCCTTTTCTAGAATGTCGTATAATGGAATCATGCAATATGTAGCTTTCCTAGACCATCTTCATTCACTTACAGTATTAAGATTCATTATTCATTCAAGTCATTGCATGACTTGATAGGCCATTTCTTTTTATTACTGAATAGTACGGAGGAGGGCGTTATCTTCTGAATTCCACAGCACATAAGTTCACACAACACAACGTATAGGTATCCTTTTGACATTGTTTCTCTAGTTCTCTGGCCACACAGAGGTTTCTTCCCCACCGTATTCCTTGGAGCACTCAGCTGTTCTGTTGTTTCATTGCTGAGTCACGTCGAACTCTTTTGCAGGCTTATGAATCGTCGCCCTCTCGTTTCCTTCTGTCCATGGGATTTCCCAGGTGAGAATACTGGAGTGCGTTTCCATTTCCTTCTGCAGGGGATCTTCCTAACTCAGGAATTAAACCCATGTCTCCTGCAATGGATTCAGGAAGGTTCTTTACCACAGGGAAAGCCAACTAATCTATTATCAGGAGCAATTTAGCTCTCTTCCCCAAGTCTGCTGCAATGCTCAGTAGAGAACAAAGGGCTTTTCTAGTTCTAGCTCCCACTCAACTTCTTAGTCTCTACCTTCCTAGTGACAGCTATACTGCAGTTCTTTACACTCCTGGTTAACAATACCTACTCCTAACATCAACACTTTGCCTCACTTTATAAGGTCTGTCAAAGTGTGAACTGTATCTTTATCTGTGTCTTGCCCCAGTAGGTATTCGATAAATATGCATTGCACAAACAAATAAATGATTTGGTATAATATAATTTTACAGACTGCAAACTGATAAAACCTGAAATGCAGGCAGTATTCCATCCACTTGGTCAGTGTAGTTGTTTGCTATGTACTCTTTTCTTTTTTCACTACTTGAAGGCCTCTTGCAAAAAAATGGTTTGAGATCTGAGATACATTCAATTTATATAGAACACATGGTGTTTATAAGAGCATTACCAAATAGTATCATGCTAGTGAACCTTGGTAATGTGTGTCAGAGGTTTTCACCATTAGCCTAGAATATCAACATTAGTACAAACAGCTGAAATATATTGTATGAAATTAATTTTCTCATAAACTGTTGCATGGGCAAATTTTGAGAGTTGGCTAGCCAGATTATAATTATTATCATCCCCATTATTAGTAAAAGGATGTGGCTGTTTATTGTCATTTACCTAATGTTTTTTGACATTGGCATAAAATTGAAGTATTAGGCCTCCAAGCAATCCTCATTTTACATACTTAAGTTCCAGGATAATCTTGGAAACTACAGTTCCATCTGTGGATACCTCTTACAAATCCTGTGTGTTATAGGTTCTTGCTGCTTCAACTTGTGTCCCTCAGCCTCTGTATACTAGAGCCCTAATTTTGATGTTAATACACTGTTGAAATATGGGTGGTGAGGAAAGAGATGTTCTTAAATTTCTCCTTCTTCTTTTCCTCTTCCTATCCCTCTTTTTTTCTTCTTAAAATGTCTGCCCTTGTCTTGGGTTATGGAGAATGTTATCATCCAGAAGAAAGTAATTTCTTTAGTTAAATCACATGTTTGCAATCGTCTTTCACATACACAATGTTTTGTATCAGAAAGGAGGTCTTAAGGGGCTTGGTGAACTTTTAAGAGTCAAGAAGTCTCCATTTTAGGAATTTATCCATTACTGGGAAGGTTTTTGATAAAGCATAAACATGTGTACAAGAAGAGTATTACAAAAATACATGTGGTCTTTGGATAAGTTTTACAGGAGATTACTGCAAAGTTATTGGTTTATATTGTAAGGTAGGTACATATATTTTCAAGATTTGAAATGGCTGAGCTCTTTATGTTTTGAACTTTTCCTATATGTTTCTATTTGTAGCAATCTGGTTGTGGAAATGACAAAGTTTTTACTAGAAAATAGTGGTTAGCTGGAAGTGGTTGGTGTATCACTTCAGGTTAGGTGACCTTTGTTTCTCAGTCATGAGAAAATACTAACCCCTCTTAGTAGGTGCTGGGTAGGAAACAAATAAAAACCAGAATGTAAAATGGTGATGATATATACACGTACTCTCAAAGGAGTTTGCTTCTCAAAACAAATGAAAATAAGATTTCTTCATATAAAGATAAGAACTTTCTGACATTCCACAAATGTGTAAAGTTCCATGTAGGTAAGCAGGTTTCCAGTTTCAAAGATTTGGATCTCTTGCTGCATTTCAGTGAAATGAAAACTCAACTCTCAATAATATTTTATTTTTTCCTAATTTTACCTCAATAATACGCTAGTTTCATCCTCATGGCCTATAAGAATTAGTGTCATAATGTGGAGCTAACTAATAGAAAGATACATGGAAAAAATTGGTTCTATATTTTTCTTAACTGTGTTTTTAGGATCAAAATCAAAAGACTATGAATCAATGTGTTCCGCTTGTACCTACACCATTGATTGATTGGATATTTCCCTGGGAACATTTCTATTTGACAAACTGACACAATTTCTGAAAAAAAAAAAAAAATGTTGGTAATAGAAGCTGTTGCTCTGGTTTCATATTTTGGTGAAAGAATTGCCTGATTTCTATGTTGGCAACCTGTACTGTTTTCTTTATTACATAATGAATAAAAGGGGGTTGCAAAAATGCAAGCAATTCAAATACATTTCTTTCTGCACTGATAAATTCTTTCATGCTCTCTCGAGTTGGAAAATACGGTGTGGCTTTTTTACATTTCCAAATCTAGTGGCTTGTTTTCCATGGTATGTAAATATATATGGCACCTTATGACATTCCAGGTACAATACACATGTTGCATATTTTATGGGTTTCAAAACTCTTTCATATGTTATTTCACATTCTCAACAATTCTGAAAAATCAATAGAGCAGACATCATTCTCATTTTTATAGATGATGAAGTGAAGCTTGGAAAATTTTAACAGATATTCTATAGGCAGAAAACTAGGATATGGTAAAGTTAGAAATCAAGTTTTCAGATTTGAGCCCAGAAAACTCCATCCTAAATACAAGTTTAGAGTATTATTGTTTTTGGTCAAGGGGCATTGTGATGTGAAGGAAATGATATATTTTGCAGTGTATGCTCTGGGAGTATTTAGCACTTTATACTTCTCATTTTTATTACTATGTCATCTTGATAGAAGGAAATTTCATTGCTATTCTTTTCCTTGATTTCTTTAATACTGAATCTTATTTTCCAACAAGAATTTTAAGACCTGACCTAAATATTATAATTAACACATTAAGAAGATATATCAGCATAACCCACTTTGTATTCCCTTTTTCAGTGTGAATACTCGTGAATATAATTTAATGTTACTTTCAAAATGGCAAATTTCTATGACAGTTTACATGGATATAGTGGATGTAGTCAGAGAGTGGGCCATCTCCTCAGAGTTCTTTCTCTTCACTGATCATTGCAGTGTTAACAGTGAGAAAAGAGATTTGATTTTTGCTGTCATCTTTTGCTCAGTAGAACTCAATGCACAGGCTTCTGCTTAGATGAGATGATTTTGTCTGGTCATGAAACAGTTTTGCAATGGAGCATAATGTTATGAGCAGAAAAGAAAAGTTTATCGAAAATGACTTTCCTATTGATTCCTGGGTTTCTTAAGGCATATTTCTTAAACCTATCTTTGTCTTTTCCTCTTCTCCATAAACACTGATGTCTTCTTATTAATATTGGCCCTTTATAGCTACTTAACAGACCATGTCATCAAAACAGTATGTTTCCATTTCTTAGAACCTGGCAGAAACTCAAGAAATGGACTTTTCTCCTCAATGATTTTGAAATTTTAAGCCTATTGGGCATAAAGTCATGAATTATGTCCTTTGGACTTTTAAAAAAGTTATAGATAATGCAAGTTTTATTTTTCACCCACAGACTCCCATATAACTGATTTGAACATATTTCCTTTCTTATAACATGCATTATTAGGAAAATAGGAAAAGAAATCAATGTTTAAAAAATAACTGTGTTAACTTTAATCAAAAGACTTGTAATTGTACCCCAAACATTTGGAAAGTCTTGGGACCTACTAATGTTCTAAAGAAAACCAATCTGTTGAATGAATGAAATTTAAAGAGCACATTTCACATCATTTCTCTGTGTCTGTGTGTTGAAAATGAAAATGTGTCAGATATGAAACCCTCTAGGAAGCCTAGGAAGTTTCACCTTTCTTTGTCCTCTTAGGTGGCCATGTTTGTGCTCCAACTGGGCAGTGCCACATTCCTGATTACAGAGCCTGTGGTCAGTGCAATGACAACTGGGGCTGCCACCCATGTCGTGACTTCACAAGCTAAGTATCTCTTGGGAATGAAAATGCCACATATATCTGGACCACTTGGATTCTTTTATGTGAGTGTTCCCCTATATCTTTGTTCATATGTATATTTCAGCATGTGTGTTTCACATAGTAAAATTTGGTTAATTATGATGCTGAGATTTTTTTCAATTTTAAAGCAACTTGGGTTTAAATAAAATCTTTTAGGATATTTAAATGTGACTGAGGGCATGAAACCAGTTTATGAGTGACACCTACTAATTAGGGAGGAATTCTTTGTAACACAATTAAACAGTACAATTTGGGAACATGGTCGAAAAAATATAGCTTGATTTTGTTGTTGTTGTTGTTGCTAACTGATAATGGAAGCCATGTATCAGGCTTGTGACCCAGTGTAACAACAGTACACCCTATCACATTCTTTCAGTATAGTGAACACAGGTATAGATCATATCAGTTCAGTTCAGTCCTTTCCCACTCTTTGTGATCCCATGGACTGCAGCATGCCAGGCCTCCCTGTCCATCACCAACTCCCGGAGCTTGATCAAACTCATGTCCATCCAGTCAGTGATGCCGTCCAGCCATCTCATCCCCTGGGGTCCCCTTCTCCTCCTGCCCTCAATCTTTCCCAGCATCAGGGTCTTTTCTAATGAGTCAGTTCTTCACATCAGGTGGCCAAAGTATTGGAGCTTCAGCTTCAGCATCAGCCCTTCCAATGAATATTCAACACTGATTTCCTCTAGGATGGACTGGTTGGATCTCCTTGCAGTCCAAGAGACTCTCAAGGGTCTTCTTCAACACCACAGTTCAAAAGTATCAATTCTTTGGCACTCAGCTTTCTCTCTAGTCCAATTCTCACATCCATACATGACTACTGGAAAAACCATAGCTTTGACTAGAGGACCTTTGTTGGCAAAGTAATGTCTCTGCTTTTTAATATGCTGTCCAGGTTAGTCATAGCTTTTCTTCCAAGAGCAGCATCTCTTAATTTCATGGCTCCAGTCACCATCTGGAGTGATTCTAGAGCCCCCTCAAATAAAGTCTGTTACTGTTTCCATTGTTTCCCATCAATTTGCCAAGAAGTGATGGAACTGGTTACCATGATCTTAGTTTTTTGAATGTTGAATTTTCAGCCAACTTTTTCACTCTCTTCTTTCACTTTCATTAAGAGGCTTTTCAGTTCCTCTTCACTTTCTACCATAAGGGTAGTGTCATCTCCTTATCTGAGGTTACTGATATTTCTCCTGGCAATCTTGATTCCAGCTTGTGCTCCATCCAGCCTGGCATTTCGCATAGAAGTTAAATAAGCAGGGTGACAATATGCAGCCTTGATGTACTCCTTTCCCAGTTTGGAACCAGTCTGTTTTTCCATGTTCTGTTCTAAATGTTGTTTCTTGACCTGCATACAGATTTCTCAGGAGGCAGGTAAGTGGTCTGGTATTCCCATCTCTTTAAGAATTTTCCACGGTTTGTTGCGACCCTCACAGTCAAAGGCTTTAGTGTAGTCAATGAAGCAGAAGTAGATGTTTTTCTGGAATTCTCTTGCATTTTCTATGATCCAATGGATGTTGGCAATTTGATCCCTGGCTCTTCTACTTTTTCTAAATCCAGCCTTGAACATCTGGAATTCCTCAGTTTACATACTGTTGAAGTCTTGCTTGGACAAAAGAGTCTGAAATGCAGTACTTGGGTGCAATCTTAAAAACAACTGATCTCTGTTCATTTCCAAGGCAAACTATTCAATATCACAATAATCCAAGCCTATGCCCCAACCACTAATGCTGAAGAAGCTGAAGTTGAACGGTTCTATGAAAACCTACAAGACTTTCTAGAACTAACACCCAAAAAGCATGTCCTTTTCATTACAGGGGACTGGAATAGAAAATAGGAAGTCAAGAGATACCTGGAGTAACAGGCAAATTTGGCTTTTGAGTACAAAATGAAGCAAGGCAAAGGCTAACAGAGTTTTGCCAAGACTCTACACATGGACATCACCAATGGTCAATACCGAAATCAGATTGATTATATTCTTTTGCAGCCAAAAATGGAGACGTTTTATACAGTCAGCAAAAACAAGACCGGGAGCTGACTGTGGCTCAGATCATGAACTCCTTATTGCCAAATTCAGACTTGAGTTGAAGAAAGTAGGGGAAACCACTAGACCATTTTCAGATATGACCTAAATAAAACCCCTTACGATTATACAGTGGAAGTGACAAATAGATTCAAGGGATTAGACCTGATAGATTGCTTGAAGAACTATGGATGAAGATTCGTAATGTTGTACAGTAGGCGGTGATCAAAACCATCTCCAAGAAAGAGAAATGCAAAAAGGCAAAATGTTTGTCTGAGGAGGACTTAGAAATAGCTGAGAAAAGAAGACTATTGAAAGGCAAAGGAGAAAAGGAAAGATACATCCATCTGAATGCAGAGTTCCAAACAATAGCAAGGAGATATAAGAAAGCCTTCCTCAGTAATCAATGCAAAGAAATAGAAGGAAACAATAGAATGGGAAAGACTAAAGATCTCTTCAAGAAAATTAGAACATTTCATGCAAAAAGGAGCACAATAAAGGACAGACATGGTATGGAGCTAACAGAAGGAGAAGATATTAAGAAAAGGTGGCAAGAGTACACAGAAGAACTACATAAAAAAGATCTTAATGACCCAGATCAAATCAGAGGCCTGGTCAAAACCAGGGGTTGGAGCCTAAATAGCAGACAACCGGTTATTAAAAGTCACTTGAACTTGAGAGAGGAACATGTTTCCAGTTTCAACATATCATCCTAATAATTCTCCATTGTTTCTGGTCTCTTTCTGAAGCTACGCTAAAATCTGTGACTACTAAGGAAGTCACATCCTATTGGAATTTTATGAGGAAATCAGTGTTTTGTTAACGAAGTTGAGTGCAACCAGGCTTCATTTTATTTAATTTTGTATTGTAGAGAAAGAGAAGTATCTTTCCTTCTACCTTTGAGGAGCTGAGGCCCCTGTAGCAGAAGACAAATTAACAAAGAAAAACAAACAGATTTATTAGCATGTGTATTACCTTAGCATCTCAGTGTTAAAGAAGCCATCCGTCAATGCAGGAGATACGGGTTTGATCCCTGGGTGGGGAAGATCCTCTGGAGAAGGAAATGGCACCCCACTCCCAGTATTCTTGGCTGGAGAATCCCATGGACAGAGGAGCCTGGTGGGCCACGGTTCACGGGGTTGCAAGAGTCAGAATTGACTGAGCAGCTAAACACACAGACACACAAACATGTTTCATACGTACATGGGAGAAACTCTGGGATTAGTAACTTGTATTGCTTCGCATCCTGTTCATAGTGCCAACTGCCCCGCTGTTCACACTGTCCACACAGTTCCTGAACCCAGGGTGGGCAAGGTGTGCGCTAAGAAGCTGGCAGGAAATGCGAGGAGCCGCAGCAACTAGAGACAGGTTTATTCTCTCCTGGAGGGCACAGCACCCATTCTATTCAGTTCAGTGGCTCAGTCGTGTCTGACTCTTTGCCACCCCATGAATTGCAGCACGCCAGGCCTCCCTGTCCATCACCAACTCCCAGAGTTCACCCATACTCATTCCATTGAGTCGGTGATGCCATCCAGCCATCTCATCCTCTGTTGTCCCCTTCTCCTCCTGCCCCCAATCCCTCCCAGCATCAGGGTCTTTTCCACTGAGTCAACTCTTTGCATGAGGTGGCCAAAGTATTGGAGTTTCAGCTTTAGCATCATTCCTTCCAAAGAACACCCAGGACTGATCTCTTGCAGCGGACGTAACACAAGATGACACCCACAACCTTCCTCCTGGCTGACGCAGCAATCTAGCAGCATTCGCATGCATTCTCTCCTCTCATGGCTGATGCAGCGGACACAGCCGTGAGGCAGCTGCAATCCCTGCCACTTCTGGGTGGGGCTCATTTGTCCCTGCAGCAGGGCGGGAGAGCTGATGACACATGTGCAGGGCTCTACCTAGCTCAGCGGTACTTCAGTTCAGTTCAGTTCAGTCGCTGAGTCGTGTCCGACTCTTTGTGACCCCATGAACTGCAGCACGCCAGGCCTCCCTGTCCGTCACCAACACCTGGAGTTCACTCAGACTCACGTCCATCAAGTCAGTGATGCCATCCAGCCATCTCATCCTCTGTCGTCCCCATCTCCTCCTGCCCCCAATCCATCCCAGCATCAGAGTCTTTTCCAATGAGTCAACTCTTTGCATGAGGTGGCCAAGTACTATTGTTTCAGCTTTAGCATCATCCCTTCCAAAGAAATCCCAGGGCTGATCTCCTTCAGAATGGACTGGTTGGATCTCCTTGCAGTCCAAGAGACTCTCAAGATTCTTCTCCAACACCACATTTCAAAAGCATCAATACTTCGGCGCTCAGCTTTCTTCACAGTCCAACTCTCACATCCATACGTGACCACTGGAAAAACCATAGCCTTGACTAGATGGACCTTAGTTGGCAAAGTAATGTCTCTGCTTTTGAATATGCTGTCTAGGTTGGTCATAACTTTTCTTCCAAGGAGTAAGCGTCTTTTAATTTCATGGCTGCAGTCACCATCTGCAGTGATTTTGGAGCCCCCCAAATAAAGTCTGACACTGTTTCCACTGTTTCCCCATCTATTTCCCATGAAGTGATGGGACCAGACGCCATGATCTTCATTTTCTGAATGTTGAGCTTTAAGCCAACTTTTTCACTCTCCTCTTTCACTTTCATCAAGAGGCTTTTTAGTTCCTCTTCACTTTCTGCCATAAGAGTGGCGTCATCTGCATATCTGAGGTTATTGATATTTCTCCCGCAATCTTGATTCCAGCTTGTGCTGCTTCCATCCCAGCATTTCTCATGATGTACTCTGCATAGAAGTTAAATAAGCAAGTCACCACCAAACATGGGTTGGGAGAGCCTGACCTCCATCTTGGTTAATTTGCTCTTTCCTTACATAACTCATAAGAAGTGGCTAGGAGGTGGGCTTAAACGACGAAATTCCAAGCTCCAGATAAAACAAAAGCAGACCAAAGCAGCTGTGCGTTATTGGGTGACTGGCTAAGCTACAACTTTTGGCGACAGCAGGTCTGTGCCAGCAGAAGCCCATCAGCTCTAGGTTGTCTTGACCTCCTGGCTGCTAACAGCATGCTTATCTGTGCATGAACTACAGGTAAAGAAATACATGCTGGTTATAAACTGGTCACCTCAGTCATGTTCACGTTACACAAATAGTCATTCCTCTTTTCACTAGTTGTCTTGAAAGAATCTGGGTAGCCTGATATGAGAACATTTGACCTTTCAGCTTGTTTCTCTGGTGGCAATGTATATAAAATGCTACATTGAAGTGTTTTGTGTATGATTTTTTTTACTTCTTGGAAGGTAAACTGCAAGCTACATTTTCATTACTTAGTAGATCAGACGTTGTAATGTGACTTTTGGGGGTGGGGGTCTTTTGTAAGTTCTTATACTGAAATGGAATCAGATTTAGACACATTTTTAGATGGCTGACTAAATTTGCATCACTCAGTTGGAAGAAGTTGCTAAGCTTTGTGAAGATGGAAAACAGAAAAGTTGCTCTTGCTTTTCAAAGTCACCTATCCCCGTACTATTAAATATCTAGGTTGGAATGATGCTTTGGTTCTTTGCCAAGGTTTCAAAAGTAATGTTGATAGTGCAATATCAAAAATTATTGCAATCTGAGCATTACATTAGGAAATAAATTTTGTATCTTGTATAGGTTACACCGGGACATTTGGAAGGCTGAAAAAGAATCTGATGGTGATAATGTAAACATTAACTTGCCATAGATCATTTAGGTGGGATGTGAAAGAGGAGAGGTGACTGAACTCAGCACAGAGGTACAGAACAGAGGACAAAATAGAGGCCTTGATCATCAGATAAGAGAACCTAGAAGAGAGTCATTTCACACATTTTTGGATTTTTCCTTCTAGGTTCTGATAACTGTTATCTCATTTACTAAAATTACTCAGGCTGGTGAAGGATAAAGAATCTGCTAATTATATTCATTGGAACATAAATTAATATCTAGAGTGTTTGAGACTCTTATACAATGAGCCAGTCACCACCCCTTAGTCTTAGCTCGAACACTCAGATTTCCTGAAAGAATTCAGACTTGGCTGATCAAAATGTGCATTGATTAATTCTAGGAAGAGCAGTGCTTCTGGGCAGTCTGAGGTCACTGTGTGTTGGGTATCTTCCATCTGCCACTACAGTGGCGTCCGTAGTGTTCTCTTCCTGGTGGCTGCCTGATCATGTTCTGCTGTGTGCTGCGTGCTGTGCTCACTCACTCAGTCCTGTCTGACTCTTTGTGACGCCACCAGGCTCCTCTGTTTACGAGATTCTCCAGGCAAGAGTACTGGAAAGGGTTGCCGTGCCCTCCTCCAGGGGACCTTCCTGACCCGGGGCTCAGATCTGCGTCTCCTGGGTCTCCTGCATTGGCAGGCAGATTCTTTACCTCTAGCGCCCCCTGGGACCCCCTATGTCCTAATAATAGAATCTAATTCTCTAGTCTGAAAAGCGAAAATCTCTGTCTCTTTGGTTATATCCCTAGTGAGTAATCTGAAATCATATGTTAATGTTACGCACTCAGTTCTGCCCTCTCAGATTATCGGACAAGCTTCCAATAATTTTTTGTTTTGAATTGTAGTTGATTTACAGTGTTTCAGGTGGAATTCCTTTTCAGATTCTTTTCCATTAAGGTTATATAAGGTATTAAATATAATTCCCTGTGCTATACAGTTGGGCTTCTCAGGTGGCTCAGCAGTAGAGAATCTGCCTGCCAATGCAGGAGACACCTGAGATGGGAGTCTGATCCTTGGAAGGTCCCCTGGAGAAGGAAATGGCAACCCTCTCCAGTATTCTTGCCCGGGAAGTCCCACTGACAGAGGAGCCTGGCAGGCCAGTCAATGGGGTTGCAAAGGGATGGACACAAATGAGCGACCGAGCATACCATACAATAGGTCCTTGTCTGTATATTTTATTTGTAGCAGTTTGTGTCTGTTAATTCCAGATTCCTAATTTATCCCTCACCCTTACCCTCTTTCCATTTTGGAAGCCACAAGTTTGTTTTCTGTGTCAGTGAGTCTGGTTTCTGTTTTGAAATATGTTCATTTCTATTATTACTATATTTGTGGATTCCACAAGTAAGTGATATCACATGATATTTGTCTTTTTCTTTTCGTCTTGAGGGTAGACATAGCCTGATATTTCGCCCTATGCTACATCTGAAATGCAGGGCTCATGCTGCCAGCTCCAGTTAGACTCCGGTGTTTAGGCAATTCTTTCTCTTCTAGCTGAAAACTGTTAACCAGCTTCCTCATGTGAGGGATTCTCCCAGAAGTGTTAAATCCTATTAACATTTTCCACTGGTCCTTTGAGTAGCTCTCCCAGCATTTCTGGGGTCTGCATATTCAAAGGGAGGTTCTGGAATACTGTCATGAACTTATTTCTTTAAAAAAGTGAATAGAATTAGGTCTAAACCACCATTTATCCTAATTCCTTTTACATATAATATTTTATTTTCCATATGTTATTCAAATTTTACCTTTAAATTCATATACTTCTAACAAAACTTTCTTTTAGTGTTATAGCGGTTCCATAGTGAATTTAAAATATTCCGCTTCAGTTATATGTTGGGTAAAACTTAGTTTTTTTCTCTAAGTGAACTTTTAGCTCTGATGATTTTATTAGGGCCCATGCAATCAGGTAGACATTAATTGATCTGTGTTTTTTCCTTTAGAAAGAGGCAGTATAACTAGAACTTTAGAATCAGAGCAGCCTTAAGTCAGATCATGGCTCTACTCTTGACTAAATGACCTTGTAACTTTGACTTCCAGTTGTCTACTTTATGAGTTGGTGATAATAATACCAATTGGGATTCATTCCCAAAATAAACTTCCTGAAATATGGTCAGTTCAGTTCAGTTCAGTTCAGTCGCTCAGTCATGTCCAACTCATTGCCACTACATGAATCACAGCACGCCAGGCCTCCCTGTCCATCACCAACTCCCGGAGTTCACTCAGACTCATGTCCATCGAGTCAGTGATGCCATCCAGCCATCTCATCCTCTGTCATCCCCTTCTCCTCCTGCCCCCAATCCCTCCCAGCATCAAAGTCTTTTCCAATGAGTCAACTCTTTGCATGAGGTGGCCAAGTACTGGAGTTTCAGCTTTAGCATCATTCCTTCCAAAGAAATCCCAGGGCTGATCTCCTTCAGAATGGACTGGTTGGATCTCCTTGCAGTCCAAGGGACTCTCAAGAGTCTTCTCCAACACCACAGTTCAAAAGCATCAATTCTTTGGCACTCAGCCTTCTTCACAGTCCAACTCTCACATCCATACGTGACCACTGGAAAAACCATAGCCTTGACTAGATGGACCTTAGTCAGCAAAGTAGTGTCTCTGCTCTTGAATATATTATCTAGGTTGGTCATAACTTTTCTTCCAAGGAGTAAGCGTCTTTTAATTTCATGGCTGCAGTCACCATCTGCAGTGATTTTGGAGCCCCCCAAAATAAAGTCTGACACTGTTTCCACTGTTTCCCCATCTATTTTCCATGCAGTGATGGGACCGGATGCCATGATCTTCATTTTCTGAATGTTGAGCTTTAAGCCAACTTTTTCACTCTCCTCTTTCACTTTCATCAAGAGGCTTTTTAGTTCCTCTTCACTTTCTGCCATAAGGGTGGTGTCATCTGCATATCTGAGGTTATTGATATTTCTCCCGGCAATCTTGATTCCAGCTTGTATTACTTCCAGTCCGGCATTTCTCATGATGTACTCTGCATGTAAGTTAAATAAGCAGGGTGACAATATACAGCCTTGATGTACTCCTTTTCCTATTTGGAACCAGTCTGTTGTTCCATGTCCAGTTCTAACTGCTGCTTCCTGACCTGCATACAGATTTCTCAACAGGCAGGTTAGGTGGTCTGGTATTCCCATCTCTTTCAGAATTTTCCACAGTTTATTGTGATCCACACAGTCAAACGCTTTGGCATAGTCAATAAAGCAGAAATAGATGTTTTTCTGGAATTCTCTTGCTTTTTCCGTGATCCAGCGGATGTTGGCAATTTGATCTCTGGTTCCTCTGCCTTTTCTAAAACCAGCTTGAACATCAGGAAGTTCACGGTTCACGTATTGCTGAAGCCTGGCTTGGAGAATTTTGAGCATTACTTTACTAGGGTGTGAGATGAGTGTAATTGTGTGGTAGTTTGAGCATTCTTTGGCATTGCCTTTCTTTGGAAGGTATACATTTAATAGAAGTGATTATCTTTGTACTGCTGCTGCTGCTGCTAAGTCGCTTCAGTCGTGTCAGACTCTGTGCGACCCCAGAGACTGCAGCCCACCAGGCTCCCCTGTCCCTGGGATTCTCCAGGCAAGAACACTGGAGTAGGTTGCCATTTCTAGTAGTGAATAGTTAAATATAACAAATTAGAGAGTTTTTAAAAGTGCTATGTAAATAATAGATACTAATCCTTTTCCTCTCTAGAAGACTGTTAATCAGATAAAACAAATTTAAACAATATAACAAAATTATATATTTTTTTGCAACTAACAAATAAAGATGATTCCAAAATTTATAAAACTTATAAAAATACCTGCTATTAATGAGGCTAGTCAGCTGGAGTGGAGAAGGCAATGGCAACCCACTCCAGTACTCTTGCTTTGTACTCAAAATCCCATGGACGGAGGAGCCTGGTGGGCTGCAGTCCATGGGGTCGCTAAGAGTTAGGCACGACTTCACTTTCACTTTCACTTTTCCCTTTCATGCATTGGAGAAGGAAATGGCAACCCACTCCAGTGTTCTTGCCTGGAGAATCCCAGCAACAGAGGAGCCTAGTGGGCTGCTGTCTATGGAGTCGCACAAAGCTGGACACGACTGAAGCGACTTAGCAGCGGCAGCAGCAGCATTCAGCTGGAGTAAAGGAATGCTGTGTTGTTTAGTTTATTTTAAAATATTTCCATCTATTCAGCTCAATTCCCCTAAGCAGTTATAAATCCCTTTAATAAATTATGAACAATTCTGCAGTGTATTTAAAAATAATCAGAAGCAATATTATTGTAAGAGTCACTTCTGTCTTGGGACCGTGGCTCACCAGTTAAATCATTTTATTCCTGTGTTCTCAAAAATGTTTTTCTCTATTTTGTTATATTTGTAATTTTACTTTTTAGACCTCACATGTATATGAAATAATATATAATATAGTATTCATCTTTGTCTGACTTATGTCACTTAACATAATACCCTCCAAATCCATCCATGTTGTTGCAAATAGCAACATTTCATTCTTTTTAATGGCTGAATAGTATCCATATCTTGGCTATTGCAAATAATGTTGCTGTGAACGTTCTGGTACATGTGACTTCTGGAATTAGCATTTTCATTTTTGAGGGATTAATACCCAGGAGTGAACTTACTGGATCATATGGTAGTTCTATTTTTAGAGTTTTTGAGAAGACATCATACTATTTTCCATAGGAGCTGTACCAATTTACATTTCCACTAACGGTGTACTAGGGTTACGTTTTGAGAGATTAAAAAATGAAACTTTGAAGTTTTATACTCATTAGAAGTCAAAATTCTCTAACTGATAAACCAAAATCTAAAGAAAAAGTCTAACTATGTGACTTTTTGAAGCCCAAACACATCTGGAGAAGGCAATAAGAGAGGAAGAAGATTGGTCAAAGCCAAATAAAATTTTTTATCAAATTTAAAATTTCTGATTGATAGTTGGTCCCACTAGAGGGAAAAGTTTAACGATTCTTTTCAATTAAAATTAATTTTTATATTGAGAACTAATGTATCTTTTTATTAGAAGGTTGTTTTCCCCAAAAGGCACAATAAAAGTTACAAAAATTCTTAGCTCATATTAGCACTTGTGAATTTCTTTGAAGTGGTGCCAAGTGTCTCAGCCTGTAGCAGCCTATGATAGATTTGGCAAAGCTGTTTTCATTTGTGACTTTGTATGAGTATCCTTCAATATAATTATGTACAGTTCTGTTCATTAAACCCAAAGCACAAGCCAAGCTTGGCAATATATTCAACTAACTTTTTGGGAAATTTGTATTTTCTTTCTTAAAATTCAGGTTTTCAGAACCAGAAAGCAATTTCATTCCCATTCCCATCCATGAAGTGCAAGCAAAGCATTTTTCTAGTTTCAATAACCCTGAGGGCTATGAAGCAGGAACCAAGAATGTTAACAAAATAGGACAAAAACATCGGAAGGAAATCAGAACCAATGAAATATTTTCTTTTATAGAGAATGAAATCACAATCAAATATGTACAAATAAGAGTCATATGTGGAGAACAAATCTACTTTGAAGACACAGCCCCCCTGAGATTTCTGAATCAAGAACACACTTTGGTGGTTTATGGAAACGCACATTTTCTCCAGTTATTGTGACATTTCTATTGTGACTTTTGAGAACATTCAGTTCACCTTGAAAAATGGACAGAATAAATTGAGGAGGAGAGAAAAGGAATATTCACCTGCAGCTTGAATTCAGTGACACAGGGGATAGAAAATGTTGCAGGTTTAATTTGGATATGAGACAATTATATGGAAGTTAGTAACAAAGATTACCTTAAAATTCTAAATCTTATAAGGCAGGTATTTTAGCAACTCAATTATCTTGGACTAAGCTCTCTATCCTGCACAATTCACCAAAGAAATATATCACCATAAAATGTAGTTGTTTAACTGATTCAAATTAAACTTAGTTTTCTAGAGAAGGGTTGGCTGGATGCCGCTTGGACCTTGGCGTGCTTGGCTGTGAGTTTGGGCCAAGTGAGTTTTGTGCTCCTGTGTTGTCTCTGGTTGATTAACATACCATACTTCCTCTACATCATATTTTGTTTGGAGATTTACTGTATCACTTACAGCAGTAGTTTCCTGGGATAAATTCCCAATGTGAGATGCAGTTAGTGATCAGAAATTTGCATATAAAATGATGTAAAGAATAATAGAATGTTGTAATTTTTTCTTCCTTTTGGAGTTATGTTTGTATTCATGAAAACACAGACTGGGGTTGAGCTTTAAACTTAATATCAGTCTTGTTTTCCTATTAATGTGTGCTACTTTGGGAAGTAGAGGAATTAGGGGAGCTTGATTTTAACAACAACTATTCTAAGTTATTTAATGATATAATGATATGTACACAAAGTTTATAGGTGACATTACATTCTTAAGAACAAAGAGAACTTGTACCAACATCAATTTTAGAATTATTATAGATGGCTTTAATGATCCCTGAGTAGGAATCTAGATTTGTTTAGAGGTAGATTTAAAATATAATCAAGTTAGAAGCAAGTTGGGGCAGAGAGAGGGTATTCCTGGGAAATTGTGGCTCATGTTTTAAAACTCCAAGGATGTGAAAGCTACTTTAAAAAACAAAAACCAAGGCTGGCAGCAGACTTCAGTCTCCTCACCTGCAAAGTGGGAGAATCAGACTAAATATGAAGCTTCAAAACCAGAAATACTCAACAGAATAATCCACACATGGATGGGGATAGATTAGCATGCATCTTTGATTCAAGAATTGCTATAACAGATTTATTCAACAGATGTTGATTGACTACTTCATAGGCGATAAGGATGCAGCTGTGAAGTGACACCCCTTTCCCACGGCTGCTGCTGCTGCTGCTGCTAAGTCGCTTCAGTCGTGTCTGACTGTGCGACCCCATAGATGGCAGCCCACTAGGCTCCTCTGTCCCTGGGATTCTCTAGGCAAGAGTCCTGAAGTGGGTTGCCATTGCCTTCTCCACCTTTCCCATGGAGTTTTATTGAAATGCTGAGAGGGAGGATGTGAAATAGGATAGGAGGAGACAAACTGTTGAACAAGATAATCTCAGATAGTGTTAATGAAGCAAACCAGGCAGTGTAATTGAAGGCAGATAATGTGATAAAGAAGTAAGTATGCTCACTTTGTATTAATTGGGAAAGTAAACGAATCACTGCATATAAGGTGGCTAGTCTAGCACCTGGAAATGTTAGTTCTCCAACTCTTCTCAAAAGTGCTGAAATTTAAAAAATTCCACCCATTTTTTTCCCACCCCAGTCTACCCTCAAACCATATGTTTGTGGTAAATGAAAGTGGAAGTCGCTCAGTCATGTCCAACTCTTTACAACTCCATGGACTATACAGTCCATGAAATTCTCCAGGCCAGAAAACTGGAGTGGGTAGTCTTTCCCTTCTTCAGGGGATTTTCCTGACCCAGAAATCTAACTGAGATCTCCCACATTGCAGGCGGATTCTTCACCTACTGAGCTATCAGGGAAACCCATGTTTGTCATAGGGGTAATATAAAAGTGTCTTTCAATTTGAGGTGGTGAAAAGGAATTAGAGTGATTGCACTGTACAGACACAAGTACACTTTCACCAAATGTGTATATATTAAAAAAAAAAAAAGTCATGGTTCCCTCTTCTCACAGTTTTTGCATTCAGGTAGGAAGGCTTTGTTTCTTTTCTTTGACTGATGTGATCCTGCTGCTGAAGAGCTTGTTTGCTGAGAAGCAGCCAGGTGCCATTGAATACCACCACTAACCAGGATCAAAGATTCCACGTTCCATGATAGTCTCTCTTTCAAAATGTGGCATCTCCTTTCCACACATCCTATGGGGAAAAAGGAAACACCAGGGAAGTATGGAAAAATTGTTTCCTGAATTGAAAGAAGAGAGTAGTGTGGGAGGCATTGGTAAAATGGTGAATGTGTTGATCAGAGAACCTGTGTTGGTCTTGACTCTCACTCACAAGTCAACTCACCTGGGATAGATAAGTTACAGATCTTTGCAACCTTGGCTTCTACATCTGTAGAAATTCTTAAAGATGTGGGAATACCAGACCACCTTACCTGCCTCCTGAAAAACTGTATGCAGGTTAAGAAGCAACATTTAGAAGCGGACAAGAACAATGGGCTGGTTCAAGATCAGGAAAGGAGTACATCTAAGCTATATATTCTTACCCTGCTTATTCAGCTTATATGCAGAGTACATCAGGCAAAATGCTGGGGTATATGAAGCTCAAGCTGGAATCAAGATTGCTGAGAGAAATACCAATCACCTTAGATATCTAGATGATACCACCCTAATGGCAGAAAGCAAAAAGGAACTAAAGAGCCTCTTGATGAAGGTGAAACAGGACAGCGAAAAAGCTGGCTCAAAACTCAACTTTCCAAAAAATGAAGGTCATGGCATCTGGTCCCATCATTTCATGGCAAATAGATAGAGAAACAGTGAAAACAGTGGCAGACTTTATGTTCTTGGGCTACAAAATCACTGTGATAGTGACTGCAGTCATAAAATTAAAAGATACTTGCTCCTTGGAAGAAAAGCCTTGACCAACCTGGACAGCATATTCAAAAGCAGACACATCACTTTGCCAACAAAGGTCCATGTAATGAAAGCAATTGTTTTTCCAGTAGTCACGCATGGGTGTGAGAGTTGGACTATAAAGAGAGCTGAGTGCTGAAGAATTGATCCTTTTGAACTGTGGTGCTGGAGAAGATCTTGAGATTCCCTTGGACAGCAATGAGATCAAACCAGTCAATCCTAAAGGAAATCAACCCTGAATACTCATTGGAAGAACTGATGCTGAAGTTGAAGCTCCAATACTTTGACCACCTGATGCAAAGAGCCTCCGTTTTGGAAAAGACCCCGATGCTGGGAAAGATTGAAGGCAGGAGGAGAAGGGGATGACAGAGGATGAGATGGTTGGATGGCATTACCAATTCAATGGACATGAGTTTGTGCAAACTCCGGGAGACAGTGAGGGATGGGGAAACCTGGTGTGCTGCAGTCCATGGGGTTGCAAAGAGTTGGACACGACTGACCAACAGAACAACAAGAATGAGTTACACTCAACTGGTTGATTTCTAAGGTCCTTCTAGCTCTGACAAATGTCTTCTTAATACTGCCTTTGTTAGGCACTATAGCCGAAAGCCTTACCAGAGCTATTTGCCACACTTATTTGTCTGTGATAGATATTTAGTCAGCTGTCTGTCTCTCTTAATGGTACAAAACTGTTGCTTAAAGAAATTATTGATTCACTCGTTTATGGCTGTGCTGGGTCTTCCCTGCTTTGCATGGGCTCTCTCTAGTTGCAAGCGGGGCTGCTCTTGCAGTGCTCTGACTTCTCGTTGCGGTGGCTTCTCTTGTTACATACTGAGCTCTCAGGGAAGCCATAAAGGGAATTCCAAAGATAAATACTGTGAGTCCCTTTGTTTTCTGTATTGCTAGGGCTGCCATGACAAACTGGGTGACTTAAAAAATTGAAATGTATGTTTCCCAATTCTCAAGGCTGGAAGTGAAAGGTCCGGGTGTCTTAGGACTAGTTTGCTCTGAGGCCTCTTTTTCACTTGTGTATAAGCATCCTCCTGCCTGTTCGCATGGAAGGACCTCTGTGCGTGTGCATTCCTGGTGTCTCTCTGTCTGTCTTCATCTCTTCTTTTTATAAAGACACTGGTCAGATTGGATAGGGGCCCACCCTAAAGGGATCATTTTAATTTAATTACCTTTTTAAAGGCCCATCTGGTTGGATGGCATCACCAACCCAATGGGCATGACTTGAGCAAGCTCCAAGAGATAGAGAAGAACAGGGAAGCCTGGCATATGCAGTCCATGGGGTCATGAAGAGTTGGACAGGACTTAGGGAGTGAACAACAACAAGTGTTCATAGTGAGAAAAGAGGAATATGAGTTCTTTCTCTCCATGTTATTATGCTTATTCAGAGTAAAAGCTATTCCTATTTACATTTGTTACTATTACCATATTAAATGAAAGCTTTTATTAATTCAGTAATATTTATAGAGTGCCTGATATCTGCCAGATACTATTTTAGGACTTGAGACTCCATCATTGAAAAAAAAAAAAGTATTAAGAATGGCAAAATCAGATAAAGACACATTATAAAGTAATGTATATGTATAAATGTGTTTGTGTGTGTAAATGTCTGTTAAGTGCTTCAGCAAAATCTTCTTGCTAAAGAAAATAATGAAAAATAGTATATATATATGATTGATAGGCTATTTCATTCTTTGAAATATCTCAAAATTGATTTGTTTATGTGTACCAATGTATTTTTTATTTCATGCCAAATTATATTAAATGGACAGTTTAAAGAATTACTAGTATTATAGTCTCAAAGTGAGCTTAACTCATATTTTACAAAACAGATTGGCTTGGTTCTGATGAAATAGTTTACTTATTTATCCATACATACATGAACTATCTTTGCTTCTCTGAGGTCTCAGTTCAGTTCAGTTCAGTCACTCAGTCATGTCCGACTCTTTGTGACCCCATGAACCGTAGTACACCAGGCCTCCCTGTCCAAAACCAACTCCCAGAGCCTACCCAAACCCATGTCCATTGAGTCTGTGATGTCATCCAACCATCTCATCCACTGTTGTCCCCTTCTCCTCCTGCCCTTAATCTGGGAAAGCCCAGCATCAGGGTCTTTTCAAATGAGTCAGCTCTTCGCATCAGGTGGCCAAGGTATTGGACTTTCAGCTTTGACATCAGTCCTTCCAATGAACACCCAGGACTGATTTCCTTTAGGATGGACTGGTTGGATCTCCTTGCAGTCCAAGGGACTCTCAAAAGTCTTCTCCAACACCGCAGTTCAAAACCATTAATTCTTCAGTGTTCTGCTTTCTTTATAGTCCAACTCTCACATCCATACATGACTACTGGAAAAACCATAGCTTTGACTAGACGGGCCTTTGTCAGCAAAATAATGTCTCTGCTTTTTAATATGCTGTCTAGGTTGGTCATAGCTTTTCTTCCAAAGAGCGAGTGTCTCTAGGCAAGAATAAAGCAGATTCTTTACTGCTGAGCCACCAGGGAAGCCCTTAACAGAGCCTATAGTTATTTGAGAGCCCTTATTTGCTCTTAATAGTGAATCTGCATGTAGCTAATGAGTTTTAGATCTCTGCCCATTAAAGTGACTGAGAAGGAGCTGGAAGTGTTGTACTGTTCTTATGTAGGAAGGAATACTGAGTTTGGTGGACGAACCAAGGGAAAAGCAATTCTGTACATGCAAATGTACATAGCCTTATCTGTATCAGCCCTGACTGATATACCCTTCTACGCCCCACTGTTTCACTCCTCTCCCTTTCAGCTATTTTTTTGCAAGACATCACAGAGTCCATCTGGGGCCAGGTTTTAATTTTGGTATATTGTGAATGACCCTGAAATTTGTTTGTATTTTTCCTCATTACTGTAGATCTATGCATATATCTTTAAGAACATCAAGTCTGTGCGACTGGAAGCACTGCTCTTATCCTTGCTAAGCATCGTGGTGCTTGTACTGGTTAAAGAGCTGAATGAACAGTTTAAGAGGAAAATTAAAATTGTTCTTCCTGTTGATTTAGTTTTGGTAAGTACAAAATGAACGTTTAACTTTCTTCTCTGCAATGCTTGCAACTGCTGTGGATAATGTGCAAAGGCACACCTTATTGTCCATAGTAACCCACAATTAGTCCTGTCTCTCATTAAAGCAGGACTAATTTGGCTACACATTCATGTAAAGGCAGGAAATATTTTGAGTCAATAATTTAAAAGAGGCACACATGTTTCTAATGTTTGCAGAATTTCTCATATGCTTGTATATTTTCAGATAAATAAGAGAACATATAGCCTAAATTTTTAAATATGGAGACATTTTTAAGGATGGGACTCAAAAAATCTCTGGCATGATTCTCCATAAAGCAATAAAAAGTGAAACCACATCTTTTTGATATGGCATCTATATGCTGCATAAAATGTGATCAATCAACAAATGTCCATTAATGGTTGATAGATTTATTGTATTTATTGACCTAGTTTTTCTTTGTTGAAAGGATATTCTCATAATTTTCAGTGGCCAAGGCTCATTCTCTAAGATATTTTTGTTGCTGTACTTGGCAAAGTAACAAATTGTACTTTACTCCTAAGGTTTATGAAATTAAAAAACACATTTTGAAATTTTAAGAGCCTCTAATGGGAACTCTTTTTTAAAAAATTATATTTATTTATTTTGCTTGATTGATGATTGCTGTACAATAAGGGTTTGACTTCTGCATACATCAACATGAATCAGCCATAGGAATACATATGTCCCCTCCCTCTTTAAACTCCCTCCAACCTCCCACTCTTTCCCACCCCTCTAGCTTGTTACAGAGGTCTGGTTTGACTTTCTGATGGGAACTCTTAACTAAAAAAAGCATTACATTGAAAATGAAATGTTAAGCAAACCAGTCTTCTAATTTACTTATTATTAATTGGCTTTAGTTTCTTTTTATTGGTGATAAATAGTGTCTAAATAATTTCACCCATTGAAATATCACTTCATACTATTGAAATAGTGTAGGCTTTATTTATATGTATATAAACCTCAGTTCAGTTGCTCAGTTGTGTCCAACTCAGCGAGCACCATCCATGGACTGCAGCACACCAGGCCTCCCTGTCTATCACCAACTCCTGGTGTTTACTCAAACTCATGTCCATCGAGTTGGTGATGTCAACCAACCATCTCATCTTCTGTCGTCCCTTTCTCCTCCCGCCTTCAATCTTTCCCAGCATTGGGGTCTTTTCTAATGAGTCAGTTCTTCGCATCAGGTAGCCAAAGTATTGGAGTTTCAGCTTCAACATCATTCCTTCCAATGAACACCAAGGACTGATCTCCTTTAGAATGGACTGGTTGGATCTCCTTGCAGTCCAAGGGACTCTCAAGAGTCTTCTCCAACACCACAGTTCAAAAGCATCAATTCTTCGGTGCTCAGCTTTCTTTATAGTCCAACTTTCACACCCTTATATGACTACTGGAAAAACCATAGCTTTGACTAGATGGACCTTTGTTGACAAAGTAATGTCTTTGCTTTTTAATATGCTCTCTAGGTTGGTCATAACTTTCCTTCCAAGGAGTAGTTCAGTTCAGATCAATTGCTCAGTCGTGTCCAACTCTTTGCCACCACATGAATTACAGCATGTCAGGCCTCCCTGTCCATCACCAACTCCCGGAGTTCACTCAACTCACGTCCATCGAGTTGGTAATGCCATCCAGCCATCTCATCCTCGGTCGTCCCCTTCTCCTCCTGCCCCAATCCCTCCCAGCATCAGAGTCTTTTCCAATGAGTCAACTCTTCACATCAGGTGGCCAAACTATCGGAGTTTCAGCTTTAGCATCAGTCCTTCCAAAGAACACCTAGGACTGATCTCCTTTAGAATGGACTGGTTGGATCTCCTTGCAGTCCAAAGGACTCTCAAGAGTCTTCTCCAGCACCACAGTTCAAAAGCATCAATTCTTCAGCACTCAGCTTTCTTCACAGTCCAACTCTCACATCCATACATGACTACTGGAAAAACCATAGCCTTGACTAGATGGACCTTTGGTGTCAAAGTAATGTCTCTGCTTTTGAATATGCTGTCTAGGTTGGTCATAACTTTCCTTCCTAGGAGTAAGTGTCTTTTAGTTTCATGGCTGCAATCACCATCTGCAGTGATTTGAGAGCCCCCCCAAATAAAGACTGACACTATTTCCACTGTTTCCCTATCTATTTCCCATGAAGTGATGGGACCAGGTGCCATGATCTTCGTTTTCTGAATGTTGAGCTTTAAGCCAACTTTTTCACTCTCCTCTTTCACTTTCATCAAGAGGCTCTTTAGTTCTTCTTCACTTTCTGCCATAACGGTGATGTCATCTGCATATCTGAGGTTATTGATATTTCTCCTGGCAATCTTGATTACAGCTTGTACTTCCTCCAGCCCAGCGTTTCTCATAATGTACTTTGCATAGAAGTTAAATAAGCAGGGTGACAATATACAGCCTTACATACTCCTTTTCCTATTTGGAACCAATCTGTTGAGTTCTAACTGTTTCTTCCTGACATGCATATAGTTTCTTAAGAGTCAGGTCAGTTGGTCTGGTGTTCCCATCTCTTTCAGAATTTTCCGCAGTTTGTTGTGATCCACACGGTCAAAGGCTTTGGCATAGTCAATAAAGCAGAAGTAGATGTTTTTCTGGAACTCCCTTGCTTTTTTGATGATCCAGTGTATGTTGGCAGTTTGATTTCTGGTTCCTCTGCCTTTTCTAAATCTAGCTTGAACATCTGGAAGTTCACAGTTCATGTATTGTTGAAGCCTGGCTTGAATAATATTGAGCATTACTTTGCTAGCATGTGAGTGCAGCACTTTCACAGTATCATCTCACCTACAATGAGATTCATGAGTATATACATGGATACTTTTGCCCCAGCACCCAAACTCTGAACATATCTCCACTTTTCACCCACACAACTGTCCCTTGGCCTTTCCTTGGACCATGCTGGAAGGGGAGACCTGGAGAAGGTATCTGGAAGCAGACTTTGGCAGGAAATTATAGATTCCTGGGAATTCAGTGTATGATCCAGAAATATGAGCCCAGGTTTGAGTTAGGTACCTCCCCTTGTCCCCACAAAACTCCCATTTTATGAGAAGAGTTACAGTTGGAAGATGGCAGATTAGAACCTTCTAAAGCACTATCTGAAAGACAAAGTTAGTGACTTAAGTTACTTAATTTTAATATTGGCTATATGTACTGAACACCATGCATTCTTCCATTTTCAATAAGGATTCAGCATCTTGTGGCTATGGTATATTTTCTTTTATAGCTCACAGTATTTTCTGATGATATAAATATTTCATGAAAATTATTAGCAATTAAAATGTATTAACTGGCCTAGAAATTTTTGAATACATTAATACTTCTGATTCCAACCTAATAGCCTGAATTTTTTACTACTATTGTATTTAGAAAGTACAATTATGTCATAATATTTATAAAGTTTGAAACTATTACCTGTTTGAGTTTTATTGCCTTTAAAAAAATTCTCAAGTCTCCTTTGTTTTTTAAGTCTATTTAATGTTTTAAGAAATATTATAAATTCAGTTAAATATCATCATAGAGAAGAGAAATATATAATAAAAATCCCTACAAAGTAATATTATTGTACATTGTTAGGTATTCCTTATTTTGCTAGTGTGATTTTTTTATACCTTTTTTCTGACCATGTATATGGTAAATTTATACTTTAGGTAATTAGTGTGTTTCTTTTTAACAAAAAAGCATAGTATAGAAATGATTAAATAGATATCAAACTGATAGATAACCCTGTGAAATAACCAGTCCCTATTAAATAATCAAAAGAATGAAGAGAATGTGAAAATGGATGGAAAACATTAAGGTAATATGATTGGTGAAAACAAGTCCTGAACAGAATTCTGAACATACGTTTTAAAGGGGACTGTGGATACTTGCAGAGAATACAAGGCATTGCTTGCCGTATGTTGTACAATAGAGGCTCAGGCTCCTGAAACCCCAGGGAGGTAATTCAAAAAATATTGGGTTCAATACATTATTAACTAGCATATTTTTCTTCAAGAAATAGCAAAAGGTCAAAATTAAAGACTATTCAAGGAGCCTGTAAACCATCAATTACTAACCTACATTAGGAATATTAATGCAGCATCTTAAACTCTTTGGTGACTACTCCAGTGAAAGGAAAATGTTCTGAGTTAAAACATGCTTTCATATCATGAGAGACAAGTATTTAGGTTGGATTGTGGTATCTGTGTGTGCGCGCACACACACACACACACACACACATACAAACACATATTCGTATATTCTGTATTCTGCACCCCTTCAGAATCAGACATAATTGGGTTGCTATAATTGGAAAGGATATGATAAAAGTTGTATTACTGTAACGCCATTTAATTTTTGAGACTGCAGATTAAGTGCTATCAAATCTCAGAGGGATTTTTTAATTTATATTTTATTTTTATTTATATTTTCTTATTTTTATTTATATTTATATTTTCTTAGTTTTTAAAAATCTGTGCAAATACTATATTACTGTTGATAATCATGGAGCACATGAGTAATGTTTGCTTTTAAAAATAGTTTTAAGATGTTTGAGAGACAGGAATAATTTTATTTTTCTCTTTTTCAAATGGAACCACACAGATGATTGCCGCATCTTTTACTTGCTATTGTACCAATATGGAAAACACATACGGATTAGAAATAGTTGGTCATATTCCAAAAGGGTAATGTAGTCTTTTTCCTTTCTCTCTTTCCTTTTGTTTGTTTGGTGATGGAAGAAGCAAATGGGGAGTAGGTGGGTATGAATTTTATTTCTTTCAAAGGCTATATGTGGTACAAAATTCTAGTTAATTTCTATTTTACAGTGATAGAAGCAGTTCACAATAAAGAAAAATAACTTCTTAAAGTATATATCTATTATTTGAGAAGTTGATAACTATTTTTTACAGTATTGCTTCAAGTAAAAGATTTGGAGATTATTAATACACATCATTTGAAAAAGAAAGCAGAACATTGAATTTCCAAATTAGAGTCATGCTCTAGTCTTCCCTCTTCCACTCACACATTCCTATGACTATTTTTATTTCACTTAAAATATAGTAAAAATATGCAAGCGTCATCTTAAATAGCAAACATATAGACATGAATGGTATGCACTGGTGAAAGAGAGAGTGGAAATAGAAATGAGAGCATGTTTCCCACCGGTCTTAAAGCCTTCCTTTGGACATGAAGAGAAGATTAACAAAAGGAAGATGTGTTCACCCTGAAAGCACAAAATATTTTTCCAAATATAGCCTGAAAGAAAGCAACATCATCTTAGGGGAGAAAGAGGATGTCTTATGAATTATTCTCTTTTAATGGGCTGTGCTATACACCAATATTTATAGATTTGGGGCAAAATTAGAGTTGTTAGCTTCTCTATATTTTTATCTTCCAGACATAGGCCAATAGTGATTATTGGAATCATCTTTCTGAAGGGTTCTCTACTTTACCTTCAAATTCAGTTTATTGTTTTTTTATTCTTATAGGTTAATTTATCATTATTAATAATTACAAGCTTGATTTTCATGAAACAAAATTTCTTATAGTTTGAAACACTTTTATGTATATGTCTTAGGGCCTGTAATGGTACAAATCAGTTTGACTTAGGGTTAAACTTGAGGGAGTGGGCAAAAAATACCATGCCTTTCCTTCATCTAGTCTAGTTGTCCTTTATTTTGAGTGACTTTTACAAACTCATCTTCTTAAAGAATCATAGAAAAAGTATGGCATTGATAAGAGATGGAGCTGAGGTTGAATCCCAGCTCTACCATCACTTTGTGATTAAGATTCATTTTTTAGAATGTTTTCTTGTCTATACATTACACTCATGGTACTTGATCTGGGGATTGTGGGGAGAATTTAATAAAACTGCTACTGTTAAAGTGCTGAACATTCAGTTTACATGCTCAGTATTACATCAACGTAAATTATTTCCCCCTTTTCTTCTATTGTTGCCCCAGAGGGATTTTTCTTTAAAGAGAGACAGTAAGTGTCACATAGCATCATCAGGGATAAATAAACAATGATACTTTGGCTCAAGTGGTTTTCAAAAAAAAAAAAAAGACAATGACTGGGTATTAGTTGGAAGAAATATTTTAAACAGTTGTTTAAAACTGAGAAACAGAAGTTGCACAAGCCTCTTAGCTTCATCAACCGGAGGGCAGACAGAAGAAGTAGGAAGAACTACAATCCTGCCAACTTCAAGAACAAAAACCACAACCACAGAAAGTTAATCAAAATGAAAAGCCAGAGGATTATGTTCCAGGTGACAAGATAAAATCAAACTAAAAGAACAACTAAATGAAGTGGAGAGGGCAAGCTTCAGAAAAAAGAGTTCAGAATGGTAGTGAAGATGATCCAAGGTCCTGGGAAAAGGATGGAGAAGATGCAAGAAATGTTTACCGAAGACCTAGAGGAGCTCAAGGACAAATGGAGGTGAACAATCCACTAGAAGGAATCAATGGCAGAATAACTGAGGAAGAAGAATGGGTAAGTGAGCTGGAAGACAAAATGGTGGAAATCATTGCAGCAAAGCAGAATATAGAAGAATAGAATGAAAAGAAATGCAGACGGCCTGAGAGACTGCTGAGACAACATTAAATGCACCAGCATTCACATTATAGGGGCGCCAGAAGGTGAAGAGAGAGAGAAAGCACCTGAGAACATATTTGAAGAGATAACAGTTGAAAACTTCCCTAACGTGGGAAAAGAAATAATCAACCAAACCCTTGAAGTGCAGAGAGTTGTAGTTAGGATAAACCCAAGGAGGAATACACTGAGACACATAGCAATCAAACTGACAACAATTTGAGACAAACATAAAATGTTAAAAGCAACAAGGGAAGAATGACACATACCCTTGTATGTTTTATGTATTATTAGCTGATTTCTCAACCAAAATTCTACAAGTCAGAAAGGAATGGCACAATGTATTTAAGGTGATGAAAGGGAAGAACTTACAACCAAGAATACTGTACCTAGCATGACTTTGTTCAGATTTGATGGAGAAGTCAAAAGTTTTACAAACAAACAAAAATTAGGAGAATTCACTAGCACCAAATCAGCTTTAATGCAAATGCTAAGGGAACTTCTCTAGGCACAAACTTAAGAGAAGGAAAAGACCTACAAATATAAACCCAGAACAATTAAGAAAATGGTAATAAGATCATACATATTGATACTTATCTGAAATGTAAATGGATTAGATGCACCAACCAAAGGCAATGGATTTGCTGGGTAGATTAAAAAAAGACCCATAAGTATGCTGTCTACAGAAGACCCACTGCAGACCTAGGGACACTGACAGACTGAGAGTAAAGGAATGGGAGAATGTATTCTATGCAAGTGGAAATCATAATAAAACTGGAGCAGCAATACTCATATCAGAAAAAGTAGGCTTTAAAGGAAAGGCTGTTGTAAGAGACAAGGAGGACACTACCTAATGATCAATAATTCAATCCAAGAAAAAGATAAAACAATAATAAATATATATGCACCCAACCTAGGAGCACCTCAAAACAGAACCCATTTGCAGAGCAGCAGTGGAGATGCAGACATAGAGAAAAGACTTGTGGACTCAGTGGGGGAAGGAGAGGGTGGGACAAACAGAGAATAGTATGTAAATACATACATTACCAATGTAAAAGAGAGAGCAAGTGGGAATTTGCTGTGTGACACTGGGAGCTCAACGAAGTGCTCTGTGACAAACCAGAGGGGTGGGATGGGGTGGAAGATGGGAAGGGGGGCTCAGGAGGGAGGGGACATGTGTATACCTGTGGCTGACTCATGTTGATTTACGGCAGAAACCAAGACAATGTTGTAAAGCAATTGTCCTCCAATTAAAAAAAAAAAAAACTATATAAAAAAAACACAAATGTGGCAGCTAAACAATATGCTACTAAATAACCAATGGATCACTGAAGAAAATGAAAGTGAAACCTTCCAAAACCTATGGGATGCTGCAAATGCAGTTCTAAGAAAGAAGTTTATAGCAATATACTCCTACCACTCTTACCTCAAGAAACAAGGGAAAAAACCTAACCTTACACTTCAAACAACTAGAGAAAGAACAAATAAAACCTAAAGTTAAGTAGAAGGAAATAAATCATAAAGATCAGAGCAGAAATTAATGAAATAGAGACAGAAAATAATTGCAAAGATTAAACTAAGAGATGGTTCTTTGAAAAGCAAAAGTGATAAACCTTTAGCCAGACTCAAGAAAAAAAAAAAAAAAAAGGAGAAGACTCCAATCAATAAAATTAGTAATGAAAAAAGTTACAACTGACTCCACAGAAATACAAAAGATCATAAAAGACTACTATAAGCAACTGTATTCTAATAAAATGGATGACCTTGAAGAAATGGACATATTATTAGAAAGATACAGTCTCCCAAGACTGAATCAGGAAGAATCAGAAAATATGGCAGACCAATCACAAACACTGAAATTGTAACTGTGAATAAAAAACTCCTACCAAACAAAAGTCCAGGCCCTGATGGCTTTACAGTCAAATTCTATCAAACATTTAGAGAAGAGCTAATACCTATCCTTCTGAAACTGTTCCAAAAAATTGCAGAGGAAGGAACATTTCCAAACTCATTTTATAAGGCCACCATCACCCTGATACCAAAACCAGAAAAAGATACCATGAAAAAAGAAAATTACAGGCCAATATCACTGATGACCATAGATGCAAAAATTCTCAACAAAATACTAGCAATCTGAATCCCACAATACATTAAAAAGATCATACATATTGATCAAATGGGCTTCATACCAGGGATGCAAGTATTTTTCAAGATCTACATATCAGTCAGTGTGATAAACCACATCAATAAATGAAGAATAAAAAACACATGATCATCTCAATTAATACATAAAAGGTTTTGATAAAATTCAGCACCCATTTTTGCTAAAATGTCTCCAGAAAGTGGGCACAGAGAGAATACACTTCAACATAATAAAAAGCCATAAGTCAAGCCTACAGCTAACATCATAGTCAATAGTGAAAATCTGAAAGTATTTCCTCAAAGATCAGGAAGAAGACAAGAATTCCATTCTCATCACTTATCGAACATCGTTTGGAAGTCCAATCCATGGTAATCAGAGAAGAAAAAGAATACAAGGAATCCAAATGGGGAAAGAAGAAGTAAAACAGTCATTGCTTGCAGATGACATCATGCTATACACAGAAGATCCTAAAGATGCTAGAGAGCTACTAGAAATCATCAGTGAATTTGGTAGATTTGCAGGTTACAAAGCTAATAGAGACATCATTTTGCCAACAAAAGTTCGTATAGTCAAAGCTATGGTTTTTCCAGTAGGCATTTACGGATGTGAGAGTTGGACCATAGAGAAGGCTGAGCACTGAAGAATAAATGCTTTTGAACCATGGTGTTGGAGAAGACTCTTGAGAGTCCCTCTAACTGCAAGGAGATCCAACCAGTCCATCCTAAAGGAAATCAGTCCTGAATATTCATTGGAAGGACTGATGTTGAAGCTGAAACTCCAATACTTTGGCCACCTGATGCGAAGAACTGACTCATTTGAAAAGACCCTGATGTTGGGAAAGATTGAAGGTGGGAGAGAAGGGGATGACAGAGGATGAGATGGTTGGATGGCATTACCAACTCAATGGACATGAATTTGAACAAACTCTGGGGGATAGTGAGGGACAGGGAAGCCGGCTGCACTGCAGTCCATGGTGTCGTAAAGAGTCAGATATGACTGAGCAACTGAACAACAACAACAAAGATTTGCAAGTTACAAAATTAATACACAGAAATCACTTGCATTTCTATACATTAACAATGAAATATTAGTAAGAGATATTCAAGAAACAATTCCATTTATTATCACACCAAAAAGAATAAAATACCTAGGAATAAGCTTATTTGAAGAGACAAAACACCTATACTCAGAAAACTATAAGATGTTGATGAAAGAAATCAAAGACACAAAGAGATGGAAAGATATAATGTGTTTGTAGATTAGAAGAATCAATATTGGCAAAATTACCATACTACTCAAGGCAATCTACAGATTCAATGCAATCCCTATCAAATCACCAGTGGCATTTTTCATAGAATTAGAACAAAAAATCTTAAAATTTGTATGGAGATGCAGTAGACCCAGAATGGCCAAAGCAATCTTGAAAAAGAAAGAGCTCTAAGAACCATGTACCCTGATTTCAGATTATACTACAAATCAAAACAGGATGGGACTAGAACAAAAATAGAAAGATAGATTAATGGAACAGGATTGAAAGTGCAGAAATGAACTCACACACTTCTGGTTAATTAATCTATGACAAAGGAGGCAAGACAACATAATGTTGGAAAGATGGTCTCTTCAACAAAAGGTGCTGGGAAAATTGGACAGCGACATGTAAAAAATGAAATTTGTGTCCTGTCTGTTTAGTTGCTTAGTTACGTCCAACTGTTTGCTACCCCATGGACTGTAGTCCGCCAGGCTCCTCTGTCCATGGGGATTCTCCAGGCAAGAATACTGGAGTGGGTTCACATGCCCTTTTCCAGAGATCCAACCTAGAGATCTAACCCAGGTCTCCCACATTGCAGACAGACTCTTTACCATCTGAGCCACCAGGGAAGCCCAAGAATACTGGAGTCCTTCTCCAGGGGATCTTCCTGATCCAGGAATCAACCCAGGGTTTCCTGTTTGGCAGGTGGATTCTTTACTAGCTGAGCTACCAGGGAAGTCCTGGAGCGGGTTGCCATGCCCTCCTCCAGGGGATCTTCTCAACCCAGGGACTGAACCCAGGTCTCCCACATAGCGGGTGAATTCTTTACCTTCTGAGCCACCAGCAAAGCCCACATGTTAAAAAGTGGAATTAGATCATTCTTTGACACCATACAGAAAAATAAGCTCAAAATGGTTTGAAGATCTAAATATGACAATGAACACGAGAACACTCCCAGAGGAAAACATAGGCAGAGCACTCTGATGTAAATCACAGCAATATCTTTCTTAATCTGTCTCCCAGAATATGGAAATAAAAACAAAAATATGCAAATAGGATGTACTTAAACTCAAAACTTTTGCATAGCAAAGGAAACAATAAAGAAAAGACATACTGGGAAAAAATATTTGCTAAGAATGTGACTGACAAGGAGTTAGTTTCCAAAACTTACCAACAGCTCATGATACTTAACAGCATTAAAATAAATAATCCAGTTTAGAAATGGGCAGAAGACCTAAATAGACATTTCTCAAAAGAAGATATACCGATGACCAAGAAGCACATAACAAGATGTTCAACATCACTAATTACTAGACAAAAGCAATTCAAAACCTCAGTGAGGTATCATCTCACACCAGCCAGAATTTGTTGTTCAGTCACTCCGTCAGGTCCGACTCTTTGTGACCCCATAGACTGCGGCATGCCAGGCTTCCCCTGATCGTTTTCCAGCCAGAATGGTCATCATCAAACCATAATGGTCATTCACAAACAGTAAGTGCTGGAGAGGCTGTGGAGAGAAGGGAGCCCTCCTACACTGTTGGTGTGAATGTAAAGTGGTACTGCCACTATATAGCATAGTATGGAGGGTCCTTAAAAATCTAAAAACAGAGCTACCATATGACCCTGCAGTCCTGCTCCTGGGGATGTATCTGGAGCAAAATATAATCTGAAAGGGTACACGCCCCCTGTGTTCATTGCAGCACTGTATACACCAGCCAAGAAATGGAAGCAACGTAAATGTCTGTTGACAGTACTGGATAATTGTACGTGTAGACAATGAAATATTACTCAGCCATTGAAAGGAATGAAATAATGTCATGTGCAGCAACATGGATGGACCTAGAGATTGTCATAGTGAACAAAGTCGGTCAGATAGAGAAGGAGAAATATTGTATGATATCCCTTATATGTGGAACCTAAAAAAAATGATGCAAATGTACTTACAGAACAGAAAGAGACTCGCAGACTTAAAGAACTTATGGTTGTTGGGGGGAAGGATTGGGGAAGGGCTAGTTAAGGAGTTTGGGATGGGCACGTACACACTGCTATATTTAACATGGATAACCAGCAAAGACCTTCCATAGCACATGGAACTCTGCTCAATATTAGTGGTAGCAGGATGGGAGGGGAGTTTGGGAAAGAGTGGATACATATGTGTGTATGGCTGAGTCCTTTTGCTTCCCACCTGAAATTATCACAACATTGTTAGTCTGCTACACTGCAATAAAAAAATAACAAAAAGTAAAGCTGAGAAACAGTGTTAGCTCTTATGTGGTCCCATGTTTTGCAACAGAGGGTAGATGGAGCCTATATAGATATTTTTCATAACATGTGGTACATAGAGTCACAAAATAAAATTCAACTAAGTACATTTAGAGGTCTATTGGGTTCCTTCAGTAATTCCTTATTGAGCAGCAGCCCATCTACCAAATCGAAAGGCGCTCTGAAGAGCTAAACAAAATAAAAGGCGTTATAGTCAGAAGGAGGACAGGAAAGGGAGTTTTTAGCAGAGTGGATTGTTTCAGGGAAGTTCACCTTCCTGTGGGGTATGGAAGGGCACATTACCTCACTGGTGTTGACCAGGTAATTCCAGGCTGACTGACTCAGGTTACATTCCTGGAATAAGGTGAAACTTCACTTAAGTTAGGTATTAATTCTTGATTTGCTTACATGGGGCTTAGCACAAATGACTCCACAGTGGGTCTGTTGTCTCTTTTTTTAACAATCATTAAGTGCACCATGAAAGGGCCAAGTTAAAAACATAATTAACTCAATGGCAAATTTAAGGATTAGCTCAAATAATCATAGCTCACAGTAAACTAGTGTTTGCATACAGTACTGTGGTATTCAAGGCAGGAAATACAGTTTCTAGTGCCAGCCACATAAATGTTTCAAAAGATTCAATAAAAGAGTGTTCCGGATTTGCTTTTGTTCTGATGCAGGAAATTTTTGTTGAGTCAAAGTTTCTGTGCTATACCTTAAATTTCCTGAGAGTAAATGGAAGTTAAATGTGTGGTGCTCTCTCTATGGTGTTCTTTGTGATTATGCTTTTCTCCAAAAAATGTAGAGAATAAAAGGCTTCTAAGGCCAAGGCTGCTTGGTTTTCTCAGGGGTATTTCATGTATTTTGTGTCAACTTCAGACTCATTATCATAGTTGAATTCGCTGCAAGTTGTTAAAGAAATTACATGTGAGTTGATGAGTTCAGTATGGTCTTTCTTTCACAGAATTCCTCCACCTCGAGCTCCCCCAATGAACATCCTCTCTGCGGTCATCACTGAAGCCTTTGGAGTGGCACTTGTAGGCTATGTGGCCTCACTGGCTCTTGCGCAAGGATCTGCCAAAAAATTCAGATATTCAGTTGATGACAATCAGGTATAATATGTCCCAGTCCCTCTCCACACCTCTCCATAGCTACTGTATCATTTTGACGTGTACTCCCAGATGCTGAAAATGTTGAACTTATGAAAAATACAGCTCTCCTAAGTGTATAACAAGAATGGGTAGCACAAACCGAAACAAAAATCTGTAAATCATTGATAGAAAGGTAAAAATCTGAGCTTTGTGGGTTGGTTATAGTACACTTTTATTTTTAAATAGAGGGATATCTTGATGTTCCTTTTGTTTTTAGGAGAAAATCTAAAAATATTTATGATTGCATGCCAACTTTAAAAAAAAAATTCGGATTTCAAAGTACAAAGGACACTATTACTCTTCTTAGTGAAAAACTAAAGGATGAAAGGGTTTCTCAGCCTACAAAGGATGCAGATTTTATTGAGAATGATTCTGAATCTACTTCTGCTAGTGTTTTGTCCCAAAGCCCGTGGCCCTACATTCCTACACAGGTCTGCAGACATAGCTGTGCAGTAGTGGTTAGAAGGCCAAAGCACCTCTGTCTAAATCTCACTCTGAAATGGTTTCTATGCCCCAGTTTTGTCATCTGTACCAAAAGCAGATTTATTCATTCAACAGATGTGTATTGAACCCTACTGTATGGCAGACACCAGTCTAGGAACAAGGGATAGAATGGCACATAACACAGACTGTGTTTTTCTTCATCTCAGAATCTCCCAGTGGCTTCCCCTAGTACTTAGATTAAAAGCCTATTGCCAAGGCTTACAAGGCCCTACCTGACCTTGCTACCATCCCTTTTCCTCTATGATCTCATTTTTTTTTTTTTTTTGTAGCCTGTTCTAGCCTCACTTCCTTCCTTGTTTTTTCTTGAGTTTACTAGCTATGATGTTGCTAGCTCAGGATGTCTGTACTTGCTGTTCCCTTTTCCAGAAATTCTATACCCTCAAGTAGCTGCATTCCTCCTTTATTTAAATATTTCCTTCTTAGAGAGGCCTTGCTTGGTAAGCTAAAATCCTAATCTCCAAAACTTTCCACTCTCTGTTTTACTTTCTGTATTCATCTTGTTTATTGGTAGCATCCCTCCACTAGAACACCAGTCTGTGAGGGCAGGGATTTTTGATAGGGATTTTACTGCTGTGTTCCTGGCAACAGCAGAAGCAGAAAAGTATTAGGAAGCTTCTGCAGGAATCCAGGTGACATCTGATGACTTGGCCCAGGATGTAGCAATGAACGAGGTGAGAAGTGGACAGATTGTGAACTGGATGTGGGCACCATCTGGGCAAAGGGGAAGTCAAGACTCTGTCTGAAGCTTTTGGCCCAAACAAATAGAGCTTGAGGTGGGGAAGGGTGTGGGAGGACCAGAGTGGGAGTATGTAGAGCAATAGCCTGATTAATTAAGCTTGGGATACCTGTTAACCATTCAAATGAAAATGCTGAGTAATAGGTTGCCTATACCAGTCTGAAGTTCAAAAGAGTGGTCTAGGCTTAGAGATATAAATATGGCAGCTGTCAGCATGTTTTGGGGTAGCTCAGAATAGAGAAAGAAGTGATCCGATATTTGTGATTGTTAGTATGAGAAGGGACCACAGAGGAGGCTGAGAAGCGGTGGGCAGAGAGGTCGGAGGAAACCGGGAGGGTGAGAGGCTCAGGAGGGACCAGGAAGGAGGCTTGAAGGCGGAGAATGTGAGCGATCGTGTCAAATGCCACCTTTACTGCCAGGGGAGGTAGGAATTAACCATTGGATTTTGCACTCTGGAGGTTATAGGTGGAGTGCTGGGAACAAAACCCTTTATTGTAGTAACTTGAAACCTAAGTAATTGGCAGCAGTTACAGTAAATACCTTGTGCTTCCCTATAAAGTTGTTATTGTTACAAGGATCGAATGAGTAAAGTGCTCACAACAGTTTCTGGCTCATTGTAAGCACTCAATAAATGTTAGCTATTTTTAGACTGATGGTTAAATTACAACTAGTGGAGAGAACAGAAATAGAGCACAAAAGACGTCTCATACTATGGCAAGCTTTATCTGTGGCCTCTAAAATTTGGGCTTCCCAGGTTGCACAGTGGTAAGAATCCACCTGTCAGTGCAGGAGACGCTAGCGATGCACGTTCCATCCCTGGGTCAGGAAGATCGCACTGAGAAGGAAACGGCAATCCACTCCAGTATTCTTGCCTCAATAAACAGACTCCTCCATGGACAGAGGAGTCTGACCGGCTATAGTCCATGGTGTCGCAAAGAGTTGGGCATGACTGAGCCCATTTCACACTCACACACACGCGCACACACACACACTAAAAGTGGATTGTGATTAGGAAATGATACATTTCCCGGTTATCATTCCTGTAGGAATTCCTTGCTCATGGCCTCAGCAACGTGATCGCTTCGTTCTTCTTCTGTATACCAAGTGCGGCTGCCATGGGAAGAACTGCTGGCCTGTACAGCACAGGAGCAAAGACACAGGTAACTTTATTTTTCAACAGGCACGGAAGGACTGAAAGAGAGAGCAATGAGCATCTCTCTAAATTCCCGAGACTATTGCTATTTCTTTAGTCTCTTAAAACTAGCATCAAGGCAATGTATCTGTTCTCTTTCTTAGGAACGATCCTTGAGAAGCTGAAGGATTCAATGAGCAGACAAAAGGAAAAAAGTCCTGTAGTAGGGGCAGTGTTCTTGTTGTCAATCGTTGAGCAAAAGCTCCCTCTAGTGGTGCCTCTGATTTTACTTTTTGCTAATCTAACCCGTCAGTTTGAAATGTTAAAATCTTAGTTCATTTCCTTTAAATAGAATGAAAGCCATTGTAAGCAACATCAGTCCTTGATACTGACATTCGCGTCTATAGAGATGTACAAGTATGTGAATGAATAATACAATGTCTATCCACATTTTGGCTTAATAAAACAATTGTGTGTTTTAGGAACTCAAATCAATTTGACATTTTAGAGCCTCCTGTACACTAGTTATTATGCTCGATACTAGTAAGATATCAACGGTGGTAATTAAGATAATTCTGTGATGGTGAGGATGGTGGTGGTGTTGGTGGAAGAATATACTGAGTTATATACCAAGCATTGCATGTCATGCTTTTTTTTTTAAAAATAAATGAACTCATATAATATTTTAGGAAACTCTATGAAGGAGGCATAATTATTATTCTAGGTTTCCACATGAGAACATTGAGGAAAAGAGGGTTAAACCAGCTTACCCAGGTCACGGAGCTAGGAAGTGGCAGAGCTGAGATTTGAATCCAGATAGATTTACTCCAAATCTTGCATTCTTAACCACTGTTCTATACAAGGAAATTCATGTGTGTGTTTATTTAATAAATGAACACGAACAGCTAACCATTGTTAAAACAGTTCGTGCATATTTTATTTTATTTTTAGGACTTCTAAATTTTGTTACTTGGTTGTGATGGGTCTTTGTTGCTGCACATAGGCTTTCTCTGGTTGCAGTCGGTGGGGGGCGCTCTTTGTCGCCCTGCATGGGCTCCACACAGCAGCGGCTTCTCGTTGCAGAGTGCGTGCTCTAGACATGCGCTTCAGGAGTTGCAGCACGTGGGCTCAGTATTTGTGGCACACGGCTTTGTTGCTCTGCGGCATGTAGGATCTTCTTGGACCAGAGATCCAACTGGTGTCTCTTGCACTGCAAGTGAATCTTTACCTACTGAGCAACAAATCCATTATTTAGTAGCCTACTTTATATTAAGCCCTTTTAGGGGTGTTGTAGAAGAGTAAATTTGAAAAGTGTATAGTTCTTGACCTTGGGAGAAAGTGGCAAGAGAAAGATGGGTAAATGAACATTAAAATGTAGTATACAAGTAATAAAATTATTGATGAATGTACCATGGTGCAGGGGGGAAGCAGTAACAAATTCTGAATCTATAATAGTGTGACATATTATTGCCACAACTCATCAGCAAAGATGTGTAATTCTCATTCACCATTGTTTTACATGACAATTTGATTTTTAGGCAGCTCGTGATTTAAAGCATAAGTTCATAATGTGCATTGGCACAAACATTTTTGCAAACTCTCAAACATTTGTAATCTAAATTTGAATGTTTAATATATAGTGTACTCACATATCATTCCTTACTCTGAAGACTTACATCTATAAAATTCTAGGATTCTATAGTGATTTCCACCTCGTTTCTTACAAGGATGAATGTGTGAGATTTCCTTTCATCAGTTCTGCATGATAGTCTCTTTGTTAGACTTCAGAAGAAATAAAAGGCACCCAAAATACTAATTTAGAGAAGCAAAGCTCAACAGCACTGTATTTTTGTGCTGTTTTGCTTGTTGAGATCGTCCCTAATCTGCTCAACTAGTCCCATTAAGTTGCACAAGGAAGTAATCTGATTCAATGTGCATACCCCAATTGAGGATGTTTTCCCATGGTAGTCATTTTGGCATTACAACTATTAAGTTTACGTGGGGATAATAGACATGATTTGAAGAAGGCACTGGGACAGCCAAGTCTTAAAAGTTTTGTTCTAAATAGGCTATTTGTGAAACCAGCTTTCCATGTGACAAGACTTCATAAAGTGAGCCCTTAAAATATCTCTCTCTCTCTGATAGGTACTAGACTTATACCCAGTAAGTTAATCTAGAAGAATGAAAATCTTTCAACTTTCAGGCTAATAATAGCCAATCATTTCACCAATCGACTCTTTCTCATTCAGAAACACTATGAGTATTTCTGTAGAAAGATAGCTTTTAAAATGCAGATATGGCCTTGTTTCTTCCTCCCAGAGCCCATAAGAGGTCTTAGCTCTGTGCTTCCCCCCGTAGCCTCATGCTGGACTGTTCACCTCACTCTCAGGTCTCTAGTCACCACACCTCCTTCTTCGTGACTCTGGTGTCTTCCTTTTATCCCCTTTATCTCTGTGGCTGCTTCCTCTTCCCTTCTAAGTTAACTCCTCCCATTCATCAGATTGCACCAAGACTTCTGGGCCAGCTGTGTTCTTTTCTTCAGAGACCTTAGCTCTATTGGACTTTCCATGTTTATCAGTGTAATTATGCGATTGAAGTCTGCCTTCTGCTCTTAACTTCAGCTCCTAGAGAGTCCCTGTCTGCTTTTGTTCTCTATATCATCAGTGTCCAGCCCAAGACTTAGCACATAGTAGGTGTTCACTAAGTGTGGAAAGAATGAATGAAAAATGAAAGTATTGGATGATTATAAACTAGTCAGTTTTGCTGATTTAAGAAGGGACAGATCAAGTCAGGCAAGAGCTTTTATTCTCACTTAATATTTGAAGTACATTTGAAATCAGGAAAAATGCTTTCATTTGAAATCAGGCTTAGGATCATAGACTTTGGAGAAGCACTATTGAATAGTGTCAACTTCAAAAAATGAACAACAGGAGAGAGTTGTGAGTTCAGTTTTATTTGGGGAAAAATGAGAACTGCAGCCCAAGAGCCAGCACCTCAGACAGCTCTTGAGAAACTACTCTGAAGAGGCAGAGGGAAGGTCAGTGTACACCTGATTTTGGTGAAGGGGGGATACATGCCGTCAAGCATCTATTTTTTCCAGATGGTTTCTGCTAGTCTCATGAAGCTTTCTGCTACGCACAAGAAAGTCACCACCATGAAGGATTTTAGTGCTTTTCTAGTTGTGAGAAGATATAAGAATTGGGCTCATAAAATCAGCTCCTGAAAATATCTAACTATCCGAAGACCGTCCTGCCAGTTTTTAGCACAGAGAGCCTCATTTCTGCTCTCCACCCTGAACTTTCTTCAGGGAATGTTCTAAATCAGCAGCTGCCATAACTCATGATTTCCTCCCAGTAGAGGCAGATGGCAAGTGCCAATGCAGTGGACCATAGAAACCCAATAGCTACATAGGTAATTGAAATTTTCAGGTAGTTATGTTTTAAAAAGTAGAAGGAAACTGGTAATATTAGTTTTAATACAATATTTTAATTTACTTAATGAAGTAAAAGTATTATTTCAACAAATAACTTATATAAAAACTATTAATGATATATTTTATATTCTTTTTTTTAATTAAGATTTCAAAATCTGGTGTGTATCTTACATTTACAGCATCTCCTACACCCACCAGCTACATTTCAAATGCTCATGGGTCACACGTGGCTATATGAGACAGCGCATTTGGGACCATTTTATATACAAATGAGTTGATTATCAAGCCTTTCAGTACTTTAGGAAATCAAATAAAAACGTTTGAATTGAAACAACAAAAGATACTAATCGTTGAATACCAAGTGCCATAGTCAAAGGCCCAAAGACATTTCTGTCCTCCACATGTCAGAACGTTTTTATTGTGATTTCCTTTAGATGTGGCATGCAGAACATGGCTATCTAAGAATAAGAAAGTCTTGGTGCTGCCTAGAAGAGATTCTTTCCTTGCCTTTAAAGAATGTTAATTAGGGGAGAAAGCACTGTAACCCTCCCCACCCCTATTGCCCTGTGCTATTATTATTATTATTATTTTTTGCTTCCAACAAAGCGGACACAGTGTTCTTCGGGCAGTTTGAGAGGCACAGTCAAGCCATGAAGGGTGAGAGGCAGCACCTGTTGCAGGCAGAGCTCAGCCCCAGCTGAAAATGAGGGCTGGCATGGTTTCTGTGGCACTGAGATGGCCCCTGGGTCCTAATTTGCCAAACTATATTCCTTTATTCTTTCAGAATTTGTCTTATTGCTTCCAACTTCATTTAAATCCTTCTTAATCTAGCCTCAGTTACCAGGTACCCTCTTTTTCTCTTTCACCACTTTCTGAACTCTTATTGCCATTCCGCTGCTTTCCAGAAAGTTGTGCAGACTGAGTGCTAGACATTCTTTGCATTCTTTGAAAACTACTTAGGAAGGAAATGGCTAGCATGTCCTTCTCCCTCCAGCCGTGTCTACAGGTATATGTAGGTTGTGAACTTAAAAAATATTCACAACCTAAAAGTTTAGAATTATGTTTTATTCAGTGGGAATTCTTAAGACTTCAAGCATCTCAAGTAACCCTGATACAACTGCTCTGAGGAGGCAAGGGGAGGAGCCAGGTTATATAGAAGTTTTGCAGCAAAGGGCAGGCAGTCTGAACATCAAAAGATTATTGTTAATTAAAGGAAGACAGATATCTCAAGTTAAGGAATTCAGCTCTTTTCTATGTAAGGGAAGATGCAAGAGTCCAGGCTCATTGAAATCATTCTTTTCATGTGCGTCTCTGCTATCTGGGGCCGGTGGCCCGTGTTTCTCACAGCCCGGGCTTCCTTGAGGCTCGCCATTAGGGTGTGGTTGCGGTCTGCTGGCTGCCAGGTTGCCTTCGTTCCCCTTCCTAAGTGCTCTTAGGGCTGGAAGCTCACAGGGGAGGGCTGCAATCACGGATGACTGTGACAGTCCTTGTGTACTGATATGGCAGGAAATACTCCATTTTTCAGTCCCTCCCCTTGGTCAGGAATTTGACCAATACTTGGGAGACATTTCATGACCAATTTTTGTTCCACAGTGCTGGGAAGCTGATCCCAGATTAGATGAAAATTCTCGATATACAACTCAAGGTATTAACTTCTGGATTAAGCCTACTGATAGATAATAATAAAAGACTCTCTGTATGGTCTATCTTCTAACCTATTATGATCCAGGAGATATTTCCCTTGTTGCCTTTTCCATACCTAGAATCACACTATTGCAGTTATTGATTGCATACAGAACTATACGTCTGATCAATTGTTTCAAGTTGCCCAGTCACCTACATTTGTTGGAGGCTTGGTTACACCCTGTAAGAGACAACAGTCTTATAAAATAGACAGATATAAGTAATGTAGCTAGTAACACTGACAAAGGCATAGTGTAGCAGAGACACAATGCACAAAAAATTTGGAAACAAGCAGCAAATTAAAACAACAATTAGTATAACTAGTTGCAGTCTAGTTCCAGTAAACCATCAACTCCGTAGGACCAGCTACAGAAGCCAAATTCTGGCAGGATAATGTAGAAAGTAAAAGATAAATGTTTTATCTTTGCTTACAAAGACATATTTTATCAGCTTGTTTTAGATCATGACATAAGAGAAAAAGGTTTACTGGAAAACAGATTCGAGGAAGTATGTTTTAAAATCAAAGTTATAGATCATATTTATCAATTTATTTAGTCCCATGTAACTGATTCCTCCTGTGCTTGCACAGCCACGGCTCCTCTGGTTGCTCCTCCCAGCCACCAGCCCCGGCCTCGGGCGTGGGTGGCTCCTCCCAGCTGCCGCCCCTGGCCTCGGGGTGACTCCTCAGGGTCACCAACCCTGGCCTCAGACATGGGGTGTCTCCTCCTGGCCGCCACTGACCTCAGATGCAGGATAGCTCCTCCTGGCCGCCACTGACCTCGGACGCGGGGTAGCTATCCCATGTTGAAGGTCAGGAATGGTGGCGGTAAGGAGATACCCCTCGTCCAAGGTAAGGAACAGCAGCTGTGCTTTGCTGGAGCAGCCGTGAAGAGATACCCCATGCCCAAGGTAAGAGAAACCCAAGTAAGATGGTAGGTGTTGCAAGAGAGCATCAGAGGGCAGACACACTGAAACCATACTCATAGAAAACTAGTCAATCTAATCACACTAGGACCACAGCCTTGTCTAACTCAATGAAACCAAGCCATGCCTGCGGGGCAACCCAAGATGGACAGGTCATGGAGGAGAGGTCTGACAGAATGTGGTCCACTGGAGAAGGGAATGGCAAGTTACTTCAGTATTCTTGCCTTGAGAACCCCATGAACAGTATGAAAAGGCAAAATGATAGGATACCAAAAGAGGAACTCCCCAGGTCATTAGGTGCCTAATATGCTACTGGAGATCAGTGGAGAAATAACCCCAGAAAGAATAAAGGGATGCAGCCAAAGCAAAAATACCCAGTTGTGGATGTGCCTGGCAATAGAAGCAAGATCCGATGCTGTAAAGAGCAATATTGCATAGGAACCTGGAATGTCAGGTCCATGAATCAAGGCAAATTGGAAGTGGTCAAACAAGAGATGGCAAGGGTGAATGTTGACATTCTAGGAATCAGTGAACTAAAATGGACTGGAATGGGTGAATTTAACTCAGATGACCATTATATCTACTACTGTGGGCAGGAATCCCTCAGAAGAAATGGAGTAGCCATCATGGTCAACAAAAGAGTCCAAAATGCAGTACTTGGATGCAATCTCAAAAATGACAGAATGATCTCTGTTCGTCTCCAAGGCAAACCATTCAGTATCACAGTTATCCAAGTCTATGCCCCAACCAGTAATGCTGAAGAAACTGAAGTTGAACGATTTTATGAAGACCTACAAGACCTTTTAGAACACACACCCAAAAAAGATGTCCTTTTCATTATAGGGGACTGGAATGCAAAAGTAGGAAGTCAAGAAACACCTGGAGTAACAGGCAAATTTGGCCTTGGAATGTGGAATGAAGCAGGGCAAAGACTAATAGAGTTTTGCCAAGAAAATGCACTGGTCATAGCAAACACCCTCTTCCAACAACACAAGAGAAGACTCTACACATGGACATCACCAGACTGTCAACACCGAAATCAGATTGATTATATTCTTTGCAGCCAAAGATGGAGAAGCTCTATACAGTCAGCAAAAACAAGACCAGGAGCTGACTGTGGCTCAGATCATGAACTCCTTATTACCAAATTCAGACTCAAATTGAAGAAAGTAGGGAAAACCACTAGACCATTCAGGTATGACCTCAATCAAATCCCTTATGATTATACAGTGGAAGTGAGAAATAGATTTAAGGACCTAGATCTGATAGATAGAGTGCCTGATGAACTATGGAATGAGGTTCATGACATTGTACAGGAGACAGGGATCAAGACCATCCCCATGGAAAAGAAATGCAAAAAAAAAAAAAAAAGGCTGTCTGAGGAGACCTTACAAATAGCTGTGAAAAGAAGAGAGGCGAAAAGCAAAGGAGAAAAGGAAAGATATAAGCATCTGAATGCAGAGTTCCAAAGAATAGTAAGAAGAGATAAGAAAGCCTTCTTCAGCGATCAATGCAAAGAAATAGAGGAAAAGAACAGAATGGGAAAGACTAGAGATCTCTTCAAGAAAATTAGAGATACCAAGGGAACATTTCATGCAAAGATGGGCTCGATAAAGGACAGAAGTGGTATAGACCTAACAGAAGCAGAAGATATTAAGAAGAGGTGGCAAGAATACACGGAAGAACTGTACAAAAAAGATCTTCACGACCCAGATAATCATGGTGTGATCACTAATCTAGAGCCAGACATCTTGGAATGTGAAGTCAAGTGGGCCTTAGAAAGCATCACTACGAACAAAGCTAGTGGAGGTGATGGAATTCCAGTTGAGCTGTTTCAAATCCTGAAAGATGATACTGTGAAAGTGCTGCACTCAACATGCCAGCACATTTGGAAAACTCAGCAGTGGCCACAGGACTGGAAAAGGTCCGTTTTCATTCCAATCCCAAAGAAAGGCAATGCCAAAGAATGCTCAAACTACCACACAATTGCACTCATCTCACATGCTAGTAAAGTAATGCTCAAAATTCTTCAAGCCAGGCTTCAGCAATACGTGAACCGTAAACTCCCTGATGTTCAAGCTGGTTTTAGGAAAGGCAGAGGAACCAGAGATCAAATTGCCAACATCCGCTGGATCATGGAAAAAGCAAGAGAGTTCCAGAAAAACATCTATTTCTGCTTTATTGACTATGCCAAAGCCTTTGACTCTGTGGATCACAATAAACTGTGGAAAATTCTGAAAGAAATGGGAATACCAGACCACCTGACCTGCCTCTTGAGAAATCTGTATACCGGTCAGGAAGCAACAGTTCAAACTGGACGTGGAACAATAGACTTGTTGCAAATAGGAAAAGGAGTATGTCAAGGCTGTATATTTTCACCCTGCTTATTTAACTTATATGCAGAGTACATCATGAGAAATGCTGGACTGGAGGAAACACAAGCTGTAATCAAGATTGCCAGGAGAAATATCAATAGCCTCAGATATGCAGATGACACCACCCTTATGGCAGAAAGTGAAGAGGAACTAAAAAGCCTCTTGATGAAAGTGAAAGAGGAGAGTGAAAAAGTTGGCTTAAAGCTCAACATTCAGAAAACGAAGATCATGGCATCTGGTCCCATCACTTCATGGGAAATAGATGGGGAAACAGTAGAAACAGTGTCAGACTTTATTTTGGGGGGCTCCAAAATCACTGCAGATGGTGACTGCAGCCATGAAATTAAAAGACGCTTACTCCTTGGAAGAAAAGTTATGACCAACCTAGATAGTATATTCAAAACCAGAGAAATTACTGTGCCAACTAAGGTCCATCTAGTCAAGGCTATGGTTTTTCCTGTGGTCATGTATGGATGTGAGAGTTGGACTGTGAAGAAAGCTGAGCGCCGAAGAATTGATGCTTTTGAACTGTGGTGTTGGAGAAGACTCTTGAGTCCCTTGGACTGCAAGGAGATCCAACCAGTCCATTCTAAAGGAGATCAGCCCTGGGATTTCTTTGGAAGGAATGATGCTGAAGCTGAAGCTCCAGTACTTTGGCCACCTCATGCGAAGAGTTGCCTCATTGGAAAAGACTCTGATGCTGGGAGGGATTGGGAGCAGGAGGAGAAGGGGACGACAGAGGATGAGATGGCTGGATGGCATCACTGACTCGATGGACGTGAGTTTGAGTGAACCCCGGGAGATGGTGATGGACGGGGAGGCCTGGCGTGCTGCGATTCATGGGGTCGCAAAGAGTTGGACACGACAGAGCAACTGAACTGAATCGAACCGAACTGATTCCTGTTGGTCTGCATGAAGTAATCAGGTCTTCCATTAGAGTTCATCATTTGTTACCCAGTTCCGTGTCATTGTCTAAAGGCTATCAGAAACTTACATTTGTTTAAAAGGTTCTTTTTATGAGTCTTCTTGAAAAATCTTTATTTTGTAAAAGCAGTGTTAACTTAAGATTGTCTATGAAGGATATAACTTAAAATATGGTTAAAGATTTGAGTACAGTGTAATTAGCAGGAAACTTGGATATTTCTGTACCACATAACATTTTAGGATAATAATTAGAATTATCACTGATAACATTTTATCAGAACATATTGGATGTTAGGGTTTCTATATAAATTCTGATTCCCTGGTGGTTCAGACAGTAAAGAGTCTACCTGCAACATGGAAGACCTGAGTTTGAACCTTGGGTTGGGAAGATCCCCTGGAAAAGCAAATGGCAATCCACTCCAGTAATCTTCCCTGGAAAAATCCCATGGACAGAGGAGCCTGGTGGACTACAGTCCATAGTGTTGCAAACAGTCGGACACGATTGAGTGCCTTCACTTTCTATAAATTGTAGAATATCTATATTAATGGTATTTATTCTTGCACTATAGCCTCAAGTTTATTTTCAGTTATTTGACTGTATATCTGAATTAAAAATGCCAAATAAACTTAGTTTAACATTCCTCTCTGAGATATCTCATAGATGTTTCTTCAAAGTGTCCCAGAGTTATCTGGAGTTTAAAAGAGCTTTAGTTAGATTTTGATATTTGGGAAGTTTGTTAGAAATACCAAAATTATTTAAAAACACAGCAGGATCATAGGTCACTGAAACAATAACTATTTATTTAACCAAAGTCACAAAAATAATTAAAAGAAAATAAATATAGATCACTTAAGGGTACAGAAACTCATAGAATCTGTTATCCCAAAGAAGCACTTTTAATAGAAAGAGAAATCAACTTCCAGTATGCATTGGCTTACTTAACAAACCCACTTAGTTAACTTCAATCTAAATTTAGTTAATCCTGACTGTCTAAAACTTCTTCCTTCTCAGGCTTCCTTTCCACACTCTGTGATCATTTTCTTCATCCAGCCTGTCTCTCATTTTCTATCCAAATAAAATCAGCTAGCTCTTTATCTTTCTTTTTCCTCAATAAAATGTCTGATGCTGTAGAGAACAATATTGCATAGGAACCTGGAATGTCAGGTCCATGAATCAAGGCAATTTGGAAGTAGTCAACCAGGATATGGCAAGAGTGAATGTCGACATTTTTAGGAATCAGCAAACTAAAATGGACTGGAAGGGGTGAGTTTAACTCAGATGACCATTGTATCTACCACTGTGGGCAGGAATCCCTCAGAAGAAATGGAGTAGCCATCATGGTCAACAAAAGAGTCCAAAATGCACTACTTGGATGCAATCTCAAAAATGACAGAATGATCTCTGTTCGTTTCCAAGGCAAACCATTCAATATCATGGTAATCCAAGTCTATGCCCCAACCAGTAATGCTGAAGAAACTGAATTTGAACGGTTCTATGAAGACCTACAAGACCTTCTAGAACTAACACCCCCAAAAGATGTTCTTTTCATTATAGGGGACTGGAATGCAAAAGTAGGAAGTCAAGAAACACCTGGAGGAACAGGCAAATTTGGCCTCGGAGTACAGAATGAAACAGGGCAAAGGCTCATAGAATTTTGCCAAGAGAACGCACTGGTCATAGCAAACACCCTCTTCCAACAACACAAGAGAAGACTCTACACATGGACATCACCAGATGGTCAACACTGAAATCAGATTGATTATATTCTTTGCAGCCAAAGATGGAGAAGCTCTATACAGTCAGCAAAAACAAGACTGAGAGCTGACTGTGGTTCAGATCATGAACTCCTTATTGCCAAATTCAGACTTAAATTGAAGAAAGTAGGAAAAACCACCAGACCATTCAGGTATGACCTAAATCAAAAATGTATATGAATAGTGATTCAAATCACTAAGATTCAAGAGGCCTCCCCATAAAATACTGGTAGAGAATGTAACCTAAATCATGAGAGTTTACTTTTAAAAACAGTTTGGCAAAGGTCATGTTTTAAAAACCCAAACAAACAAAATACATGTGTTACTGAGTCCAAGCTCTCTCTGCTCACCTCATGGCAGGCCAATGAACCTGAGAGACACGGTGTTGAGACAAGGAGGAGCCTTTAATCGGGGAGCCTGCAGACCGAGAAGACGGCAGGCTAGCACCTCAGAAGAACCATCTTACTGGGGTCTTGATGCCAGTTTGTTTTATAGATCAGAGAGAAGGATTCAGTGAGGAAGAAAAGTCAGAAGGCAGAATAGAGAGGGAGAGGCAGTGGGGAAGTAAAATGAAAGGGTCTTCAGTCTTGCAAAACATCTCCAAAGGTATGGCCAGCCTTTGAAAAGGGTATATTAATCTCTTCTATTCACAGATGGGCAGGGAAAAATTATCTCTCCATCAGCTGAAAAAAGGCACTTTAGTTTACAGTCAAGCAGTGGGGCAGGGTTCTCCAGGCAAGTCATTGAGTATGATTACAATAATCACCCATAGTTTGGCCTCAGGTCAAAAACAGGGAGGGAATACAGCCTCAACCATCAACAGAAAATTGGATTAAAGATTTACTAAGCATGGCCCCGCCCATCAGAACAAGACCCAGTTCCCCCCTCAGTCAGTCTCTCCCATCAGGAACCTTCCATAAGCCTCTTATGCTTATCCATCAGAAGGCAGACAGAATGAAAACTCCAATCACAGAAAACTAACCAAACTGATCACATGGATCACAGCCTTGTTTAACTGAATGAAACTATGAACCATGATATGTAGGGCCACCCAAGATGGATGGGTCATGGTGGAGAGTTCTAACAAAACATTGTCCACTGGAGAAGGGAATAGCAAACCATTTCAGTATTCTTGCCTTGAGAATCCCACGAATGGTATGAAAAGATAAAAAGATAGGACACTGAAAGATGAACTGCCTGCCCAATAAGTTACCAGAGATTGGTGGAGAAATAACTCCAGAAAGAATGAAGAGACGAAGCCAAAGCAAAAACAACACCCAGTTGTGGATGTGACTGGTGATGGAAGCAAGGTCCAGTGGTGTAAAGAGCAATATTGCATAGGAACCTGGAATGTTAGGTCCATGAATCAAGGCAAATTGGAAGTGGTCAAACAAGAGGCGAGAAGAGTGAACATCTACACTTTGGAAATCAGTGACTAAAATGGAATGGAATGGGCAAATTTAATACAGATGACCATTATATCTACTACTGTGGGCAAGAACCCAGTAGAAGAAATGGAGTAGCCCTCCTAGTCAACAAAAGTCTGATATGAAGTACTTGGATGCAATCTCAAAAATGACAGAACGATCTCTTTCGTTTCCAAGGCAAACTATTCAATATCAAAGTAATCCAAGTCTCCGACCAGTAATGCTGAAGAAGCTGAAGTTGAACAGTTCTATGAAGACCTACAATACCTTTTAGAACTAACACCCCAAAAAGGATGTCCTTTTTGTTATAGGTGACTGGAATGCAAAAGTAGGAAGTCAAGAAACACCTGGAGTAACGGGCAAATTTGGCCTTGGAGTACAGAATGAAGCAGGGCAAAGGCTAATAGAGTTCTGCCAAGAGAACACACTGGTCATAGCAAACACCCTCTTCCAACAACACAAGAGAAGACTCTACACACGGACATCACCAGCTGGTCGACACCAAAATCAGATTGATTATATTCTTTGCAGCCAAAGATGGAGAAGCTCTATACAGTCAGCAAAAACAAGACTGGGAGCTGACTGTGGCTCAGATTATGAAGTCCTTACTGCCAAATTCAGACTTAAAGAAAGTAGGGGAAACCACTAGATCATTCAGGTATGACCTGAATGAAATCACTTACGATTATAGAATGGAAGTGAGAAATAGAGTTAAGAGATTAGATCTGATAGACAGAATGCCTGAAGAACTATGATTAGAGATTTGTGACGTTGTACAGGAGGCTGTGATCCAGACCATCCCCAGGAAAAAGATATGCAAAAAGGCAAAATGGATGTCTGAGGAGGGAGGCCTTACAAATAGCTGAGAAAAGAAGAGAACTGAAAAGCAAAGGAGAAAAGGAAAGATATATACATTGAAGGCAGAATTCCAAAGAATAGCAAGGAGAGATAAGAAGGCCTTCCTCAGTGATCAATGCAAAGAAATAAAGGAAAACAACAGAATGGGAAAGACTAAAAATCTCTTCAATAAAATTAGAGATACCAAGGGAACATTTCATGCAAAAATGAGCTCAAAAAAGGACAGAAATGGTATGGACCTAACAGGAGCAGAAGATATTAAGAAAAGATGGCAGGGATACACAGAAGAACTATACAAAAAAGATCTTCATGACCCAGATAATCATGATAGTGTGACCACTCACCTAGAGCCAGACATCCTGGAATGCGAAGTCAAGTGGGCCTTAGGAAGCATCACTACGAACAAAGCTAGTGCAGGTGATGGAATTCCAGCTGAGCTATTTCCTAGCATAAAGATGATGCTATGAATATGTGCTCAATATGCCAGCAAATTTGGAAAACTCAGCAGTGGCCACAGGGCTAGAAAAGGTCAGTTTTCATTCCAATCCCAAAGAAAGGCAATGCCAAAGAATGCTCAAACTACTACACAATTGCACTTATCTCACATGGTAGTCAAGTAATGCTCAAAATTCTCCAAGCCAGGCTTCAACAGTTCATGAACCATGAACTTACAGAAGTTCAAGCTGGATTTAGAAAAGGCAGAGGAACCAGAAATCAAATTGCCATCATCCGCTGGATCATCGAAAAAGCAAGAGTTCCAGAAAAACATCTACTTCTTCTTTTTTGACTATGCCTAAGCCTTTGACTGTGTTGATCACAACTATCTGTGGAAAACTCTGACAGAGATGGGAATACCAGACCACCTGACCTGCCTTCTGAGAAATCTGTTTGCAAAGCAGGAAGTAACAGTTAGAATTGGACATGGAACAACAGACTGGTTCCAAATTGGGAAAGGAGTATATCAAGGCTGCATATTGTCAACCTCCTTGCTTAACTTATATACAGAGTACATAATGAGAAACGCTGGGCTGGATTAAGCAGAAGCTGGAATCAAGATTGCCAGGAGAAATATCAATAACCTCAGATATGCAGATGACACCACCCTTATGGCAGAAAGTGAAGAACTAAAGAGCCTCTTGATGAAAGTGAAAGAGGAGAGTGAAGAAGTTGGCTTAAAGCTCAACATTCAGAAAACTAAGATCATGGCATCTGGTCCCATCACTTCATGGCAAATAGATGGGGAAACAATGTAAAGAGTGAGACTTTAGTGTTTGGGGTTCCAGAATCACTGCAGATGGTGACTGCAGCCATGAAATTAAAAGATGCTTACTCCTTGGAAGAAAAGCTATGACCAACCTAGATAGTATATTCAAAAGCAGAGACATTACTTTGCTAACTAAGGTCCGTCTAGTAGGGCTATGGTTTTTCCAGTAGTCATGTATGGATATGAGAGTTGGACTATAAAGAAGGCTGAGCGCTGAAGAACTGATGCTTTTGAACTGTGGTGCTGGAGAAGAATCTTGAGAGTCCTTTGGACTGCAAGGAGATCCAACCAGTCCATCCTAAAGGAAATCAGTCCTGAATATTCACTGGATTTGATGCTGAAGCTGAAACTCCAATACTTTGGCCACCTGATGTGAAGAGCTGACTCATTTCAAAAGACCCTGATGCTGGCAAAGATTGAGGACAGGAGGAGAAGGGGACGACAGAAGATGAGATGGTTGGATGGCATCACTGACCCAATGGACATGAGTTTGAGTAAACTTGGGGAGTTGGTGATGGACAGGGAGGCCTGGTGTGCTGTGGTTCATGGGGTTGCAAAGAATCAGACACGACTGAGCAACTGAACTGAACTGAATGCTGTAGAGGAGTTCCACTAAATATGGAAGGAGCTTGTATCAGTTTTTTTCTGTTAGTTTTATGATTTTGTTTCATCCATGCTCTTACATGTGTCAGTAGTCTATTCTCTTTATTATTGAAAGTGAAAAGTGAAAGTGAAGTTTCTCAGTCGTGTCCGACTCTTTGCGACCCCGGGACTGTAGCCCATCAGGTTCCTCCGTCCATGGGATTCTCCAGGCAAGAATACTGGAGTGGGTTGCCATTTCCTTCTCCAGGGGAATCTTCCCGACCCAGGGATTGAACCCAGGTCTCCTGCATTGTGGGCAGATGCTTTAACCTCTGAGCCACCAGGGAAGCCCCTTTATTATTGAGTAGTATTCTATTGTAGTGATGTACCAGAATTTATCTATTCACCAATTGGTAAACAATTTAATTCTTATAGTTTTGGTGTTTATGAATAAAGCTGCTATAAATATTTACATGTACTTTGATAGGCATATGTTTTTATTTCTCTTAGGTAGTTTTCGGTCAGACATTACTTCATGAGAAACTGCCAAACTATTTTTGGAAGTGGCTGCACCATAACTTAAGTCCCACTAGCAGTGTCTGAGAACTCAAGTTGCTCTGAGACCTTACTATTGATTATTTGTCTATATATTTATTTTTAACCACTCCAATATGCTTTTATTTCCTTTGATTCCTCCATAATTATATTTTAGGTATCTTTTTGGTCCTGTGAAAGCCTCTTTTCTCTTGGTAGGCTGACAGTTTGTCTAAATGTTTCTATATTAAGACATGAACATTTGTTTATGTGAAACTGGTTCTCCATCAAGTGGAGCTTAGTTAGAAGTGAGCTGTTTTGAATTGCCTTTTGTCAACATATTGAGTTGGTTAAAACACAATACTAATGATTTTTTAAGATTAATAAAATTAAGTTTATTTCACTGTAGAGACTGCTTCCATAATCCCATATAACTTTTTCATAGTAATGAAGGACTCCTAAGAAGAGCACAAAGGCTTCCATGGAAATTTGTCATCAGCCCAGAAAACTTCTAAAGCTGTGTGTATTCAGTTATTACCCACATGACTAAGTAATGAGAAGGGAGGTCAGGCTGAACAACAGTAGTCTTAAGTACAATTGAAGTGTCATTTTCACCATTAAACAAACAACAAAAAATTGTGGTGTGTGATAATAGTTGATGGTGTCCTATTTCTTTGTGTAGAATTGCTTTTCTCTTATTGCGACTTAATTTGATTGTACTAGTTTGTCAGCTGTCACATTTGGGTTCCTTCAGCTACAAAATATAGATAACAACAGTCTATATAATTTAACGATCACGTGCCAACATTTTGTTTCTTTTTATCAGGAAGAACTAAGAATTATCTTTTCCCCCCTATAACTTTGGAATAACAAAAAAATTCAAGGATTTCTTTTTCTGCCTGTCTTGTATTTTACAGGTGGCTTGTCTAATATCTTGCATTTTTGTCCTGATAGTCATCTATACAATAGGGCCTTTGCTTTACTGGCTGCCCATGGTAAGTAATACTTTTTATTATTTAATTTTAAAATTTAACATTAATGAGAATCATTCCATTTTAAACATTTCTTTGAAGAACAACCTCAATAATCCTAAATATGAAAAGTTATGTGACATAAGTAATGGTTGTATAGAGGAGAGGTAGAAAGAGCCCAACTGATGGGTAAAGTATGGGAGGGTACCATGGCTGTTTTCATTTAATTAGATTTATTCTGTATTCAGTTGGAAGGTAGAACTAAGCAATCTCTGTTATAAGAAATAGACTTTGGAAGAATTTTATAAAATTTAGACTCTTAGAAAATACGTGCTGGAACAAAATATTTCTTGCCACCCTTGATACATCTTTATACAAAGTGACTCAGAACATTAGTACGGGTATCTGCCTTGCTTTTCACAAACCTGAGACACTACAGCAAGATACTGGTCTTCAGGGATCCAGAGACAGTTCTTCTAATTCTTCACTCATGTACTAAGAATAAATCATTTTCATGAGAGGATCTTCCAATAATCAAGTTTATTTCTCAAGAGACTTATAAATATATTCTGATGCAACCAGATAATTTATACTAAGATGATTAAAGAAATACATGGTATACTGAATGTTTGCAATAAATTGCAAACAAATGGCAATGAATAATTATTATAAAGTTAAGAGAACATTCAGTCATCACATTCACCCTTATAATTCACTACTTTTCTTTTTATTTCTTCCTTTTTTTAAAGAATGGTATAAAATTTACCCTGTGACTTTTCTAGAATTGATATTATGTTCTTAAAGTACAATAATAGGTTAGTTCTAAACAAAATGGATATTACTTTAGTCTTCTAAATGATAACTTTTCTCTAGTAAGTATTTAAAAAACAAAGACATAAAATACCTTGATTCTTTTAAATTTAGATTAAAATATTTATCTTGCATCTTCATCAGCTTATTTTTTATTTGTAGTGTGTTCTTGCAAGTATTATTGTTGTGGGACTGAAGGGAATGCTAATACAGTTTCGAGATTTAAAAAGATATTGGAATGTGGATAAAATTGACTGGGTAAGTAGAAGTTTTACCTAAAATTACTCTCTTGGCTTAAACACATGTTACAAAATAAGCTTTAATAGTTTCATTTGCAGAAGATAGTTTTAGCCATTTGAGACTTACATTTTACAAACAGTTTCTACTTATTTACAAACTATAATTTTTTTCAAATTCTTAAGACATGAAAATGTAAAATGTCCTTATAAGAAGAGAAATGGAATTGTATCAAGTTTTGATTGATGTGCTATTTAATAACTTTTAAAAAAATATTATCACTTGAATGGTTTGTGAATTCCCAATTTCCATTATGAATTGATTATAGAAGTTAAGATCATCAAGAAACAGCTGGTAGGAATATGACTATATATAACATATATGAAAAGCCAGCATTAATTTCTAAGAAACATATGCTTCATTGACATAGGATAAACATATTAATAGTGACCATGTGCTCAGTCTCTCAGTCATGTCCAAGTCTTTCCAGTCCCATGGACTGTAGCTACCTAGGCTCTTCTGTTCATGGGATTTCCCAGGCAAGAATACTAGAGTGGGTTGCCATTTCCTTCTCCAAATGGTGACCATATTCATTCTAAATACTTTGTTTAAAAAAAATGATTTGTTTTTCAAATGAGTTACATTGAGAAAAATAACATTATGTTAATAGTATATTGCTAGGAACAGACTTTTCTTGCAGCTCAGGTGGTAAAGAAGCTGCCTGTGATGTGAGAGACCAGAATTTGATCCCTGGGTTAGGAAGATCCCCTAGAGAAGGGAATGGCAACCCACTCCAGTATTCTGGCCTGGAGAATTCCATGGACAGAGGAGTCTGGTGGGCTACAGTCCATGGGGCTGCAAAAAGTCAGACACGACTGAGTGGCTAACAACATAACAGAAAGGAACAGATTAAATTATACTATAAAATATGGATTCTACTAGCATCAATTTTTATTATGCCTGTTCTAGAGAAATGCGTCTATGTGAGAACATTCGGTATTTTCTCCCTCCCACAAATGGGTGAGCTATTTAATGAGTAGACTCTGCTTAGCTCTATCATGGCATTTATCATATTGAAATGCAATTGTCTATGTACTCCTCCTTCAAGTTCTTTACTTGGAGAGACGTTGGAGGATTATTTATGCTGGTGCCTAATTTAATAATGCTCCTCTTAAATCTCAATATTACTGAGCTTCTACCAAGGTACAACACTAGGTGTTATGTGGAAATGCAGAGATGAATAAAGAAGTACTTATCCTCTTCAGACACTAGTATCTGTGCAGCATGCAGACACAGACACAGTAACTGTTATGTGAGGCACGATACAACATAACGGAAGCAAAAGTAAGAACTTGGCACTGGAGAGAAGCAGAAGCTAAAAGGTTAATTTGGACTGGGTTAATACAGAAGAGTTACAGCACAGCTGAAATGTGGACTGAGACTTGAAGGAATAGTATTTTTTAGGCCGTCCAAGAGGCCAAAATTAACCACGCTGATGAAGGAACATGACTTTTTTAAGGTGATATATATGAAGTGGCACGTGGAAATAGAAAAGCTGAGAAGATGCAAAGTTATTGATAATCCCATGATAAAGGTATTTATAAGAAACTCAATAATCACATAAGGGGGAGGACATTATCATCATGGAAGGGGAGAGACGTCAAGGAAGTGTCAGAGGATGAGATGGCATCACTAACTCAAACTAACATGAGTTTGAGTAAACTCAGGGAGATAGTGAAGGACAGGGAAGCTTGGCATGCTGCCATCCATGGGGTCGCAGAGTTGGACATGACTTAGCAAATGAAAAAACTATATATATGTATACTATATATATATGCAATGCAATATCATTCAGCTATAAAAAAGAACAAAACTAAGTCATTTGTAGAGATATGGATTGACCTAGAAACTGTCATAAGGAGTGAAATATGTAGAAAGAGGAAACCAAACAACATAGAATAATGTATGTATGTGGAATGTAGAAAAACGGTGCAGATCAACCTATCTTCAGGGCAGGAACAGAGATGCAGATGCAGAGACTGGACATGTGGACACAATGGGCAGACAGTGGGGTAGGAAGGGTTGTGAGACTGACATAGATACCCTACTGTGTGTGAGGTAGAAGGCCAGTGGGAACCTGCCGTGTAGCGCAGGGTGCCCAGCGCAGGGTACTGTGGTGATCTGGATGGGTGAGATCCAAGAGGATGGGTATATATGTAAAATTTCAGTTCAGTTCAGTTTAGTCGCCCAGTTGTGTCTGACTCTTTGTGATCTCATGGACAGTAGCATGCCAGGCCTCCCTCCATCACCAACTCCCAGAGCTTACTCAAACTGATATCCATTGAGTCAGTGATGCCATCCAACCATCTCATCCTCTGTCGTCTCCTTCTCCTCCCGCCTTCAATCTTTCCCAGCATCAGGGTCTTTTCCAGTGAGTCAGTTCTTCCTATCAGGTAGACAAAGTATTGGAGTTTCAGCTTCAGCATCAGTCCTTCCAATGAATATTCAGGACTGATTTCCTTTAGGATGGACTGGTTGGATCTCCTTGCAGCCCAAGGGACTCTCAAGAGTCTTGTCCAACACCATAGTTCAAAAGCATCAATTCTTCAGCACTCAGCTTTCTTTATAGTCCAACTCTCACATCCATATGTGACTACTGGAAAAACCATAGCTTTGACTAGACATGTATTGGCAAACTAATGTATACTTACAGGCTGATTCACTGTGTGGTACAGCAGAAACTAACACAACATTGTAAACGAACTATACCCTAATAAATAAAAAAGAGAGCCTTATTAGTGGTAAGCTAGCTTAATTCTTTATATAGCATTCCTAGAAAAGAGAACGCTATTAAAAATGACCAAAAATATTCACAGTTTTATTTGTAATATTATATTAAATGAGAAAATAGTGGAAAATTATGGCGTGCTTTTGAACCAAACACATCAACCAACAATTTACAGATTTTAAATAGAGTGTTTGTGAGGATTGAATTAGCTGTGGGCAGCATCTCTATATAAAGACTGCAGTTTTTCACTTTGCCTTTCCATTAACCTCTGCCTCAGGGAGTCTGGTGGAGTGTGGCTTTGTTTCTGTGTTTTTGGATTTTGTGTGTATGTGTGAACATATATTTTTATTTCTTTCAGGTAATTACCCTGTAGTGAAATGGGTCAGTTATGTGGTGTATGTATATATGTGTGTGTATATATATATATATATATATTTGCCTCCCTGTAGCTCAAATGGTAAAGAATCTGTGTACAATGTAGGAGACCAGGGTTTGATCCCTGGGTTTGGAAGATCCACTGGAGAAGGGAATGGCAATCCTCTCCAGTATTCTTGCCTGGATAATACCATGGACATAGAAGCCTGGCAGGCTATAGTCCATGGAGTTGCCAAGGGCTGGACACGACTGAGTGACACACCCACACAGATACATATATATAATTTAATCTATAAAAATATATATAATTTATTTTTCATTGTAGAATTGCTTTAGAATGCTGTGTTTCTTTCTGCCATACAACAATGTGAATCAGCTATAAGAATGCATATGTCCCCTCTTTCTTGAACCTTCCTCCCACTCTCCAACCCATGCCACCACCCCTGGTTGTCACAGGGCACAAGTGTGAGCTTCCTGTGTTATACAACAACTTCCCACTAGGTATCAATTTTGCATATATTAATGTATATTAATGTTTCAATGCTACTCTCTCAGTTCATCCCATCCTCTCCTTCACCCTCTTTGTCCACAAGTCTCTTCTTTTTGTCAGCATCTCTATTCATGCCCTGCAAATAAGTTAATAATTTATTGTTTTTTCAGATCCCATGTATATGCATTAACATATGATATTTGTTTCTTTCTTTCTGACTTACTTCACTCTATTTAATAGGCTGTAGGTTCATCCACCTCACTAGAGCTGACTCAGATTTGTTCCTTTTTATGGTTAAGTAATATTCCATTGTACTGCAACTTCTTTATCCATTTGTCTGTTGATGGACAGGTTGTTTCCATGTGCTAGCTGTTGTAAATTCTGCTGCAATGACTACTGGAGTACATGAGCCATTTTGAATTACGGTTTTCTCAGGGCATATGCCCAGTAGTGGAATATCTGGGTCTTATAGTATTTATATTCCTAGTTTGTAAAGGAATCTTCATAATGTTGTCCATAATGGCCGTATCAATTTACTTTCCCACTAACAATGAAAGAAGTTTGCCTTTTTTCCACATCCTCTCCAACATTTATTTTTTATAGATTTTTTTATGATGGCATTTCTGACTAGTGTAAGGTAATACCTCATTATACTTTTGATTTGCATTTCTCTAATAATGAGTGATGTTGAGCATTTTTTTCCTGTGTTTGCTGGCTAGCTGTATGTGTTTTTCAGAGAAATGTCTGTTTAGGTCTTCTGCCCATTTTTAGATTGGATTTGTTTTTCTGATATTGAGCTTGCTGCATGAGCTGCTTGTATGTTTTGGAGATTAATCCTTCATCAGCTATTTCATTTCCAACTATTTTCTCCCATTCTGAGGATTGTCTTTTCATCTTGTTTATTATTTCCTTTGCTGTGCAATGGCTTTTTTTAAAGTTAAATTCGTCCTATTTGTTTATGTTTTATTTTTGTTTTCATTACTTTAGGAAGTGGTTCAAAGAGGATCTTGCTGTGATTTATGTCGAAGAGTGTTCTGCCTATGTTTCCTCTAAGAGTTGTATAGATTTTTGGTCTTACGGTTAGGTCTTTAATGGATTTTGAGTTTATTTTTGTGTACAGTATTAGGAAGAGTTCCAATTTCACTTTTTTTACATGTACTTACACTTGTCCAGTATTCCCAGCATGACTTCTGGAAGAGGCTGTCATTTCTCCATTGGTCTATATTTCTGTTTTTGTGTCAATATCATGCTCTTTTATTTATTTTTTCTGACAATGCAAGGGACTTTATTAGGAAGGGATGCCTGAGTGGAGAGCAGTAGGGTAAAGGAATCCAGGAGAACTGCTCTGCCACGTGGCTCACAGTCTTAGGTTTTATGGTGATAGTATTACTTCCCAGACTGTCTTTGGCCAATCATTCTGACTCCTTCCTGGTGTTTCCTGGTGGCACATGCATTGCTCAGCCAAGATGTATGCCAGCAAGAAGGATTCTGAGAGGTAGTCGGACATGTGAGTACCATATTGTCTTGATCACTATAGCTGTAGTGTATAGTCTAATGTCAGGAAAATTGATTCCTCCAGCTCCATTGTTCTTCCTCAAGATTGCTTTGGCTATTTGGAGTCTTTCTATGTTTCCATCAGTTCAGTTCAGTTCAGTTCAATCGCTCAGTCGTGTCCGACTCTTTGTGACCCCATGAATCGCAGCACGCCAGGCCTCCCTGTCTATCACCAACTCCTGGAGTTCACTCAAACTCACATCCATCAAGTCAGTGATGCCACCAGCCATCTCATCCTCTGTCATCCCCTTCTCCTCCTGCCCCCAATCCCTCCCATCATCAGAGTCTTTTCCAGTGAGTCAACTTTTCATATGAGGTGGCCAAAGTACTGGAGTTTCAGCTTTAGCATCATTCCTTCCAAAGAACACCCAAGAGTGATCTCCTTTAAAATGGACTGGTTGGATCTCCTTGCAGTCCAAGGGACTCTCAAGATTCTTCTCCAACACCACAGTTCAAAAGCATCAATTCTTCAGTGCTCAGCTTTCTTAAATTGTAAATTTTATTGTTCTAGTGCTGTGGAAAATGTCAGTGTTAATTTGATAGAGTTTGCTTTGAATCTAAATTACTTTGGTTAGTATAGTCATTTTCACAATATTTATTCTCCCAGTCTAAGAATATCTCTCCATCTGTTTGTGTCATCTCTGATTTTTTTCACCAGTCTCTTAATTTTCTGCATATGGGTCTTTTGTCTCATTAGATAGGTATATTCCTGGGTCTTTTATTTTATTTATGTGTTGCAATAGAGAATGGAATTGATTCCTTAATTTTTCTTTCTGATTTATCATTGTTCATATATAGGAATGCAAGGGATTTCTGTATATTGATTTTGTATTCTGTGACTTTATTAAATTCATTGATAACCTCTAGTAATTTTCTGATAGTGTCTTTAGGGTTTACTGTGTATAGTACCATGTCATCTGTAAACAGTGAGTTTTACTTCTTTTTTCATCTAGATTCCTTTTATTTCTTTTTTTTCTCTGATTGCCATGGCTAGGACTTCCAAAGCTATATTGAAAAATAATGGTGACAGTGGGCACTCTTGACTTGTTCCTGATCTTAGAGAAAATGCTTTCAGCTTTTCACCATTTAGAATAGTATTTGCTGTGGGTTTCTCATATATGGCCTTTATTAGGTTGACATAGGTTCCATCTATGCCCATTTTCTGAAGAATTGTTATCACAAACGGGTGCTGAATATTGTAAATAGCTTCTTCTGCATCTATCAAGAATATCATATGATTTTTATCTTTCAATTTGTTAATATGGTGTGTAACATTGATTAATTTGCATATATTGAAGTATCCATAGGATTAAACCCAAATTAATCATGGTGCATGATGTTTTTAATGTGTCGTTAGATTCTGTTTGCTGGAATTTTGTTCAGAAATTTTTCATTTATGTTTACCTTTGATATTGACCTGTAATTTCCTTTTTTTTGTGATGTCTTTTCCAGTTTTGGCATCAGGGTAATGGTGGCCTTCTAGAATGAGCTCATTAGTGTTCCTCTGCAATTTTTTGGGAAGAATTTAAGAAGGAACAGCATTAACTCTTCTCTAAACATTTGATAGAATTCACCTGTGAAGCCATGTAGCCCTGGGTTTTGTATTTTGGGAGATGTCTTTTTTTATCACAATTTCGATTTCCATGCTTGAGATTGATCTGTTCGTATTTCTGTTTATTCCTTGTTCAGTCTTAGAGGTTGTGATTTTCTAAGAATTTGTCTGTATTTTTCCAGGTTGTCCATTTTATTGGCATATAGTTGCTTGTAGTAGTCTCTTATGATCCTTTGTATTTCTGCATTAGTCTGTTGCAATCTCTCATTTTTCATTTCTAATTTTGTTCATTTGAGTCTTCCTTCTTTTTATCTTGATGAGTCTGTTATGGATTTTGTTTTTCTTCTCAAAGAACCAGTTTTCAGTTTTATTGATCTTTGGCATTTTTTCTTTCATTTCTTTTTTATTTATTTCTGTTCTCATCTCTATGATTTATTTACTTCTACTTACTTTCTGTTTTTGTTTGTTTGTTTGTTTGTTTTTTGTTCTTTTCCCAGTTGCATTAGTTTGTCTATTTGATATTTTTTCCTATTCTTGAGATAGGATTGCATTGCTATATACTTCCCTCTTAGAACTTCCCAATAGGTTTTGGGTCATCTTGTTTTCAGTGTCATTTGTCTATAGGTATTTAAGAAATCTTTTTAGTAACCTTTTGGCTATTAAGAAGTGTATTGTTTAAATCTCCATGTGTTGGTATTTTTTTACAGTTTTTTTTCCTATTATTAATAGCAACTGTTATAGCATTGCGGTCAGAGAAGATACCTGTTACAATTTCAATTTTCTTAAATTTAGTAAAGTTTGATATGTGACCCAAGATGTGACCTATCCTGAGAATGTTCCATGTGCACTTGAGAGGAAAGTGTATTCTTCTGCGTTGGATGGAATGCTCTGAAGATATCCATTAGGTTCATCTGATCTAATGTGTAATTTGCAGCTTGTGTTTCCTTATTAATTTTCTGCCCAGATGATCTGTCAGTTCAGTTCAGTTCAGTTCAGTCGCTCAGTCGTGTCCGACTGTTTGCAACCCCATGAATTGCAGCACGCTAGGCCTCCCTGTCCATCACCATCTCCCGGAGTTCACTCAGACTCATGTCCATCGAGTCAGTGATGCCACCAGCCATCTCATCCTGGGTCGTCCCCTTCTCCTCCTGCCCCCAATCCCTCCCAGCATCAGAGTCTTTTCCAATGAGTCAACTCTTCACATGAGGTGTCCAAAGTACTGGAGCTTCAGCTTTAGCATCATTCCTTCCAAAGAAATCCCAGGGTTGATCTCCATTGGTGGAAAAGTCCCCTACTATTATTGTTACTATTGATTTCGCTTTTATGTCTGTTAATGTTTGCCTTACGTATTGAGGTGCTCCTATGTTGGGTGTGTGAATATTTACAATTGTTCTATTTTCTTCTTGGATTGATAGCTTGATTATTATGTATCGTCCTTCCTTACCTCTTGTAATGTTTTCTATTTTAAGGTCTATTTGTCTGATATGCAAATTGCTACTCTGGCTTTCTTTTGATTTCCATTTGCCTGGAATACCATTTTCTATGCAATTGTTTTGAGTTTATTTTTGTAGGTCTTTTCCTTCTCTTGTGTTTCCTGCCTTTAGAAGTCCCTTTAGCATCTGTTGTATAGCTGATTTGGTGGTGTTGAATTCTCTTGACTTTTGCTTGTCTGTAAAATTTTAGGTTTTTGCCTCAAATCTGAATGTGATCCTTGCTAGGTAGAGTAATCTTGATTGTAAGTTTTTTCCTTTCATAACTTTAGGTCTAATCCTGCCACTACCTTCTAGCCTGCAGAGTTTCTGCTGAGAGATCAGCTCTTAACCTTATACAGGTTCTCTTTATTTTACCTGTTGCTTTTCCCCTTGATACCTTTAGTATTTTTTTCTCTGGGTGTAATTTTTGTTAGTTTGATTATAAGTGTCTCGATGTGTTTCTCCTTGAGTCTATCTTATGTGAAACTCTCTGTGCTTCTTAAACTTGTTTGGCCATTTCCTTTCCCACGTTAGAGAAGCTTTCAACTGTAATTGCTACAGCATTTTTTCTCAGGCCCTTCTTTCTCTCTTCTTCTTCCGTTGTTGGCGTTCAGTCATTAAGTTGTATCCAGCGCTTTGTGACCCCATGGACTTCTGCACACCAGGATTCCCTGTCCTCCAGTTTTCTGTGGATCTGTATATTCCTTTCCTGGTCCTGGTCAGGGACTCCTGCCAGTACTCAGCTGGTGTTCTGCGAGATCTTCTACATCTGAAGATGTATTCCTGATGCATTTGTGGAGAGAGATGTACTCCACATCCACCTAGTCCTCTATTCTTGCAGAGAGATTTCATCACAGGAATGTTGTAGAACAAGACTGTGAGGAACTTAGCAATCGGGAGAAAGATGAGCATACCAAAGGACCCATATATTCTGTCTCCTGTTCTCTTTCAGGGCATATGGGTCAGTACATACATATTTACAATATGTTTTGCTGCCAATGTTGGGCTGCTGTTTGGTGTTGTGTGTACCACAGCTATCGTGATTGGTCGCTTCCCAAGGTAAGATATTATTTATATGCTGTTTATTCTGACACAGCAGCAAAATATATGGTGTTGTCAGTTACTTTTATTTCTGTGGAATAGATAGTATTATAATCTCATGTTTTTAGATTTAGAGCTAGAAAGAGAATTTTTTAATCTACTTGTGATATATAACAATGTTGGTCTTAATAGAGAAGAAATGGTCTTAGTGGAGGAGAAGTATTTTGTTATAGCTATAAAATAGAATATATAAAATCTATTAAAGTGAATAAATTAGCATCATAGCCATATACTGCATTAGAGTTACTTTTTTCTGATTAAGGGAATGTTTATAGTATCTAATGAGACATAAACCATACAGCAATGTAATCATTTGAAAAGTTAAATAACCTCAAATTTAACTTTTCCAAAGTTGTATTAATTTACCTACTTTTTCTATATAGCTTATTAAAAAGTATATTCTTTTTGTTTTTTACTAAACATCTATAAGGCCCTTCCATATTTTGATTATTTTTCTGTTTGCTCAGTGTTCTCCATTTGATAAAGCTTCACTAACATCTCATCCTTCTTTTGAAATTCTTTGTGAAATAATATATTCTTAAAAATTAAAGTTTTATCTCTATAGATTCTATCAGTTCAGTTCAGTTCAGTTCAGTTCAGTTCAGTAACTCAGTGCCATCTGACTCTTTGTGGCCCTATGGAATCCAGCATGCCAGGCCTCCCTGTCCATCACCATTTCCTGGAGTTTACTCAAACTCATGTCCATTGAGTCAGTGATGCCATCCAAACATCTCATCCTCTGTCATCCCCTTCTCCTCTTCCTTCAATCTTTCCCAGTGTCAAGGTCTTTTCAAATGAGTCAGTTCTTCACATCAGGTGGACAAAGTTTTGGAGTTTCAGCTTCAGCATCAGTCCTTCCAATGAATATTCAGGACTGATTTCCTTTAGGATGGACTGGTTGGGTCTCCCTGCAGTCCAAGGGACTCTCAAAGGGTCTTCTCCAACACCACAGTTCAAAAGCATCAATTCTTCAGTGCTCAGCTTTCTTTATGGTCCAACTCTCACATCTACACATGACTACTGGAAAAACCATAGCCTTGACTAGATGGACCTTTGTTAGCAAAGTAATGTCTCTGCTTTTTAATATGCTGTCTAAGTTGGTCATAACTTTTCTTCCAAGAAGTAAGCATCTTTCAATTTCATGGCTGCAATCACCATCTGCAGTGGTTTTGGAGCCCAAGAAAAGAAAGTCTGTCATGGTTTCCATTGTTTCCCCACCTATTTGCCGTGAAGTGATGGGACCAGGTGACATGATCTTAGTTGTTTGAATGTTGAGTTTTAAGTCAACTTTTTCACTCTCCTCTTTCACTTTCATCAAGAGGCTCTTTAGTTTTTCTTCACTTTCTGCCATAAGGGTGGTGTCATCTGCATATCTGAGGTTATTGATATTTCTCCTGGCAGTCTTGATTCCAGCTTTTGCTTCATCCAGCCCGACATTTCACATGACGTACTCTGCATATAAGTTAAATAAGCAGGATAACAATATGCAGCTTTGGTATACTCCTTTCCCAATTTGGAGCCAGTCCTTTGTTCCATGTCCAGTTCTAACCGTTGCTTCTTGACCTGCATAAAAGACGGACGAGTCATAGTGGAGCTTTCTGACAAAATGTGGTCCACTGGAGAAGAGAATGGCAAACCACTTCTATATTCTTGCCTTGAGAACCCCAAGAACAGTATGAAAATGCAAAAAGATATGACAGTGAAAGATGAACTCCCCAGGTCAGTAGATGCCTAATATGCTACTGGAAAAGAGTGGAGAAATAACTCCAAAAAGAATGAAGAGATGAAGCCAAAGTGAAAACAATGCCCAGTTGTGGATGTGACTGGTGATGGAAGTAAAGTCCGATGCTGTAATGAGCAATGTTGCATAGGAACCTGGAATGTTAGGTCCATGAATCAAGGCAAATTGGAAGTGGTCAAATAAGAAATGGCAAGAGTGAACATTGACATTTTAGGAATCTGTGAACTAAAATGGACTGGAATGGGCGATTTCACTTCAGATGACCATTATATCTACTACTGCGGCAAGAATCACTTAGAAGAAATGGAATAGCCTTCATAGTCAACAAAAGAGTCTGAAACGCAGTACTTGGGTGCAATCTCAAAAATTACAGAATGATCTCTATTCATTTCCAAGGCAAACCATTCGATATCACAGTAATCCAAGTCTATGCCCCAACCACCAATGCTGACAAAGCTGAAGTTGAACAGTTCTATGAAGATGTACAAGACCTAACACCAAAAGAGATGTCCTTTTCATCATAGGGGACTGGAATGCAAAAGTAGGAAGTCAAGAAACACCTGGAGTAACAGGCAAGTTTGGCTTTGGAGTACAAAATGAAGCAGGGCAAAGGCTAACAGAGTTTTGCCAAGAGAATGCATTGGTCATAGCAAACATCCTCTTCTAACAACACAAGAGATGATTCTACACATGGATATCACTGGATGGGCAATACCAAAATCAGATTGATTATATTCTTTGCAGCTGAAGATGGAAAAGCTCTATACTGTCAGCAAAAACAAGACTGGGAGCTGACTGTGGCTTACATCATGAACTCCTTATAGAGTCTCTCTCTCTCTCTATGTGTATATATATATATATGCACATTGTTATCTGATCCTATCTTGTTATTGATTCTCTCTTTACTTCCTGTATTTTACACAAGATTTCTGAAAAACCATATACTTTCTAGCCTTTTCCCTTATTGCTCACTCTTTTTTGTCAATTTACCTCCCATGCCTTAAAGATATGATAGCTGGGAGTCCAGGTGAGATAAATTACGTTTTAAAAATCTCCATTTAGATGTCTGTGCTGTTACTTTCGGAGAAGGCAATGGCAACCCACTCCAGTACCCTTGCCTGGAAAATCCCATGGGCAGAGGAGCCTGGTAGGCTGCAGTCCACGGACACGACTGAGCAACTTGACTTTCACTTTTCACTTTCATGCATTGGAGAAGGAAATGGCAACCCACTCTAGTACTCTTGCCTGGAGAATCCCAGGGACGGGGGAGCCTGATGGGCTGCTGTCTATGGGGTTGTACAGAGTCGGACACGAATGAAGTGACTTAGCAGCAGCAGCAGCTGTTACTTTATTTTTGAGGATCCCAGAGAGACACACATTTACCACTGTCTTATGAACAGTTGGGATGTAGCATGGAAACCACTCTGGATACTTTCTAATTGTTATAATAAAGTGACTCATCCTTTTTACTTTGTTGTGATTAATGTAGTAACTTGGAAATTATATATTTTATATATGCTTTCATTCTAGAGCAAATACTCTGAGTACAAAAAATATGAAAGAGATGGAATTTAAAGTGAAGACAGAAATGGATGATGTAAGTTTAGTTCCCTTTTCCTTTGTGTAATTAATAATTTTTGTAGGTCAGATAGTTTCAAGGTATAAGAAGCAGATAAATTACTAATTTTATAATGATAATTCTATTTTTGATTAGTTTGAACTTTTAAAAGTATATCTGACCACTATATATATGGCAGTCAACATGCAACAAATCAATAGAACAACAACAGAAATCTTGTATCAGCATTCAAATAAGAGAATAACAGGGCACATGAAAATACAGTAGAATCATGGTCCAGATTAGTTCAGTTATTTGGAAACCTCTTTTCCATTTGACGTGTCTGTTAATTTGTGTGTATGTCACTCAGTCGTGTCTGACTCTTTGCGACCTCATGGACTGTAGCCCACTAGACTCCTCTGTCCATGGAATTCTCTGAGAATACTGGAGTGGTTGGCAATTTCCTTCCCCAGGTGATTTTCCTGACCCAGGGGTCTCCTGCATTGCAGGCAGATTCTTTACCATCTGAGCTATAGGGAAGTCCTGACTATTAGTCCAGAGAAGGCAATGGCACCCCACTCCAGTATTCTTGCCTGGAAAAGCCCATGGACGGAGGAGCCTGGTGGGCTACAGTCCATGAGGTCGCGAAGAGTCAGACATGACTGAGTGACCTCACTTTCACTTTTCACTTTCATGCATCGGAGAAGGAAACGGCAACCCACTCCAGCGTTCTTGCCTGGAGAATCCCAGGGACGGGGAGCCTGGTGGGCTGCTGTCTCTGGGGTCTCACAGAGTCGGACGTGACTGAAGCGACTTAGCAGCAGCAGCAGCAAACTAGTAGTCTATTCCAAATTAAATGGTGGTGGAAGATGGGGAACGGGGAAGGGAATAAAGAAAAGTGGGATCATGGTATTTTGTTAACACAGTCAATGAATCTTACTATCAGCAGAATGTAATTAACGACTCTAGGCTTGGTTTCTTGCACAGTGGACACCTTTTTAAGGAAATGACATATACATTATCTCACCCTCAGGTAGTGCTAGTGGTAAAGAACTCGCCTGCCCAGGCGGGAGATGTAAGAGATGCAGGTTCGATCCCTGGGTCTGAGATCCCCTGGAGGAGGGCATGGCAACCCAATCCAGTATTCTTCCCTGAGGAATCCCATGGACAGAGGAGCCCGGCTGGCTATAGTCCGTAGGGTTGCACCGAGTCAGACACAACTGAAGTGATTTAGCAGGCACGCACGCAATCCATGTTTAGGCAGGCCAATGGTGTTTGAATTCTAGCTTCTTATTCTGAAGGATGACACAAGTTTAAGGTGAAGAAAGAAAATGTTGACTGAAATTCTTGTCAGTTAAAAAAATTGGCCTTACTTTGAAACTGCTTTGTGATGTTTGACTAACCTTTTTTATCTCTATTTTTCATTTTTACTTGTTTTAATATCTCATGATTGTCCTCAGAACAGACAGAACTAAACTCCTACCAGAAGGGTCAGTGTCAGGGTATTTCTAAGTAGACTAGAAGTAAAAAGTAAGCAACAGGAGTCCTTCTCTGACCCCCAGGGAAACGGCTTGTGTTTTTAACAAGTGTGGAAAGATTTGCGTCATAGAAAGCTATCAGAGTTCAAAGACTTTGAAGGTGTCCCAGGCTCAAGTTTTCCACCAATGTTACCTTTCTTTCTTTCCTGTCCCTTTCTTTTCTTCCTTTAAAATTTTCAGGTGCCAAGTCCTAGACTGACTCAGGCCTCTGTATCCACCCCACACATGAAGCTGTGTACCATAGCCTTGGCATTCTTAGCTTTGAAGCAGAATTCAAGTTTGACTATTTTTCAGTTTAAAGATCTCTCATTAATAAATTGTACCTAATCCACACCTTCTCCTCAAGCTAAATGTGTGAGGAAATAAGGGGATTTGCAGGAAGATGAAAGTGCCACAGTTTCTCCATGTCTTGCACTTGATTGATTCCAGTCTAGTTACCTATCTGAATAATAATCATGTCATTGGAAATCTTAACTTTATTAGAACATTGCACCTCACTGGTTATTTAATGTTTTGTATCAAAACTAAGCAGGAAAACACTAAGAGAAAGACTTGAATATGAACTGTAAGGTGGAGTTTTTAGCTAACGTCAAGTGTAGCGGTGATCTGTCCCTCCCCTCTCCCTCTTCTTCTTCAGGTGAAACAATTTGGCAGGTCTCTTTCCACTCAGGGACTTCAGCTCTATTGAGAATTACTTTTCTGGCCCAACTCCATTCTTTAATAAATGCCTATCTTTAAAAAGCATAGGCATTTACTAACTCAGAACATACTGGCACAATCATATGGTGAGATTAATGAGACAATCTAAGATGTGGGGGCTTTGTCATAACTAAACACAACAGGCTGAATGTTTGATTTTGTCTTGTAAGAGATTTCCTCTTTATTAAAAGTTCCTTGGGTAACATAAAGGTTTTTATTTTCTTGAATTGTTTAGTTGTGGCAAATCTCCTCACTTTATAGAGCTTTAACAGTTGTGTAGCTGTAGAAACTTTTTGAGATTATCCGGTTTAAAAATGTACCTGCTTTAGCTCTCACAATTCCAGTAGGAGAAGAAGGAGGAGGCAATGCTGGGGGCCGGCTGTGGTTTCTGCAACTGGTGCAGCACCGTCTCTGCGCTGCTTGGATGGGAAAGAAAGTGAGGATCCCGGTGGAGCCAGCGGCAGTGCTGCTGTGGGAGGGTGGGCATCGGAAGGCGATGGAGGATCTAGATGAACAACACTGACAGCATCCAATGGTTGCTGCAAGAGAGGGTCCAAGCCTGGTACAACGTCCAGCTACAGGGGCATGAAATCAGAGGACTGTGATTGTTGGAGTCCTGAGAGAGCTTTCTTGGCCAGCTACTGTCCTACTGGGACTGAAAGCACCATTCAAATATAAGGTGATATCCGTGGGCAGTCCTGTATGATTTGCTCTGACTTTCTGAGTGCAGTGGTTTCCCTCCAAAAGTAATTACTTGTTTCTTGGGGACTATGTGAACAAGGGAAAGCAGTCATTGGACACTCTCTGCCTCTTACTGGCTTACAAAATCAAATATCTCCAGATTGTTTTCTTCTCAGAGGAAACCACGAATGTGACAATATCAGTAGAATTTAGGAATTTTATGATGAATTAAAAGAAGATATAACATTAAAGTATGGAAAACTTTCGCAGACTACTTTAACTGTTTATAGATAGCAGTCATCCTGGATGAGAAAATATTCTGCTGTCATGGAGGTTTATCACCAGATCTCCAATCTGTGGAGTGGATTTGGTGAATTATGCAGCCAATCGATGACTTAGATCAAGATTGTCTTTGTGACCTTTTGTGGTCTGAACCTGATAAGGATTTTTTTGGCTGGTGTTTGAAAATGACAGAGGGTCGTGCTTTGCACTTGGTGCAGAAGTGGTTGCAAATTTCTCCATAAACGTGATTTGGATCTTGTATGTAGAGCCCGTCGGGAGGTTGATGGTGGATAGACGTTTTTTGCAAAGAGACCGTTGGTTATTCTGTTTTCTGCATCCAGTTATTGTGGAGAGCTTGACAAAGCAGGTGCCATGATGAGTGTGGATGAGACACTAATGTGTTCTCTTCAGATTTTACAGCCTGCAGAGAAAAAGAAGTCAAGTGCCCCGAGACCTGAAATACCTCCAACGGCTATGATCACAAAGCAAGCAAAGAAATAAATGTCATTTGACACTGCCTAGTCGGGGCTTGTAACATATATAGCTTTTATTCTTAAAGCTGTAATGTGTATTGGTCAGCTTACTTAAATAATGTTTGTAGGCCTCTGTTCCAGTTTTTACTTTATCAGTAGTATTTGTTGATTTTAACAGCAAATAAAAGAGTCCCCACTCTCAAAGAAAGATGTTTTATTTTGTTTAGTTCTCTGTTCCTTTTGCAAACAATTTTAATGATAGTGCCAAAGCTGTACACCCCAGGACAGTTTATCCTGACTAAGGGGTGAGTATACAACTGATCTTTCTTTAAGTTTGGTACAGCTCATGAATAATGTAAATACCCATTTTCTTTAGGATAGAAAGAGAGATCTAGGGTGCTCAGCATGTACATGCTATTGTCATATAATGCATACTGTTGGATACAAAACACTGTGAACCTTTTTGTTTGCTTGCTTCAGAGAAATGGCTCTTTTTCTTGTCTTGTCATGTACAAACTAGTTTTTAGAGTTATCAAAATGAAGAATAACTTTCAACCTTGCCAGCATCACTTGTATGTTTATTTAATTAAAGTACACTTTCCCCTGTGATACACTTAAATGACAATTAAAGCCATTATTTTAAATGTTTGTGATTCTTTCCTAAAACCAAAGTTTCTATTGAAATATATATGGACACTCTCCTTAGTGCAAGGTGACATGATTGTATATCCCTGCCGCCTTCTTGGGGATTCAAAAATAGGTTTTTAAGTTTGAATAGCAATTAATAACATAGGGCTGTTTACACTACTAATGATTAAAGTTAATAACATTTTGTAGTATTTTCAGTCTATTCATTAAGTAATCTTTTTACAGTTACATCGGGACTGAACCTGTCCATTCAGAAAGCTTAAAATTATAAAAACAATACTGTTCTATATGTGTGACTGATTATGCTTTCTTTGGCCTACATTCTTTATTCTATGAAGAAGTTGAAGCTTGTAAGTCAAAACAAAGAAAACTAACTCACTATCCACCAGTTTATACAGAACTCACAGTTTCTATGACTTTTTAAAACTAATCTCTGTTTTAAAAAAAGGAAAGCAGTTTCAAGAGATGACCATGTACAATACCATGTGGGAAAAATGAATTCAGACCTATTTAATGATGAACTTGTTAAAAAAAATTACTTACTTTAAAAAACAAGGAAGGTAAGAGAGGTTAAATGAATTATCCAAACTCACATTATCTATTATTTTCCAATCTTTCTCTCTCTGTCTGTGTGTGTCTGAAGGAGTACTGCTTTATTTAGTTGGTAAGGAATTATCATTTCATAGAGCTCCATTTCTCTATGTTTCTAAGATAGACCCCTGCTCCAAAGGTCATGGTGCTGTGCTGTGCTTAGTCACTCAGTTGTGTCTGACTCTTTGTGACCCCATGGACTGGAGCCCGAGAGGTTCCTCTGTCCACGGGGATTCTCCAGGCAAGAATACTGGAGTGGTTTGCCATGCCCTCCTTCAAGCGATCTTCCCAACCCAGGGATTGAAGCCAGGTCACTTGCATTGCAAGTGGATTCTTTACCGTCTGAGACACCAGGGAAGCCCACAGGTCATGGCAAAGATGGTATTGCCAGGAAGACCTGGGCAAATGGCTGCAGCAGACAAATTTTGTATTGAAATTTTTCCTTCTCCATTTCTTCATGTCTTGTCTACCTCCTGGCAATCGAATATAATCTAGGCCTGCCCAAAGTGAAATTACCTTCCTGATAATGCCTCTTGGTTTCTTTCTCCCAATTAGAACTATCAGTCACTTGTAAGGTGACTTCCAGGCAAAGGAAGGCTACATCATTATGAGGTAAATGATTGACAGTTGACCTTTCAGGCCATATTTTCATTTTAAAAGATATGGGATGGCTAGGTAAAGGAATTTTAAATTTCTGGATTGAGTGGAAGAGGTACTGTTAGGAGGATAAGTCTTTCTGATACTCTTTGGATAGTCTTTTGCCTCTCCAAAACTCAGTAGGAATAAGGGGTATTTTCTGAAAGGCTACACTCTTATCTAACAGTTGCTAATGTTTCTTAGTAAAGAAGTACCTATTTTCCTTCAGACGTAGGGTAGTATATTTAATCCTCCAAAAATTTTTAATAATGAAAACATAAGCAAAGAAATTTTCAATCATAATTGAGTGACATTTGTACTTACAGGGTTTCAATTCATTGTAGGATTTATTTCATTCAGAACTCTGACTCTATTCATTTGTTTCCTCTAAAAGGAAACCCTGCAGCAGGTGAAAATTATCTCAGTAAACAACCCACTTGTTTTTCTGAATGCAAAGAAGTTCCATAATGATATAATGAACATAATCCAAAAAGAAAATACTGGAAACCAACCACTTGATGAAATCAGAAAGGTAAGGTCAACTCTTTTGATTATATTATGCTACAGGTAATCCTATATCTTGATACCCCAGAAAGGAATCATGTAACTATAATACATTATAGAAATGTTGAGAGGCCTCTTCCCTCAGTAAAATCTTATATGATGTTATAATTTTTATTTGGTTTGTAGTTAGCCTTTAGGTGATCATGCTTGTTCATTCACTTGTTCATTCACGCCTCAAGTCAGCAAATATCTGAAGGACGTGTGTGTTGTGCTGTTCTCTGCTTAGTCACTTAGTTGTGTCTGACTCTTTGCGACCCCAGGGTCCCTTGTCGATGGCCTTCTCTAGGCAAGAATACCGGTGTGGTTTGCCATGCCCTCCTCCAGGGGACCTTCCCAACCCAGGGATCAAACCCAGGTCTCCCACATTTCAGGCAGATTCTTTACCAGCTAGGCTATCAGGGAAGCCTGTGTACTAGGTGCTATAACCTTGGGAGGAATAAATAAGACAATTCACTTAAATTAAAGGATATTTTTACCAAGAGAAGGAAGAGTTAGGTCTACCTCTAAAAGAGAATACAGTAGATGACTCAAAGAGGTATAAACTGTTGGCCTCATTATGATAACATTGTCTTAAATTGTCATCATTTTTTATCTCCACAAATTATCTCAGTTAATAGAGATAGCAAATAAAATGTGCATGAGAAAGAGGTATGCATAATCATTTGAATCTTCAAGACCTCTGCAATGTTAAGAGCAGGACTTAGGAGCTAAGCTGCCTGGGTAAGCTACTTAGAAGCTATTAGACCTTCAGTTCAGTTCAGTTCAGTTGCTCAGTCGTGTCCGACTCTTTGCGACCCCATGGACTGCAGCACGCCAGGCTTCCCTGTCCATCACTAACTTCCGGAGTTTACTCAAACTCATCCCCATTGAATCGGTGATGCCATCCAGCCATCTCATCCTCTGTCGTTCCCTTCTCCTCCTGCCTTCAATCTTTCCCAGCATCAGGGTCTTCTCAAATGAGTCAGTTCTTCGCATCAGATGGCCAAAGTATTAGACTTTGAGTTCTTTTAAATGTCACTTTCATCAGAATATTAGGAGCCACCACCTGGGATTTTGGGTTGAAAAGAACTTGCTCTTATGCTAAAGGGGAAGATATATATCTAATTGTTCAAGTTGTATTAATATATTAGGCCTGTTTTTCATCACAAAACCATTCTATACCTGTATATGAGACAGGTATGGTCTTGTGGCTGACTTTATAACCACCATGTATAACAGCATTATGGGAAAATCTGTCTAGAGCTTCATGTAACCTAATTAACCTACAAGAAGTTTGTGGTCTTGTTTTTCCAAAATGTAAACTTACTTCTTGAAATAATATACTAAATTGTGGGCATTATCATTTCTAGTAGAGTACCTGATATGGCAATTCTTATTACTAATTATTTATCAATAGTTGATAGTGTTTTCCTTATTTTCCTGCAAGATTAAGGTTGTTCCAACTTGTTTTCAGAAATTGCAAAGTGACATGTGTTTACCTTTAGTATATCTTAGAAACAAATCTCATTAACACAGTCTTTTGTGAGAAGTTTCCACGTATGTGATTTTACCCACTTGGGATTTCAGAAAATTGAGTCTAAAAATCAAACAAGGTTCATTGAATTTAGGTTATTAGTAGATGAAGGCACTCAAAAGGATTCTTCAACTCAGAACTTTATGATGGTGAGGAAGAATTTGTTGAAACTGAGTTCCACTATAATGATAATGATGCAAATATTGTATGTATATTTGTACGTTGTGAGTTTTAAAGGAATACCAAGGATTTGGATGGCAATCTGGAAGCCCTGCTCTCAGAGAAACCTGGGATAAACCTTTATTTGGAATGGTTAAAAGGATAGTCTTGAGCTTGAGTGCTCTTTGGGGCATTTCGTATTATTCTTGTCAGACACTGTCAAGGATATCTACTTGTCTTGAGGACTATGCACTTACTCCAGGTTCAGTTTTAGAGTAAGATGTCTGCAGCAGTTAATCGCTACTGCAGCTTTGCCTCCCTTTATCAGGCTGCACAGAGCAGTCCACAGTTGTGGCTTCAACTGGAGTGCTCTGCCAGGGCCTCGATTTTCTCTTCTCTGACAGCTGTGTTTTCAACAGATGGTGGTGATGGACATTTAAAACACTCCAGAGCAGGAAGATTCACATCCCATTCAAAACACGAATAGAAAAAGGATCCTCTGTTAGGTTATATAATGATATACTTTTATATTGCTATATTTCCTATATGCTCAGTTGTGTCCAGCTCTTTGAGACCCCATGGACTTTAGCCTACCAGGCTCCTCTGTCCACAGGTTTTCCCAGGCAATAATGCTGGAGCAGGATGCCATTTCCTACTCCAGGGGTTGTTCTCAACCCAGGATTGAATCCGTGTGTCTTGTGTCTCTTGCACTGGCAGGCGGATTCTTTACCACTGAGCCTCTATATCATCATTAAATATCTCCCTGAACACAGAAGCTTAGAAGGATCTCAGGCTGCTAGTGTTTGATGGATTTGTGCTTATTATTATATAGAGCTACAGGTATTCACTATTCATTACCATTTTGTGCTCTCACCTTGCAAGAGAAGTTTCAATCTACCATTTATCTAAAATTTTCTTTTGCTCAAGCAAGATGTTTTTCAAAATTAGACTTTGTTTTTGAAACAGTGTTTTAGATTTACAGAAAAACTGAGTAGTTAGTATAAAGAGTTCCTATATATAGAGAGAGTTCCTATATATATAGAGAGAGAGTTCCTATATATACCCCACATTACACAGTTTCCTCTATTATTAACATCTTGCATTAGTGTGATATATTTATTATAATCATTAAGTAAAGTCCGTGCTTTATCTGGGCTTCTCAGGTGGTGCTAGTGGTAAAGAATCCATCTGCCAGTGCAGGAGACTTAAGAGATGTGGGTTTGATCTTTGGGTCAGGAAGATCCCCTGGAGGAGGGCATGACAACCCGCTCCAGTATTCTTGCCTGGAGAATCCCATGGACAGAGGAGCCTGGCGAGCTATAGTCCATAGGGTGGCATAGAGTCAGATAGGACTGAAGCAATTTAGCACACATGCTTTATTTAGATTTACTTAGTTCTACCTGATATCCTTTCTCTGTTCTAGAATTCCATCCAGTATATCACGTTGCATTTAGTTGTCCTGTCTCCTTAGTTTCCTCTTGACTGTGACAGTTTCTTAGGCTTTCCCTTTATTGAATGGTCTTGACAATTTTCAGTAGTACTGGTCAGATGTTTTGTAGAATGCCCCTCTGTTGAAACTATCTCTTATTTTTTCTTGTGATAGCACTGGGAATATGGGGTTTTTTTTTTTAGGAAGAAAACTATAGAGGTGAAGTGCCATTTTCATCACATTTGTATCTAGGGTACATAATATTAACATTATTTCTCACTGTAGATATTAATCTTGATCTCCTGGATGAAGTAGTATTTGTCAGGTTTCTCCTCTATAAAATTACTTTATTTCCCCTTTCACATGCTATTCTCTTTGAAAGCAAGTCACTGTGTGCAGCTTGTATTTAGGGAATGTGAAGTCATGCTCCACCTTCTTGAGGGTGGAGTATATATATAAATAATTTGAAATTCTTCTGAAGAAGAGGTTTCAGACAAGGTATTTTTAAGAGGAGAAAAAGGAAACTCATGTTCATTGGCTGTGTTTCAGGGGCTCGTCTCTTTACCTGGGTTATCTAACGTGCTTGTCGTCAACCCCATGATGTAACTGACTATCTGAATGTTACAAAAAAAAAAAGAAAAGATGAGACTTAGAAATGTAAAATAACCTGGGGAAAATTATTTGATAACTGTTAGAATCAGACTGAAAGTATATAAGCTGTGCCAGTGGGTGCAGTACCAGTGGCTTCCCAGGTAGCATTAGTAGTAAAGAACACGCCTGCCAGTGCAGGAGACTTAGGAGACACGGGTTCAGTCCCTGGATAGGGTTTGATCCCTGGGTTGAGAAGATCCCTTGGAGAAGGGCATTGCAACCCACTCAAGTATTGTTGCCTGGAGAACCCCATGGACAGAGGAGCCTGGTGGGCTACAGTCCATAGGGTCGCAAAGAGCTGGACATGACTGAGCAACTAACACACACACACAGTGGGTATTAAGAAGGGAAACTGATATTCTATGGTCACCCTCCAAGATGAAAACTGATTTAATGGGAAAGTAGTATAATGTAGCAGTCTGGAGCAAGAGGTACAGAGTTGAAAGACATGAACTTAGGTTTTAACTTTATTCTTGCTAGCTTTATGACTTTGGTCAAACTATTTAACCATTTCAATCATTAGAAGTCTTCCAAATTTAAAAATTTTCTGACTTTCATGTGGAAAATGATGTCAGTAACTTCATAGGATTATTCTGAGAATTAAATGATTAATGTAAAGTTCTTAGTATACAGTAAGTACTCAAGTAATAACAATTACTATCATACTATCATCATGAACAGTAATAACAATGACATTTTTGAGAAATATATAGCATGTTTTAATTTTAAAGGCATCAGTTATTTTTAATTTCAAAAAATTTAATTATAGGATATAAAGTCATTTTCATTCTCCAGCATTTCCATAAATTGGAATTTTTTTCTTGGATATTTTCATGAAGCTTCAGATGAACAGCTAATTTTTAAAAAAATTATTTATTTTTATTGAAGTATAGTTTATTTACAATGGTTTGTTAGTTTCAAGTATACAGCATAGTGATTCAGTGACATATATATCTTTTGTTTCCAATTCTTTTCCCTCAGTATTATTGCAAAACACTGAGTATAGTTCCATGTGCTCTACAGTATGTCCTTATCGCCTGTCTATTTTATATATACTAGTGTGTGTTTGTTAATTGCAGACTCCTAATTTATCCCTCCCCCACCCTTTTCCCATTGGTAATTGTAAATTTGTTTTCTAGTCTGTGACATCTGTTTCTGTTTTGTATGTAAGTTCCTTTGTATCATTTTTTTTTATTGGATTCCCTATGTAAGTGATATTATATGATATTTATCTTTCTTTGTCTGGCTTACTTCATATTACTCAGCCATAAAAAATACAATAATGCCATTTATAGGAACATGCATGGACCTCACCCTAAATGAATAGCTGACTTTTGTATAATATGAAATACACATTTGGTGGCTCTCTCTTTGAGTCCTGTGTTAATGAGGTTAATTTCTGATTAGATACATACATGAAAAACACATGTAAATATTCACTTCCTGATGAAAAGAAAGTCTGACTTTATAAATTATCAACTGAGCTAACATAAACTTAGAGCCAGCTTATTATTTCCGTTTGTTGTATTTATCATTCTGAAAAAAAAGCTAGAGAAAATAATTATTGGAGACTAATTTTTGTTGTTATTGTGGAGAAAAGAATGATGTTCTTTTTTAGGGACAGAAATGAGTGTTTATAATGTTACTCATCTTTTTATGTGTTTTTATTTCAGTATGAACAAAGCACATTGGTCAGTTCTCTGAGTGGCATTTGCAATGGTGAGTTAGTGTAAAGGAAATCTAAGTGTTCTGACTTGACTACAGAACAGAAGATGAAACCCTTGCCTTCTCCTTGCAGCCTCCTGCCTCTGCTCCCCTTCCTCTCGCCTCCTTGTCTGCCTCTGCCTCCGCGTTCCTCCCTGCTTCTCGCCTGTTCTGCCCACCTGGCCGTTTCCTTCCCTTCCTCCTCCTCTCCTCTGCTCCTACTCTGTCCTCCCCATTCCTCCGTCTTCTCTTCTTTGTCTTCCTCTTCACACTCCTAACTTATTTTAGAGATTAAGTTCAGATGTGTCAGCCTACAAAGGATGAAGGTATAAAAATTCATTGTGAGGCATTACGAATACCTGAAACACTTAAATTAATGGTATTTTTTAAAATGGAAGGAAATACAATGTCCATCGATCAGAATACACAATGTTGAAAAGATGTCAATTCTCAAATTTTGTTATAGATATAAACTGAGTCACAATTAAAATTCTGATAGGACATTTTAATGGCAGTTGATAAACTCATTCTAAATTTTGTACAGAACTGAAATGGCCAAGAATAGGCACAGCTGTTGAACTACATGAACAAGAGGGAGAGCTTGTTTTCTTATGTATGTATAAATGTATTATAAAGCCCTAATAGTCAGTGCAGTGGGCTACTGGTTCAGAGATAAATGAACAGGTCAGTAGGACAGAGCAGAGAACACAAAAGTAAGGAGAAGCTCACGTATATTGGTGTTTTATCGTGACAAGTGTGGCACTGCAGAGCAGTGAGCAAAAGACTGTCATTAATATACAATGAGACAATCACACACCCATGATGAATGGAATTAGACCTGCATCCTATCCCAGCCCGTCCCATCCCCCAAATCATCCCAGCTCAAAGTCCTAAGAGTGGCAGACAAACTACAAATTTAAAAGAAAATATAGGAGAATATGTACAAGAAATGTTAAACATTATCATTAAACTTCACTGGATTATGAAGAGTTTTGTTTACCAAATGTCATCATATGAGGCATGTAAAGATAGTTCAGTTCAGTTCAGTCTTTCAGTCGTGTCCGACTCTTTGCGACCCCATGAATCGCAGCACACCAGGCCTCCCTGTCCATCACCATCTCCCGGAGTTCACTCAGACTTACGTCCATCGAGTCCGTGATGCCATCCAGCCATCTCATCCTCGGTCGTCCTCTTCTCCTCCTGCCCCCAATCCCTCCCAGCATCACAGTCTTTTCCATTGAGTCAACTCTTCGCATGAGGTGGCCAAAGCACTGGAGCTTCGCTTTAGCATCATTCCTTCCAAAGAAATCCCAGGGTTGATCTTCAGAATGGACTGGTTGGGTCTCCTTGCAGTCCAAGGGACTCTCAAGAGTCTTCTCCAACACCACAGTTCAAAAGCATCGATTCTTCAGCGCTCAGGCTTCTTCACAGTCCAACTCTCACATCCATACATGACCACAGGAAAAACCATAGCCTTGACTAGACGGACCTTAGTCGGCAAAGTAATGTCTCTGCTTTTGAATATGCTATCTAGGTTGGTCATAACTTTTCTTCCAAGGAGTAAGCATCTTTTAATTTCATGGCTGCAGTCACCATCTGCAGTGATTTTGGAGCCCCCCAAAATAAAGTCTGACACTGTTTCCACTGTTTTTCCATCTATTTCCCATGAAGTGATGGGACCGGATGCCATGATCTTTGTTTTCTGAATGTAAAGATAAGCCAGAGTAAAAGAAGATAGACATAATTTATAAAATGGAGAAGGAGTAAAAATGGCAGATGACCTATTAGAAAAATGCATAAGAGACATGGACAGGCATTCCACAAAAAGAGACATTTTCAAATTTACTAATGAGCATATGCATATATACTTACTTAAACTCACTGATGTTATTCATAATACTTGAGGACATATAGATTAACTGCAATAAATAACACAATATATACAATTGATAGTTTTTAAAATCTGACAATACCAAGTATTGGTGAGGATATAGAGCAACAAAAAGTCTCTTTCAATGCTAGTGGGAGTGTAAACTGTAGCAACTACCTTGGAAAACAGTTTGGTAATATCATATAAAGTTGAAGATACACAAGATACACAAACCAGCAATTCCACCCCCAGTTTACCTTCTAACAAGTTACATAAACAAGAATGTTCAAACAGTATTGTTTTTGACTATCCAAACCTGGAAACAGTTCGTATTTCCAAAAAAAAAAAAAAAAGAAAGAAAGAAAAAATTAGCTGGTATGTATAAGTATGGAATATTTATACATTTGAATTTTTAGTTGATATATTTATTATATGGTACACATATACAATAATGAAAACTAGATGAGTCTTATAAACGTAACTGGGCCAAAATGAAAAGGCAAAGGAAAACAAAATTCAAATTCTACTATATAAGCTTAAAAAAAAAAGCAGGAAAAGCTGACATACTGATTTTGGCTCTTCTAAAGACAGTAATAAAGGAGCCTCTTAATATCTGCAGCTGGAAACATATACAAGATTGTTCATAGTAACTCTGTTTATAATCCTCCCTAATGCAGAAAAATTAATACTTTTTAGAAGTACAGTGGATAAAAGAACATGTGGAATGTTTATATATAAACATATATTATAGTATCTGTCACATTACTTTAAAGTACTCCAAATAAATGTATAAAATATAGAATAGAATAAAATAAATATCATATAAATATACATATTAATCCCATGGCCTGCATCAACAGGATAGCAGTCAGATGCTAGCTTCTCTGGTCTTTTCTGATTTCTCATGACAAATTCACTTTCTTCTGCTTTGGGCTCTGAAAGGATGCTTATATCATCCTGGTATAGCACTTATTTAATGGTTGTTTCTTGCAAGTCTTTCTCTTCTGCTAGCCTGAAAAGTTTACAAGGGCATTCTCACCTCTGCATCCCTAGATCAGGCCCACTTTGCAGAGAGCAATAGCTGATCGACATGGTCACCCTTGCTGTGTTCCTGGGAAACCTTAGGTACCCAGTTGCCCTTTTATAGTAGTTAGGATTGGTTGACTAGAATGTTTTCCTGGTATCCTCCTTCTCTCTCTTCTGACACTCCAGAGTATCCTGAGTTCCCCTACCTCTCTCTCTTGTTCAGCATCCAGCTGTCCCTTCCCTGTGCTTTAAATGCTCAGGTTTCTCTTATTGCTCATGCTCTTGATTTCCTCTCAAAGTTTAAATAGTAAAACCTATAACTCTTGGTTTTGTTGTGTTTACATTTTCACTTCTGTTACTCTGATTCTGTCCTTAACTGTATTCAAGATGGATTAGTATGACTTTCCTATTTTTTTTTCTGCTATGAGACAGTCTTGGTCTTACTCCATGAATAGAGAACACCCAGTTTCCTGTGATTACAGAAGATAAAATTAATTGATCAAGGCACTTCCTCCTATGAGCCAAAGTAACCTGAGAATCTTCTAAACAGGGACCTATAATAAGCTATTACAAATGGTTGGTGTTGACCGGGAGTTGGTGGTGAACAGGGAAGCCTGGCACGCTGCAGTCTATGGGGTCACAAAGAGCCTGACGTTGAGCAACTGAACTGAACTGAACTGACACACAAGCTGAGATGCAGTTGCCATCCTAGCTTTATTCCATTCTGTGATGACAGACTAATCCTCAAAGAAAACAAAAAACTTCTTATCCATTAGCGATCTCTTCAGAGGATCAAGTGCCCAGTCCTCAGTCTGACACCTAAAACCCTTCCGTATCTTCTTAAACTGATTTCCCTTTTACTACACATTGCACAAGTTCTCTATACCAGTCAGATGAATGAGTTTTCTTGGCTTCTACATCTAATTTAATCATTCCTGCATCTAATTCTTAAAAAAATTTTATTTATTTTAATTGGAGGTTAATTACTTTACAATATTGTGGTGGTTTTTGCCATACACTGACATGAATCAACCATGGGTGTACATGTGTACCCCCATCCCAAACCCCCCTCTCACCTCTTGCCCCATCCCATCCCTCTGGGTTGTCCCAGTGCAGCTGGATTTAATTCTTTATTCATATTCTCCCTTCTAGAACCATCTACTTGTTTGCCAATCCAAATATTATACTTTCTTCAAGGTTTAATAGAGAAGAAAAGTAAGTCAAAGGGACATATTCTTTGGCAAACTTATTAGGTAGAAAAAGAAGTCAATCAGCTCCATAGAGGCAAATATGCAATGAAGTGCCACTTAGAATTCGGTTCCTTCAGCTGTAAAATGGAAATTTAGTAACATGGAGAGACTACCACGTGCCTCACTCAGTCACATATCACTTTATATAGTTATAAAGTTGTTTTATTCATGCACATTTTCCTCCTAATTATATTTTTAAGGGAAGAGATGCATTTTTAATGTCCATTGCATTATCCTTCATTGTCCAGTGAACACTTGGTCAGTGAATGAAAATTAACACTGCTAATATTTGTATAGCACTTCCAAGTTTTCAAAGGATATTCTTCTAAATAGATGAAATAGATAATGGTAATTATCATTTTCAAATAGGTAATAAGATACTCTTAGTTTTACTGATGAAGAAGTTGAGGCCCACACTTGCTTTCTGAGGGGGTCTGTATGCTGCCTATTGAATGTGTATCTCTCTAAATAAACTTACTTTCACTTAAAAAAATAGATAACTAAATTTCTCAGGATCATGCAGTTGGTTAGGGGCAGAAGAGCACCTCAAGGCCCCGTTGAAGGCCAATGTGTATAGGAAAGGGTGCTTAAAGCTGGAATTTGAGAGTTCAGAGACAGATGCAGTCTGCAGAAACACAGCCAGGAAGGGTGGGTTGGTGCTAATCCAGAAAAAAGGAGGTGACAGAGAGTGGCACTTTTGTCTGCTTTGGTTGCAAGCTTGTGAAAATGGAGATGAAGATGGACTTAAGAGAGATTTCAGTATGTAATTAACATAACCAGCACTGTTTGGGTATTGAGGGAAGGAGGAGGGCAGTACAAATGATGATTCAAAACTCTGAAACTCTCAGACTGGAAATCCAGGAGGGTAGCTAAAAGGAAAGGATACTGGAAAACCTCCCAGGAGATATCCTTGGGTTTGGGGGACCACTGAATAGATCTGGAAATAACTAAAGCAAAGAGAAATGTTGGCTGGGTGAGGAAGTAGGAAAGAAGAAAGAGAATAAATAATACCCCCTCCTGTAAACAGTCTTTGCAGAAGAGGAAGAATTGATTGAATAAACTAAATCAACTTACAAACCATGTAAACAATGAGATGGAAGTCCTCATATTTTTCTGAGTGAAAACAGAAATTGCTCAAATGTGAAGAAATTTCCCGTTACCATGTTCGGTAAATTGTGTTCCAAAGCACTGTAGTCACATTGTGTCATTGCCGAGAGGCGCCCTGTCAGCATCTTTCTCAGCGTCATGATTTTTCGGGCTCATCTCCACCTTCTTGCCTTCAAATTATCCTCCAAGTCTCAGCCTCCTTGTCCCATTCTTCCTTTCATTCCTGTGTTAATTAATGAAGGTCTTTGTTCACTTAGCAAATCTTTCTTGTATTTAGTAAGTCCTAGGCACATCGGTGGGTGCTATATGTTCAAGGATGACAAAGCAGGTGTGATTTCTGTCATCACAGGTCCTGAAGCCTAAGCTGGTTCCCCTCCCTCAATTTCCCCCATCCTCATCCAGTACCCTAGATGAGCTGTACTTTGTTTGGAGGCTCCAGGGAGAATCTGCTTACTTCCTTACCCTTTTCAGCTTCTAGAGGCCATCCACATTCCTTGGGTCATATCCTTTCGTCTGTCTTCAAACCAGCAGTGTTGACATCTTCAAATCTCTCTCTGACCTCTTCTTCCATCACCATATCTCCTTCTTTGCCTCTGACCCTCCTGCTTCCCTGTGATAAGAACCCTAGGAACATTGGACTCCTAGCCCTCCCCTCCCAACCCCAGGGTAATTCAGGATAATCTCATCCTAGTTCAGTTCAGTTGCTCAGTCGTTTCCGACTCTTTGCGACCCCATGAATCGCAGTGCGCCAGGCCTCCCTGTCCATCACCAACTACTGGAGTTCACTCAGACTCACGTCCATCAAGTCGGTGATGCCATCCAGCCGTCTCATCCTCTGTCGTCCCCTTCTCCTCCTGCCCCCAATCCCTCCCAGCATCAGAGTCTTTTCCAATTAGTCAACTCTTCACATGAAGTGGCAGGATTCTTAATTTAATCAAGTCTGAAACATTTCTTTGACCATGTAAGGTAACATATTCCACAGGTTCTAGGGATTAAGCTGTGGACAGCACTGGGGGCCATTTTTCTGTCTACAATTTCAGGTCTATCCTGTACCTCCTGAGCACTTACTGCATAACTTTCCAGCCTTGGTAACACTTTAGATTACTAGTTCAACTGACTGGTTTCTCAGTTTACTTGTGAGTCTACTGAGAGTAAGGACCATTCTCTCTCTTGTGCATCATTCTACTTGTATTTCTTAGGATGGTGCTTAAAGTAAGCACACGCCACATCTATATTAACCAATTGCTTGAATGAATGAATGAATAAAACAGAGAATGTACACAATAACATTTAGACATGTTTTCCAAAGATAGTGTTTTGGTTTGTCCTAAATATTTCTGATGCCTTATTTTCTTGAGAAGTTAGAGATATAAATCTGTTTCTCAATAATTACTTGATATCAACAGAAAATGCCTTCTTATAAAAAATTTTGAGTGATTCACAAACTGCCAGAAACCTTTTGAAGTATAAAAAAGCACTCCTAAATTAGGCATCTATGAATACTTTTTAATTAAACAAGTTAATGAATATTCCACAGGAGAGAGCTGGCTTGCACAGTCTGGAGTTAATCACCCACCCACACCTGATGGTTAATTTCTTTCTTTATTCTTCTTTGATTTTTGTAGATAAAGCTCATCATTTACCATATCCCCCATGAGTATATATTAGTTATCTCCTTTGCACATGCTCCAAGCTTACCTCATTTTGCTTAAGGCATATTAGCTGTTCATTCAGTTTTCAACAACAATGTGAATTTTATTGCACTGATTGATTTACTTAGAAGCTTAAAACACAAGTATATATTAATAGTCATAGAATCAGCACAATGACAGACCTGAGGGGGTACCATATAAAAGAAAACTTCACTTATTTTCAGAAAGATTTCAAGAATGTCCATTGTATTTAAATTTTCATTTGAGGGAATTGGTAACTTTGCCATTAACAATGTCTTTTTTATTTACAAAAAAAAAATACTGCTTCTCTTAAAAAAAAGTTTATTTAAATTATTATCCACAACTACATGACACAATTCTTTTGTTTTATTTCTTTTGGACAGTCTGAAAATGTGCATCCATTTAGATTAAAGGAAGGCAAAAGAGGAACTTCAGATGTAAAAATGAAGGACAGAGCAAGCACATTCTGAAACAAAAGAAAAATTTTTGTTTCACTATTGATTAAACCCAAACATTTTTAGTTAGCAATCTATCATCACTTAAATTATGAAATAATTACAAGAAAATATAGAGAACAGCAAGTATAATTTATAAGTGAAATAAATAGGATAGAAAAGAAAAAAAAATCTTCTTTCTTAAATAATTTTCTGTATTCTTTTACCACCATTTCTTAGTCATTTAGATTAGTGTTCAGTCTCTCTAAATGATATGCATAGTTTTTTCACTGGATTATTAAGTTCAGATTGACAAGTAAAATTGCCTGTGAACTAGTAGTGACTTTCTGAAGCACTGAATTGACAGAAATTCTAGGGTCTCCTTTGAACTGACTGGGAAAAAGGACCATGATTGATTAGCCATGTTTGGCTTGTTAAAGAATAGGGATGATAGAATGCATGTCATAGATTTAGTTGCAGATAATAATTTATGTACCTCTTTCATAAAAAGCAATTATAAATAAAATAGCTGTTAATTTTTTCTGGATTATATTGAGTATATATATTGAATTATATTCAATTTTACCAATGACAATTATGTTTTCTAGTAAATGAAGAATAAGGCTTAAAGATCTCAAAGAATTCATAATTTAATTTGGGTGGATTAGATATTAATGATAACTTTTTCTACATAAATTTTTGGACTAGGAATTTTAGATTTAGCTTTTTTGTGTGTACTGTACTATAAAAGACTATAAGGAGATGGAAAAAAAGACTTCGTTAATTTTGTTATCAAATTGCATCATCACTGTCATTTTAAGATCTATTGCTAAATATGTCAGAGGTTTAAGTCATTTATTTAATCCAAGATATTGAATTTTTTAAAAATTACTGATTATTTTCCTTGTGTTTAGTAAGAGTAACCAGATTTACATAATGATGTGTTGGTAAATCCAAAAAACTCGGAGTGGAGAATATGGCATGGGGTGGTGGAGAAGTGTGATTTGTTGCACTTGCCAATTTCCATGGTGTAAATATTTTCAAGCTACCACCATGCTGTCATTAAATGTGGAGCTTGAAAAGATATGTACACAGTTGACATGCTGAAAAGATGTCAAAATAGCTGGACTGAGTTATCTTCTAAAAAATCATATCCGTTTTATTTTCTAAAACAGATATATTCAGAAGTATTGCATAGAAACCCTTCAAATTTTGAACTCCATGGTACATTGCAAATGATTAGTCTTACTAAAGCTTTTTATATCTAACTTTGTAAGGATACATCTAATCCATTATGTATATTTTATGCAGGTATGACATGTGGATTATTGAACTTTTGTAGGGAAGCTTATCTGATATTCAATTGTTAAAGATTCTTATACTCTGAAAATTCAACAAAATGTTTCCAAATTGGATAAAACATGTTTACAAATCATAAAAAATTTGCAAGGAAGTACATATCACAGGCAAATAATGAGCCAAATGTCTCAGCAAATCTTTTAATATTCCTTTAGTAATTCTTCTTCTGTAGCTCTAAATAAAATGGAATAAAGTATTTCTAAACTAATTAACGTAGTGCCAGCCTATGTATATGTGTTTGTGTGTGTCTGTTTGTGAGACTAGGAGATAAAAGGAATAAATACCAATCAATGTTCCACTGTTTGTTCTTGCCTAGGATTCATATTTTTATTTTTCCTGTGATCTTAAATCCACTCTCCAATCTCTGGTAATAGCAATGACATATTATATCTTCTATAATATAGTAAGTCTAGGTCCTATTTTTAGGCAAATATTGAATGATAATGATTACTACTGAGTGGTCAGTGGATGAGCTAAGTTGTGGTCACTTTTCATTTTGCTTGAAGTTCTAATTTACCATTTTGAGCCAATGGTAGCATAGCCTTCATCTATACTTACCTTCAAAGCTCCTTCTCATGGGAGAAAAAGGTAAACAGAGGGCACTACTGGAGTACCTGGCATGTGGTACTAAATTTATAAAAATAGCAAATTTTTAAAAATACACTTTTTAATTTATTTGGCTGTGCTGGGTCTCAGCTGCGGCACACAGGATCTTAGATATTTGCTGCAACATGTGGGATCTTTAGTTACGGCAGGTGAAGTTCTGGTAGCAGCATGTGAACCCTTAGTTGCAGCACGTGGGACTAGCTCCCTGGCCAGAGATCAAACCTGGACCCCTGCATTGGGAGCGTGGTGTCCTAGCCACTGGACCACCAGGGTGAAGAAGATCGCTCAGTCGTGTCTGACTCTTTGCAACCCCATGGACTGTAGCCTACCAGGCTCCTCTGTCCATGGGATTTTCCAGGCAATAGTACTGGAGTGGATTGCCATTTCCTTCTCCAGGGACCTTCCCAACCCAGGGATTGAGCCCTGGTCTCCCACATTGTAGACAGATGCTTAACCGTCTGAGCCAAGTAGTCCCCCCAATAAATATTGATTGAATGGGACAGGAAAATTTTGAGACCTTAAACTATCATCAGTGTTTAATTACAGTTGTTCATATGATTGGGATGCTTACATTTCTGTATTACTTCTACTTTTGGAATTAAATATAAGCTATTAAATTCAAGGCTACTTTTGCATGAAGCCTTCCCTGGTTGCTCCAGAGGGATATCTTCTTATTGTAAATTTCCATTCACTTTCATTTTTAATCATATGCTATTTACCAATATTATCCTTGGCAATCATGTTATGTAGTAATAATTACCTGAGATAATATTGGGATAATAAGAAATCGGAATTCAAAAATAATTAGTAGCCAACTGAAAATGTAGAATTAAAAGTGTTTGGAATTGATTTTGTTAAACATTCCCTGAGCCATCCAGGGATTCCCTGGTGGCTCAGATGGTAAAGTGTCTACCTGCAACATGGGAGACCCTGGTTTGATCCCTGGGTCGGGAAGATCCCCTGGAGAAAGAAATGGCAACCCACGCCAATTCTCTTGCCTAGAAAATTTCATGGATGGAGGAGCCTGGTGGGCTACAGTCCATGGCATCGCAAAGAGTCAGACATGACTGAGTGATTTCACTTTGTTAAAACATTAGGCCACTGTTGATCTTCCCAATGTTCCACAAAGTCAATAGTGAAAATCTCTAAGAATTCTCTCTGATTCAGCTCTGTTCCTCTTACAGAAGAAGCTACCCAGCCCTGCCTAAATCCGAAGTGTTCTTTAATCCTGGATTGCAGTGGATTGACCTTTTCTGACTATACTGGAGTCTCCATGCTTATTGAGGTATTTGTGCAGCTTGTGTTTGGACTGATTCTTTCCCTTCTCTTTAGGAATGGTGTTTTCACGGACTCTTTCTCACTTCTGAGGTCGTGACCCTACTCATCTCACCCATTCTCCCCAGAGGACATAGACTGTGCCTCCCACTACAGTAGATTTCTTTTCAGGAGATTTCATGAAGTTTCTAGCTGTGCATGTATCAGGAGGGTGTAAGGGGAGTAGAGTAGGTATTCACGTGGGGCATGAGTTTTTACATTTTCAGTTAACTACTAATTATTTTTGAACTCTGACTTTTGATTATCCCAATATTATCTGAGAATATGTATTTGAGATGTAGTGGGCATAGTACATGCTGGGCAGTCAACTCCTAGGCTTCTAGAAAGAATGAGAAAAGCTCCCTCCATGAGTATGTGCCCTGAAGTTGGCAGGATATGGTTTTTCATATTATGGATGGGTACAGTCTGACCTGAAACCATTCCTGGCCTGAATTATTGAGAAACTACCTCACAGGCAGGGACAGGTGGAGATTTGGAAGCTCAGAGGAGAGCACAGCAACAGGTGTGTGTAAGGCAAAGTAGAGGGATTTCAGCACAAAAATCAGCACTGACCAACGTTTCCCAGCCTGAGATGCTTGACTGCACGGCCACCCACCACGGTGAGGGTGGCTGCGTGCTGAGGCGCAAGGAGGGACTGGGATTGACTGCCATGAAGACACTCAGAGGGGGCTCATACGACACAGCTGAGGGAAAAGCCTGGGACTGCCAGAGGGGCGACAGGTCACTGCCTCCACCTCTGCATGCTTACAGATGTTAGGACACGTGAGTGTCCTTTGCGAGTGCCCACAGTGGCACTGGCTGCAGCTGCGGTCTTCAACCCCAGAGGGATTTTGGCTGGCTGCTACCAAGGCCGACATGAGTGCCAGAGGCAGGACAAGTCACCGCTCTGGTCTGCAGCCTCAGAGGTGGACACGCTGGCCAGCCACTGGAAAGGTTGGCATGAGTGCCAGAGGCAGAACTAGTCACGGCTCTGGTCTGCAGTCTCAGAGGCAGGCACACCAGCCAGCTGCCGTCAAGGCCAGTGGGAGTGCCACAGGCAGGGGAAGAGTAGCGCCGCAGCCCCAGCCCCAGGGCTCCAGGTGCAGGCAGCTGCTAGCAGGCACCAGTCACAGCCTGCACCTTCCTGGAGCAAGTGCACCTTGGCATTGCCGAGGTTCCCACGACCCGGGACCAGTTCCCCTGGGAGAGTGCTTGACCTGCCTCAGGCTGCAGCAACACTCTGAAGGGCTTTACCGCCCCAGGACCTCCTCGCACTTTCCACTGGCGTCTGCCATATCCCTCCCTCTTCCTGGCCCAGCTGAGTAAGTGAGGTCTATATACCTCTGCTTCTGCCCCATCTTGTCTGAGTGGGAAACAGACACCAGAGCATAGCCTACAGAGGCTGTGTGACCAGAGGAAGTGAATTTCCTCCTTCAGCCACAGGAGCAGCAGGTTAAAGCCCCACAGTTGGCTTGAGGGTGTGGCGTTTGGGGGCAGTTGTGGACTTTGGAAGCAAGTACAAGTTGGAGTGTGGACAGGTTTGAGTCTGAGCTGACCCCACAGTGCCCACAGCAGGTCTGGAGACCTTCCTAGAAATACTGGAGGTCTTTCTGATGAGGCACATTAGCTGGAACTCACTGTGTGGCAGGAAAACTGAGAACTGAGGCCACAGGAAAATAGTCTTCTTACCACCTCTCTCTCTCTCTTTTTTCATTTTGTTCTGTTGTTCTTTTTTTTTTTTTATTAGTACTTCAATACTTATTTTTTACTTAATATTTCCTTTTTTAAAGCTTTTATTTTTAAGTAAGTTTATTTTATTTTTTCCTATTTCTACACTAGTATTTTGTTCTGTTGTACTTTTTTCATGTTTTTGGTTCTGAATTTTTTCTAGCCTAGTTTATTGTGTGTGTTATTTATGGGTTTGCTTATTGGTTTGGTTGCTCTCTTTCTTTGTGGTTCCACTTTTTAAAATTTTATTTTAGTTTTTTGTCTTTTTCCTTTTTTTGAGTTTGAATGTATGAGTCTCAATGTGTTTGTCTGTTCAGTGTTTCTTTTATCATTTGTCTTGGGGATTTGTCTGTCCACTCATTTTTTGTTTGCATGTTTGTTTGATTTTTTTCTTCTATTTATTTCCTTTTCTCTTCTGTGCTGTGTGGCTTGTGGAGTCTTGTTGCTCCAGCCGGGGGTTGATTTTGATAGAAGGTCTAAGTTCAGGATGTTGGATCACCAGAGATCTCCTGATGCTGTGAAATATTAATTGGCAAGAACTCTCCCAAAGGCCTCCATCTAAGTCATAAGACCTGACTCCACCTAAAGGCCAGGCAAACTCCAGTACTGGACACCTCATGCCAAAAAATTAGCAAAACAGTAACACAAACCTACCCATTAATAGACAGGCTGCCCAAAGCCATACCAAGCTCACAAACACCCAAACATACCATTGGATATGACAGTGCCTTTCAGAGGAACAAGGTCCAGCTCTGCTCACAAGAACACAGGCATCTGGCCTCTTACCAGGAAACCTTCACAAGGGACTGGTCAAAACCCACCCACTGGGGGCAGACTTCAAAATTAAGAGGAACTAAGGCCTCTTGGACTCATTGGAAAAGACTATGATGCTGGGAGGGATTTGGGGCAAGAGGAGAAGGGGACGACAGAGGATGAGATGGCTGGATGGCATCACTGACTCGATGGATGTGAATCTGAGTGAACTCTGGGAGTTGGTGATGGACAGGGAGGCCTGGCGTGCTGCGATTCATGGGGTCGCAAAGAGTCGGACATGACTGAGCGACTAAACTGAACTGAACTGAAGGCCTTACAGCCTTCAGAAAAGAGACCTCAAACACAATAAATGAAATGGGAAAAAAACAAACAAACAAACAAAATAAAAACAGAGAAACATGCATCAGATGAAGGAACATGGTAAAAACCCACAACACCAAACACATGAAGATGAAATACGGTGTCTACTAGAAAAAGAATTCAGAGGAATGATAGTAAAGATGAACCAAAATCTTGGCAATAAAATGGAGGCATAGATAAGTAGAATGGAGGCATGGATTGAGAAGATACATGAAGAGTTTAACAAGGACATGGAAGATATAAAGAATACACTATCAGCAATGAACAATACAATAAAAGAAATAAAAATACACTAAAGGGACCCAATAGCATAATAACTAAGGCAGAAGAATGTTTAAATTAACTGGAAGATAGCATGGTAGAAGCAGAGCAGAGCAAATAATTGAAGCAGAGCAGCATAAAGGAAAAAAATGAAAAGAAATGAGGACATTCTCAGAGACATCTGGGACAATATTAAGCATACCAACATTCAAATTAGAGGGATTCCAGAAGAAGAAGAGAAAAAGAAAGTGTATGAGAAAATACTGAAGGAGAGTATAGTCAAAACTTTCTCTAACATTAGAAAGGAAATAGCCACATAAGTCCAGGAAGCACAGAGAGTCCTACATAGGATAAACACAAAGAGAAACATGCCAAGACACATATTAATCAAACTAACAATAATTAAACACAAAGAAAAAAATATTACAAGAAGCGAGGGAAAAGCAACAAATAACATACATGGGAATTCCCGTAAAATTAACAGCTGACCTTTCAGCAGTAACTCTGCAGGCTAGGAGGGAGTGGCAGAATATACTTACAGTGATAAAAGGGAAAATATGAGACCAAGATTACTCTATACAGAAAAAAATCTCATTCATATTCAACAGAGAAATCAAAGGCTTTACCAACAAGCAAAAGTTAAGGGAACTCAACAGCACCAAACTAGCTTTATTTACAACAAATGCTAAAGGAACTTCTCTAGACAGGAAACACAAAAGAAAAGGCCTACAAAAACAAACCCAAAACAATAAAGTAAATGGCAATAGGATCATACATATCAATAATTACCTTAAATGTAAATGGATTAAATGCTTGAATCAAAAGACACAGACTAGCTGAATGGAGACAAAAGCAAGACCCCCTACATATGTTGTCTATAAATGACCCACTTCCCACATAGGGATACAAACAGACTGAAAGTGAGAGGCTGGAAAAAGATTTTCCATGCAGATGGAAATTAAAAAAAAAATAAAGACTTTAACAACAGACAAGGAAGAATCTTAGATTGATCAAGGGATCAATCCAAGAAGATGATATAATAATTATAAATGTATATGTACCCAACATAGGAGCATTCCAATGTATAAGGCAAATGCTAAAAGACATAAAAGGGGAAATCAACAGTAACACAAAAATAGTGGGGGACTTTAACACTTCACTCATGCCAATGGACAGATCATCCAGACAGAAAATTGAATAAGGAAGCACAAGCCTTAAATGACATTTTGGACCAGAAGGACCTAATTGATATCTAAAAGACATTCTATGCAAAAGTAGTAGAATTCACTTTTTTTCTCAAGTGCACATGAAACATTCTCCAGGATAGATCAAATCTTGGGTCACAAATCTACCTTTCATAAATTTAAGAAAATTGAAATTGCATCAAGCATTTTTTTTTCTTACCACAATGATATAAGATTAGATATCAATTACAGGAAAAGACTGTAAAAAACAAAAACCATTTGGAGGCTAAGCAATATGCTTCTAAATAACCAAGAGGTCACTAAAGAAATCCAAGAGGAAATCTAAAAGTACCTAGAAACAAACAGCAAAATCACAACAACTCAAAACATATGGGATGCAGTACAAGCAGTGTTAACAGGAAAATTTATGGAATACAAGCTTAACTCAGGAAATGAGAAACATATCAAGTAAACAACCTAACCTTACACCTAAGGCAACTAGAAAAAGAAACAAGGAAAAAAAAAAAAACAACCAAAGGTAGTAGAAGGAAAGAAATTATGAAGATCAGTGTACAGTGTTTCAATCACTCAGTCATGTGATTGACTCTTTGTGAGTCAATGTCCAGCTCTTTGTGATGCCATGGACTATAGCTCTCCAGGCTCCTCTGTCCATGAAATTCTCCAGCCCAAAATGCCAGAGTGGGGTGCCATTCCCTTCTCTAAGGGATTTTCCCAAACCAGGGATTGAACCTGGGACTCGTGCACTGCAGGCAGATCCTTTACCATCTTTTTATTTACTTCTGCTCAGATGAAGATCAGAGCAGAAGTAAATTAAAAATTTAAAAAATGAAGGAAACAATGCCAAAAATTAATAAAAACAGAAGCTGCTTCTTTGAGAAGATAAATGAACTTGACAAACCGTTAGTCAGACTCATCAAGAAAAAAAGGGAGAAAATTCAAGACAAGAAAATTAGCAATGAAGAAGTTGTAACAGACAACACAAAAATATAAAGGATCAAAAGAGAGTATTATGAGCAATTATATATCAATAAAATAGACAACCTGGAAGAAATGGGCAAATTCTTAGAAAAGTACAACCTTCCAAGACTGAAACAGGAAGAAAAAGAAAATAAGAGCAGACCAATCACAAGCACTGAAATTGAAACTGTGATCAAAAATCTTCCAACAAACAACAGCCTGGGGCCAAATGGCTTAAAAGGCAAAAAGTAGCAAACTTTTAGAGAAGAGCTAACACCTATCCTGCTCAAACTCTTCCAGAAAATTGCAGAGGGACGAAAACTGATGAAAATAGATGCAAAAGTCCTCATAGTAATATTAGCAACAACATATTAAAACTGGCATAGAAGGAGCCCATCTCAACATAATAAAGGCCATATACATCAAACACAGCAAACATTATTCTCAATTGTGAAAAAACAAAAACATTTTCTCTATGATCAGGAAAAAGACCAGGGTGCCCACTCTTGCCGTTATTATTTTATATAGTTCTGAAAGTGCTAGCCATGGCACTCAAAGAAGGAAAAGAAATAAAAAGAATCCAGATTGGAAAACAAATAAAACTCTCAATGATTGCAGATGACATGATGCTATACATGGAAAATCGTAAAGATGCTACCCTAAAATTACTAGAGCTAATCAATGAATTTAGTAATTTCCCAGGATACAAAATTAAAACATAGAAATCTTTTGCATTCCTATGCAATAATAATTAAAAATCAAAAAGAGAAATTAAGGAATCAATCCCATTCACCATTGCAACAGAAAGAATAAAATACCTAGGAATAAACCTACCTAAAGAGACAAAACACCTGTATTCAGAAAACTATAAGATACTCATGAAATAAATCAAAGATGATAAAAACAGATGGAGAGATAACCATGTTCTAGGATTGGAAGAATCAATATTGTGAAAATGACTATACTACCCAAGGCAGTCTACAGAGTCAATGCAATCCCCATCACATTCAGTTCAGTTCAGTTCAGTTCAGTTGCTCTAGTCGTGTCTGACTCTTAGCAACCCCATGGACTGCAGCACACCAGGCCTCCCTGCCCATCACCAACACACGGAGCTCACTCAAACTCATGTCCATCGACTTGGTGATGCCATCCAACCATCTCATCCTCTGTTGTTCCCTTCTCCTCCCACCTTCAATCTTTCCCAGCCTCTGGGTCTTTTCAAATGAGTCAGTTCTTCGCATCAGGTGGCCAAAGTATTGGAGTTTCAGCTTCAGCATCAGTTCTTCTAATGAATATTCAGCACTGATTTAATGGCATTTTTCACAAAACTAGAGCAAATAATTTTACTGTTTTTATGGAAACATGAAGACCCCAAATAGCCAAAGCAATCTTGAGAAAGAAAAATGGAGTTGGAGGAATCAGTCTTCCTGATGTTTGACTATACTACAAAGCTACAGTAATCAAGGCAGTACAGTACTGGCACAAAAACAAAAATGTGTCAGAGGAACAAGAAAGAAAGTCCTGAGATAAACCTACATGCCTACAGACACCTTCTCTTTGACAAGGAGGCAAAAATATACAATGGATAAATGATAATTTTGTCAGTAACTGATGCTGGGAAAACTGGACAGTTACATGCAAAAGAATGAAATTTGAATACTTCCTAACACCATACGTGAAAATAAACTAAAAATGTATTAAAGACCTAAATATAAGGCTAGAAACTATAAAACTTGGAGGAAAACATAGATACAACACTCTGATACAAATTGCAGCAAGATCCTATTTTACCCACTTCCTAGAGTAATGGAAAAGAAATAAAAGTAAACAATGGGACCTAATTAAACTTATAAGCTTTTGCACAGCAAAGGAAACTATAAATAAGATGAAAAGACAACCTTTAGAATGGGAAAAAGTAATAGCAAATGAAGCAACTGATAAAGGATTAATTTCCAAAATGTAGCATCAGCTCATGGAACTCAGTATCAGGAAAACAAAAAACCAATCAAACAAACAAACAACAACAACAACATATGGGCAGAAGACCTAAAGAGCGATCTCTCCAAAGAAGACATACAGATGGCCAACAAACAGGAAAAGATGCTCGCTGTCCTTCATTATTAAAGAAATGCTCCTCAAAACTACATTGAGATGCCACCTCAGACTGGTCAGAGTGACCATCCTCAAAAAATCTACAAGTGATAAGTGCTGGCAAGGAAGTGGAGAAAAGGCAGCCCTCCTGCACGGTTGATGGAAATGTAAATTGATAGAACCACTCTAGAGAATAGTATGGAGATTCCTTTAAAAAATAACACGAAAGACTAGAAGTAAAAGTAGCATATGGCCCAGCACCCCCACTGCTGGGCATATGCCCTGAGAAAATCATAATTCAAAAAGATACACATTTACCCCAGTGTTCACTTCAGCACTATTTGCAATAGCCAGGACATGGAAGCAACCTAGATGTCCATCAACAGGTGAATGGATAAAGAAATTGTGGCACTCATGTTCAATGGAATATTACTCAGCCATAAAAAGGAACAAATTTGAGTCAGTTGAACTGAGGTGGATGAACCTAGAGCCATTATACAGAGTGAAATAAGTCAAAAAGGGGAAAACAAATATATATTAATGCATATATATGGAATCTAGGAAGTGGTACTGATGAACCTATTTGCAAGACAGCAATGAGACATAGATATAGAGAATGGACTTGTGGACATAGCAGGGGAAGGAGAAGTTGGGATGAATTGAGAGAGTAACTTTTAAATATTTACTCTACTGGTGTAAAATAGGTAACTAGTGGGAAGTTGTTATATAATACAGGGAGCTCAACCTGGTGCTCTTGGATGACTTAGATTGGATGAGATGAGAATGGGAGGGAGACTTAGGAGGGAGGGAATATGTGAATACTTATAGCTGATACATGATGTTGCACAACAGGAACAAACATGACTAAATTTAAAGCGGTTATCCTCCAATTAAAAAAAAATAACAATAAAAGGAAAGAAGGGGAAAAGTCCCTTCCCTGGGCAAATGGCAGGATGTGGTGTCTCATAACACGGATGAGTACAATCTGACCTGAAACCCTTCCTGGTCTCTGAAATAACTGAGGCACTTTGCTCCATTCTGCATTGGGTCCCTACAATCCTGGTTGCAGAAAATAAAACAGTTTTATCTCTTTAAAACCGAAGTTCTTAATTTTTCAGATGGAATACTTAATTTTGCCAATTCAAGGGAAACTCAGAAACTTCTGAGCTTCCCTGGTGGCTCAGATGGTAAAGAATCAGCCTGCAATGTGGGAGACCCTGCTTTGAGTCCTGTATTGGGAAGATTCCCTGGAGGAGGGCATGGCAACCCACTCCAGTATTCTTTCCTGGAGAATCTCCATAGACAGAGGAGCCTGGCGAGCTACCATCCATGAAATCACAAAGAGTCAGACTCGACTGAGCGACTAAGGATGTACACACACAGACACTTCCATAATTTTTTCCTGGGGTTTTTTTTTTTTTTTTTAATTCAAAGTCAACAAGGAATGTACTCCCTTTCTTATTTCCACTTATTCTCCCCCAATACCCCAAATATGCAGGAGGATCTTGAGGATTAGCCCATGTCTGTTTCTCAGCTTCCCTCAGTCGCCCATTAGCTTCTGCTGTGTGGAACTGGATTCTCCTCTCCTTGGCTGTTTCCTCCCCAGGGTTCTCTTACTCTGGCCTCAAACAGTCTCCTCTTGTGTGAGACTTTATATTCTGTCAAAAACTTAATCATAGCCTTTGATAATTTCCGGGGCTCTTTCCCTACATATTTCCCTCCTTTCCATTATTCTTGCTCATAAATATACCCACTTGATCCTTCCTGAATGCCAATTCTGTCTTCCCAGCTCCGTGAAGTGGCTGCCTTTTGCATGGGTCTCCCTATCATGTAGTGGCCCACAAACCACTTTGCAGCAGAAAGCTGAGATGATCTGAGAGCTGGCCTCATTTGTTTTCTTTCTCTTAGAGAACTCTGTGGTCCAACTCTCGCATCTGTACTTGACTACTGGAAAACCATACCTTTGGCTATCCGGACTTTGCTGGCAAAGTGATGTCTCTGCTTTGAATACCTCTTCTAGGTTTGTCATAACTTTCCTTCCAAGGAGCAAGTGTCTTTTAATTTCATGGCTACAGTCACCATCTACAGGGATTTTGGAGTCCAAAAAAAAAATGCTATTGCTTCTACTTTTCCCCTTCTATTTGCCATGAAGTGATCAGACCAGATTTCATGATCTTAGTTTTTTAAATGCTGAATTTCAAGCCATGTACATCTGTACATGACTACTGGAAAGACCATAGCTTTGACTATATGGACCTCTAGTCTTTCTCTTTCGATTGTTTTTCTCTCTTTCCATTGTTCATTGAAAAGAGCCTTCTTCTCTCTCCTTGGTGTTCTCTGGAACAGCATTCAGTTGGTTATATCTTTCCCTTTCTCCCTTGCTTTTCACTTCTTTTTCCTCAGCTATTTGTAAAGCCTCCTCAGACACCCACTTTGCTTTCTTGCAGTTCTTTTCCTTTGGGATGGTTTTGGTCATTACCTCCTGTACAATGTTATGGACCTCTGTCTATATTTCTTCAGGTACTCTGTCTATCATATCTAATCCCTTGAATGTATTCATTACCTCTACTGTATAATCGTAAGGGATTTGACTTAGATCATTCCTGAATGGCCTGTAGGTTTTCTCCACTTTCTTTAGTTTAAGCCTGAATTTTGCTATAAGGAGCTGATGACCTGAGCCACAGTCTTGTTTTTTCTGACTCTATAGTTTCTCCATCTTCGGCTTCAAAGAATGTAATCAATCTGATTTTGGTATTGACCATTTGGTGATGTCCACGTGTAGAGTTATTTATGACCGATGTGTCCTGTCAGCAAAACTCTGTTAGCCTTTGCCCTGCTTCAATTTGTAGTCCAAGGCCAAACTTGCCAGTTAGTCCAGGTATCTCTTGACACCCTACTTTTGCATTTCAATCCCCTATGATGAAAAGGACATCTTTTTTTGGTGTTAGTTCTAGAAGATCTTGTAGGTCTTCATAGAACCAGTCAATTCCAGCTTCTTCGGCACTGGTAGTTGGGCACAGACTTGGATTATTGTGATGTTGAATGGTTTGCTTTGGAAACAAACTGAGATCATTCTGTCATTTTTGAGACTGCACCCAAGTACTGCATTTCAAGCTCTTTTATTGATTATGAGGGGTACTTCATTTCTTCTATGGGAATCTTGCCAACAGTAGTAGATATATTGGTCATCTGAATTAAATTCACCCATTCCCATCCATTTTAGTTCACTGATTCCTAAGATGTCAGTGTTCATTCTTGTTATTTCCTGCTTGACCATGTCCAATTTACCTTGATTCATGGACCTAACATTCCAGTTTCCTATGGAGTATTGTTCTTTATAGCATTGGATTTTGCTTTCACTACCAGGCACATCCACAGATGAGTGTCATTTCTGCTTTTGCCCTTGTATTTCTTTTTTGGGGGGATTGTTTTGGTCATGCCTCCTGTACAGTGTAACGAGCTTCCATCCATAGTTCTTCAGGCATTCCATCTACCGGATCTTATCCCTTGAATCTATTAGTCACCTCCTCTGTATAACAATACGGAATTTGACTTAGGTCATTCCTGAATGGCCTAGCGATTTTCCCTACTTTCTTCAATTTAAGCCTGGATTTTGCAATAAGGAGCTCATGATCTGAGCCACAGTCGCCTCAACTGCAGGTCTTGTTTTTGCTTACTATACAGAGCTTCTCCAACTTTGGCTGCAAAGAACATAATCAATCTTATTTCAGTATCGACCATCTGGTGATGTCCATATGTAGAGTTGTTTCTTCAGTTTTTGGAAAAGGGTGTTTGCTATGACCAGAGTGTTCTCTTAATAAAACTCTGTTAGCCTTTGCCCTGCTTCATTTTGTACTCCAAGGCCAAACTTGCCTGTTATTCCAAGTATATCTTGACTTTCTACTTTTACATTCCAATCCCCTATGGTGAAAAGGATATCTTTGTGTGTGTGTGTGTGTGTGTGTGTTAGTCTTGAAGGTATTGAAGGTCTTCATAGAACCAGCCAACTTCAGCTTCTTTAGCATCAGTGGTTGGGATATAGACTTGGATTACTGTGATGTTGCATGGTTTGCCTTGGAAATGAATTGAGATCATTCTGTCATTCTTGAGGTTCACTCAGATGCTGCATTCTTCTTTACTATAAGAGCTACTCCTAAGGAATTCTTGCCCACAGTAGTGGATTTAATGGTCATTTGAATTAAATTGTCCCATTTCCATCCATTTTAGTTCACTGATTCCTAAAATGTCGATGTTTACTCTTGCCATCTCCTAGACCACATCCAATTTACCTTTGTCCACTAAAAAATTAGTCATAACCTGAAAGTAGAGAGTTATTTGGTGGGAATGTAGCCCAGGAGCCAGCAGCTCTGTAGCCTTGAGAAAACTGCTCCAGAGAAATGGGAGGGGGAGTCAGGCTATATACTAGTTTGAAACAAAGGGGGCAGGCAGTCTGAGCATCAGAGATTGTTGTGATGTAAGGAAAATTAGATAGCAAGTAAAGGAATGTAGCATTCTTCTGTGTTTGGGAAGATGCAAGCCTCTGGGCTCACTGAATTTATTCCTTTCATATATACTTCCGCTCTCTGGGGCCAAATCCTGTTCCCTGACTGTTTACATCCTTCATGCTCTGTTCACCCTATGGGGTGGCAGACGTGGTGGATGGCTGCTTCCTGTATTCCCCCAGGCTCCTCAGCAGTCACCATGGAGGGTGGTGGCCTCTGTGGGATCACAGGCACAGTGTTCCCTTTTGGGAGCCCCCATCTGCATTAGGAGACTGGAAATTGCTGGTGGCTGTGACATTTCTTGCCCACCAATATGGCAGGAAATATCTCATTTCACACCTTGATTCATGGACCTAATATTTCAGGTTCCTATGCAATATCATTCTTTATAGCATTTACTTTCACTGCCAAATTCATCCATGACTGAGTGTCATTTCGGCTTTGGCCCAGTGGCTTCCTGATTTCTGGAGCTATTCATAATTCCCCTCCACTCTTCTCCGGTAGCATGTTGGATACCTTCTGACTTGGGCAGCTCATCTTCCAGCATCATATCTTTTTGCCTTTTCTTACTGTTCATGGAGTTCTTGTGGCGAGAATACTGGAGTGGGATGCCATTTCTTCCTCCAGGGAGGCATTTTGTTAGAACTCTTCACTATGACCCATTCATCTTGCGTCACCCTGCACAGCATGGCTCACAGCTTCACTGAGCTACACCAGCCCCTTCACCACAACAAGGCTGTGATCCAGCATGGAGTTGAAATGTTTAGAAATATTGAAACACTGTGTTGCGTAACAACTAACATAGTATTGTAAGCCAGTTATACTCCAAAAACAAAGAAATAAAAACTCATAGAAAAAGAGATCAGATTTGTGGTAATCACAGGCAAGGGCTGAGGAGAGGGAGGAATTGGATGAATGCAGTTAAAAGTACAAGCTTCTGGTTAGAAGATAAATAGGTACTTGGGATGTAGGTATAAATATAATTAACATGGTTTTATGCTGCATATGAAAATTGTTGAGAGAATAAATTCTGAGAGTTCTCATGACAAAGAAAAATATCTTTTTTCTATTTCTTTAATTTTGTATCTATATGAGATGATCAATGTTCACTAAACTTATCGTGGTCATCATTTCAGGTTGTATGCAAGTCAAATCCTTATGCTGTACACCTTAAACTTATACAGTGCCGTATGCCAGTTATAACTCAAGAAAAATGGAAGGAAAAAAAATACAGACCTCTGAATCCTAGTCCTGGCCCAGTAATCTTCATTTTAAACAGCATATGTTGTTTATGGACAATAAACAACATAGGTTTAGGTTGTTTATTGTTCAAGGTTTGTGTTTTGAGAAACACTAGACTAGCATTGTACATTTACTGGGAAAAGCCACTATGTATATTTGTTATCCAATTGTATTTAAACTTTGTTTTTGAATATACCCCAGTGTTTATTAGCTACCTTTTCTAGATACTGCAAATCAAGACTTACAGTTAGTAAATATGAGGCAGTGGTTAACTATTCCCACTGAGTTTAAGATCTAAGGTTGAAAGTTCAGAGGAATTCAAATAATCTAAGTACTGGGAATGCTAAGAAAGAAAATTTTTAAAATTTGTCTTATTTAAAAATGCTACACAATAGAATGGAGGAATAAATCAATTGATGCATAAATTTGAACAAAATGACATTTGTGCTTCTGTATACACACAACCAGCTGTTTTTTATTAGTTTGCTACTTTTAGTTTCCTTATCACTGTTTATTTCATTATGATTACAGTAAATTATGATATGTGTTAAGAACATAGACTTTAAAGATAGACGAATTCTGGGTCCACATCTTAGCTGGATAACTAGTTCTAGGATCAAGTTGCTACTACTTGAGAATTTCTAGGACTTAAAGAAGGCAGGACCCTGCAGTATGCCAAGAAAATTAGTTAGGATCTCTCATCTTGATGGACCATAAAAATAGAAGGTGGGCATCAAATTTGATTTTTATTGTAGTGAGGTTTTCAATTTACCATCCACGGATGGAGTTTAGAGACCCCATGAATATATATAAATAACAAAACATTAAAGTAAGCAGATTTCATCATTTTCACAAATGGGTCCTTGACTTCCAATAAGACAGTTGAAAACAATTTTATATTATTCTTACAGGGAGAGAAAGGTGGGGTGTTTATTTTTATTAAATAAACTGGAGAATGTAAGGAGCAAAACTGAGTTATATAAAAGGCAAATGTTTGCTGGCATCCATCTTCCTTCATGAAGACCGTCTCTTTTAGAAGTGAGAGTATGCCTTATTGCATTACAGTGCCACCCCCTGGTGGCACAACATCATTAAAAAAAAAAAAAAACTAGAAATTCTCCCTTCTGAGCTTCTTATTTCTTCCTGTCAGCTACCCAGAATTAATTACAGATGTATTGTTTTAATTCTTCCAGGTTTATATGGACTGTAAGAACAAGAGTGTGGATGTGTCTTTGGTCCATTGCACAGGTAAGGGAGTATCCTTGACTAACACTGGACCTGGTCCTTCTGCTGCTCCATGAATCCTTATATCACTGTGCTTTCTTATAGCTTCCTTGATAAAAGCAATGAAATACTGTGGAAACCTAGATTCAGAGAAGCCAATTTTTTTTGAATCAGTATCTGCTGCGATAAGTAACATGCATTTCAATAAGGTGAGTTGAACAAGTTGGTGTGCCAGAATCATAATAAAATTGGAATGTAGAATCAAGGGTATTGTGATGTTTATATTAGACTATTATCCCATTTACATCTGAAAACCTATTAAAATGTGTCCCCTCCTCAGAGTCCTCTGCTCCAAGCAAAGAAATTTTTTCATTCCCTTTTTGGATAACGTATGAACATTGTTTAAGAATTTTGAGTTTCCAGCAATATCACTGTTTAAAGCATCTGGTGATCACCTATTAAGTGCAAACTGCTTGATTATAAAATAAATACATCTTCCAGGATCCACTATCCTGGAAGTTGGAATCTACCTCTGTCAAATACAAAAACTCGAAATATAACCAAATAGCTCTTAACTGCCTGATACCCTTTACTCTAAGCTCACATTGCCATTTTTGGAAATACTATTTGCAGGAGCCAGCACTCAACTGGTTTGAAGTGTCAAAGTTATCTTCTAATACTGGGCTGTATGGTTAATTTTAGAACTATCCCTAGAAATTTGATTTCCCACAATTTCTTTTTTATCTTGAATTGTTTTGCCTTTCCTTATTCCTGGAACAGCATTTATTGTCTCCCTGGGTCATCCTCATTACATGCAACCAGAACAGTATACATTTACAAAGTAATAAAAATTTAAAAATAATAATGCTATTATTATTATTTCCACTGCTACTACTATTAAATAGTATATATTATGAACATTCATTGAATGCTCATTATGTTGCAAGACTATGCCAAGAGCTTTACCTATATTTCTTCACTAAACTCACCGCAAGCTTATGAAGTAGATACTATTATTTAACCTGTTGTTAGAAATGAGGAAACTGAGGTTCAGGGAAGTTATACCATTTGTAAGTGGGAAAGCCAGTTTCAAAGTCAGCAGTCTGACCTGGCACTTGGAGCTATAAACTTCTATACTCTGACGCCTCAGAGAATATCCATTTTCTTAGCTTGACAAGACAGCTGGCTTCAGTTTCTAATGTTCTTTTACCTACTGCTATCAACTTAAGTAGCAAGTGGTGCTACCCAGGTGGCTCAATGGTAAAGAATCCACCTGCCAATGCAAGAGCCACAGGAGATGCAGGTTCGATCCATGGGTCAGGAAGAGCCCATGGAGGAGGAAATGGCAACCCACTCCAATATTCTTGCCTGGAGAATTCCACGGACAGAGGAGCCTGGCAGGTTACACTCTGCGGTCGCAAAGAGTCAGACGTGACTGAGCGCAGCGTGCACACACACATACACACACACACACCCCAAACCCAGTATTCTCGCCTAGAAAATTCCATAGACCGTGGAGCCTGGCCGGCTGCAGTCCATGGGATCACAAAAGAGTGGGACAGGCACTTAGAAACTAAACAAGAAAACAACAAGCAGCAAGTGCTAATTTCTTTCTCTTCTATTTCAGAATTTGAGCATACTCAGTGACCACAGTGAAATCTGAGACTCTTTTGCTGCAGTACCGTTTTTTTTTAACAACTTCCTTAAAAAGGCCATACTCAAGTGTTTTGCACAAACTTTCTTGTGTAGAACCTACAAATGACTTTTATGACGAGTGTGTGACTTTGTAACTGCATAACCACTGCTCAAAGTTTGCCAACAATTTTATTTAATCTTTGTCAGTAAGTAAATTCACTTTGTAGGTTACTGTATAGTTATTTTATAAAAATCAGTATACATTTAGTTTTAGTGTACTGAAAGATAAACATGAATTTATTTCCTTTTTTTATACCATAATATTTTCTGTTAATTTAGTTTTGTTATAAGTTGATTTGTAAAAGTGAGAAGTACTTTGGCCTATTATAGGAGATTTAGAACATTTGCAAGTCATTTGTAAAAATGCAGGATTATATGTAACTAATTCAAAGAAACAACTTATCAAGTGTGCCATTTTCCCCTACCAAAAAAGCCATTAAATATCAACAAGCCATGAAACATTCAAGTAATATGATGCGAAATTCACAGAAAGTAAGTCAAGCAAAAACAAATGACAAATTGGTAACCATTCTTCTTCATATCTTTCCATTCATGGAAGTCTTCAGGAATGTTTTTACATCACTTGTATCCTGATGAAATCAGGTTCTTGACTTTCATTTTGTTGTGATTATTAAAAGTGTTTAAGATCTTCAGACCTTAGCCCTAGTTTGTACATCCCCACCCATAAAAGTCTCTATTTTCAGCTTAAGTTTTGTTGGAATTAGAAAATGTGGAAGTTGCACATTTTGTGTTTTTTCACAAATATGATTTATAGATGAGAAAGTATCAATAGCAGAATAACTTTGTGCTATTCCAATATAGGATTAGCTATAGTAGTTTGAGACTTTCCTATTTCAGAGAGATAGTCAATATACTATAATACATTTATCTGTCTAAGATAGATAGATCTCCATAGAATGCTTTATTTTTTTTCTTTTGTTAGAGAAGAGCTTAGATAAATGCTTATCTGTAAACCCACTAAATCAACAGAGTAATTGACAAGTAAAACCACAGGCTAGGCCTCCTTGAATAAGTTACTGTTTTCATGTTTCTACATATATTTTAAATCATATGTAGTTTTATATGTTTATCTCGCAATTTGATTTACCTGTGAAGAAATATCACTTTCAAAAATAGGTATAGACATATGCATTAATCTTAAGTCATTTTAGCTGTTCTAGAAACTACCAGTTAACAAAAAGCCAAGTACTTCGAAGTGAATTTGAGAAAGAGTTTGCGAACAAAATTAAAAGGCTTTAATTTTAGGTCATTTAGGTATTTTTCTAGACATCTGTAAGAGAAAATTCTAATATCTGCCAAGTGATTTAATGGTCCCTAGCAAGTGTATAACAAACATTCATACAGCCCTTGCTTTTACCATTAAATCCTAAGCAGACAGTGTAAAAGAGGAATAATAAACATTTCAAATTTTTATAACTTATTTAGCTATGTTAATTTTGATTGACATGAAATACAAAAATAGTTTTTGTCCCACAGGAAGCCTCAATCCCTTCATCACTAATTTAGAATGAAATGAATGAAGCCAATTTTCCTTCCCATCAAATACTGTTCCAAGAAAAGGTGGAAGTAATAGTTGAAAGTAAACTTTCCTTAAAAAGAGGAATTTCATTCTGCGTTGTCTGATTAAATTATTCCAGTTGTGGATGGTGGCAACAGTCACTGTCTCTAATCCATTGGTCACGGGCACATAAATTGATGTATTTCTATGCAACTTTGGCCTATTATTAAATTTATACACTGTAGACATTTTCTAATTTGTTAGAGATTATAGACTGTAGATGGAATTAAAATCATTACAGTTAATTGACGGATAGTTTCTTCTATTTTTTTTATTGAAGATAGTACACAATTGCTTGAGAAGATGTATTTGAATGCATTTCAGGGTTTATAGTAGATATTTAATGGATAAAACTTAAAAGTCATAACTTTTTTCAAATATTATTGTTTTCAAAGTAAAAGAAGATCAAAACAAAGGTAACATAAACCCTTTGCTCTAAGGCTTATCCTGCATGCTAAGGTCACAGTGACTGTAGACCTGGAGGAACTTCCTGGAATTAAGTTTTGAGAGCCCAGTGACTCAGGGTGAGTTTCACACACACAAGATTCTAAAATATAAATGTTTATTTCAAAACAGATATTGACAATAGAAAAACTACACTAAGGTCCTGATGCTAGAATGTTCCTAATCATGTTGAACTATTTTTATGAGATTACTTATTTTTGTATATGATAAACTACTTACATATTACTTATATGGTAAAATAAAATAGGGAAAAATTAAAACTGACCTCTAAGAGTGTTAAGGACTTAACAGAGTGACATACAATATACAAATTAACCATAAAGCAAGTAACCAGGAGAAGACTGTTAATATTACATTTATACAGATTAAATGTCCTTAATTTACCATTTGTCTTTCATTTTAAAGATTATCTGCCCCCAATTGTATGATTCTGGTGTTAAAAGTCTAACTTGAATTACTTTGCAGTATTTATTTGACAGATGGCTATTGTGTAAATGTGTAATGTAATGAGAAAATAGATCTCTGTTTTTTAATGAAAATGTTAATGTGTTAATACCCTGTATGGATGATGTTTGACATTTAGTGTTTACCCAAATATATTTTTGAATAGGCATGTCACTGGAGGTGGATGTTCTGCATTCTGCAGTAGGGGTGATCATCTAATTCAACATAGACTGTCCTTTTGGTGTTGATTTTGTTGCCAGTTTTTCAATAGAGAGTTCAGTGAGGCTTGCACAATCTAGAGATTTTTAGTTACAAAACATATCATGTAATATGTCACACTTATATTTCTATGTTTTTCAATACATTTAATTACTTTTTAAATAATCCTTTGCACTGACTCAGCATATAATAACCGATTTACATGGAAAATAAACTGAAACATGATTACTGTGTTAAATGGATTTCTATTATTTCAAAGTACTTACTGAAGAGCAAATAGTACATTTTCCTTGCTTAGAATGACCTACAGAGTATTATGTGTTGAATATTACTGGATTCAATATTCTTTGTAATTTATTCCTACAAAATTTCAGCCTAAAATTGTGAAGTGTTGTATGTCAATTTACAGAAGTGTAATAAAGCTACTTTTTGCTGCAATACTACTTTTACACAGTCTTTTAAATACCAAGTTTAAATCTTTTCTTGTTCTAATTTTAATTAATATGTAATTTAATTTGTTATTTGTTTAGTTCTTTGTTTATATACTGTTGTTTGTCTTTTCTGAGTTTCTAGGCTGAGTTCAATATTCTCCAGCATTTTAAAGGTTATTGTTCAAAGAACAAGAAGATAAGTCTCTCTTCCAGGTGTTGGAGATATGGCAGTGAATTAAGCAGAAAAAAAAAAAAATCCCTGCCCTTATGGAGCTTACATCCTTACTGGGGAAGACAAAATAAAAGGAATAAATTTTAAATACCTTTATTTTAAGTTAAATGAAAATATGTGCTAAGAATAAGAATAAATTAAGGAAAGAGGATAAAATGTATGGCAGAAGGTGGGTGTTGTGTCCCGAGATAGACTGGTAGGCATGGTGACTAATGAGAATGTCTTAGGAAGCTCAGGCTACTGCAATCAAATAGCACAGACTGGAGAACTAAACAATAGATATTTATCTGTCAAAATTCAGTAGGCTGGGAAGTCAAAGATCAAAGTAGCACCTGACTCAGCTTCTGGTGAGAGCTTATTTTGTATCTTCTAGACAGCTGCCTTCTTGCTGTCCTTACATGCCCTCACATGTTGGAAAGAGAGTGCTCTCTTGTTTCTCTTCTAATGATCCTATAATTCTATAAGTTTAGGACTTCACTCTTATGACCTTATTTAACCTTTATTACTTCTCTATATGCTCAACTTCCACATACAGTTACACTGGGGAAACACAAGTCCATAGCAGGGAATTATAAATATCTTCTATATTAAAACATTCCTTTTTATGTCTGAAAATTAGGCTTGCTAGAATTTTATAAATTAGATTGGCTAAAATGTTCATTTGGATTTTTCTGTAAGATGTTACAAAAACCCCATGTGAACTTTTTGGCTGACCCAATGTTTAACATAATTTTTTGCATCAAAAACATGATAAATAATTGTGAACTGTCTGGCTAAAGTATTTTAATGCTAGAGACTGTAGGTTAGCATAGATATTACCAGCCTTATCTGGCTACTGAGATGAGATTCTGGCTATGAAACATAGTGAAGTGGTCAGGAATGGGTTTGCAATATACCAATGGCTATTTGAAAGCTGAGACATTATATTCTGGTGATAGTTTCCAAGGATTAGCCATCCTGTTATAAAGATAGAATTGAATTAGTTAGCTTTCCTTTAACTATCATATTTTTTTAAAGAAAATAACAGAGATGTGCTTAATTCTACCAGCTGTCACAGAGACAGACGCAGAAGAATCCTGATGCTAACCGCAGTGAGAGCTTTCCAAGTTTTTGTTTTTTGTTTACTAAGAAGAAAAGAATAGTAGGTTACTGCACAAATGAGCTAAGTGCTGTGAAATGATGGCTTTCAGGGTGCTCATTATGTAAAAATCCTCACTCATTTTCTATTGATTCCACACTAGGAAGGTCGTTTTGGTCAAACTTATTTCCTTTCTGTCCTTAATAATAAAGACCATTGTCTCCACTAAGTATGGAAAGCTTTGTAGTACTTTTTTTTCCTACTTAGTACCTTGTGTTTTTATGGCCACATTTAGAAATTGGCTAATAAATATAAGTCTAGTGGGAATTTATACTTAACAATTGTTGCATTAAAAACTAAAATGATTCAATTAAAAAAAAGCTGGAATTGTGTCTTTATCTCCTTTGCTACTAGAGCTGCCTTTTTCCCCTTCTTGGTTTTGAAGCAGTTTATGGCCTTGTGAGGGCAGAAAAGTAAGGAAAGGCAGATTCTTTTAGACTAGAGTATGTTTGCCTCAACTTCCATATTTAACACCCCTATTTCCACACTTCCTTTCACCTTGGTTTATATCCTACAGAGTTCTCAAGCTTACCTGCTCCCTATTTTCTTAAATTTGTATTAATAGTAAGAGATCTACTGCTTAAATAAAGGTGCCTTTCCTCAGGCTAATGAAGCTTGAGAGTGTGAGGAAGGAAGGGCAGTGAATGCAATGCCTGGCCACTGGATGGCTTTGGGGGAGGAGGAAAACTCAGGGTAAAGGCAGGTAGTAAGTAGATGAGAAAGTCAGGTAGCAAGACTAACCCTATGATTTTAGGAATTTCTAGCTATCTTCTGAGTCCAAATATATGCTTCATTATTCTTTTTTTTTAAATTAGTGTATTTGTTTCAATTGGAGGCTAATTATTTTACAATATTATTCTTTTACGAGGCCTGAGATTCTCAGCATTAACCACCTTGTTGTTGTTGTTCAGTCGCTCAGTCATGTCTGACTCTTTGCGGCCCCGTGGACTGCAGCACTTATTTAGGGTGGAGTAAATACTATAAGAAAGAAGAATACATGTAAGCCCTGCAACGCATTGTGTTAGTTAGTCTTGGAAAAAGCTAATTCATTCAGTAAGCTTATGGCATTGTTGGGCTTCTCTGGTGGCTCAGACGGTAAAGAATCTGTCTGCAGTGCAGGAGACCTGTGCTCAATCCCTGGGTCTGGAGATCCCCTGGAGAAGGGAATGGCAGCTCACTCCAGTGTTTTTGCCTGGAGAAGTCCCTGAACAGAGGAGACCGGCAGGCTACAGTCCGTGGGGCCGCAAAGAGTCGGACACAATTGAGCGACTGACACGAGCACACGACATTGTCATCAAGGGCCGGAGAAAACAGCACAGAATAAATCTTGATGAAGATTGGTTGCCGGCACCACCTGGAAGATTGGATAGAACTCTCTTTTGGAGTTCAGGGTGCTGCTGAGCGCAGGGATGAGAATGGTGATGTGGTTTGGGGATACAGGCTGAGCATGTGCCTTAAGCATGCATGGATGACCAGGGCCCTCCCCTCATCACCCACTCCAAAGACACAGACGTGGTGGAACTAGCCGGTGTTCATGAAGTCAAACACAATTCTTCCCCATATATCAGCTTTTCTTGGTGCTTGGACCCATGCCTTTCGCTTTGGCTCTGGAATTAAAATTTAACAGTAGCAGTGTAACTACCAGAAACAGAATTGGCATACAACTTTTATCTTGCATGAACCTAGTTTTTCAATCTCTCCTTTCCACTCTGCCAATGAAAAGATTAAAGTAGTGTGAGTCTCACCAGAGTAGAGGTTTAATCAGTTAAAACCAAGCAAATGACGGTGCCAGGTCTCCTCTAAATCTTGGTTGAAATGTGATCCTTACAATATCTGCACAAGAATCACTCTGGGTATTTTCTACATACGTAGATTTAAGCACTCTACCCCAAACCTAGAGGATCAGAATTTCTTTGGGGTGAACTTAGAATAAGAATTTTAAATCATTCACTTTCATTTTATATACTACAGTTTGGAATCACAGTCACAAAGGCTTTCTTTAGTATTTGAAACAAAGCCCTGTACTCTAAGCCTTTGGCACATATATGTTCATCATTTGCTTTATTTGGGCTTGTGCAACAGTCACAGGGTGTTGTGGGTGTATACTGGATCTACAGTGCTATTTTTCAGTAGCCGGAACTGAGTGTAACATGGCAAAGCACCGTGTCAAATTCACCATAACTTTTGATCAACATGGGTTTGTCAGAGTCAGAAAGTATCTGGAACATACTATCCTTATTCATTTACTTTTGGGTGGATTTCCTAAGACTGGAAATTTGTATTTAGTCTCTTTCATCATGGAAAATTTCAGTCTCCTCCTTGTTTCACAAATGTATACTGTTTCTGAAAGATATTCACGTAGTCATAGAAGAAAATAGTCTCATCCTCCAAGTTGCTCCTCACACATTTCCTTTAGAAACACTTCATAAAGAGAGATTTCTCTTCAAGCCTAAGGCTCCTTGGGTAATTATTTTCTTTCAGCCCCTTCATTGAAATTTCCTGTGAAATGCTACCAGAGTGAACTGTAGTTAAAATCTTTCATTCTGCATGTACAGAGCTGGGATAAAGTGATGGTGGCAGTAGTTATATGACTCAGCTATTTTTAGTTTGGGAATGGAGCTGATATAAACCATCATAACTACAGAGAAAATGATATTCAATTATGAATCACTACCAGATGTGTGAACTTATATCTTCAGGTTTAACTTTTCTAGAATATTCTTACTGCAGTATATTCTTTATCCACTTTTTAAGTTGATTTTCTTTCTGTGGGTAATGGATTTAATTGCATTAAATGTTCAGAAGATCCAAAAATTAATAAAATATGTATTTGTACTCACAAATTTCACAATCCTTTTTTAATTTTTTTTAAATAAATCATTCATGTGTTCAAAAAGTATTTGAATATGTGTTGTATTCTATGTACCATGCTGGTACATGATATGGATACAAGAATGAGTAATTTTTTACCTTTAGGGTATTATCAGGTGGCACTAGTGGTAAAGACCCGCCTACCAGACATAAGAGACATGGGTTTGATCCTGGGTCAGGAAGATCCCCTGGAGAAGGGCATGGTAACCCACTTCAGTATTTTTGCCTGGAGAATCCCATGGACAGAAGAGCCTGGTGGGCTACAGCCCATAGGATCATGAGTCCAACATTACTGAAGTGACTTAGTGCACACATGCACACACATACACACACACACGATGTTAGATATCTCTGGGCAAGACATAAACAGGTAAAAGAAAGAATGTAATCCCACATGCTAAGTACACACACTTTAAAATGCCATTCAAATATCACCCAGGCTATCTTTTATGATCACCTGTTTGTGGTCACAAGATAGCTAGACTTACTCAAAATTTGGTTTGAGACTGATGGTGGGACATAGGCAGCAGGATGTTTTGAAAATGTTTGTTGGTTACATAATCAGCTTTCTGTGGGTAGCAGGGCAAGCCTCTTACTCTAGTTTAAAAAAAAAATTTTGAGAGGTCAAGGGAAGGAGGTGAGTTTGAGATTTTTATGGAATTTAGGGGGGTACGGTCAGGGTGGTGCTAGTGGTAAAGAACTTGCCTGCCAATGCAGGAGACATAAGTGATGCAGGTTCCATCCCTGGGTTGGGAATATCCCCTGGAGAAGGAAATGGCAACCCACTCCAGTATTCTTGCCTGGAGAACTGCATGGACAGAAGAGCCTGGTGGGCTACATCCATGGGGTCTTAAAGAGTCGGATGTGACTGAGCAACTTTCACTTTCACTTTTTCAGGGAAAATGTTCTTGAACTATCCATAACAAAGGAGGAAGCACTCAAGCCTCCTTATAAGTTTGCCCAGATGTGGGGCAGAAGGGGAAACGAGAGGTGTTTGGCTTAAAAACTGTCAGCAGTAGTCACATAATGGAGTCTTAACTCTTAAGTCTTTGTTACAACTCACCCAGTTTACATTAGATGACTGCCCATTCCTTCCTCTATGGTTACACTGACTATTTCATCATCATTGTTATTCATGTGCTTTTAAGGTAAGGCATCAGCTGAATAGTAATCATTGTGTTCCTGGTTCAGTGAACGTTATGTTTAATATGTGTTTGTGGAAGGGATGGATGAAGTGATGTCAATCAAAATTAACACTATCTAAAGGAATTAAAAACCTAGAAATCAACTAAGGAAGAGAAGTCCCTTCACGGGACTCAGAAGGCCAGTGTGTTTAAGAAAGAATAAAAATGTCAGTGATTTGAAGTAATTCTGGGGAGATAAATAGAAATTTCTTCATGAAAAAGTCACCATCTCTATTGAAAAATGTAAGCCTGCCAGTTTCCAGTAACAATTACACTGCAGTATACTAACCTTGACTCCAGAGAACTAATCTCTCGTTTCAGGTGGAGTTAAGCAGGTATCTGTAAGACGCCATCTGAGGGGGAATCAGAGGTTTCTATTCTCCAAATACTTTGCCAATTTGTGACAGAAAATTTTCTCAAAATTTTTACTGATAAAACTCTCTTTTCCAGTAAAGCATTAATTCCATATGTCATCAATAAAATACTATAATATGAAAGGAGAGAATTAAGACATTAACTTACTACTACAATTTACTATGTTTTATTGCCTATCAAAACCTGGCACTAGGGTAAGTGGAGCTTACAGGTAGGCCACATTGGATCAGTAGAACTATCTTTGTGGCAGTCATTTGTACTGTTAATTATCCATTTCTTCCTAACAAACTAACTCCAAAACATAGTGATTTATCATTTCTCATGATTCTATTTGTCGGCTGGATTCTGCTGGGCTCCCCTGGGTTCACTTACGTTGTTGTGTTCAGTTGGTGAGTTAGCTGAGGGCTGGGCTTCTTCACAAAACTTGAAGTCTTAAGATCTGAGATTGAAGGCAGCAGTTGCAAGGTCTCTTAAGGCTCATGATCAGGAACTTAAAAATGTCACTTCCTCCACATTTTTTCCACCACAAGGCCAGCTCAATTTTAAGAGAAGGGAGAAACAGACTCCATCTCTGAATGGGACGAGCTGCAGAGCCGCTTTGCAAAGGAATGTGCACAACGTTTTAGCCATCAAACAATGTATCAGAGTCCACTTCTGATTGCACAAATCACTCTTTAATGTGCAAAACATGCTTACTCACAACTAAGGATTCCAAATGCTCACCCCTATTATAGCATTAGTCCAGGATCTCATAACTAGTCTCTGGTTTGGTTTGGGTGAGTTTCTCAGGTTCGGTTCCTCAGGTCAGCTCCTTTTGATAAGAACTGGGAACCAGAAACAAGATTGTCTTCCAGTCTCACATTCATTATACAATGGTAAGAGAAGGGCAGAATAACCATAATAGACACTCCAGTTCAAAAATTAAGAATGGAGCCATAGGCATATTCAACACCTAGATCTTGCTTTCTAATTCCATTAAGCAGTAGAAGCAGCCAGAGCTCCCTGGAAACTGACTGGTTCTAAGCCATTAAAAAAACAAAGAAACTTTAATTTGAGGGTCAAAGTGCCCTAGTTTGTCTTCAATATACCTGGCCAGTACACCTCAAAACTGTCAAGGCTGTCAAATAAAAGACTAAGATACCTTCATACCAGAGGAAACTGAAGAGTTGTAATGACTGGATGCACCGTGATTATTTTGCAACATATCCTGAAACAGTACATTAGGATGGTGGGGGAAATAGTAAAATCAAAATACACCGTAGAGTTTCATTATTAGTAATGTAACTACTACATTGAAAGTGAAAAAGTGGAGGAAGTGAAAGTCGCTCAGTCATGTCCAGTTGTTTGCGACCCCATGGACTATATACATTCCCTGGGATTCTCCAGGCCAGAGTACTGGAGTGGGTAGCCGTTCCCTTCTCCAGGGGATCTTCCCAACCCAGGGATGGAACCCAGGTCTCCTGCATTGAAGGCAGATTCTTTACCAGCTGAGCCACCAGAAAGTCCAGCTACTATATTACTATGTTGTAAATGCAATATTCTTTCCTTAGGTGTGACAAATGCTTCATGGTTATACAAACCATTAATGGTTTGGGAGAGTGGATGAGGAGTATATGAGGATTCTCTGTATTATTCTTCCAGCTTTCCAATAAATATATAAAAGTACTCTAAAATTAAAAAAAAAACTATATATTTAAGAGAAAGAGTCTGAGTGGGACACATATATCAGTTACGATTTTCTAGTAATTTTGAAAGACGACGGGGTGCGTATCACCAGCTTTCCCTTCTCTGGGGCCAAAGCAGATTCCCTAATTAGGTTCAAGTTCTGCAGCCTGGGTTGTTGTTCAGTTGCCCAGTTTGTCTGACTCTTTGTGACCAATGGACTGTAGCACACCAGGCCTCCCTGTCCTTCACAATCTCCCGGAGTTTGCTCAAACTCATGTCCATTGAGTCAGTGATGCCATCCAACCGTCTCATCCTCTGTTGAGATGAGATGCCATCCAACCATCTCATCCCCTTCTCCTCCTGCTTTCTATTTTTCCCAGCATCAGGGTCTTTTCCAAGGAGTCAACTCTTTGCATCAAGTGGCCAAAGTATTGGAGCCTAGGAGTAATTCTCAAATACTTTGTTCTTGGATCTTGACTTTGCTTCTGCTCTCTAAGAAGTCTTCTGTTTTTATAGCAATAACTGGTTTTCAGCTGACCAGCTGCCTCAGCCTGCTCTCCATTTCATAGAAACTTAAAGTCCTCTTGGTCCAAGGAGTAGTGTTTGCATCAGTATCATTCTCTTCAAATTATTATGAATCTCATTGGGGTTGATGTCATGCCCCAAAAGTAATATACATAGTTCTTTTCAGAACAGATCTCTATCTACTTTGAACACATAAAACTGTTGTTGGAAGACACTTAATTTTTAAAAACCTTTTTGACTGATTAGGAGTGTTGACTAAAAAATATAGTCGCAACCTGGAAGTACAGAGTGTTTTATTTGGTGGAAATGTTTAGGACTTCAGTCCTGGGAGGCAGCATCTCAAGTAGCTCTGAGAAAGTACTCCAAGGAGGCAGGGCAAGGAGTCAGGACAGACAGAAGTTTGTAACAAAAGGGGAGGCAGGCAGTCTGAGCATCAAAGATTATGTTAATGAAGGAGAACCAGATATATCATGGAATTTAGTGGCTCCTCTATGTACGGGAAGATGCAAGCATCTGGGCTCACTGAAATCATTTCTTTTATAAGCATCTCAGCTCTCTGGGGCCAGCATCTTGTTTCTTCATGTCTCACGTCCCCTGGAGCTCCTCAGCACTCACTGTGGTGGGGGAGGGGTGAGGTATCAGACAGTTGCTGAATGGCAGGCATTGTCTTCCCTTTGGGGGCCCTTCACGCTCAGAAATTTACATTTGGAGGCCCAAAATTGAAATGGCTGATGGCTGTGACATTCCTGTTTACTGACATGACAGGAGACATTCCCCTTTCACAGGGGTCAACTAGCCACCATCTTAAGTCTTTCTGAAATCTTAACGAAGGATTTTATAACACATATTTAAATAGATAATTGTCTTAAGATCATTTCTTACCTTGAGAATCTTCTACAGCATGGCAATGGGAATCAGTATCATATTTCAACCAAGAAATTTTTTCCTATATTTCCTTCATATTCTGCTTTCAAACTGAAACTTTGTCGCTAAGCTCAACTCTCTCTTTCCTTAAGAGAAAGACACCACTGAAGGGCCATTGGGATAATTTGATAGTTAATCTAGGGTGTGGGTGTAGGTGCTTCAAAACAGAATGTGCATCCCTATGTCAAAGTTTCTGAATGGATAACTAGTCTTGGTGCACTGGGAATACATCAGCAAAGTTTTTATCACTATTTGGGAACTAATAGAACATAGAGGCTACTTGACCCCAATGATTAATAAACAATATATATTAACTGCAAAGCCCTTGATGACAGTGATTTACTCATACTACAGTCCTGGGTAGAGTCAGTGAAAAGACAGGAGAAACTGTAAGGACCCAAGATGGCATCATTTATGCTAACAGCCATACATGACCTGTTTCATGAACTTATTAGCAAAATTCTTTGGTTAGGATATTCATATTGCATCCTCTTTCTTTCCATGAGTACGGATGGAAAGTCAAATTAAGGAGAAGCAAATTGAAAAAAAAGGAAAAAACTTATTCAAGCCACTGTTTTAAAAAACAATATAACATGTTCAGAGGTTATTCTCTTCTTCATCTCGAGAATATTGAAGATAAAGAAGAGACAAAATCAATATTTAAAGTGATAAAGCAATAAACTGAGGATGTAAAGAACTAAATATATTTCTAGGTTATAAGGTACACCAGATTGATTCATCTTATAGGAGTGTTGGCAGGTGACGATATTGAAAAATACCCTCTGAACTGAGAAGAAAATTTGAGGCTGAAAAAACAAATCAGGCAGCTCTATAAAATGGAATTATAAAGATTATTGTGAGCAATTTAAATGTGGGCAGGATTGGGCTGATGATGGTCCATAGGCACTTGCAGCTGTACTCTGTGCTGAAAGGGGTACAGGAGGATTTAAAGGGGTCAAAGCTAAGAGTAGAGTCTGACCACTAGGGAGAAACACATCTGTACCCGCCAGGGATCTCATGGCCACTATCTGCATCAGCAAAAGGCGTTCTTCCAGTTTTCATATCAGATGAAGACAGGGTAAAGGTTGAAGGAAACATAGGTCTTGGACACATTTCTTATGAGGCTGAGGCTCAGTCATCTAGAAAGGGGTGGGGCCTAAGATGGAGCTGACAAAATGGAGACAGTGAGGGTAAGCTGTATAGAAGAGTGTCTAACATGTTTAGGGGTAAAATACAAATGATAGTTTTTGTTTGCCTCCTTCAAAGTATTATAGTAGTTTAAAGCCTAAAGCAACTCTATGATATAGAAGGTTTTCCTCAAAGTTCTTCTTCTTAAACTCTGGTTAAGATAACCAAGGATATGAACATTCTTCTTTGAAAATTCTAGGAATATCCACATTTTCTTCTCTGTATTTATCTTTATGTGTATATATTTATTCTAAGGCAAAATAGGTGGATTCATACACAACTTTTCTTTAATTTGTGCTTTGTCCCCTTTGGTGTAGTTAGTTTATGCTTGGGAATACTTTCTTAAAGTTAAGAAGTTACAGAGCTTAAAATCATTAGTTTTCAAACCACAATGACATTCAGAGATAAAAGTTTTAGACTATCATAGGAGATATGATATATTTAAGAATCTCTTCTCATTTTCATATAGATATAAAATAAAGATGAGATTATAAGAAAAATATGACATAATATTACAAATCTTCCCTCATAGCTCAGTTGGTAAAGAATCTGCCTGCAGTGCAGGAGACCAGGGTTCTATTCTTGGGTCAGGAAATTCCCCTGGAGAAGGGAATGACAACCCACTCCAGTATTTTTGCCTGGAGAATCCCATGGACAGAGGAGCCTGGCAGGCTACAGTCCATGGGGTCACAAGAGTCAGACATGACTTAGCAACTAAACCACCAACCACCAAAGGTTTTGTGAAAACTTTTTATATAATTTTTCCCCTATCATATAAAGTGCTCAGATCCAGTAATATGGAAAATGCTATGTCACCAAATATTCAAAAGCCAATATGCAAGTGGTCTCTATTTTTTAAAATTTCCCCAATATCCCAAAGGTCAACAACTATTCAAGATCACTGCAGATGGTGACTGCAGCCATGGAATTTAAAGATGCTCGCTCCTTGGAAGAAAAGCTATGACAAACCTAGACAGCATATTAAAAAGCAGAGACATTGCTTTGCCAGCAAAGGTCCATATAGTCAAAGCTCTGGTTTTTCCAGTAGTCATGTATGAATGTGAGAGTTGGGCCATAAAGAAAACTGAGTGCTGAAGAACTGATGCTCTTGAACTGTGGTGTTGGTGAAGATTCTTGAATGTCCCTTGGACTGCAAGGAAATCAAACCAGTCAATCTTAAAGAAAATCAGTTCTGAATATTCATTAGAAGGACTGATGCTGAACCTGAGGCTCCAATACTTTGGCCATCTGATGTGAAGAACTGACTCATTGGAAAAGACCTTGATTCTGGGAAAGATTTAAGGCAGGAAGAGAAGGGAATGACAGAGGATGAGTTGGTAGGATGGCATCACTGACTTGATGGACATGAGTTTGAGGAAACTCTGGGAGTTGGTGATGGACAGGGAAGCCTTCTGCCCATGGGGTCATAAAGAGTTGGACACGACTGAATGACTGAACTGAACTGAATGACTGAGAAGATAGCAACATAAGGACATGACCTAAAATCACAAAGAGATGATGTATGAGAAGCGATAGTAGTGTTCATACTATATAGGGTTTTGCTTTTGGCAGAGGAAACTGTCCCAGTCAACTTGGGCTACCATAAATAAAACACCAGAGTTGGGGTAGCTTAAGCAATAGGCATTTGTTCCTCAGAGTTGTGAAGACTGGAAGTCTGAAGTCAAAGTGACAGAGGGTCAGTATCCAGTGAGAGCTCTCTCCTTGGATATGTTAAAAAAAAAAAAAAAAAAAGCTCAGTGTGAGAGTTGTGAGTAGTTTTATTTGGGGCAAAACCAGGGATGTAGCCTCGGAAACAGCAACTCAAATAGCTCTCAGAGACTGCTCCAAGGAGATGAATAGAGGAGCTAGGACACATGGGAATTTTGTAGCAGAGGGGAGGTAGTCAGGAATGTCATAAGATTATTGTTAAAGAAAAGCAGATATGTCAAGTTAAGAAATTGAGTGCTTTTCTATATATGGGAAGATGCAAGAGTCTGGGCCCACTGAAATCTTTTTTTATATATTCATCTCAGCTATCTGGGGCCAGTATCTTTATTATCACATCCTGAGTTTCCTCAGGATTCACAGTAAGGGGTGACATCAGATATTCTTTTTCTCCCTGCCTTCCTCAGAGTTCACCAGTTCATGTAGGAGGGCTGCAAACTTTGATGACTGTGACATCCTTTGTCTACTGTTAATGGCAGGAAATGTTCTATTTTTCAGGTTTTTGGTATGTCCTCACATGGCCTTTCGTTGGTGCCTTCCATTGGAGAGAAAGAGGAAGCAAGCCCTGTGAGGTCTCTTTTTATAAAGGCACAAATTCCATCCTGAGGTGTCCACTCTAATGAGGGATCCACATCTAAACTTAATTTGAGGGCAAGAGAAGGGGGAGACAGAGGATGAGACGGTTGGATGGCATCATTGAGTTTGAACAAACTCCAGAAGATAGTGAAGGATAGAGAAGCCTGGCGTGCCGCAGTCCATAGAGTTGCAGAGTCAAACACAACAGAGGGACTGAACAATAGCAACAACAAAGCTTAATTAACTCCTAAACACCTTACTGTCAAATATCATCACGTTGGAAGTTAGAGCTTGAATATATGAATCAAAGGGTAGGGGGCCCCCAATTCAACCCATAGCAGAAACTTCATTGCTTTCTCTTTTCAAAACAATCCATATATCTTTATTAGCTTAAGTTAGAAGTCTCAGTAAAATACAGCAATGATTCCTTTCAAATTCTAACCAAAGCTCCATCTAACAAACTGCTATCATTCATGCAGCTTTAACTCATACTGAGGTGTTAAAACAGAGTGAGAGTTTTATTCCCTGGGGTTGTATATAGCAGGAGCTATATATATGGTGGAAGCATGCGTCTTGCCTTTTCCTTTCTTGATCTACTTTACTCCAAGTTGCTGAAAAGCTACTAAGCTGAATATAGATGATGAACACTTGGGAGAATCACTGCTAAAGAGACACTGAAAAGGATTGTGTATTGGTCAAAATTGTTGAAGATCCTTTTAAAAAACATAAACAATTCTAAATATCTATACCAAACTGATGTTATGAATCTGTGAATTTGTCAAATGAGCACATAATGGATAAGACCATGATCTGAAGTCCTACAGAATTGGTTGGCTTTGAATTTTACTATAGGCATTTATTAGCTGTGTAACCAAGAGCACATTGTCCTCAGTGAGCTCACAGGAAGATCATTCATTAAATGAAAGAATTAATGCAAGGCATTTCGAACACTGTTTCATCTAATGAATGGCTATTAAGCACACCAGTCATGGGCCAGGTTCCTTGTTATGTGTTGTGTATTGACTGGGGACTGAAAAGGAGCTGGAACCTGACCTTTATTATAGTAAAGAAGAGACAAAAATAAGCAAACACTTGAAAGTGCCTTGAGGAGCTGAACAAGTTATCACCAAGGTAGAGAAGAACACAGCTTGGAAGGAGGAGGAGAGAGGAGCAATTGACTGAGACAGTTGCGAACCTAACATTTCTCAGAAGAGATGATTTTTAAGTGAAAATTTATGGAGAAACAGGAGATACCAAAAAAAAAAAAAAAGGTCTAGGGTGGGGAAAGCTGACACAAGATGACTCTAAAACAGGAAAACTCAGCAGCATGAAAGAGCACAAGTGTTAAAATACTGAAAGGACACTAACATGGCTTGAGGGTGATAGTATGGGGGTGAGAACAGAACCTGGCATGAAAAAAGTATTTTCAAATGCTTTTAGCTTTTATTCTTGACAATTTTATGAGAAAGAAACAAGATAATGCATGAAAACCATCTAGTATAGTGCTTGAAACCTAAACGGGTGCTCAATCAACAGAATTAATTGTAGCTGTTATTTTTAGCAGTCCTAGTAGATTTGCTATTTTCTGAAAACAGTTTTTCTTGATTTTGGTCATAGACAGAAGTGAGCAGTGGCTAGAGGCAAGGTCTAAGTTCCCAGACCGGAAGTTCTAACAACTGGCCCACAGAGACCAGCTGTGAGGGCCTGAGCCCCTCATTTATGCCTGCTTTGTCAAGAAAGAATTCAGGTGAGGAGGTAGAAGGTAAAGAGAAAGGTAAAGATTATTGAAAAAGAAAAGTACATGCGGAAAAATGCATGGAACTCAGAGAGAGAATGGCACCTTTGGGAAGTTTAAATCCTTTAAAAGTGTTAGGTAGTTAGAATAGGAAAAAGGAGTCCAGAATGGCAGTGGCTAAAAGACAAGGAAGGGGAAAGCCCATGAAAATAGAACAAAGGAAGGTCTGAGGACTGGAATGAAGGCTTCAGGTAAAACAAACAGCCCTCCTGGTTAGCCCAAATTACAGAGGGCAGACCCAGGGGGAGGAGGAAAAACACATAAAGAGAAGAGCCAAAATTGGGCCAGAGACCTTTCTTCTCTTTGTGTCTTTTGGGTCAGCATGCCCTCATGCCTCAAGGGTGTATTTTCATTTATTTTCTAAATAAAACTGAGCTCTAACAAGGAGCTGTAACACTGGTTCCCCCGAGGGCTGTACCACTGGTCCAGCCATGGCTTCAAATTTTTGTCACCATGAGATAGAACCGAGGAAACTACACACTCCCCCGACAAAAAGGAGCAGCCTTCCAGGTTATTGTCTTCTTTCTGACCAATCATTTTGTTTTGACTCCTATGGCTAATTTGCCTCTGGACCCTCCTCAGGTTGTTCTGCACCCCCTCAGTTAAGATGAATCCCACTGTGGAGACTTATGGCTGCTGCTGCTGCTGCTAAGTTGCTTCAGTCGTATCTGACTCTGTGCGACCTCATAGACGGCAGCCCACCAGGCTCCCCCGTCCCTGGGATTCTCCAGGCAAGAACACTGGAGTGGGTTGCCATTTCCTTCTCCAATGCAGGAAAGTGAAAATTGAAAGTGAAGTCACTCAGTCATGTCTGACTCTTCACGACCCAATGGACTGCAGCCTTCCAGGCTCCTCCGTCCATGGGATTTTCCAGGCAAGAGTACTGGAGTGGGGTGCCATTGCCTTCTCCGGAAGACTTATAGCAGGGGATAGCAAAACTTATATGTCTGGCATCCCCTGCCTTTTTGACCCCAGGAAGGATTTTGTGCATGCATAGTGTCCCCTTTTTTAGAAAAGGCAGAGGAACCAGAGATCAAATTGCCAACATCTGCTGAATCATGGAAAAAGCAAGAGAGCTCCAGAAAAACATCTATTTCTGCTTTATTGACTATGCCAAAGCCTTTGACTGTGTGGATCACAACAAATGTGGAAAATTTTGAAAGAGATGGGAATACCAGACCACCTGACCTGTCTCTTGAGAAACCTATATGCAGATCAGGAAGCAGCAGTTAGAATGGGACATGGAACAACAGACTAGTTCCAAATAGGAAAAGGAGTTCGTCAAGGCTGTATATTGTTACCCTGCTTATTTAACTTATATGCAGAGTACATCATGAGAAACCCTGGGCTGGAAGAAGCACAAGCTGGAATCAAGATTGCTGGGAGAAATATCAGTAACCTCAGACATGCAGATGACACCACCCTCATGGCAGAAAGTGAAGAGGAACTAAAAAGCCTCTTGATGAAAGTGAAAGAGGGGAGTGAAAAAGTTGGCTTAAAGCTCAACATTCAGAAAATGAAGATCATGGCATCTGGTCCCATCACTTCATGGGAAATAGATGGGGAAACAGTGTCAGACTTTATTTTTTGGGGGCTCCAAAATCACTGCAGATGGTGATTGTAGCATGAAATTAAAAGACACTTACTCCTTGGAAGGACAGTTATGAGCAACCTAGATAGCATATTAAAAAGCAGAGACATTACTTTACTTTGCCATCAAAGTTCCGTCTGGTCAAGGCTATGGTTTTTCCAGTGGTCATGTATGGCTGTGAGAGTTGGACTGTGAAGAAAGCTGAGCGCCGAAGAATTGATGCTTTTGAACTGTGGTGTTGGAGAAGACTCTTGAGAGTCCCTTGGACTGCAAGGAGATCCAACCAGTCCATTCTTGGGGAGATCAGTCCTGGGTGTTCTTTGGAAGGACTGATGCTAAAGCTGAAGCTCCAGTACTTTGACCACCTCACGCGAAGAATTGACTCATTGGAAAAGACTCTGATGCTGGGAGGGATTGGGAGCAGGAGGAGAAGGGGATGACAGAGGTTGAAATGGCTGGATGGCATCACCGACTCAATGGACATGAGTTTGAGTAAACTCCGGGAGTTGGTGATGGACAGGGAGGCCCGGCATGCTGAGATTCATGGGGTCGCAGAGTCAGACACAGTGACTGAACTGAACTGAACTGAAGTGTCCCCTTTGCTCTAAAGATGGGGAGTGTGTGACTTCTTAATCTTTCAACAGGGTTTAGTCCCACTCTGTCCTTGCCATAAAAATACCCAATGTCTGGTTATTTACCCCATTACTATTGCTGGTTTTTATATCGGAGTGGGTTTGCTTGGAGAATTTCCATGGACAGAGGAGGCTGGTGGGCTACAGTCCATGAGGTCTCAAAGAACTGGACATGATTGAGCGACTAAGCACAAGCACAAATCTCAAAATATAGGCAGGAGTTCAGTGCTAAATATGAAGTCCTGGAGTCCTTTGTCTGTTGCCTCAGTAAATATAAACAGAGGGTTGGTGATAAATGTCCTGCCTGGAGCTCATCTTCTCACCCCAGGAGGCTTGAACAGGAGGCCAGTTTTAAGTACCGAGCCTAGAGCCCATCTATCTCCTGCCTCAATCTCACTTTGAATGTCTCCTTTTGATAATGCTCTTATCTGTCTGTCTTTCTGTCAGTCTCTATGACTGTCTCTTGCTTTCTGAGCTTACCTTCAAAGGATCTATATTAAGCTATCATACCCTCCAGATATTCTACAAATAGTTGGTAGTCTCTTTGGAATATTTGTTTCTCAAAAACATTTACACTTTTACTTTAACCAAAGAGTTTTGCTTTATTTATTTATTAAAACCTATTTTTAAAGAGAAAGGACTAAACAAAAATTTTAAAATCGAGTTAGTTTGATAAGATACCATATATTTGGTACTGAGAGGAATGATCATAACTCTGATTATCTGACAAAATCCGGAACCTTGGTCTTGTGAGTGGGATTTGGGAACGCCCCCACATTTGTCCCTCTTCAAGCGCAAGGAGGCCTGCTCCTCTCTGCAAACTGTCGTGAATGATTGATTTGAGATTCTGGATTCTTCAGGGCTTCTTCCAAATGAACAAAAGACAGTGATGCTTGGAATCTTGATGGCATTTAGTCAGCCCTTTAATGTGATTCTAATGGTTTGTGTGTGTGTGTGTGAAAATTAACAGTAAATTCATTATGAAAACCCATTTACCACAGGGTTGACACCAGCAAAAGCCTGAGGCAGCTCAGGGAATTCTGGGACATGCCATCTGTTTCACTGAACATGTCAGACCGTCCACATCCCTGCTCACTCATTGGGGCTTAATAGCTTCTTGCATAGCTCTTTCTCTCCTTGGGACATGCACATTCAGACACAGAAAACCATAAAGGCCAACTGTCTTCTTTAACCCTCCGAGGCTTAGTTAGATAAAGGGGAACTGTCAAGAGCCATAGCAACTAGCTATGTGAAAATAAAACAATAGGAAAAAGAAGAAAGAAAGAAAAGAAGTCAATTTGATGATTTAATTCAAGATCCTATTTTTCCCTGTATTGATGTTTTTGCATCAAATTTTTATGTATATTTAAAATAGAAGGTATAATTTGATTATACCTACTCTGTTAATTTTTACTGTTAATAAGTTTGTTGAAGTGTAAATGGCCTCATATACTAATTGGGTGTTCTTCCTGTGACATATGCAAACTGACTTAGAAACTAACATATGCTGTTATTACTCATAATACATCAGCTTTGTCTGAAATATTTGTACCCAAAATTACCATTTGGCATGTCTCCAAATTCAAATCCACCTTCTGCCCTGAGATGAAATTCAAGGATTTGTTTTCTGTTTTATATATTTTGGAGAGGCTGCTTTCACTGCTATAATAAGGCGTGTTCAGTGTTTACATTATAATGACTATTTATGGAGGTTTAATATGTTGCTTGTTGCAAATCACATCCAACGGAAGCTTGGCAAAACAGCGCAGAGATGTGGGACCACATTCAACTATATTTAACATCATATCATGCAGTTGATCTTTTGAAAATCTATGGTGCTAAATGATATTTATCATAATCTTACTCTTTCATATTTTTCTTTGTAGAAGTTAAAAATGGTTCTGAGTCTTATGGTATCTTTGCCAACAATTTACTAAGGTGAAAAGACAATGAGAGAATCTAAAATCAACGGCTTGATTTTTTCCAATTTTTATTGGAATATAAGTGCTTCACAGTTTTATAATGTAATTTGTTTCTGCTATACAATGGAGTGAATCAGCTATATATATACATATATTCCCCTCTTCTTGGACCTCCCTCCCACTCCTGCCCTCATCCCAGCCAGCTAGGTCATCACAGAGAACAGAGCTGAACTTTCTGTGCTTTATAGCAGGTTTCCACTAGTTATTTAACATGTTGTAGTGTATATACGTCAATCCTACTCTCCCGTCTGTCCCACCCTCTCCTTTCCAGTCCTAATCTAATTTGGCCTCCCCAATTTGAACCATGTGTCCACATGCCTCTTCTCTAAATTTGCCTCTATTTCTGCCCTGGACATAGATTCATCTGTACCATTTTCTGGATTCAACATATATGGATTCATATATGATATTTGTTTTCCTCTTTCTGACTTACTTCACTTGATATGACAGACACTACATCCACATATGTCTGTATAAATAACCCTACTTGGTTCCTTTTAGTGACTAACATTCCATTGTATATATATACCACAGCTTCTTTATCCTCTTACCTGTCAGTGGACATTTGGGTCATTTCCTTGTCCTGATTATTGTAAATATGCTGTAATGAACACTGGGATATTGTTGGGGAAATAGAAGTAGTCTTGTTGAGGCTTCAGAAGCAAAGGAGCAGAGCGGGTCTCTGATTTTGCTTCTGACCTACCTGGACACTGCCCTGACTACTGCTGTGTGTGCGTCAGCCACACCTGCTGTGAGTTTTGGAAGAGAAACACAATAGATAGATAGGAAGCACAACAGATAGAAAGTGGGTCTTGGAATTTGTTACATCCCTAGAGGAGGTCTTCCCTTGTGGCTCAGCTGGTAAAGAAACCACCTGCAATGCGGGAGACCTGGCTTTGATCTCTGGGTTGGGAAAATCCCCTGGAGTAGGGAAAGGCTACTCACTCCAGTATTCTGGCCTGGAGGATATAGTCCAAGGGGTCGCAAAGAGTCAGACATGACTGAGCTGCTTTCACTCACTGGAGGAGGTCTAGCCAACCACTCCCTGGATTTAGCAACATTCCAAGATCTGCAGAACAAAGCAAACAGCATTATAAAAGTTAACATGATACCAGAGCTGTAGTTTTGCTTGCAAACTAATAATGATATTGGTTTGTGGCCTGGGGATTATAAGCAGGGGCTTGAGAGACAGCAGTCCCATCTCACCCGTGGAGCAGACACACTGCCTGGGACCTCCTCCCGATTGGAACGCTGGACTGCTGTCACGTGGGGCTTCCCAGCATTGTTTAAATCTGGATGTCAGCAAATCCAATTTGGTGATGTGTGTATCATTGCTCTCTTCTGCTGTTTCTATTTCTTGTTTTCTTTTAATGTTAGTACATTTAAGGTAGACTAGATAGTTCTCTAGTAAATATTTGCATGATTTATTTGCATATAGCAAGTGGCTTATCTTGTTAACAAATCCTTTGAACCTGAGACCGAAGTAAACACTTTTGGCAAAACAAATACATGTATCCTTTTGAATTATTGTTTTCTCGGGGTATATGTGGAATAGTGAGATTGCTCAGTCATGGTAATTATATTTTTAGTTTTCTAAGGAACTTCCATGCTCTTCTCCACAGTGGCTGCATCAATTTGCATTACCACCAACAGTATAAGAGGGTTCCCTTTTCTCCACATCCTCTCCAGCATTTGTTTGTAGACTTTTTGGTGATGGTCATTCTCACTGGGGAGAAGTCAATGGCACCCCACTCCAGTACTCTTGCCTGGAAAATCCCATGGATGGAGGAGCCTGGTGGGCTGCAGTCCATGGGTCGAGAAGAGTCGGACACGACTGAGTGACTTCACTTTCACTTTTCACTTTCATGCATTGGAGAAGGAAATGGCAACCCACTCCAGTGTTCTTGCCTGGAGAATCCCAGGGACGGGGGAGCCTGGTGGGCTGCCGTCTATGGGGTCGCACAGAGTCGGACACGACTGAAGCCATTTAGCAGCAGCAGCAGCATTCTCACTGGTGTGAGGTGGTACCTCACTGCAGTTTTGATTTGCATTTCTCTAATAATTAGTGATGTTGAGCATCTTTTCATATGTTTGTTGGCCATCTGTGTGTCTTCTTTGGAGAGATGTCTTTTTAGGTTTTCTGCCCTTTTTTCTTTGATTGGGTTGTTTGTTTATGTGATACTGAGCTGTGTGAGTTGCTTATTTATTTTGGAGATTAACCCTTTGTCAGTTGCCTCATTTGCAGTTATTTTCTCCCATTCTGAGTGTTCTCCTTTCATCTGGTTTATAGTTTTCTTTGCTGTACTTCCCTGGTGGCTCAGATGGTAAAGCGTCTGTCTACAATGCGGGAGACCTGGGTTCAATCCCTGGGCCAGGAAGATCCCCTGGAGAAGGAAATGGCAGTCCACTCCAGTATTCTTGCCTGGAAAATCCCATGGACAGAGGAGCCTGGTAGACTACAGTCCATGGGGTCGCAAAGAGTCGGACACGACTGAGCGACTTCCACTTTCACTTTGCTGTGCAAAAGCTTTAAAATTTAATTAGGTCTCATTTGTTTACTTTTGTTTTTATTTTCATTTCTCTAGGAGATGGGTCAGAAAAGAGTTTGCTGTGGTTTATGTCAAAGAATGACCTTCCTATGTTTTTCTCTAAGAGTTTTACCATGTCATCATACATATAGATCTTTAATACATTTTGAATGTACTTTAGGTATGATGTTAGGGAGTGTCCTAATTTCATTCTTTCACATATACCTGTACAGTTTTCCCAGCACCACTTATTGAAGGGGCTTTATTTTTTCCTTTGTGTATCTTTTCCTGCTTTGTCATGGGTGCCCACAGGGGCCCAGGCTTATCTCTTGACTTTCTATCTTGTTCCATTGGTCTATATTTCTGTTTGCTCCAGTGCCATACAGTCTTAATTACTGTAGTTTGTAGTATTCTCTGAAGTCAGAGAGCCTGGTTGCTCCAACCACATATTTCTTTCTCAAGATTGCATTGGCTATTTGGGGCTGTTGTATTTTCATACAAATTGTAAAATTTTCTTGTTCTAATTCTGTGAAAAATGCCATTGGTAATTTGATAGCAATTGCATTGAATCTGTAGATTGCTTTGGGTAGTATAGTCATTTTCACAATACTGAACCTTCCAATCCAAGAGCATGACATATCTCACCATCTGTTTGGTCATATTTGATTTCTTTCATCAATGTCTTATAGTTTTACAAAAACAGATCTTTTGCCCCATTAGGTAGGTTTATCCTAGGTATTTTATTTATTTCATTGCAATGGTAAATGTGATTGTTTCCTTAATTTCTCTATCTGATCTTTCCTTATTAATGTATAAGAATGTGAGGATTTTTGTGCATTAATTTTGTTTTCTTCAGCTTTACCAGGCTTCCCTGGTGGCTCAAATGGTAAAGAATTCTCCTGCAATGCGGGAGACATGGATTTCATTCCTGGGTGAGGAAGATTTCCTGGAGGAGGACATGGCAACCTACTCCATATTCTTGCCTAGAGAATCCCCATGGACAGAGGAGCCTGGCAGGCTACACTCCACAGGGTGGCAAAGAGTCAGACATGACTGAGTAACTAACACTTTAACTTCCTTTCATTTTCAACTTTACCAAATCCATTGATTAGCTATAGAAGTTTTCTGGTGGCATCTTTAGGATTTTCTATGTATGTCACCTGCAAAAAGTTTTTGCTTCTTTACCAATTTGGATTCCTTATACTTCTTTTTTTTTTTAAATTAGTTTATTTCATTTAATTAGAAAGTGATTACTATATAATATTGTGATGATTTTTGCCGTGTATGAACATGAATCAACCATAGGTATACATGTGTCTCCCCCATCTTGAACCTTCCTCCCACCCCCGTCTCCACCCTATACCTCTGGGTTGTCCCGGGGGAATGGCTTTGGGTGCCCTGCTTCATGCATCAAACTTGCACTGGTCATCTATTCTACATATTGTACATGTTTCAGTGCTGTTCTTTCAAATCATCCCATCCTCCCTTTCTCCTACTGAGTCCAAAAGTCTGTTCTTTATATCTGTGTCTCCTTTGCTGCCCTTAATGTAGGAATTCAGTACCGTTTTTCTAGATTCCATATATATGCATTCATATACAGTGTTTGTCTTTCTCCTTCTGAGTTACTTCACTCTGTATTATAGGCTCCAGGTTTATTCACCTTATTAGAACTGACTCATGTGTTCCTTTTTAAAACAGAATAATATTCCATTGTGTGTATGTACCACAACTTCCTTATCTATTCATCTACCAATGAACATCTAGGTTGCTTCCATGTCCTAGCTACTGTAAGCAGTGCTGCAATGAACTTTGGGGTACATTTGGCTTTCATTTCTGGTTTCCTCGGGGTGTATGCCCAGCAGCGTGGTTGCAGGTCATAATCAGTTCTATTCCCAGTTTTTTTTTTTTTTTTTTAAGGAATCCCCACACTGTTCTCCATAGTGGCTGTACCAGTTTTCATTACCACCAACAAATGTAAGAGGGTTCCCTTTTCTCCTCACCCTCTCCAACACTTATTGTTTGTAGACTTTTTGATGATGGCCATTCTGATCGGAATGAGATGATACCTCACTGTGGTTTTGATTTGCATTTCTCTAATAATGAGTGATGTTGAGCACTTTTTCATGTGTTTATTAACCACCTGTATGTCTTTGGAGAAATATCTGTTTAGGTCTTTTGCCAATTTTTGACTGAGTTGTTCATTTTTTTGGTATTGAGCACATGAGATGTTTATATATTTTGGAAATTATTTGTCAGTTGTTTCATTTAGTATTATTTTCTCTCATTCTGAAGGCTGTCTTTTTCACTTTGCTTATAGTTTCCTTAGTTGTGCAAAATCTTAATTAGGTCATATGTTTTAATTTTCATTTTTATTTCAACTTCTCTGGGAGGTGGACCATATAGGATCTTCCTGTGAGGATGTCAGAGAGTGTTTTGCCTATGTTTTCCCCTAAGAGTTTTATAGTTTATGGCCTTATATTTAGGTCTTTAATCCATTTTGAATTTATTTTTGTGTATGCAAAAGGCAAAGGAGAAAAGGAAAGATATAGGGTTCCAAAGAATAGCAAGGAAAGATAAGAAAGTCTTCTTAAGTAAATAGTGCAAAGAAATAGAGGAAAAGAAAACTACAGGCCAATATCACTGATGAACATAGATGCAAAAATCCTTAACAAAATTCTAGCAATCAGAATCCAACAACACATTAAAAAGATTATACATCATGACCAAGTGGGCTTTATCCCAGGGATGCAAGGGTTCTTCAATATCCACAAATCAATTAATGTAATACATCACATTAACAAATTGAAAAATAAAAGCCATATGATTATCTCAATAGATGCAGAGAAAGCCTTTGATAAAATTCAACATTCATTTACAATAAAAATTCTCCAGAAAGCAGGACTAGAAAGAACATACCTCAACATAATAAAAGCTATATATGACAAACCCACAGCAAACATTATCCTCAATGGTGAAAAATTGAAAGCATTTCCCCTAAAGTCAGGAACAAGACAAGGGTGCCCATTTTCACCACTACTATTCAAGATAGTTTTGGAAGTTTTGGCCACAGCAATCAGAGCAGAAAAAGAAATAAAAGGAATCCAAATTGGAAAAGAAGAAGTAAAACTCTCACTGTTTGCAGATGACATGATCCTCTACAAGGAAAACCCTAAAGACTCCACCAGAAAATTACTAGAGCTAATCAATGAATATAGTAAAGTTGCAGGATATAAAATCAACACACAGAAATCCCTTGCATTCTTATACACTAATAATGAGAAAATAGAAAGAGAAATTAAGAAAACAATTCCATTCACCATTGCAACAAAAAGAATAAAATACTTAGGGATATATCTACCTAAAGAAACAAAAGATGTATATATAGAAAATTATAAAACACTGGTGAAAGAAATCAAAGAGGACACTAATAGGTGGAGAAATATACTGTGTTCATGGATCGGAAGAATCAATATAGTGAAAATGAGTATACTACCCAAAGCAATCTATAGATTCAATGCAATCCTGATCAAGCTACCAACGGTAGCTTTCACAGAGCTAGAACAAATAATTTCACAATTTGTATGGAAATACAAAAAACCTCGAATAGCCAAAGCAATCTTGAGAAAGAAGAATGGAACTGGAGGAATCAACCTGCCTGACTTCAGGCTCTACTACAAAGCCACAGTCATCAAGACAGTATGGTGCTGGCACAAAGACAGAAATATAGATCAATGGAACAAAATAGAAAGCCCAGAGATAAATCCACACACCTATGGACACCTTATCTTTGACAAAGGAGGCAAGAATATACAATGGAGAAAAGACAATCTCTTTAACAAGTGGTGCTGGGAAAACTGGTCAACCACTTGTAAAAGAATGAAACTAGAACACTTTCTAACACCATACACAAAAGTAAACTCAAAATGGATTAAAGATCTAAACGTAAGACCAGAAACTAGAGGGGAACATGGGCTTCCCGTGTAGCTCAGTCAGTAAAGAATCTGCCTGCAGTGCAGGAGACCCAGGTTCAATCTCTGGGTTGGGAAGATCCCCTGGAGAAGGAAATGGCAACCCACTCCAGTATCCTTGCCTGGAAAATCTCATGGACAGAGGAGCCTGGTGGACTGTAGTCCATGGGGTCGCAAAGAGTCAGGAATGACTAAGCAACTAACACTTTACTTTACAGAGGGGAACATAAGCAAAACACTCTCTGACATAAATCATAGCAGGACCCTCTATGACCCACTTCCCAGAATACTGGAAATAAAAGCAAAAATAAACAAACGGGACCTAATTAAACTTAAAAGTTTCTGCACAACAAAGGAAACTATAAGCAAGGTGAAAAGACAGCCTTCAGAATGGGAGAAAATAATAGCAAATGAAGCAACTGACAAAGAATTAATCTCAAAAATATACAAGCAACTGTTGCAGCTCAATTCCAGAAAAATACATGACCCAATAAAAAAATGGACCAAAGACCTAAACAGACATTTCTCCAAAGAAGACATACAGATGGCTAACAAACACATGAAAAGATACTCAACATCACTCATTATCAGAGAAATGCAAATCACAACCACAATGAGGTACAATTTCATGCCAGTCAAAATGGCTGCTATCCAAAAGTCTACAAACAATAAATGCTGGAGAGGGTGTGGAGAAAAGGGAACCCTCTTACATCTGTTGGTGGGAATGCAAACTAGTACAGCCACTATAGAGAGATTCTTTAAAAAACTGGAAATAGAACTGCCATATGACCCAGCAATCCCACTGCTGGGCATACACACTGAGGAAACCAGATTGAAAGAGACACATGTACCCCAATGTTCATCGCAGCATTGTTTATAATAGCTAGGACATGGAAGCAGCCTAGATGTCCATCAGCAGATGAATGGATAAGAAAGCTGTGGTACATATACACAATGCAGTATTACTCAGCCATTAAAAAGAATACATTTGAATCAGTTCTAATGAGGTGGATGAAACTGGAGCCTATTATACAGAGTGAAGTAAGTCAGAAAGAAAAACACCAATACGGTATACTAACACATATATAAGAATTTAGAAAGATGGTAATGATAACCCTGTATGCGAGACAGCAAAAGAGACACAGATGTATAGAACAGTCTTTTTGACTCTGTGGGAGAGGGCAAGGGTGGGATGATTTGGGAGAATGACATTGAAACATGTATAATATCATATGTGAAATGAATCACCAGTCCAGGTTCGATGCATGATACAGGATGCTCGGGGCTGGTGCACTGGGACGACCCAGGAGGGATGTGGGAAGGGGGTTCAGGATGGGGAAACCATGTAGACCCGTGGCAGATTGATGTTGATGTATGGCAAAACAAACAATATTGTAAAATAATTAGTTTCCAATTAAAATAAATAAATTTATATAAAAAATTCTAAGGAACAGAGCCAAAATGGGCACAAGAAAGGACAGAAATGGTACAGACCTAGCAGAAGCAGAAGATACTAAGAAGAGGTGGGAAGAATACATGGAAGATCTGTACAAAATATATCTCAATGACCCAGAATAACTATGATGGTGTGGTCACTCATCTAAAGCCAGACATCCTGGAGTGTGAAGTCAAGTGGGCCTTAGGAAGCATCACTACAAACAAAGTTCATGGGTGTGATAGAATTCCAGCTGAATGATTTCAAATCCTAAAGATGATGCTGTTAAAGTGTTGCACTCAATATGGCAACAAACATGGAAAACTCAGCAGTGGCGACAGAACTGGAGAAGGTCAGTTTTCATTCCAATCCCAATAAAAGGCACTGCCAAAGAATGTTCAAGTTCAGGTCAGTTCAGTCGCTCAGTCGTGTCCGACTCCCTGTGACCCCATGAATCGCAGCATGCCAGGCCTCCCTGTCCATCACCATCTCCCGGAGTTCACTCAGATTCATGTCCATCGAATGCCATCCAGCCATCTCATCCTCCGTCGTCCCCTTCTCCTCCTGCTCCCAATCCCTCCCAGCATCAGAGTCTTTTCCAATGAGTCAACGCTTCTCATGAGGTGGCCAAAGTACTGGAGTTTCAGCTTTAGCATCATTCCTTCCAAAGAAATCCCAGGGTTGATCTTCAGAATGGACTGGTTGGATCTCCTTGCAGTCCAAGGGACTCTCAAGAGTCTTCTCCAACACCACAGTTCAAAAGCATTAATTCTTTGGCGCTCAGCCTTCTTCACAGTCCAACTCTCACATCCATACATGACTACTGGAAAAACCATATCCTTGACTAGACGGACCTTAGCTGGCAAAGTAATGTCTCTGCTTTTGAATATGCTATCTAGGTTGCTCATAACTTTTCTGCCAAGGAGTAAGCGTCTTTTAATTTCATGGCTGCAATCACCATCTGCAGTGATTTTGGAGCCCCCAAAATTAAAGTCTGACACTGTTTCCACTGTTTCCCCATCTATTTCCCATGAAGTGATGGGACCGGATGCCATGATCTTTGTCTTCTGAATGTTAAGCTTTAAGCCAACTTTTTCGCTTTCCTCTTTCACTTTCATCAAGAGGCCTTTTAGCTCTTCTTCACTTTCTGCCATAAGGGTGGTGTCATCTGTATATCTGAGGTTATTGATATTTCTCCTGGCAATCTTGATTCCAGCTTGTGTTTCTTCCAGTCCACCGTTTCTCATGATGTACTCTGCATAGAAGTTAAATAAGCAGGGTGAAAACATACAGCCTTGACGTACTCCTTTTCCAATTTGGAACCAGTCTGTTGTTCCATGTCCAGCTCTAACTGTTGTTTCCTGACCTGCATACAGATTTCTCAAGAGGCAGGTTAGGTGGTCTGGTATTCCCATCTCTTTCAGAATTTTCCAGTTTATTGTGATCCACACAGTCAAAGGCTTTGGCATAGTCAATAAAGCAGAAATAGATGTTTTTCTGGAACTCTCTTGCTTTTTCCATGATCCAGCGGATGTTGGCAATTTGATCTCTGGTTCCTCTGCCTTGTCTAAAACCAGCTTGAACATCATGGAGTTCATGGTTCATGTATTACTGAAGCCTGCCTTGGAGAATTTTGAGCATCACTTTACTAGCGTGTGAGATGAGTGCAATTGTGCAGTAGTTTGAGCATTCTTTGGCATTGCCTTTCTTTGGGATTGGAATGAAAAGTGACCTTTTCCAGTCCTGTGGCCACTGCTGAGTTTTCCAAATTTGCTGGCATATTGAGTGCAACACTTTCACAGCATCATTTTTTTGGATTGGAAACAGCTCAACTGGAATTCCATCACCTCCACTAGCTTTGTTCATAGTGATGCTTTCTAAGGCCCACTTGACTTCACATTCCAAGATGTCTGGCTCTAGATTAGTGATCACATCACCACGATTATCTGGGTTATGAAGATCTTTTTTGTACAGTTCTTCCGTGTATTCTTGCCACCTCTTCTTAATATCTTCTGCTTCTGTTAGGTCTAGACCATTTCTGTCCTTTATCGAGCCCATCTTTGCATGAAATATTCCCTTGGTATCTCTAATTTTCTTGAAGAGATCTCTAGTCTTTCCCATTCTGTTCTTTTCCTCTATTTCTTTGCATTGATAGCTGAAGAAGGCTTTCTTATCTCTTCTTGCTATTCTTTGGAACTCTGAATTCAGATGCTTATATCTTTCCTTTTCTCCTTTGCTTTTCACGTCTCTTCTTTTCACAGCTATTTGTAAGGCCTCCCCAGACAGCCATTTTGCTTTTTTGCATTTCTTTTCCATGGGGATGGTCTTGATCCCTGTCTCCTGTACAATGTCATGAACCTCATTCCATAGTTCATCAGGCACTCTATCTATCAGATCTAGGCCCTTAAATCTATTTCTCACTTCCACTGTATAATCATAAGGGATTTGATTTAAGTCATATCTGAGTGGTCTAGCGGTTTTCTCTACTTTCTTCAATTTGAGTCTGAATTTGTAATAAGGAGTTCATGATCTGAGCCACAGTCAGCTCCTGGTCTTGTTTTTGTTGACTGTATAGAGCTTCTCCATCTTTGGCTGCAAAGAATATAATCAATCTGATTTTGGTATTGACCGTCTGGTGATGTCCATGTGTAGAGTCTTCTCTTGTGTTGTTGGAAGAGGGTGTTTGCTATGACCAGTGCATTTTCTTGGCAAAACTCTATTAGTCTTTGCCCTGCTTCATTCCGCATTCCAAGGCCAAATTTGCCTGTTACTCCAGGTGTTTCTTGACTTCCTACTTTTGCATTCCAGTCCCCTATAATGAAAAGGACATATTTCTTGGGTGTTAGTTCTAAAAGGTCTTGTAGGTCTTCATAAAACTGTTCAGCTTCAGCTTCTTCAGTGTTGCTGGTTGGGGCATAGACTTGGATAACTGTGATATTGAATGGTTTGCCTTGGAGATGAACAGAGATCTTTCTGTCGTTTTTGAGATTGCATCCAAGTACTGCTTTTTGGACTCTTTACACTCATTAACCTGCTATCAAAGTAATGCTCAAAATTCTCCAAGCTAGGCATCAACAGTATGTGAACTGAGGACTTCTGGATGGTCAAGCTGTATTTAGAAAAGACAGGGAGGAAGCAGAGATCAAATTGCTAACATCCGTTGGATCATTGAAAAAGCAAGAGAATTCCAGAGAAACAACTACTTTTGCTTCATTGACTATGCTAAAGCCTTTTACTATGTGGATCACAACAAACTGTGGAAAATTCTTAAAGAGTTGGAAATACCAGACCACCTTACCTTCCTTCTGAGAAACTTATATGCAGGCCAAGAAGAAACAGTTAGAATCAGATATGGGACAGTGGACTCTATCAAAATTGAGAAAGGATTATGTGAAGATTGTATATTGTCATCCTGCTTATTTAACTTGTATGCAGAGTACATCATGAGAAATGCCATGCTGGATGAAGCACAAGCTGGAATCAAGATGGCTGGGAAAAATATCAATAACCTCAGGTGTGCAGATGACACCACCCTTATGGCAGAAAATGAAGAGGAACTGAAGAGACTCTTGATGAAGGTGAAAGAGGAGAGTGGGAAAAGCTGGCTTAAAACTCAGCATTCAACAATCTAAGTTCATGACATTCAGTTCCGTCACTTCATGGCAAATAGATGGGAAAACAATGGAAACAGTGACAGACTTTATTTTCTTGGGCTCAAAAATCGTTGCAGATGGTGATTGCTGCCATGAAACTAAAAGACTCTTGCTCCTTGGAAGAAAAGCTAGGACAAACCCAGATAGCTTATTAAAAAGCAGAGACATTACTTTGCCAACAAAGGTCCATTTAGTCAAAGCTATGGTTTTTCCAGTAGTCATGTATGAATGTGAGAGTTGGACCATAAAGAAGGCTGAGCACCAAAGAATTGATGCTTTTGAACTGTGGTGCTGGAGAAGACTCTTGAGAGTCCTTTGGACAGCAAGGAGATCCAACCAGTCCATCCTAAAGGAGATCTGTCCTGAATATTTATTGGAAGGACTGATGCTGAAGCTGAAGTTCCAATACTCTGGCCACCTGACTTGAACAGCCAACTCACTGGAAAAGACCCTGATGCTGGGAAAGACTGAAGTCAAGAGGAGAAGGGGAAGACGGAGAATGAGATGGTTGGATGGCATCACCGACTCAAGGGACATGAGTTTCAAAGCCAGTCATGCTGCAGTCCATGGGGTCACAAAAATTCAGACACAACTGAGTGATTGAAGAACAGCAATATATGATGTGAGAAAGTATTCTAGCTTCATTCTTTTGCACATAATTGACCGTTTTCCCCAGCACCACTGTTGAATGGACTATCTTTTATCCATTGTATAGTTTTGCCACTTTGTCAAAGATAAGTTATCCATAGGTGCATGGATTTATCTCTGAACTTTCTATTTTGTTCTATGGATCTATATTTCTACCTTTTTTGATTTCTTTCATCAGTGTTTTATAGTTTTGTCTATACAGGTCTTTTGTTTCTTGAGGTAAATTTGTTCTTAAGTATTTTATACACAAGATGACTATAATAGAAAATTTCAAATTAGAAGAGGGTGGCAGACAATGAGATGATTGTATAGCATCACCGATTCAATGGACTTGAACTTGGGCAAGCTCTGTGAGATAGTGAGGGACAGGAAGGTCTCACATGCTGCAGTTCATGAGGTTGCAGAGTCAGACACAGCTTAGTGATCGAATAAGAACAACTCTGCCTATAAAGTAAACAAACAGGTTGACAATATACAGCCTTGATGTACTCCTTTCCCAATTTTGAACCAATCCATTGTTCCACGTCTGGTTCTGTTGCTTCTTGACCTGCGTACCAGTTTTTCAGGAGGCAGGTAAGGTGGTCTGGTATTTCCATCTCTTTAAGAATTTTCCACAGTCTGTTGTGATCCATACAGTCAAAGACTTTAATAGCAGTGAAAGAAGCAGATGTTTTTCTGAAATTCCTTTGCTTTTTCTATGATCCAGCGAATGTTGGCAATTTGATCTCTGGTTCCTCTGCCTTTTCTAAACCAAGCTTGTACTTCTAGAATTTTTGTACCATGAAAGCCTAGCTTGAAGGATTTTGACCACTAGCTTGCTAGCATGTGAAATGAGTGTAATTGTGCAGTAGTTTGAACATTCTTTGGCATTGTCCTTCTTGGAACTGGAATGAAAACTGACCTTTTCCAGCCCCGTGGCCACTGCTGAGTTTTCCAAATTTGCTGGCATATTGAACGCAGCACTTTAACAGCATCTTCATTTAGGATTTGAACTCGCTCAGATGGAAACTGATCACTTCCGCTAGCTTTGTCCTTAGTAATCCTTGACTTCACACTACAAGCTGTCTGGCTCTAAGTTAATGACTGCACGATGGTGGTTATCCGGGTCATTAAGGTCTTTTTTGTATAGTTCTTTTGTGTATTCTTACCACCTCGTTTTAAGCTCTTCTCTTTCTATTAGGTCCTTACCATTTCTGTCATTTGTTTTCTCCTTCTTTGCGTGAATTATTCCCCTTTGCATGACTTATTCATCTTTGCATAATATCTCTGATTTGGTTTGCCGTATATGGCCTTTATTATGTTGTGATAATTTCCTTCCATGATCACTCTGGAGAGGTTTTTTTTTTTTTTTTTTAACATAAATGGGTGTTGAATTTTGTGAAAAGTTTTTTCTACATCTATTTAGATGATCGTTTTTATTTTTTAATCTGTTAATATGCTGTATCTTACTGATTGATGTGTGTTATACTGAAGAATCCTTACATTCCCATGATACATCTCACTTGATCATGGTATATGACCCTCTAAATGTGTTGTTGGATTCTGTTTGCTAGTATTTTGTTGAGATTTTTAATGCCTATTGTTCATCAGTTATATTGATCTGTAATTTGAATTCTTTGTAATAGTTTTGTCTGATTTTGGACTTTACTTTTTTTTAAACTGTTAATGCTTTGGTAAGAATATTCAGGGACACTCATAACTCCTGCCAGTTGCTTTCCCTGACAATGTTATTTTCAAGAATCAACAATATTCCTTTGAGGTTAAACACTAGCTGGATATGCTATTGTTTACATGATCTGATTCTGATTCAGTGATCTTAACTCTCCGAAAATCTAGACCATTTAACCTGTTTACACAAATTACAGCTTATGAGATGATGAAGAATCTACTTCTTTTCCTACGTGTCTAAAAGTTTAGATTTTACAATTTAGTGCAATATTTCAAACTATTTTAGTATAATATAAACTGCTCTTGTACAAACCAACCATTTAATTTGGCTATTGTGTTACTTTTTCCCATATACACATTCCCCGCCCTCCCCCCCGCCCCCCGCCCCAGTTCAGTTTCTGCCTCCATCTTTTACTCAGCCACAGGGGGATGTGCTAACAGATAAGACAAAAACACAGAAGTCCAGTAACAATCCACAAAGCAAGTGTCCCTGAATGCTCTTGCCATGTGTATAAGCTGCAGGGTTTATCCACGTTCTGACCCTGAACACTCGTCTTAGTTAGCTACATGGGCCATTAAGGAGGTCCAGATGACCACATGATGGCCTCCTTCCCTAGTGGAGGGGAACTGGCTTGCTTGCTGCTTGGTCAGGGATTGCTGTGGGCCTCCACCTGGGCCCATGGGGTTGCCCCCAGGACGTGGGGGCCCAGGATCTGGCACCACTCTGCTCATGTCCCTGCTGTGAGTGATCAACTGTCTCATCTGCATTTGACATCTATGGAATGGTAGCATGTTTGTTCCCTCCCTTTCTCTTTAAGATTGAGATTCCTCCCTGACAAATATATTTTGAAAGATGCTCCCTGCCTCCCAAATTTTGTGCCTAATTATGTAAGAATTGTACATTGGCAAACAAAGTATAATAAACAATAGAAGACATTTTCCAAAGAATATAGACATCACTCATTTTAAAAAATCATTGAATAACATTTATTAGAGCAGAGTTAATGAATGAGTAATAAATTTCCCATTTATTGGTGTCTGTGATGTACATTTTTCTCAATAGCCTCATAAGATCAGTATTATTATGCTGTTGTTACATACCAGTTTGTATTATTTTTTTTTCCTGCTACAAATTTTGTGTGCTAAAACATTTATTTTCAGGGATTCAATCTGCCATCTCCAGGTGTGGTTGTTGTACACTTTTCATTCTACTGCTCTGCCATTCTGAAATCATAAGCTATATTTTTGAGGTAAAATCAGGATTATAAATCATAATTTGAGCAAACATCACTGTCATGGGATCTGGGCTGTTTCTAATAAATAAGGTAAGATGTTTCAGATAAACTTGATTGTTCACATTAGTAAGTAACTAAATAGTCCCCTAAAGGTTGATGTTATTTTAAATAAACTGATTTATAGTGAATTCAATTCACCTCAAATTTTTATATAATAGGATTTAGTTTTGCCAGACTCCTCAATGCAATAGATAAATGATAGAATCTGGGTTAAGTGAAGGGACCAGATGGTCTGAGGTGGATAGGATAGCACAGTCCTCTTAGGTATATTTGATACATCATGTTTAGGATTTTTCCAGCTCTAATGCTGCTGGCTGAATCTACTATAATAATGTAGTGACAATAAACAAAGTAAGGCAGTTGATTCTGCTGTCACTGTGATTAAATTTATAAAACACCACTTGCTGCAGGCAAATAAATTAATACATGATTGAACATCTACCAGGGCTCTGTAGCATTTAGCCAAAAACTATAAAAGCAGATTCTAAAATGTACTGGGGGAAATAGCAGTTGTGGACCCTTTTGTATCCTAACAAGGATACTTCTAAAATGTTGCTTTGGAAAATCACCATCTTCTGTGCTTAATGGGAACATTTTGAGCAGTTTCAATTCTCAGGAAGTTCTATTTATATAAGATGGAGTCTGACTCTGCATACAGAAATAACCTAGGCTGGCCTGGTTGATTAAATCTACTGCCCTTAGGCATTGTAAATAATAAGAAAGTAGGTCTAGGCTCTGTGGGAACTGGAGTTTAAACTATGGGAAGTGACCTCTCAAATCCAGAAAAGAGATTATGATATTAGGTACAAAAATAAGTATTTAATCATATTAGGAAAAAAGTTAAACAGTTTAAAAATGTCATAAACTGACAAATATCATAAACACTCCCAAGCTTAGAAAAATAACACTATTTTAAGTCAATTAACCTCTGTATTTACTTCCATAATTTTTTTTTTTTTTTTTTTTTGGCCATGTATCATGACATATGGGAGCTTAGTTTTCCCCAGCCAAGGACTGACCCTATGCCCCCTGCATTGGAAGCACCTCTGGACCACAGGGAAATCCTACTTCCATAATGTTTTTAAAACATTTTCCCCTGCATACTCTTTAATCACCACTTCAAATGACAGCAATTATGTAAATTTTTAAACATTGAAAATTTACTATTTCTTTTAACATGGTTGAGTAGGATTTGTATTCTTGTGTTGGTAAATTTGAAAATACTTTAGATTTGTAATTTGGCTTAATAACGTCATATGGACATTTGGGATACTTGTCAAAGTTGTGAAAATCCATATCAAAAAATTTTTTTTCATGTATTAGCTATCTCATTTCAGATCATTTCAAGTTTTCTTGTGCAAAGACTACTTTCAAGTGGTCTTTGAACTGACAACTGGCATTAACTGGTTTGTCATTGGTATTTTTGTTGTACTGTAGAATTTTGAGTATTTTATTATCTTTCTCCTTGTTTATCTTGGTTAAATCAGAAGGTAGTTTAAATCTTTTCTTCAAATGTATTAATATGATTTACTTCTTTTAATTAATTGATTTCTTAAATAAACCAAGTACCTATTCATTATTTCTATTTGGAAATGATCCTGTCATATAAAGAGCTACTGACTTCAGTATTATGTGAGTTTTTTGTTGTGCTGAAATTTTTTTCTCGTTATAGAAATATTGTCTTAATTTCCTTGTACATATTTTTGATTCTGTTTCCTACTCCATTAATTATCTGAGTTTAAAAAGCATGTTTAATAGGTAAATTTAAAACAGACAAAGTATAAAGTCATATCAATTATCTGTAATTTCCATGTGTTTTATTGAAACCTTCTAAAACATCTTTTTCTATTTCATTCAATATGGCATATCCCCAGCTTACCTCTTCCTTAGCCAAGTCCTAAAATATGGCCAGGGTATAGTCCTAGCCATGCTAAAGCCACGGTCAAAGGTAAAATGTATGGAGGAATCCTAGGAATGGAAAGAGACACCTGTCTTAATTAAGTCAGGTTAAAAGGTCTGACTTTTGAAAACTGTTATTAAAAAGCATCCCATCATGTGACTACATTAATGAAACCTTTCTCAGGGACTTTGAAGGACTCATGCATGTGCAGGGTCTTGAAACTTTACGCTTCAGCAGTTCATGGTAAGTGGGCCTCTGTTGCCCACCTCAGGAGGAATCCAGCCATAACCATCCCAAAAGCACGTGGGCTCTGAAGTTGCAGGTGGCTCCCCTGCCGGCCTAGTGACTACTTGGGGTCAGTTGAAGATTGTAGCAATCTGAGAAGCAAATTAACAGGATAAAGTTAAAAATATGTGAGTTAGGGACATTTTTACCTATGCTCCCCTAGTTCCTTACCAAGACAGCTCAAAATAGTCTCAGAATTGGGTAACTCTTGAGGTCAGAGTGCTGGAAGCCTCTAACCTTTCCTAGGTTACACCAGGAAAGAGTCACTTTGGCCTTCCCATGTCTACTGCTACCTCAAGTTTACTGCAGCCTGGCCGTGTTGTACCACAAAGAGAAGAGGAGCCAGGATTAAGTTTTCATAGCATATTCAAAAACAGAGATATTACTTTGCCGACTAAGGTCCATCTAGTCAAGGCTATGGTTTTTCCTGTGGTCATGTATGGATGTGAGAGTTGGACTGTGAAGAAGGCTGAGCACTGAAGAATTGATGCTTTTGAACTGTGGTGTTGGAGAAGACTCTTGAGAGTCTCTTGGACTGCAAGGAGATCCAATCAGTCCATTCTGAAGGAGATCAGCCCTGGGATTTCTTTGGAAGGAATGATGCTAAAGCTGAAGCTCCAGTACTTTGGCCACCTCATGCGAAGAGTTGACTCATTGGAAAAGACTCTGATGCTGGGAGGGATTGGGGGCAGGAGGAGAAGGGGACGACAGAGGATGAGATGGCTGGATGGCATCACCGACTCGATGGACGTGAGTCTGAGTGAACTCCGGGAGATGGTGATGGACAGGGAGGCCTGGCGTGCTGCAATTCACGGGGTTGCAAAGAGTCGGACACGACTGAGTGACTGAACTGAACTGAACTGAACTGAACTGAACTGAACAGGCTAGGGGCCAACAGTACTGACTTTTCCAAGACTGAGGTGTTTCCTTGGAAAAAAGAGGCACATCTCAGTTAAAACCAGGATAGTCCCAGGAGAATCAGGGTGCTGGGTCATCTAAATCAGAAAGGCTGATCCTTTAAATGGAACCCTATATTACAATATTTCCTAAATGGCAGGATGTGGATTTTGGAGTAAGCTACAGAGTTTGAATCTAGTTTCTAGTTACAGAACTTGGGCAAGTGGCTTAAACTTTCTGGGTCTCATTCATAAGCAAAATGAAAATGTCTATATCATAGAATTTTTGTGATTAATAAATTCCCTACTAAATGCAAAGGTTTTAGTATAGTATCTGATACTTTGAAAGCTAGTGATTCCCATATCACTCATATCATCATCATCCAAGGAGTTAGACCTGGTGAGTGAAGTTGGCTGCAGTTTCCAGGTGATGAAGACATTTTCAACCAGGTAAACTGCAGTATCAGGACTCATAGAGTCTGTCCAAATAAAGGCTACTAAATATAAGGGTTTCTGAGAATGTCTTGGGATACTGGTGAACAGGCTTCTGTCTTAGAGAAAGGAATTGGCAAGAATCAGGCAAATGACACAAGTCAGCTGAATGGACTGGTTTCAAGGGAGCGCATCAACTCCGCTGGGGAATTAGTACCACAAGCAGAAAGTTGAAGTTTGGGTTTGTGTCCTTGGGTGATAAAAACGTCTCTGTACCTATGCTGTAGAAGAATTTGTTAGTGGAGATTGGTACTAATGAATGCTAAATTCCTGGGACTGAGTCTGAGTCCTGATAGGCACCAAAGAAGTGGAAAAGAAAGGCAACACAGGTGACCCATCCTTAGCCTAATAGGCTTAGGAGTTATGTACCACTTCTAGAGCCCATGACATGAGCGAGTTACCCAGGTGCCTGAGTGTCGGGCAGGGGTGTCCCTTGGCTGATTCCACATGGGTCCATCTATTCTGTATTGCCAATCTGGGTGCCAAAGTATCTGAGATCAGCTCTGCTACCCAAACAGAACTTTGGGATAAAGTGTTCAAATTCTAGTGAGCAGTTGAGCTAAAGAGACTCCAGAGGGAGTACCAGTCAGAGCCTTAGCAAGCTCTTGACCTAGATATTCAAGAGGGTGTAAAGGGATATTGGTAGGTAACAAACAGTGACTGAGCTAATCTTTCTGTTTGTTATCTCAACAATGGCAGTTCCACCCCAGGAGGGCAATATTTGTTTGTTGGTTTTGTTTCTGGTGTAAGCTGGAGTGTTAGTAAAGTGTCTTTTAGAAGTTGGGGAAGGGAGAGGATTTAACTTCTGTTGGACACTTTCTTTTTTTTTTTTAATTTTTAATTTTTTATTTTTAATTTTTAATTTATTTTATTTTTTTTAATTAATTTATTTATTTTTAATTTTTACTTTACAATTCTGTATTGGTTTTGGCATAGATTGACATGAATCCACCACAGGTGGATACTTTCTTGGATTCATGGGATAACTGGGGACAGTGAGTACGTAGGACTCCACAGTTTTCTTTTCCATGGGGATGGTCTTGATCCCTGTCTCCTGTACAGTGTCACAAACCTCATTCCATAGTTCATCAGGCACTCTATCAGATCTAGGCCCTTAAATCTATTTCTCACTTCCACTGTATAATCATAAGGCATTTGATTTAAGTCATACCTGAATGGTCCAGCGGTTTTCCCTACTTTCTTCAATTTGAGTCTGAATTTGGTAATAAGGAGTTCATGATCTGAGCCACAGTCAGCTCCTGGTCTTGTTTTTGTTGACTGTATAGAGCTTCTCCATCTTTGGCTGCAAAGAATATAATCAATCTGATTTCGGTACTGACCGTCTGGTGATGTCCATGTGTAGAGTCTTCTCTTGTGTTGTTGGAAGAGGGTGTTTGCTATGACCAGTGCATTTTCTTGGCAAAACTCTATTAGTCTTTGCCCTGCTTCATTCCTTATTCCAAGGCTAAATTTGCCTGTTTCTCCAGGTGTTTCTTGACTTCGTACTTTTGCATTCCAGTCCCCTATAATGAAAAGGACATCTTTTTTGGGTGTGAGTTCTAAAAGGTCTTGTAGGTCTTCATAAAACCATTCAACTTCAGCTTCTTCAGCATTACTGGTTGGGGCATAGACTTGGATAACTGTGATATTGAATGGTTTGCCTTGGAGACGAACAGAGATCTTTCTGTCGTTTTTGAGACTGCATCCAAGTACTGCATTTCAGACTCTTTTGTTGACCATGATGGCTACTACATTTCTTCTGAGGGATTCCTGCCCACAGTAGTAGATATAATGGTCATCTGAGTTAAATTCACCCATTCCAGTCCAGTTTAGTTCGCTGATTCCTAGAATGTCGATGTTCACCCTTGCCATCTCTCTATGGAATAAAGTTCATGACATTGTACAGGAGACAGGGGTCAAGACCATCCCCCTGGAAAAGAAATGCAAAAAAGCAAAATGGCTGTCTGGGGAGGCCTTACAAATAGCTGTGAAAAGAAGAGACGTGAAAAGCAAAGGAGAAAAGGAAAGGTATAAGCATCTGAATTCAGAGTTCCAAAGAATAGCAAGAAGAGATAAGAAAGCCTTCTTCAGCGATCAATGCAAAGAAATAGAGGAAAACAACAGAATGGGAAAGACTAGAGATCTCGTCAAGAAAATTAGAGATACCAAGGGAACATTTCATGCAAAGATGGGCTCGATAAAGGACAGAAATGGTCTAGACCTAACAGAAGCAGAAGATATTAAGAAGAGGTGGCAAGAATACACGGAAGAACTGTACAAAAAAGGTCTTCATGACCCAGATAATCATGATGATGTGATCACTAATCTAGAGCCAGACATCTTGGAATGTGAAGTCAAGTGGGCCTTAGAAAGCATCACTATGAACAAAGCTAGTGGAGGTGATGGAATTCCAGTTGAGCTGTTTCCAATCCAAAAAGATGATGCTGTGAAGGTGTTGCACTCAATATGCCAGCAAATTTGGAAAACTCAGCAGTGGCCACAGAACTGGAAAAGGTCAGTTTTCATTCCAATCCCAAAGAAAGGCAAGGCCAAAGAATGCTCAAACTACCGCACAATTGCACTCATCTCACATGCTAGTAAAGTGATGCTCAAAATTCTCCAAGCCAGGCTTCAGCAATACGTGAACTGTAAACTCCCTGATGTTCAAGCTGGTTTTAGACAAGGCAGAGGAACCAGAGATCAAATTGCCAACATCCGCTGGATCATGGAAAAAACAAGAGTTCCAGAAAAACATCTATTTCTGCTTTATTGACTATTCCAAAGCCTTTGACTGTGTGGATCACAAGAAACTGTGGAAAATTCTGAAAGAGATGGGAATACCAGACCACCTAACCTGCCTCTTGAGAAATCTGTATACCGGTCAGGAAGCAACAGTTAGAACTGGACATGGAACAACAGACTGGTTCCAAATCGGAAAAGGAGTACATCAAGGCTGTATATTGTCACTCTGCTTATTTAACTTCTATGCAGAGTACATCATGAGAAACGGTGGACTGGAAGAAACACAAGCTGGAATCAAGATTGCCAGGAGAAATATCAATAACCTCAGATATACAGATGACACCACCCTTATGGCAGAAAGTGAAAAGGAACTCAAAAGCCTCTTGATGAAAGTGAAAGAGGACAGTGAAAAAGTTGGCTTAAAGCTCAACATTCACAAAACTATGATTATGGCATCTGGTCCTATCACTTCATGTGAAATAGATGGGGAAACAGTGGAGAGTGTCAGACTTTATTTTGGGGGGCTCCAAAATCACTGCAGATGGTGACTGCAGCCATGAAATTAAAAGACGCTTACTCCTTGGAAGAAAAGTTATGACCAACCTAGACAGTATATTCAAAAGCAAAGACATTACTTTGCCGACTAAGGTCCGTCTAGTCAAGGCTATGGTTTTTCCTGTGATCATGTATGGATGGAGAGTTGGACTGGGAGGAAGGCTGAGTGCCGAAGAATTGATGCTTTTGAACTGTGGTGTTAGAGAAGACTCTTTTGAGCCCCTTGGACTACAAGGAGATCCAACCAGTCCATTCTGAAGGAGATCAACCCTGGGATTTCTTTGGAAGGAATGATGCTAAAGCTGAAGCTCCAGTACTTTGGCCACCTCATGAGAAGAGTTGACTCATTGGAAAAGACTCTGATGCTGGGAGGGATTGGGGGTAGGAGGAGAAGGGGACAACAGAGGATGAGATGGCTGGATGGCATCACGGATTCGATGGACGTGAGTCTGAGTAAACTCCGGGAGATGGTGATGGACAGGGAGGCCTGGCGTGCTGCGATTCATGGGGTTGCAAAGAGTTGGACATGACTGAGCGACTGAACTGAAATGAACCGAACTGAACAGTTTTCTTTATATTGAGGATTGTCCTTTGGTTCAATTGTGGGTTCTGTTCTGGGATCTGGCAGGGCAATTGGTTACACAATATATCATTAGTGATAAGAAAGTCAAGTACCACCGGAGAGCAGCAACTGTCCTTATGTCTTTCTATTCTTGTGCTTACTGGTGTTGAGAATGCCAGAGAAGCATGCTTTGGACAAAACTGAGGGAACCATTTGTGTTAGAGGGAGCTGAGACCTCCCAGGAAGAGCACCCCGAGGCCTTTGGGAAAAAATATGTTCTCTGGTACAGTGACAAGCTTGAAGAAGGGTCCAGTGAACATTTTTTCAATGGTTGAACAAAAAATGAACAAATAACTACTCTAGTTTTCAAATACCCTAGATGATTTTAGACAGTTTCTCCATTCAGTGATTGGCTAAAATCCCAGAACATCAGAAAACTGAACAAAAATATAAAGTTGTAGAAAACAGAAGGGAGTCACATTCCTGCATTTCTTAATTGTTTAGTTGCTAAGTCATGTCCAACTCTTTGCAACCCCATGGACTACAGCCCACCAGGTTCCTCTGTCCATGGGATTTCCCAGGCAAGAATACTAGAGTGGGTTGCCTTTTCCTTCTCCAGGGGATCCTTCTCACTCATGAATCAAGCCTGTATGTCCTGTATTGGCAAGAGGATCCTTTACCACCAGCCACCAGGAAAGCCCATTTCTTGGTTGCCATACAATTATTTGACTGAGTGAAACAGGCTGTCTAAAGTTGTTGTACAGATTTGGAGCTGAAGAGTATTTTCACTTGAAATTATTTTGACTGATCTTATGAAGCCTTATAGTCACCACAGAATAAATCTCTGGTATTTTGATGTATCTAAGGGAGCAAGATTGGGTTTCTCAGGTGGTGCAGTGGTATGGCGTCCATCTACTAATGCAGGAGACTCTTGTTTGATCCCTGGGTTGGGAAGATCCCCTGGAGGAGGAAATGACAACCTCCTCCAGTATTCTTGCCTCCAGGAAAACTCCTTGAACAGGGGAGATTGGCAGGCTATATAGTCCATAGCATTTCTAAGAGTCAGACATGACTGTGCAACTGAGCATGCAAAAGAACAAAATGAATTTGTGGTGTATAGGGGTTCGGGTTAGCAGAAAATAAAAGTGCAAAACTTCACCCATTATTTTACAATTAAAAAAAAATGATTGCATTCTAAAACTTTCAAGAGTGAAGAATTTTGCTTTAGGTAATTTTTCCCACTGCTGTCTTTTATAAGGGCTTATAAAGTAATATAATTTTCTCCATTAGAGAAAAACACAAACTTTCTAAATTAATTTAAGCTCTCTGCTTTATTGTCCATCATCTTTGGCACATCATGTAGTAAACCTCATACTAAAAATCAGCATGTGGAGCATTATCACAATTTATAAAATCCTCTGGAGCATAACATGCAAAAACCACTTTTCACTAATCAAAGAATCACTGTAGACTTGGCTGATGATCCTATGATAAATGACCTTCATTTTTGCTCAGAAAGTATATGCTTTGTAAATATAGTATATTTCACATTATCTGAAACTCAGTATTGAGGAAAAAAGCTCTTTTTAGTCCAACAAGAGAATGAAGGATGACTTTTTACTTTTTACATTTCCATGCCTTGGAACATGCCTCTAGCAAAACTGTAGGTCTTTCTGTGTTTACATTCATAGAAGAGAAATCCTAACCCAATTAGTAAGAGTGCAAAAATCATGAATTTTGCACTTGTGATTAATTCAGAAACTTTCTTTGCAGAAACTAATTAAACCATAGAAATTTAGATAGACTGATTACAAATTTCATTTAATCCAAATCGACCAAGATTTCTAAATGTACACTATTTTTTTCCCTAGAGTTTGGAAATCCATTCATAATTCTAGCTAATAATGGTTTTGTATTGAATATTATTAATATTAAGTAGATTAAGTCATCAATAATAAACTGTTTCTATTATTAGTTTTAAAAGCTAAGTAAGAAACTCTCTTGACTTTGGTCATGATACCTAAAGAAATTTACTTATTAAGTGGGAAATTTTATCTACTTAAAGACAGATATTACTGATATTACTTTGAAATATATTAAAGAACCAAGATAAGCACCTTGGAGGACATATATTGGACAAATAGTTGGCAACCAATATTTGTGTAGGGTAAAAATGGGAAAAAATGGATTAAAAAAGTAGAAATCATTCAACACCCACATGAAAATTTAGGGGAGCATCTACCTCTAGTGGACCTAACTTCTATGTCCATGACTCCAAACAACCCAGGGGAGGTCAGAGTTCACAGAGCTCTGAGACAGTGCCATCATACCCTAGAATAGCTAAAGCCATATTCTGAGTCAGTGTCTCCTTTTGAGAGTAATATATCAGGGCAACAGTGTTATAAAATTCTGAATAATTTTTCAGAGAATTGTATTCATAAAGAAAACAAAACGTTATAAAAATGTTTCTAAGACACTAGAGATGAATATTTATGCTGTTTTATTACATTCTTTTTGTTTCAAATGATTCATCTTTCAGAAAAGGAAAAACCAAAATCCTCTAAATATGATCCCTATTGCTGAGTTGGACTATAGAACAATCATTTAAACATGCTGGCTTGCCATTTATTCTTTCAATTATTTAACAAATTATGACTGAGCAGTAACTAGGTCAGCTAAAAAGGAAGAAAGACACTGTCAAGGAGCTCACAGTTTGCAGTTAAGAAAGGGCTTCCTGGGAAATAAACTGATTAGGAAGCTATGGTTTTGCTCTTTGTTTTGCAAGCCCAGGAATTTCTGTTTTCAGTTTACCCATGGGGCTTCCTAGGTGGCCCAGTGGTAAAGAATCCATCTGTCAATGCAAGGGATACAAAATACCTGGGTTCGATCTCTGGCTCTGGAAGGCCCCCTGGAGGAGGAAATTGCAATGCACTCCAATATTTTTGCCTGGTAAATATCATGGAGAGAGGAGCCTGGTGAGCTATTATCCATAGGGTTGCAAAGAGTTGGACACAACTGGGCAGCAGGCATGATATAGCGAAGAAGGCTGAGCACTGAAGAATTGTTGCTTTTGAACTGTGGTGTTGGAGAAGACTCTTGAGAGTCCCTTGGACTGCAATGAGATCCAACCAGTCCATTCTGAAGGAGATCAGCCCTGGGATTTCTTTGGAAGGAATGATGCTAAAGCTGAAACTCCAGTACTTTGGCCACCTCATGCGAAGAGTTGACTCATTGGAAAAGACTCTGATGCTGGGAAGGATTGGGGGCAGGAGGAGAAGGGGACGACGGAGGATGAGATGGCTGGATAGCATCACTGACTCAATGGAGGCGAGTCTGAGTGAACTCCGGGAGTTGGTGATGGACAGGGAGGCCTGGCGTGCTGTGATTCATGGGGTCTCAAAGAGTCAGACATGACTGAGCGACTGAACTGAACTGAACTGAAGCTGACTTAGGAGGGTCAATGCACAAGACGCACAAATAAAGAATCTTGAAAGCATCACAATAAAAAAAATGTCTTGGTATGTATAGGGGTTCTTTCATAAAATTATTAGAGGATTTTGCAGCAGAAACATTACAAGCCAGAAGGGAGTAGGATGATACAGTCAAAGAGCTGAGAGAAAAAAAGAAAGAAAGGAAAAAAAACAAGGTTTGCCAACCAAGAATACTAAATGGAGCAAAACTGTCTTTCAAAAACGAAGGAAAAATAAGGAACTTCCCAGATAAAACCTGAGGGAACTCATCGCTGCTAGGCTTGCCTTAACAAGAGTTGCTAAAGGAAGTCTTTCAAGTTAAAATAAAAGACCCTAGGCAGGAACACTACTCTTGCCTGGAAGATCCCATGGACGGAGGAGCCTGGTAGGCTGCAGTCCATGGGGTCGCGAAGAGTCGGACACGACTGAGCAACTTCACCTTCACTTTTCACTTTTCTGCATTGGAGAAGGAAATGGCAACCCACTCCAGTTTCTTGCCTGGAGAATCCCAGGAACAGGGAAGCCTGGTGGGTTGCCATCTATGGGGTCGCACAGAGTCAGACACAACTGAAGCGACTTAGCAGCAGCAGGCAGGAACACAAAAGGATATGAAAATCTCCCTGGTAAGGGAAATATATAGATAAGTACAGAATCCTTTAATGGTTGTATATAAATCATTTTCAATTCAGATGTAGAGAATAAATTATAAAAATATACTTATAAAATATGTTAATGGTAAAAAATATGAAATTTTGACATCGATAACATAAAGGAGTGGTGAAGATTTAAAGAAGTAGAGTTGTTATGTCACTATAGTTAATTTGTTATCAGTTTAAAATTATTTTAGTTATTATACATTTTATATAATCCATATGGTAACTGTAAAGAAAATACCTGTAGAAAATGCACAAAATAAAATGAGAAAGGAATCAAAGTCCGTCATTGCATAAAAATAAAACAGAGAAAGGCAGTGAGAGGAAGAGGGGGCCACGTAATTATACGACATAGAGAAAATAATAAAATGACAATATAAGGTTCTTTTCTATCACCAATTACTTCAAATATGAATGATTTAAACTCTCCAGTCAAAGGACATAGAGTGTATGAATGGATGAAAAACAAGGTCAAATTATATGCTATTTAAAAAGACAGCATATATTTTCTTTAGATATAAGGATATGACTAGGCTGAAAGTACGGAGAAGTCAATGGCACCCCACTCCAGTACTCTTGCCTGGAAAATCCCATGGATGGAGGAGCCTGGTGGGCTGCAGTCCATGGGGTCGTGAAGAGTCAGACATGACTGAGCGACTTCACTTTCACTTTTCACTTTCACTTTTCACTTTCATGCATTGGAAAAGGAAATGGCAACCCACTCCAGTGTTCTTGCCTGGAGAATCCCAGGGGTGGCGGAGCCTGGTGGGCTGCCGTCTATGGGGTCGCACAGAGTCAGATACGACTGAAGCGACTTAGCAGCAGCAGCAGCAGCAGGCTGAAAGTAAAAGAACGGAGAAATATACATGAAGCAAATGGTAACCAAATGAGAATAGGGATGGACATACTTATATCAGACAAAATAAATTTTAAGTAAAAACTGTTATAAGATACAAAGAAAGACATTATGTAATCATATATAATCAATTCACCAGGAAGACATAATGCTTGTAAATACTTATGTTCATAGTAGCAGAGGATCCAACTACATGAAATAAACACTGACACAACTGAAGGCGGAAATAGTGAAAAGTAACAGCAGATTTCAACACTCTACTTTTATATAATGAATAGATTAATCCAATCGATAAGTGAACAGAGAACTTTCATAATGCTATAGACTGTTGAACCTAATAGACATATAGAGAATATTTCAACCAACAAGAGCAGAATAGATATTCTCATGGACACATTGAACATTCTCCACATATTAGACAACAAAACAAAATAGCTGTCCTTTCTGCCTCCTTCAGTTCAGTTCAGTCACTCAGTCGTGTCCGACTCTTTGCGACCCTATGAATCGCAGCACGCCAGGCCTCCCTGTCCATCACCAACTCCCGGAGTTTACTCAAATTCACGTCCATCGAGTCCGTGATGCCATCCAGCCATCTCATCCTCAGTCGTCCACTTCTCCTCCTGCCCCCAATCCCTCCCAGCATCAGAGTCTTTTCCAATGAGTCAACTCTTTGCATGAGGTGGCCAAAGTACTGGAGTTTCAGCTTTAGCATCAGTCCTTCCAAAGAACACCCAAGGCTGATCTCCTTTAGAATGGACTGGTTGGATCTTCTTGCAGTCCAAGGGACTCTCAAGAGTCTTCTCCAACACCAAAGTTCAAAAGCATCAGTTCTTAGGTGCTCAGCTTTCTTCACAGTCCAACTCTCACATCCATACATGACCACTGGAAAAACAACCTCCTTATATCTAGGCATATAAGGCACTTAGATATATGCCTTATATCTAGAAAAGCAGCTCCTTTCTGTCTCCTTATATCTAGTAAGAGAATCACTAGCCCACTTCAACTGGAAATGTACCAAAAAAAAAGGGGGGGGGAGGCGGTGAAATATAATTTAGTCAAGTAGGCATTTTACAAAATCACCAGTCATCCGTTAAGTGTAGAGTTCTGTGCAATATGCTCTTCATAGTCTCATTTTCACAACTGCATGTTCAACCACAGATCAAAAATATATTTTAAAAAATCAAGAAAGTTTCTGAAAGCAAAACTTGAATTTGCCCTGCACCAAGAACTATTTATTTTTATGTCAGAATTTACTATTTACTATTTATTGCAGAAGTTACCTTGTGTTTACAGCTATTTACATAGCATCTGCACTGTATTAGGCATTATATTAATAAGTAATCTAGAGATAAGTTAAAGTGTCTGGGAGGATATGTGTAGGTTATATGCAAATACCACATGATTTTGTATAAGGAGTTCGAGCATCTGTATGGGGTCCTGGAATGAGTCCCCGGGAATTTCAAAGGACAATTGCATTTTGTTCTCTTCTTTTCTCACCTTACCTATTCTCCTGGCCACCTCAGTCTTCTCTATGACTGACTACCATTTCTATATGAATAGTCCCCAACTTTATATTCCCAATTTAGATGATTATAGTCTTCAGCTATAGTCTTAGATAACCAAGATGCTGATAGACATCACCTCGATATCTCACATAATCTTCAACTTGTTCAGGCTGGATTTGTCTCTTTCATCTTTGTCTCATTTTGGTTAACAGTACCATTATGTACCTAGCACTCAAACCAGAAATCTTCTAGTCACTCCATATAGTTTTCCTTCTTACACATGTATGACTAGTGAATACTAGCTCCTATTTACTCAATTTCTCCTAAATTACTACTGCCATTATTCTGAGTCAAACCATTATCATCTGACATACAGATCAAGGCAACCACCTTTGGCCACCCTACTCTCTCCATTTGTCCCATCATTATTTGTGCTTTAAGAATAGAAACCTGATCTATTACTCTTCTACTGAAAGCCCTTCACTGATCCCCTTTAAGATAATGGGTGAAATCCAAATGTTGCATAGCATAAAGAATTCTCAGGAATCTGACTATGACCTACCTTATCTGTAATCATGTTTGTAGCATTATATTTGCTTCCTTTTTTAAGACTCAGACTGGAAGTATTTTATTATTACTCCTTCCCTGGAGGTTCTCATTCTGCAGCTGGAAGAAGAAAATCTTTCTTCTCTCTTGATGGAATCATTAGCATGTGAGACTCTAACTCCCTCTGCTTGTGTTCTTTACCCTGTAGAGAGATCCCTGCATAGTGAAAAGGAACAAACGATAAGATGCAAAACAAAGAAGAGATTAGAGACAAAGGTGGAGAAACAGTACTAACAGAAGTTGTGTCTCTGGATCCCATTGCCCTAAACATTACTGTTGACTTTTTGTAGTTCAGATTTTTCTTATATATTTAAGTTCACTTGAGCTGTATTTCTCTTGCATCAAAGGAGTACTGATTTATATATATAATTGAAGCTCATACATTCAATGTGTAGCCATAAAGTACCACATTAACACACTCCCATTATATGCCACTGTGTCTGATACATTTCCCTTCATTTTTTAAGTGAATGAGCTTGAAGAATAATCCTTCAAAATTCTGTTTAAACATTAAATCTTACCAAGTTACTTCTTGATAACTTCAGATTAAGCTGACATATTTTGAGAGGTGTATATTATATTTAAGATTATATTTTGAGAGCCTCTTCATAGATACAGAATTTTACCCTTCTATATTTATTCATATCCCTTATTAAGTGGTAAAATTTTTGAGAAGAGGGACCCTTCCTTCTTCATTTTTATCATTGATCATAGTGTCTGAGATAGAGAAAGTGAAAAATTAATATTTGTTAAATGATGGATGACTTTGCAATTTATGTTTACTATTTTAAATGGGAATTATTTTCATGCTTGGGAAAGTTTTATCAATTTGCTTTTGGACATACTTGTAGGAGCCCTCATATTATCACTTTATTTATACACTATGGAAACAAAGAAAGGAATAAATGCTATTGCTTCCATTTTATACAAAGTATAAATAAGTCAATTTATAGTATTATGTCAACATGTAAGTTAAAAAAATAAATGAGATTAAACCAAAAAGGAAATCGCCCTCAGGACATAGGTTGCTAAGCATTGTGAAGTGAGACTGATATTAACAAGAAGCAATCCAGTGGTGACTAAGCCAAGTGTTGAGGTAAAGCTTTTAGAGTAGATACTCTTATAATTATCCATTTCAAATCTAGTATGTTTAATCACTGGACTTAAGCCTCATATTCATTTTTCAAAGATTAGCAATAATAAATTGATGTACCTATACACAACTGGGGCTACTGTCATAGCTCAATTGGTAAAGAATCTGCCTGCAATGCAGGAGACCCTGGTTCAGTTCCTGGGTTGGGAAGACCCTCTGGAGAAGGGATAGGCTACCCACTCCAATATTCCTGGGCTTCCCTTATGGCTCAGCTGGTAAAGAATCTCCCTGCAATGTGGGAGACCTGGGTTCAGTCCCTGAGTTGGGAAGATCCCCTGGAGAAGGGAAAGGCTACTCACTCCAGAGTAGCCTTTTGGCCTAGAGAATTCAGTCCATGGTGTCGCAAAGAGTTGGACATGACTGAGTGACTTACACTTCCACTTTTATACACAATTGTTCATAGAAACTCTGTAACTTCCCAATTTAAGTCAGTTTTCTAATATTCAAAATAAAACTCCAAGTCAGTTTTCATGAACTTGCATCAGACAGCCTCTCTATTTCATTTTCAAATTATGTTGTATTGTTCACTTCAACCAACCTCCAAAAGCAGTTTTAGTAGCTAATAGAGTTTTGCCAAGAGGACGCACTGGTCATAGCAAACACCCTCTTCCAACAACACAAGAGAAGACTCTACACATGGACATCATCAGATGGTCAACACTGAAATTAGATTGATTATATTCTTTGCAGCCAAAGATGGAGAAGCTCTATACAGTCAGCAAAAACAAGACTGGGAGCTGACTGTGGCTCAGATCATGAACTCCTTATTGCCAAATTCAGACTTGAGTTGAAGAAAGTAGGGAAAACCACTAGACCATTCAGGTATTACCTAAATCAAATCCCGTATGACTATACAGTGGAAGTGAGAAATAGATTTAAGGGCCTAGATCTGATAGATAGAGTGCTTGATGAACTATGGATGGGGGTTCATGACATTGTACATGAGACAGGATCAAGACCATCCCCATGGAAAAGACATGCAAAAAAACAAAATGGCTGTCTGGGGAGGCCTTACAAATAGCTGTGAAAAGAAGAGAGGCAAAAAGCAAAGGAGAAAAGGAAAGATATAAGCATCTGAATGCAGAGTTCCAAAGAATAGCAAGAAGAGATAAGAAAGCCTTCCTCAGTGATCAGTGCAAAGAAATAGAGGAAAACAACAGAATGGGAAAGACTAGAGATCTCTTCAAGAAAATTAGAGATACCAAGGGAACATTTCATGCAAAGATGGGCTCGATGAATGACAGAAAATGTACGGGCCTAACAGAAGCAGAAGATATTAAGAAGAAGAGGCAAGAATACACGGAAGAACTGTACAAAAAACCTCTTCATGACCCAGATAATCATGATGATGTGATCACTCACCTAGAGCCAGACATCTTGGAATGTGAAGTCAAGTGGGCCTTAGAAAACATCACTATGAACAAAGCTAGTGGAAGTTATGGAATTCCAGTTGAGCTGTTTCCAATCCAAAAAGATGATGCTGTGAAAGTGTTGCAGTCAATATGCCAGCAAATTTGGAAAACTCAGCAGTGGCCACAGGACTGGAAAAGGTCCGTTTTCATTCCAATCCCAAAGAAAGGCAATGCAAAAGAATGCTCAAACTACCACACAGTTGCACTCATCTCACACACTAGTAAAGTGATGCTCAAAATTCTCCAAGCCAGGCTTCAGCAATATGTGAACCGTGAAATTTCAGATGTTCAAGCTGGTTTTAGGAAAGGCAGAGGAACCAGAGATCAAATTGCCAACATCCTCTGGATCATGGAAAAAACAAGAGTTCCAGAAAAACATCTATTTCTGCTTTATTGACTATGCCAAAGCCGTTGACTGTGTGGATCACAATAAACTGTGGAAAATTCTAAAAGAGATAGGGATACCAGACCACCTGACTTGTCTCTTGAGAAACCTATATGCAGGTCAGGAAGCAACAGTTAGAACTGGACATGGAACAACAGACTGGTTCCAAATAGGAAAAGGAATATGTCAAGACTGTATATTGTCACCCTACTTATTCAACTTATATGCAGAGTACATCATGAGAAATGCTGGGCTGGAAGAAGCACAAGCTGGAATCAAGATTGCTGGGAGAAATATCAGTAACCTCAGATATGCAGATGACACCACCCTTATGGCAGAAAGTGAAGAGGAACTCAAAAGCCTCTTGATGAAAGTGAAAGAGGAGAGTGAAAAAGTTGGCTTAAAGCTCAACATTCAGAAAACGAAGATCATGGCGTCTGGTCCCATCACTTCATGGCAGATAGATGGGGAAACAGCAGAAACAGTGTCAGACTTTATTTTTTGGGGCTCCAAATCACTGCAGATGGTGATTGTAGCATGAAATTAAAAGACGCTTACTCCTTGGAAGAAAAGCTAAGACCAGCCTAGGTGAAGGTGAAGTCGCTCAGTCGTGTTTGACTCTTTGCGACCCCGTGGACTGTAACCTACTAGGCTTCTCCATCCATGGGATTTTCCAGGCAAGAATACTGGAGTGGATTGCCATTTCCTTCTCCAGGGGAACTTCCCGACCCAGGGATCGGACCCAGGGATCGAACCCGTGTCTCCCGCATTGGCGGCAGACGCTTTAACCTCTGAGCCACCCAACCTAGACAGCATATTAAAAAGCAGAGACATTGTTTTGCCAACAAAGGTCCGTCTAGTCAGGGCTATGGTTTTTCCAGTGGTCATGTATGGATGTGAGAGTTGGACTGTGAAGAAAGCTGAGCGCTGAAGAATTTATGCTTTTTAACTTTGGTGTTTGAGAAGACTCTTGAGAGTCCCTTGGACTGCAAAGAGATCCAACCAGTCCATTCTAAAGGAGATCAGTCCTGGGTGTTCATTGGAAGGAACGATGCTAAAGCTGAAACTCCAGTACTTTGGCCACCTCATGCAAAGAGTTGACTCATTGGAAAAGACTCTGATGCTGGGAGGGATTGGGGACAGGAGGAGAAAGGGACGACCAAGGATGAGATGGCTAGATGGCATCACTGACTTGATGGACGTAAGTTTGAGTGAACTTCAGGAGTTGGTGATGGACAGAGAAGCCTGGCGTGCTTCAATTCATGGGGTCACATAGAGTCGGACATGACTGAGCGACTGAACTGAACTGAATATTGTTTTAGTTTACTTGAGATAAAATAGGACTTCCCTGGTGGCTCAGATGGTAAAGCTTCTGTCTACAATGTGAGAGACCTGGGTCGATCCCTGGGTCGGGAATATTCCCTGGAGAAGGAAAGGCAACCCACTCCAGTACTCTTGCCTGGAAAATCCCATGGACGGAGGAGCTTGGTGCAGGCTACTGTCCATGGCATTGCAAAGAGTTGGGCATGACTGAGTGACTTCACTTTCACTTTCTTTTGAGATAAAACAATCTCTAAATTGATAAATAGATGTACATAATTCTAGTCAACTAGATTGATAGCAAGTAATTGTAAACAGTATTTTTAATTCTAATAGAAATATATATATATATATGCTTAGTTGATCAGTCATGTCCAACTCTTTGTGACTCCACAGACTGTAGCCGGCCAGGCTCCTGTGTCTGTGGGAATTCTCCAGGCAAGAATACTGGAGTGGATTGCCATGCCCTCTCCCAGAGGATCTTCCCAATTCAGGGATCAAACTCCGGCTTCCCGCATTGCAGGGATATTCTTTACTAACTGAGCTACCAGGGAAACCCAAGAATACTGGATTGGGTAGCTTATTCCTTCTTCAAGGAATCTTCCCAACCCAGGAATCAAACTGGGTTCTCCTTCATTGCAGGCAGATTCTTTATCAGCTGAGCTACCAGGGAAGCTCACATATATATGAATATGTATGTATATATTCAAAAGTTTTTTATAATTTTAAAATATTGTCCTTTGTCTCTTTAAAGTTTATTTTAATTTATTCACTTTAATTGGAGGCTAATTACTTTACAATATTGTATTGGTTTTTGCATACATTGACATGAATCCACCACGGGTGTTAAAGCCAGGTTGCTTTAACAAAAATACTGGGTGGCTTATAAACAACAGCAATTCATTTCTCACAGTTGCAGAGGTGGGAGTCCTATGATCCAAGCTGGTAGGTTTTAAGTTTGGTGAGGACCTGCTTCTGGTTCATAGATAACTATCTTCTCACTGAAGCAGAAGGGGAGCAAGAGAGCTCTCTGAGGTCTCTTTTGTAAGGGCACTGATCCCATTCATGAAGGCTCCATCCCCGTGACCTAATCACCTGCCATGGGCCCCACCTCCAAAAACCATCCCCTTGAGAGTTAGGCTTCATATATGAATTTTGGGGAGCATAAACATTCAGTCCTTAGCAGTTTCTGATCTATCATTTACTGAGAAAGCTGCATTAAACTCTCCCCCCCCTCATATATATGGGTTGCTGAATGAGTATTATCATTCTGTCAGTTTTAAATTTTATACATTTTGAAGCAATGACATTGAATGAAAAGATTTTTGACATTTTATGTTTCAAGATAATTGTTCCTTTTATTCCTATAGTGACCATCTTTCTCCCCAGCAGCAAATATTCAAGGATACATCATCATAATAGCAAATGATTATTTAGTGCTTCATATTTCCAGATGGGCTTCCCTGGTGGCTCAGTGGTAAAGAATCCACCTGCAGTGCAGAAGATATGGGTTTGATCCCTCAGTTGGGAAGATTCCCTGGAGAAGAAAATGGCAACCCACTCCAATATACTTGCCTAGGAAATCCCACTGACAGGAGCCTGGTGGGCTACATTCCGTAGCATCACAGAGTCTGGCATGACTTAGTGACTAAACCAACCACCATACACATATGCAGGTTTACAGATGTTTTTAGCCCAGTAACACAATGCAGTGCTGAGTTTGATGTAATCATAACATAAAGTTTTCTACATTGATTTTCAAAAAAAGCTGTGAATCAAATCAGTTCTTTCACTCATCTGTACTCAACATCATTGTATCCATTTTCCTTTCTTTGAGGTTTTTAGCCAAAAAAGAAAAAAATATCTAGGACCATCTGATTTTAATCCTGTAGCCAGAGATGACCATTTACATCAGGGAACTTTGATTCTTTCCTATTGTTGCTGTTCTTCAGTTACTCAGTCATGTCCAGCTCTTTGTGACCTTTTGGACTGTAGCACTCCAGGCTTTCCTGTCCTTCACTATCTCCTGGAGTTTGCTCAGAATCATGTCTATTGAGTGGGTGAGGCTGTTTAACCATCTCATCCTCTGTCATCACTTTTCCTTTTCCTATAGGAAAGCTGAAAATCTTTGGGAAAGCCATTTATAAAACATAACATAACATTTCATTTTATTTTACCTGACAATTTGTTCCATTCCTTAGATATGTAGTTCTGATCAAACTGATAAATTCTTCCACCAACCCCATAACCTTCATTCTACTCAATGCGGTTTTGACTTGGCCTAAGATTTTATATCTCCTATAGCTCTGTGGGATAGTTTGGAATTGTATATTCAAATAAGGGTTTTTTTTTTTTTTTTTTTTTTTTGGTTTGAAGGTATCAGAAAAATCTATAACCTATTTGAACTAAATAGTAACTATTGTCTCATGGGACTTAGAGTTCTAGGAACAAAGCTAACTTCAGATACAGCTGCATCCTGGAAATCAGAAACTGTCATTAGGGTTCTCCTGTACTATTTTGCTTGTCTCTACTTAATTTCAATCTGCAGGCAGGGACTCTTCTTGTGATAGTCAGAATGACTTTCTGGACTCCCTCTTAGCTCAAGTGTAAAGCATTAGGAAACCCTATGACTGGCTCCACTAAAGTCATATGACCACATTGGAATAACCAGCCTTGGTCAAACCCTGTATATCCTGTGCCTAAGGGAAGCCATGATATGCTTTTCCAAAAGAAAAGAAAAAACAGGATGATATAAACAAAGAGGAGGAAATGGAAGCCCATTCCAGTATTCTTGTCATCGACAGAGGAGCCTGGTAGACTGCAGTCCATTGGGTCGCAAAGAATCAGACATGACTGTGCACTCATGCATAAGCAAAGACAGGGTATAGTATATGCCCTGTGATGACAAAATCATAGCTTTTATAAGATTACTGTACTAGAAAACATTTGTTTTATCTGTGCAGCCCATATATCATGAACAAAATGGTACAAAGAATAATGTTAAAAACAATCAGTTGGAGGAAAGATTGTTTAGGAAATCTATACACTCTTTTTTACTTATAAGATGTTTTAACGTCTTGTACAAGATTTTGAAAAACAAACAAACAAACAAAAACTCATGGTCTCAGAGGTGCTCTTAAAATTTACCTGATGAAAATTTATATCGGTATAACATTTCTGGAAAACATTTTTGCCAATTTGTAACCAAGATATTTAAAGACCTAATAATACTTAACCTAGGTATTTTTCTGCTTCTAGATATACACCCTAAGGATAAATTGGAAATAAGACAAATATGTATCAGATGTTAGTCATAGAGCATCAGTCATTAGAATCGGTGAAACATTGTTAAGTTCAGTTCAGTTCAGTCGCTCAGTTGTGTCCAACTCTTCACAACCCCATGGACTGCAGCACACCAGGCCTCCCTGTCCATCACCAACTCGTGGAGCCTGTGCAAACTCATGTGTATCAAGTCGGTAATGCTATCCAACCATCTCATCCTCTGTGGTCCCCTTCTCCTCCTGCCTTCAATCTTTCCCAGCATCAGGGTCTTTTCCAGTGAGTTAGTTCTTTTCATCAGATGGCCAAAGCATTGGAGTTTCAGCTTCAGCATGAGTCCTTCCAATGAATATTCAAGACTGATTTCCTCTAGGATTGACTGGTTTGATCTCCTTGCAGTCCTAGGGACCCTCAAGAGTCTTCTCCAACACCACAGTTCAAAAGCATCAATTCTTCGGTGCTCAGCCTTCTTCACAGTCCAACTCTCACATCCATACATGACTACTGGAAAAACCATAGCTTTGACTAGACGACTTTTGTTGGTAAAGTGTCTCTGCTTTTGAATATGCTGTCTAGGTTGGTCATAGCTTTTCTTCCAAGGAGCAAACGTCTATTAATTTCATGGCTGCAGCACTATCTGCAGCAATTTTGGAGCCCAAGAAAATAGTCTGTGTATGTTTCAACTGTTTCCCCATCTATTTGTCATAAAGTGATAGGAACAGATGCTATGATCTTAGTTTTCTGAATGCTGAGTTTTAAGCCTACTTTTTCACTCTCCTCTTTCATCTTAGAAAGATTAAATGTACTACAGTAGAAGATGGTTAAAAAAATTCATAGCATATTCCAAATAGTGGAATGTTATGCAACCATTATAACTTAAATGAAATGAAAATGCTCATATAAAAACCAGATTTGAAACTATTTAATACAAATTTAATCTTTATTTGGCATTTGTAAATAGTTGTATTTATAGAGTTACACAAAAATTTCAAAATTTTTTCCCTGGTGATCAAGATTACATGTGGTTTCACATTCTTTTTTTTTTTTTTGAAGCACATGATCTATTGTTACCATTGATTTTTTTAAAGAAAAATCTTTGTTCCTAAAAAAACGTATCTTATTTAAAACTCAATATCCAAAAAGCAAAGATCATGGCATCTCGTCCCATCACTTCATGGCAAATATATGGGGAAACAATGGAAACAGTGACAGACTTTATTTTCATGACTGCAGCCATGAAATTAAAAGACACTTGCTCCTTGGAGGAAAAGCTATGACCAACCTAGACAGCATATTAAAAAGCAGAGACATTACTTTGCCAACAAAGGTCGTCTAGTCAAAGCTATGGTTTCTTCTAGTCGTCATGTATGGATGTAAGAGTTGGATGATAAAGAAAGCTGAGCACTGAAGAACTGATGCTTTCGAACTGTGGCATTGCAGAAGACTCTTGAGAGTCCCTTGGATTGCAAGGAGATCAAACCAGTCCATCCTAAAGGAAATCAGTCTTGAATATTCATTGGAAAGACTGATATTGAAGCTGAAGCTCCAATACTTTGGCCATCTGATGCGAAGAATTGACTCATTGGGAACGACCCTGATGCTGGGAAAAATTGAAGGCAAGAGGAGAAGGGGATGACAGACTGAGGTGGTTGGATGGCATCATTGGCTCAATAGACATAAATTTGAGCAAGCTCTGGGAGTTGGTAGTGGACAGGGAAGCCTGACGTACTGCAGTCCATGGGGTTGCAAAGAGTCGGACAAGACTGAGCAACTGAACTGAACTGAATTGACTATTAGACACTATGAATTAATAATTTTAGGTGCCTTGTTAGTAGCTATGTTACAATGACAATATAACTAACTTCTTCCCACAGAGCTCAGTGCAACAGAGAATATCTAAGAACTGCTCAGATAACATGACATATTTAAGCGTATTGGTAAACCATCAGGGAGAAAGCCACTCGGCCTCCTAAATGGTGCCAAAATATGTCAGCTTCCTGAGGTCCAGGACAGGGTCCACTGTATCCAGCACAGTGGCTAACACATACTCGATACTCATGAAATTGCTCATCATACACATTTTCTCATCCATGCAAAATAACAACTCAGCTAATTATAGCCGATAACTATGAATACAACTCACTGGCTACCTGTGTCTTTGAAATCTCTAAATGCTGGCACATATGAAGAGAGGCAAGTTAGTTGGCTTTTATGGAGAAAGGGATGATGCGATATGAGACCTGGAGGTACTCCTGGAGACTAGCCCTTTCTGATGCTGTGAAGTGATTGTCATACAAATGGCACTGAAATGATAACTGCACCTCACTAACATCAAACAAAAGCAGTCTCTGGATTTTCTGACCAGAAATAATTCAGCAGGTGTAGGCAATACACTCATATTGGCATTTGTAAGTTCTTACATGTGGTAATAAACATTGGGAAGCAGCCATGCCCGTTGTCTTGGGGATGGTGGAACCATAGTTATTGGATTTATGGTGTTCCAGGTCCAAGCACAAACTACCTCCTTGCCTTAAGTACACGCAGGGATTCTTGGTAATATGTAGGGTCAGAATGGAGCTTACATAAACCTGCTTTCCATTGACTTTTACTCTTGCATTTGGTTCTTCAAAGAAACTGAAAGTGACTAAAAGCGGTAAATAAAACTTGTGGCTAGATCACAGCTATGCAGTTGTTTGGCAAAGGTTAGGCACACTGAAAACCAGGTCACTTTTCACTCCAATCTCAAAGAAAGGCAATACTAAAGAATGTGCAAACTACCACACAATTGCACTCATCTCACACACTAGTAAGTTCAGTCACTCAGTCGTCTCCGACTGTGACCCCATGAATCACAGCATGCCAGGCCTCCCTGTCCATCACCAACTCCTGGAGTTCACTCAATATTATGTCCATCGAGTCGATGATGCCATCCAGCCATCTCATCCTCTGTCGTTCTCTTTTCCTCCTGCCCCTATTTCTTCCCAGCATCAGAGTCTTTTCCAGTGAGTCAACTCTTCTCATGAGGTGGCCAAAGTACTGGAGTTTCAGCTTTAGCATCATTCCTTCCAAAGAACACCCAGGACTGATCTCCTTTGAATGGACTGGTTGGAACCAACCTATACAGCAAATTAAAAAGCTGAGACATTACTTTGCCAACAAAGGTCCATCTAGTCAAGGCTATGGTTTTTCTAGTAGTCATGTATGGATGTGAGAGTTGGATGATAAAGAGCGCTGAGAACTGAACAATTGATGCTTTTGAACTGTGTTGGAGAAGACTCTTGAGAGTCCCTTGAACTGCAAGGAGATCCAACCAGTCCATCCTAAAGGAAATCAGTCTTGAATATTCATTGGAAGGACTCATGCTGAAGCTGAAACTCCAATACTTTGGCCACCTGATGCGAAGAACTGACTCACTGGAAAAGACCCTGATGCTGGGAAAGATTGAAGGTGGGAGGAGAAGGGGAAGACAGAGGATGAGATTGTTGGATGGCATCACTGACTCAGTAGACATGAATTAGAGCAAGCTCTGGGAGTTGGTGATGGACAGGGAGGCCTGGTGTGCTGCAGTCCGTGGGGTGGCAAAGAATTGGACATGACTGAGTGACTGAACTGAACTGAACTGAGGTACATTGAGTGAATAGCAAAAGGAAAACAACCTAGGAATCTATAGATTGAAAAGATTTAAATGCATTTTTTTCTAGCGTGTACCTTTATATAGCTTCTTTTAATAGTAGGATAGCTGGTGTGCAGGGTTGCATGTTATAGGGATATTTGGTATAGACGACAATTAAGAGAAATGTCACCAAATACTCCTTGGAGTAAAGCCCAATACTCATTCTCTTTATTTAACAGATTCTCAGTGCGCATAGCAGAGTTGAGATGTCTCAACCTTCACTTACGGGTTTGGAACAAAATTGAGAGTGGGATCATTAGATATCAACAGGGTGAAGAAAAACAGAGCTGCCGAGGTTTCAGTGGTTTACCACTCATCTCTTGACCTGTATTTAAACCACAACATCCTGCTGGTCAGGCTACAGTGGGAATGCTTGGAGTTACCCTGAACAGGACAAGGAGGGAATATGTGAACAATATTAATGCACAATGTCTGAAGTCTACAAAGTTAATTTCCCCCCAAGGCTTATGGTCGTGAGGTAGAGTGAAGGAAACAGAAAATAAAAGTGGAAGTTACTTTGGCAGGTAATGGATCACGGGGAGAAAAGCCATCATGCCTCTTCTGTAGGAATGCTGCTTCCTGAAGGACCTCCTAAGACCTCTGTTGGACACTGGGGTCCCTATGGCTTTGGCCACACAGAGGATGCTAATGCAATGACAGCCAAGCAGACAGGGGAAAAAGTGAGAAAATGAGTACACTCAGCCTTGAGTCCTCCACGAGCTGTCCTTGCTTTGCTCAGAATCACTCTATCATCTCTTTTGAGAGGTTCCCATCTTGGAAAATCTCAGTGGTTCACTAATAGTAGTGGTTGGCAAACTGGACTGCTTCTGGGTGACTTGTTAAAGCATCCATTTCTGGGCCCTTCCCTGAAGATTTGATTAAAAAGCTCTGTCGTGGGACTTGAAAATTTGCATTTTTAAGTTGCCAGTTGATAATGGTCTTGGTTCTGGCAGCAAACTTTGAGACCCACTGCCTTACAGGATGCTAGGAGGTGTTTGCAGGTGGCTTTGATTTGGTGGAGATCTGTTTTTGCCTCAGCTTCCCTGATACTATGAAAAAGCAAGGAAGAAAAAGTAAGTAAAAAGTAAACATGTAAATATTCAGTAATTCCTTGGAGTATGACAACTGGCAGCATTGCCTGTTGCCAGGGTCCAGCTCCGGTGGATCCAGGGAATATGAAGGATGGACGGCGTTGGCGAGGAAAACTTGTTTATTAATATAAGATTAGATTAAGAAACAATAGTGTAGTAGGAAAATTAAGTGGAGAAAGAGGGCTGAATAACTTGGATTATGCGGAAGACCAATAAAATTCCAGACAAGGAATTTGCACCATCTACGTTGGGCCACCAGTGCTCACTTGAATATCTAAGAGTGCCTCGCCTTAGGCTCCCTTCCACGCAGGTCTTAACAGCCAGGGCAAGTAAGTAGACTTGGTGAGCCTCCGCACCCCAGATGGGAATCCAGCCTGAAATTAAAGTAAAGAGGAAAAGGAGGGAGAGAGAGAGAGACATGGGGGAAACCAGTCCAGCGACTGGCTCCGGCCCCTACTGTCTAGAAAGGCCTTTTATACCTTTTTTTGATTGTACATAGAGATCAATGGGTAATACAAAATTATGCAGTGTTAGCAGTCCAGACTCTTATCAAAACCAGGCTTTTCTCTCTGCATACCTAATTGTATACACAAGTCTTAGGTGATTTACATCATCTTCTGGCCAGAAAGGGCCAATTAACATTTTACAGCCTTTTTTCTGATAAGGGTTTGTCAACCAGAAGACTTATTTGTGTTGATCTTCCCAAGGTTTGGTGCCACTCTCAGAAAGCACTAAATAAAGTTACATTCTTACATAGCAAAGATACAGCAACTTATAACAAGTAAAGTGATTTACAACAAAAGAGAAGCAATTAACTCAAAAGTCTAGTGTTGCTAACATCAAAACCACCATATATCCTTTTCTATATCCCGTTCACATTGATCAACATCCTCCCAGGTGCCTAAAAGATAAAGAATATGGAGGCCTGGCAGCAGTCATTGAGTCAACAGTGAAAACCTTCTACCAATATAATTTTTAACTCTTTAGAAAAGGCTCTGTATCTTTAAGATGCTTTTAAGCTTTGTGCCTCTCGCAGTTGGGGGCTGTAAGCAATTCACAAGCTGTAAGAGGTCGGGGGAACTTGTTAGGCAAGCTAGAGAGCTATCAGAGGGGGTTTAACTGAAACATCCCTTTCAAATGCAGAAGACTAAAGCCCTGAGTTGACTTTTTTCCAGAGAATATCAGAAAAGTGGAAAAGCAGAGTACAAAAGCTGGCAGATTTTTTTTTGGGGGGGTACATGCTCAGGAAATTCCGGGGGGAGCCTGAAGTCTGATCACGCCTTGTGTACATCAGCTTCCTTCCTCATGACCTTGTCATGGGCGGGATTCCTCACACTGGCTCCCGGCAGCCTGTGATATGTTTTGTTCTATTTCATTTGTCCATTGGGAATATGCAAATGATAACACTCTAATGGTAGAAAGTGAAGAGGAAGAGCCTCCTGACGAGGGTGAAAGAGGAGTGTGAAAAAGCTGGCTTAAAACTCAGCGTTCAAAAAATGAAGATCATGGCATCCAGTCCCATCACGTCATGGTAAATAGAAGGGGAAGAAATGGAAGCAGTGACAGATTTTATTTTCTTGGGCTCCAATATCACAGTGGATGGTAACTGCAGCCATTAAATTAAAATATACTTGCTCCTTGGAAGAAAAGCTATTACAAACCTAGTAAAAGCAAAAGTCAGTTTTGTCTGACTCTTTGAGACCCTACGGACTGTAGTCTGCCAGGCTCCTCTGTCCATGGAATTCTAAAGACAAGAATACTGGAGTTGGTTGCTGTTCCTTTTTCCAGGGAATCATCCCAATTCAGGAATTGAACCAGAGTATCCTGTGTTGCATGCAGATTCTTTACTGCTTGAGCTACCAGGGAAACTCTAGACAGCATATTAAAAACAGAGACATCACTTTGCCAACAAAGGTCCATATAGTCAAAGCTGTGGTTTTTTCCAGTACTCATTTATGGATGTGAGAGTTGGACCATAAAGAAAGCTGAGGTCTGAAGAACTGATGCTTTCAGTTCTTGTGGTGCTGGAGAAGACTCTTGAGATTCCCTTGGACAGCACGGAGATCAATTGAGTCAATCCTAAAGAAATCAAGCCTGAATATTCATTGGAAAGACTGATGCTGAAGCTGAAACTCTAATACTTCGGCTGACTGATGCAAAGAACTGATTCATTGGAATAGCCCATGATGCTGGGCAAGGTTGAAGGCAAAAAAAGGGGGGCTGCAGAGGATGAGATGGTTAGATAGCATCACTGAATTTGAGCAAAGTCCGAGAAATAGTGAAGGACAGGGCAGTCTGGTGTGCTATAGTCTATGTGGTAGCAAAGAATTGGACACGACTTAGCAACTGAACAACAACAAATTCTGCTGTCTCACCCCTCTATCATGACAGTTTTTCTAGCTTCCCATCTCAAATGGCAGGACCAGATTACTGGAGGCTTGTAATGTCAAATCTCCAATCTTCCCTGTAAAGCTATTGCTATGCCACCAGAGCAGCAAAGAAAATTCAATGTGAATAACTGGCAAAGATTATACATTTCTCAAGAGACTCTGATGCATTTTTTGCACAACCAGCTTAATTAAGAATCCTTGGCAGTATATTAACCACAAGCTTATGGATCTCAATATGCCAATCAAACATAATGAGATGAATGCAAATGTCAAAGTACAGATTCTTTGCCTAGGAAGTTCCAAAGGCTTAAAGCTGTGTCTTCAGTCACTTGTCAGAAAGCAATGGGAATAGCTGGGCCTGGTGAGGCTGGGGTTTGCCCATTAAAATTTAAATATATATGACATGACCTCCAGGGCGGAGGTATGCTGTTCCCCATGGGATTTCAGGGTATGAGAATGAAGATAAAAGTCTTTGGCTTACAAACTCACATTAAGCTAACAACAGCAACAACAGTAGTAACATACCCCAAGATACTTCCAGAGAATAGGCCCATAAGTCAGGAGCCAAAATCAAAACCTGCATCCAGGTTTGCCTCTATAAGATAACAGACAAGTCAAATGACAGCTCTGTGTCTGAATATCTAATAAAATAGAAATAATAGTAGCTGCCTGTATTTGTTTCATAATAATTCATATCAGAAAAAAAGACCAGTACATTTGATTATATTAATTTGTCTTCTTAATGACTGCACTAACAAATAGCTACACTATAGAACTGTTATCTACTTGGTGTAGCTGATTCTTGGCTAGATTGGATGATCTATTAACAGTTGAACAACTTGAAACTTAAAACAGGCTAACAGATGGTTGTTAACCTGGGGGTGTTTCCCATCCTTACTCAAGACCTGAATTGAAAGTACAGTGATCACATTTATGTGTGACACAAATTTGGAAGGGATGGGTAATATTTTCTATGAATGAATCAGGAGCCAAATACATTTTCTTTTTAATTTGGCTATAAGGTGAATTTAGTCAGTTGCACTTTGATAGAGGAAATATAAGGATCTTCACGAAGATAAAAAAAAGGAAATTCAAACAACAAATTCCACCCTATGGATAGGTGACTTAATATTTTAGGTGGAAGAGACTTTAAAATTTCACTACGAAGCATTAGTGTGTTTCAGATTCCAAGACAGTTAATGTGACTTTTGTTGTCTTTAATGGATTATAATGTACAGAATGAAAGAAGTGATGATGTTGCTGTAAACTAGCCAATCTCTGGAGTATCCTTCTTAGCTCTGGATACCACGCTGTTGAGTAGAGACAAGCAATCAGGTCAAGGAGAGAATGGTTTCACATAAGGTGCAGTTGAACCAAAAGGGAGTTTGCCCTTAAATGCAAACTGAAGAAGAACAAGATCTCTGGTTTAAAGTACTTGAAAGATAGTCATGATGGTAAAATGCTGTGCCCCCTAGATCTAATTTTCTCATGCTCTTTCTTAATCTCCATCTTTTTGTATTTTGCTTTATATTCTGAAGAGTTACACAATTTTATCTATCAGAATTTTTATTTCTATTAATGTATTTTTAATTCTCAAGAGTTCTTCTTTGTTTTCTGAAAGTTCTGTCTTAGAGCATCTTGTTTTTCATTTTATGAGTAAAATTTATCTCTTTGAGAAAAATTTAGCTTAATATTCTCTGCACTATCTTTCTCCTCCAAGTTCCTTTTTGTATCCTCACTTTGAATTGATCTGGACTCATTCTTTCATGTTAGAATCTTTCCTAAAAATAAAGGCTGGGATGTCCTTTCAAATTCTAGAGTCAGTCTGTTAGATCAGGTTCCCTGGGAAATAGATTGTATAGTAAGTTTATTTGGGATTTTCTTGGGATCAACACCTGAGTGGGAGAGAGAGAAATTTGGTAGAAATATTGTTTCAATCAATTACCAAGGAATAACAGGGAAAGCTCTGGTACTGGGAGGACACTTCAGAGATATACTAAATTGAGGCAAGTGTCTGGATTTGGGTTTTCCTCTGGGAAAGATTGTAAGTAAGTGTTGGTCGCTCAGTCATGCCTGACTCTTTGCGACCCCATGGACTGCAGCCCACCAGGCTCCTCTGTCCATGAGATTTTCCAGGCAAGGATACTGGAGTGGGTTGCCATTTGAAGATTGTAATCATCTACAAATCACTGGATTGAGTTTGTCCTCTGGGCAAGGCAGCTGTCTTCATTTGGGGTGATTTCCAGAAAGGAAATCAGCTATGATCCATAAGCCACTAATGCGTCCAGCAACTGGGAGAATCGCCTCAGTCCTGAAGGGTGAATCCAGAATGCACAACAGCAAGGCAATTAAATGCTGTGATGTGCATGAGGTTAGGCAAATGGTAGACATCACCACAAGGTGATCATTCTGGGGGAGAGGCCACTTAGGGAGATTCTTGTCAGTCTCAGAGATCTTTCCCTCGGGCTGTTAAATGTCCACGGATGAAACTGGGGAAAGAGTTGGGTGGTGGCTACTGTGCTAGAAGACCATCTGAGGGGCTCAGTGTTCAATATGCAGATCTACACTTAATCCCTTGTCTTCAGAAGGTGCTTCACAGTCCTCTGTGCCTGGTGTCCAAGTGACAATCTTTATGGTTCAACATCTTCAGAAAGTAAATGCATATGCCTGGGTGGGTAGGAGGACAATTCACTGGCTTTATGAGGTGAGAGAGAGAATCTGGGTATCTGAATTTTTTTAAAACAACCTTTCAATAAATTCTCATTTTCAGCACTATATCACACCTCAGATGTACCTGAGCCTTTCCATGGTTTATCTTCCCCCTTGCAGATTTAGAACTCAGTTTCTCTATTCTGCCAAATCATCTTCCAAGGTTTCATTAACATCCCTGGCTTTTGCGGGATTTTTCAAAAGCAATTCTTTACTTGTTTTATTTGGGTTTTGGTGATGAAGAAGGGGATAAATTGGTTGCTTATTACTTCATGTTTGACTTTAGTTACAATAATTACTTTCTATAAGACACCATGTGTTATTTCAAGAGGTGACGTTTCTTAATCACCGCAGGTGCTCAAGCAGAGAATGGACAATCACTCAAGAGGAATGCTGACAGGATTCTTGCCTTATTGGAATTAGGAGATCATGTCACCTAATCCTGGGGCTTCCCTTGTGGCTCAGCCAGTAAAGAATTCGCCTGCAATGTGGGAGACCTGGGTTTGATCCCTTGGTTGGGAAGATCCCCTGGAGAAGGGAAAGACTACCCATTCCAGTATTCTGACCTGGAGAATTCCATGGACTGTATAATCCATGGGGTTGCAAAGAGTCAGACAGGAGTGAACGGCCTTCACTCACTCACTGACCCAATCCTGAGCTTCTACAGTTCCACATAATATAGGAGAAACAACTTTATTATAGGAAATGGTACCTGATAGTCAAAGAACAAGACTCTGTGTATTAAACTTCTTCATTTGATAAACAGGCTTAATATTTGATTTTTCTTCTATTTACCATCTGGGTCAAGTTCACAATACTACTCAACACAATTTATTCCCATCAATCAGATGTACCTACTAATGTCTGAATATCAGCAGTGAGAATAATTAACCAACCCCCCAGGTGAGATCATATATACATAAGAAGAAAAAAATGAATTGCAATTTCAGTTGTGTATATAGACTCATTAATGGGTAAGTTAGTCAAAGTGATCAGTGGCCATGGAACTCACTTCTGGGCTATTTATTCTCTAGAAAGGCTTCTCTGGTAGATCTGATGGTAAAGAAAGTGAAAGTCGCTCAGTCGTGTCCGACTCTTTGTGACCCCATGGATTATACAGTCCATGGAATTCTCCAAGCCAGAAAAGCAGAGTGAGTGGGTATCCTTTCTCTTCTCCAGGGGATCTTCCCAACCCAGGGGATCAAACCATGGTCTCCTGCATTGCAGGCAGATTCTTTCCCAGCTGACCCACAAGGGAAGCCCAAGGATACTAGAGTGGGTAGCCTATCCCTTCTCCAGGGGATCTTCCTGACCCAGGAATCGGACTGGGGTCTCCTGCATTGCAGGTGGATTCTTTACCAACTAAGCTATCAGGGAAGCCCTCAGATGGTAAAGAATCTGCCTGCAGTGCAGGAGCCTGAAATGCAGGAGACCTGGCTTTGATCCCTGGATCCAGATGATCCTCTGGAGGAGGGAATGGCAACCCACTCCAGTATTCTTGCCTGGAGAATTCCATGGACAGAAGAGCCTGGTGGCTACAGTCCATGGGGTCACAGAGAGTCAGACACGAGTAAGTAGCTAACACACAAACACACACACACACTTTCACTTCAGTTCAGTCGCTCAGTCGTGTCCGACTCTTTGCAACCCCATGGACTGCAGCACGCCAGGCCTCCCTGTCCATCACCAACTCCCAGAGTCCACCCAAACCCATGTCCATTGAGTTGGTGATGCCATCCAACCATCTCATCCTCTGTCGTCGCCTTCTCCTGCCCTCAATCTTTCCCAACATCAGGGTCTTTTCAAATGAGTCAGCTGTTCGCATGAGGTGGCCAAAGTATTGGAGTTTCAGCTTCAGCATCAGTCCTTCCAATGAAAACCCAGGACTGATTTCCTTTAGGATGGATTGGTTGGATCTCCTTGCAGTCCAAAGGACTCTCAAGAGTCTTCTCCAACACCACAGTTCAAAAGCATCAATTCTTCGGCACTCAGCTTTCTTCACAGTCCAACCCTCACATCCACACATGACCACTGGAAAAACCATAGCCTTGACTAGACAGACCTTTGTTGACAAAGTAATGTCTCTGCTTTTTAAATGCTGTCTAGGTTGGTCATAACTTTCCTTCCAAGGAGTAAGCGTCTTTTAATTTCATGGCTGCAATCACCATCTGCAGTGATTTTGGAGCCCAAGAAAATAAAGTCAGCCACTGTTTCCACTGTTTCCCCATCTATTTCCCATGAAGTAATGGGACCAGATGCCACGATTTTAGTTTTCTGAATGTTGAGCTTTAAGCCAACTTTTTCACTCTCCTTTTTCACTTTCATCAAGAGGCTCTTTAGTTCCTCTTCACTTGCTGCCATAGAGGTGGTGTCATCTGCATATCTGAGGGTATTGATGTTTCCACACATACTTTAGGAATCAAATTTAGATCAAGTTTTCCACTCACATCTCTTGAAATTATTTGGGAAAGTAGAACAAGTGTTCTGTTTGATTTCTGTGTTATTACATTTTAGATAATTCAATACTAAGAAGTAATATTTATACAGCCCTTACCTTGCCAGACAGCGCTGTAAAGCTTTGTATGCATGAACACATTTAAACCACACAATAAAGTCTCATAATAAATTCTCATAATAAAACTGTATGAGATAAGATAAACTTCTATTCTCATTTATAAATGATGAAACTGGGTCACAGGAAAATTAAGTAACTTGCCCAACACCACACAGGAAGTGAAAGAGCCAAGATTTGAACCATTTTCTGATTTTGCTCTAGACTCCAAGTTCCCAACTGCTGGGTTGCTCTGATCTTTGTAATCAAGGTCAGAAACTTTTACACAATGAGAAATATGTGATACAACATACTGTGTCATATAATGTATTATACAGCAGTGTTCAATTGCAACAAATTTTGCAAGTACAGCTCCCAATTAGATCAGCTGAAAGCAGCTCTCAGTGAATAGCATCTGGAATTAGTCAACAGAAAGCATACAGTCTTCCCTCAGGATACTGGAAGACCACATATTTCTCTGATGACCGGACGAAAGCTGTTACAGCTTGGCAGGCAAGTTCTGATTCATCCGCCATATTCACCAGATATTGCACCTTCGAATTTCCATTTATTTTTGTCTTTACCAAACTTTCTTAATGGAAAAATTTCGGTTTCCTGAAAGACTGCAAAGGGCACCTGAAACAGTTATTTGCTCAAACAGATAAAAAGTTTTGGGAAGATGGGATTATGAAGTTGCCAGAAAAATGGCAGAAGGTAGTGGAACAAAACAGTGAATATATTGTTCAATCAGTTGGTGAAAATGAAAAAAAAAAAGGGGGGGGTGTGGACTTTCCCTGGTGGTCCAGTGGTTGAGACTCCAGGCTCCCAATGCAGGAGTGTGGAGTTCAATCCCTGGTCAGGGAACTAAGATCCCACTTGCCAGGCAATGCGCCCCACCCCCCCCACCAAAAAAAAAAAATTATACATGCTTGTAAACGAAACACAGAAAAGTTAAAAGGGAGTAATAGAGTAATTATAACTTCAACAAATAAGTGTTATTTTCCCATCACTCTACTAAAGTGTTTTGCCTATATTTTTCTATTAATACTTAACAATAACTTTGTTGCACTTTTGTTCCCATTTTACTAATGGGGATAGACAGAGAAATTAAATGACTTCTCCACTTTTACACAGCTGCTGAAAGCAGAATTCTAGCCCAGATCTTTAGGAATCCAAGTCTAAGATCTAAACTACCTTTCAAGACTCTCCATGTCACCTCTCCTCCTCTGCCTAGAGGAAATCCTTGGCTTTATTTGACTTAGTTTGCAATACACAGCAGTAGCAAACGACTCACATTCCAGAACGTGTAGCACAATTAATTAGTAATCATGGGAACATTTACTTTGTGACTGCTATATGGGCATCAGGCTAGACCATCATTTAGTACTGTGTGGTTATTCACTATTCATATTAACTATAGAGTAGTTTAAAAATTATATAGTACATACACATTTTAATATTGGCACATCTATTATGGTCTAGATTAAGCCCTCATGAGCATTATAAAAGCATGTTTCACTTTTTTCCAGATTGACAGACAGACCTCACAAATTTTTCTTATGTGTTATACATATGTAGCTATATTAAATATATAATGTGTAGATATATAATTAATACTAATATATAGTCAATATATGTCTGTATGTATATTGTATATAAAAACACATAATTGATATATATGTATGTATTATATCCACATATATTTATAGTTATATATAGTTGTACATAATATAACATATAATATGTAGTTAATATAGCATTATAATATATATTATATAATTAATGGGCTACACATAAAGCATATAATATATAATTATATATACATACACATATATATATGAGTATGTTTACATATCTCTAAATTATCGTATTGCTTGTGACTTTCAGATTGCATTGCTCAAATGACTAGAATGATAGAAGATATAATTCCTTGTAATCCATTTTGGGGCTTTTTTTTTTTAAGATTTATTGCTCTGGACATTAACTGAAGAATCTCCAGTTTTATTACAAAGGCACACTTTTTCTCTAGGGAAAGAATGTATATTTCAAACACTTATTTTGAGGGAATAAATACGTTGATGACTATTTGTTCAGATAAAAATATTCCACCAGATGTCACTGTTTCCCTTTCAGTGGAAATGATTTGCCATCAAATAGTTTCTAAGATATTTTAAATAAATTAAAATGAAGTAAAGAATTCCCTTGTATATGGGTGAGTCAGTCAGCACAACATTTTGTCTACAAAGAAACACACGTTGATATCCAACATCCAACGGTCCTGCATGTCAGCTTTAATACCGGTGCAGTACAGCTTTCTGGGCAAAGAGCTTGCTGTATATGATATTTCTACACATTAAAGAGAGGGATTCAAGTATAATTCAAGGGTACCTTTAGTTCTTAAGAAAAGTGTAGGTAAAAGTAATTTTATTGTTAAAAAGTAAGGATTTCAATTAGTCCACAAAGACTCACAGCCACCTTATTGCTTTCTCCTTTATTTTGGGGGGTTGTTGACCCCTCCCAACTTTGTTGACCCAAATATATAAGATTAAATTATAAAAATACCAGAAAAGAGAAGAGAAATATACAAATTTTCCCATCTTGTCATTAAGAGCCCTAAATTTATTTGTATTATCTTTCTGTGGGATTATCTGCCATCCATTTCAATTAACCAGATCAGGTATGGAGGGCTTAATTTGATTGTGCATGGGATAAGTATGAGGGTCAGTCTTATCTCAAGCTGTTTTCTTGTCATATTTTATTTTCCTGTCTAAAATGCCTTAGCCACGAGTCCTTCAGGGCAGATAAACAGTGGCGATAAAACACAAAATAGAACATTTCAAATTGTGTTTTGATTTTTTTTTTAGAAGTCAGGATTCTAACAGACATGTTGGAAGACACGTAACTTACTAAGTCAACAAAAAAAGTAGTTTGATGACCTTGTGTGAATGGATGACATATATTAATTCTTTTAGCAAGTGTTTATTTAACTTTGCTGCACTTCCAATATTTTGATAGGAAGTGAAGATGACATGAAGACATGAAAGATAAGGTCCCAATCCTCTGGGAGCTTCCAGTCTAAGGAGGAAGAAGGACAGGAGAGGGTCTGTAACACGCCTTTAGGGCAATGGCAGAGGCATCCATATATATAACACTGTAGACTGATTAAAGTGAGGGGGTCTGAGTTCATCCTCCAGGAGCCAGCGTTACCCACTGAGCTTTGCTCATGACATTTCACTAACAATAGACTTTGAAGGAAACACCTAGTTCAGGATATAAATAAGCAGGTAAAATAAAGTTTAAAACAGGTACATTATATAATTGGTAATTATATAATTCCTAGAGACTTATTTCACCATAGTGTTTTATTCCAGCAGAAATGAAAATAAACTTATCTTTAAAGATTTCCAAATATGCTCATAGGTTTAATACCACCCCATCTGGCTGAATTTAGAAACACATGGCATTGTTCTCCACAGTAAGTAATCTGCTTATTTTAATAACGTGAATCTGAATGTGGGTAAAGAGAGGATGTCCAGTCTTCTTTTCCTCTGTAGATGCCTCATAGGTGTTAATATAAAATAGAGGATTACTGGTCATTTTATTTAATTTTTATAGCTAGATAACTGCATAGATTCTAATCAAAAGAAATGACTGTTTTTCTTCCCATAGCAGTACTAAGTGCTTTAGTTCTTGGCTAAGATGAGGAGAGTCTTTATTTTAGTTTTGCATTGTGTATGTACAATGCAAACTTATCTACGGTATAGTGTTTTCCTTTGCTATATTTTGAAGCTTTGACAAATTAAAAAATTAAGAGAAAATATCAGAAATCAGCTTCATTGATTATAAAATAAATAAATAAAGAGAGAAGCAAAAGGAAGCCAGGTATCTGACTATTAACTGTTGCTTATATAGATAATAAGATATTCATAGTATGGAATAGTATGCTATCATTAAAAATGACTTTATAGAACACTAATTAATGATAAATAATAAGCATATTCATGAAATATAGTATAAGTATATAAATTTTAAAATAAGTATATAAATGAAAAAGTAGATTATAAAGCCAGATATGATGTGGTTCAATTTTTTAAAACTAGTCTTTATAATCTGTAATTTCTTAATTTGGTAAAAGGAATTCATAATCTATTTGTAATAAAAAATGTAATAGAGTCTGTGTACTTCTCTTTTTTAAAAGGAATAACTGCTCTTTCTTCTGATTTTTAAAAATTCTGTTATTTGAAAGAGAGACATTCTATCTTAGAGCCATAGTATATAGATACTGAGTGATTACTTTAAAAATATTTCTTAGTTGTTGAATTTTAGTAATAATAGTTGTTAATTATATCCCTGAAGGAAAGAGACCTCAAATCAGAAAATTCTTAACCACTTGGATTTTCAGGGAATATATGCAGAGGTTTCATTACAGAGAAATGCCCAGGTTTTTTTTTTTTTTTTCTCCATAATGATGTTTGTCCCCGAACTTCCAACCCAGTAAAATCCATTGCCAATATGTGCTTCTCAAAAGCTTCCAGTTCTCCTTTAAATCCTAACTTGCTTCCTTCTTGCTTTCTTCTTACTAGGCTTCAACATTTTCCTCTCAGTCAAAGCTGTACTCCCTACATCTGTGACTTGGATATTAAAGTCAGTTGGGTTTCCTGGAGGGAGGAGTAACTTCCATGAGATGTTTGAGTATACTTTGTTGAAAATGGTGTCCAAATTGCTTTTTGAATAATTTTCTCTAATCTTTCATCTCCTGGCTACAAAACAAAAGCACAGTACACGGGCTGCCAAAATATATGGAATATTATTAATAAGAAAAAAACACAAGCAACAATAAACCTCTATGTGAAAACAGATAGGCTTATACACCACGAGAGTAAGAAGCATGGTTCTTTAGATGTGACCCTGGTACACATCAGAAAATGTCCTGGATTAATCCTGTTTTGTTTCTTGACTCTCACTGTTCAAATGTCAAAGGGCAGTTATTCTCTTTGAATGGGTATTATTTTGACAAGAAGACAAATGATCTACTCATTTATTTACTTATTCTTTTAATTTTATTTTTTTAATTGGAGGATAATTACAACATAGTGCTTTCTGCCACACATCAACGTGAATCAGCCACAGCCACACACATGTCTCCTTCCTTCTTAAACCTTCCTCCCACCTCTCTCTACATCCCACCCCCCTAGGCTGTCGGAGAGCACCGGCTTTGGGTTCCCTGTCTCATTCAGCAAATGCCTGCTGGCTATCTATTTTACATAGGGGAACGTATATGTTTCATTACTACTCGCTCTCATCTTCCCACCTTCTCCCTCCCCCACTGTAACCAAAAGTCTCTCTCCTCTTCATGCCTGCATCTCTTTTGCTATCCTACAAATAGGATCATCAGTGCCATCTTTCTAGATTCCATACATATGCATTAATATATCATATTTGCTTTTCTTTTTCTGTCTTACTTCACTCTGAATAATAGGCTCTAGGTTCATCCACCACATTAGAACTGACTCAGAATCGTTCCTTTTTATAGCTGAGTAATATTCATTGTGTATAGGTATCACAACTTCTTTTTGTTGCTGTTGCTGTTAGCCTGTGCTTCAAACATTTTGCTTCCAAGGTCTCAGGCCTTTCCTCCACAGGCTGTTGAAGAGATATCTGTAACATCTCAAAGGTATGTCTCTACCCTAACATACTTGCCTATTGCCTACAGTAACGATTCCCCATGCCTGCTCGGCCCTCACCACGGTTATGTCTTCCTGTTCCTTCCCTCACAATCATCCCAGAGCTCCTTCTCTTCTTCCAATAAGGTACTCACATCTGGTTTAGACTTGGAAGGTCCTGCTAGTTAAATGAAGTTGCTGTCATTCTCTCAGGTCACATCCCTGTAAAAGTCCCTCCGTGCCGAGTACAGGAATTCCCATTCATCCTGTGAGAAGTCTATGGCCATGTCTGTCTCTAAATGCCACTGAACCAGTCCAGGAGAGGAAGATACCGCACATCATGGAAGGCCACATAGGGGATGCACTCAGGAAAGGAGGAGCAAGCAGGATGTGGGTCATTGTTTGAAACTGCAAGAACCAGTCAGTCCTTTTCAAGATTTCTCTGTTGAAGAACTGTGGAGTCCAGATAAGCCAGATATCTCTGAACTGAAACCAACAAGGTGTATCACAACTTCTTTACCCATTCATCCACTGATGGACATATTAGGTTGCTTCCATGTCCTAACTATTGTAAACAGTGCTGCAATGAACATTAGGGTACATGTGTCTTTTTGAATTATGGTTGCCTGAGGGTATATGTCCAGTAGTGGGATTGTTGGGTCATGTGCAAATGTGAGATCTGAACCATAAAGAAGGCTGAGCATTGAAGAATTGATACTTTGGAACTGTGGTGCTGGAGAAGATTCTTGAGAAGATTCTTGGGTAGCAAGGAGATCAAACCAGTTAATCCTAAAGGAAATCAATCCTGAATATTCACTGAAAGGACTGGTGCTGAAGCTACAACTTCAATATTTAGACCACTTGATAGGAAGAACCGACTCATTGGAAAATAACCCGATGCGGGGAAAAATTGAGGACAGGAGAAGGGGATGACAGAGGATGAGATGGTTAGATAGTATCACCAACTCAATGGACATGAGTTTGAGCAAACTCTAGGAAATAGTGAAGGACAAGGAAGACTGGCATACTGCAGTCCATGGGGTTGCAGAGTCAGACATGATAGCAACTGAACAACAAACAACAACAAGGGTAGTTTTATTCCTAGTTTTTAAAGGAATATCCATACTGTGCTTGCTAAGGCCCAACTTGACTTCACACTCCAGGATATCTGGCTCTAGGTGAGTGATCACACCATCATGGTTGTCCAGGGCATTAAGATCTTTTTTTTTTTTTTTGTATAGTTCTGTGTATTCATCCAGTCTCATCACGTCATAGCAAATAGATGGGGAAACAATGGAAACAGTGACAGACTTTATTTTCTTGGGCTCCAAAATCACTGCAGATGATGACTGCAGCAATGAAATTAAAAGATGCTTGCTCCTTGGAAGAAAAGATGCTATGACAAATCTTGACAGCATATTAAAAAGCAGAGACATCATTTTGCTGACAAAGGTCTGTGTAGTCAAAACTATGGTTTTTCCAGTAGTCATGTACAGATGTGAGTTGGACCATAAAGAAGGCTGAGCACTGAAGAATTGATGCTTTCAAGCTGTGGTGCTGGAGAAGACTCTCGAGAGTCCCTTGCACATCCAGGAGGTCAAACCTGGCAACTGTCCATTTAGTCAACCGCTTTGTCAGTTGTTTCATTTGCTATTACTTTCTCTCATTCTGATAGTTCTCCTTGTACTTTGATTATGGTTTCCTTTGCTGTGAAAAGCTTTTAAATTTAATTAGGTCCCACTTGTTTATTTTCATTTTTATTTCCATTACTCTAGAAGGTGGGGTCATAGAGGATCTTGATGTGATTTATGTCAAAGAGTGTTCTGCTTGTTTCCCTCTAAGATTTTTATGGTTTTCAGCCTTACATTTATGTCTTTAATTCATTTTGGGTTTATTTTTCTATTTGATGTTAGCTGCTAAGTCACTTCAGTCATGTCTGACTCTGTGCGACCCCCTAGACTGCAGCCCACCAGGCTCCCCCGTCCCTGGGATTCTCCAGGCAAGAACACTGGAGTGGGTTGCCATTTCCTTCTCCAGTGCATGAAAGTGAAAAGTGAAAGTGAAATCGCTGTCGTGTCCAACCCTCAGCGACCCCATGGACTGCAGCCTACCAGGCTTCTCCATCCATGGGATTTGATGTTAGGAGGTGTCCTAATTTTATTCTTTAAACCTAGCTACCCAATTTTCCCAGCATCACTTATTGAATAGACTGTCTTTTCTCCATTGTATATTCTTGCCCCCTTTATCAAAGATAAGGTGCCCATACACCTGTGGATTTATCTCTGGGTTTTTTATCTTGTTCCATTTGTCTATAATTTCTGTTTTTGTTCAAGTACCATACTGTTTTGATGACTGTAGTTTTGTAATATAGTCTGAAGTCAGGAAGGTTGATTCCTCTAGCTCCATTCTTCTTTCTCAAGATTGCTTAGGCTAACTATTCTCGGTCTTTTGTGTTTCCATACAAATTGTGAAATTATTTGTTATAGTTCTGTGAAAAATACCATTGGTAGTTTGAGAGGGATTGTGTTGAGTCTATAGATTGCTTTGGTATTACACTTGTTTTTAGACTTCTTCCAGTCCAAGATCATGGTATATCGCTCCAATTGTTCGTGTCGTCCATAATTTCTTTCATTTGTGTCATATTTTTCTGCACAAAGGTCTCTTGTCTCTTTAAGTAAATTTATTTCTAAGTGTATTATTCTTTTATTGCTGTTGTTGCAATGATAAATAGAATCGTTTCCTTAATTTCTCTTTAGAAATTTTCATCATTAGTGTATAGTAGTACAAGGGATTTCTGTGTACTAATTTTGTATCCTGTGACCTTACTATATTCATTGCTTAGTATTAGCAATTTTCTGGTGGTATCTTTAGAGTTTTCTATGTAAAGAATCATGTCATCTGCAAACAGTGAGAGTTTTACTTCTTTTCCAATCTGGATTGCTTTTATTTTCTTTTTTTCTCTGATTGTTGTGGCTAGACCTTCAAAACTATTTTGAATATTAGTGATGAGAGTGGGCACCCTTGTATTGTTCCTGATTTTAAAGGAATTTCTTTCAGTTTTTCTCCGTGAAAAATAATATTTGTTGTGGGCTTTTTGTATATCGCCTTTATTATGTTGAGGTATACTCCTTCTATGCCTGCTCTCTGGAGAGTTTTTTTAAAAATCATAAATGGATGTTGAATTTTGTCAAAAGTTTTCTCTGCATCTATTGAGATGATCCTATTGTTTTTATTTTTCAGTCCATTAATTTTGTATATCATACCGATTAATTTTCATATATTGAAAAATCCTTGCACTGCTGGGATAAAGCCAACTTGGTCATTATGTGTGATCTTTTTAATGTGTTGCTGGATTCTGTTTGGTAGAATTTTGTTGAAGATTTTTGCATCCATGTTCATCAGTCGTATTGACCTGTAATTTTCAATTTTCTTTCTTTCTTTCTTTTGCATCTTTGTCTTTTTTTGGTATCAGGGTGATGGTGGCCTTGTAGAATGAGTTTGGGAGTTTTCCTTCTTTTGTGACTTTCTGGAAGAGTTTGAGTAGGATTGATGTTAACTCTTCTCTAAACTTTTGGTAGATTTTACCTGTGAACTATGTAGCCCTGGACTTTTCTTTGTTGGAAGATTTTTGATTACAGTCTTGGTTACTGTGTTTGTGATTTATCTGTTCATATTTTCTCTTTCTTCCTGGTTCAGTTCTAGAAGGTCATACTTTTCTAAGAATGTGTCCATTTCTTCCAGGTTTCCCATTTTATTGCCATTAGTTGCTTATAGTATTCACTTATAACCCTTTGTCTTTCTTTTTTGTCTCTTGTAACTTCACCTTTTTCATTTCTAATTTTATTGATTTGAGTCTTCTCCCTTTTTTTCTTGATGAGTCTGACTAACAGTTTGTTGATTTTGTTTATCTTCTCAAAGAACTAGTTTTTCATTTTATTGATCTTTGATATAGTTTCTTTCATTTCTTTTATTTCTGCTATGACCCTTATGGCATCTTTCCTTAAACTAACTTTGGAGTTCTTTTGTTCTGCTTTTCCTATTTGCTTTAGGGGTAAGTTTAGGTTGTTTATTTGATGTCTCTCTTGTTTTTTGGGGGGGAGGTTTGTATTGCTATAAACTTTCCTCTTAGCACTGCTTTTACTGTATCACATAGATTTTGAGTTGTTGTGTTTACATTGTCATTGTTTCTAGGTATATTTTCATTTCCTTTTTTATTTCTTCAGTGATCTGTTGGTTATTTAGAAGTGTGTTGTCTGGCCTCCATGTGTTTGTGTTTTGTGTAGTTTTCTTTCTTGTAGTTGTTATTTAATCATATAGTGTTGTGGTCAGAAAAGATGCTTGAAATTGTTTCAATTTTAAAAAATTTACTATGGTTTGATTTAGGGCCCAAGACGTGATCTATCCTGGATAATGGTCCATATGCACTTGAGAAAAAAGTGAAATCTGTTGTTTTCAGGTGAAATGCCCTGTAGATGTCAATTAGGTCCAACTGGTCTAATGTATCCTTTAAAGCTTGTGTTTCCCTATTAATTTTCTGTCTCAATGATCTGTTCATTAAAGTGAATTGGGTATTAATATTTTCCACTATTATTATGTTACTATAGATTTCCAATTTAATAATTATTAGCATTTGCCTTATGTATTTTGGTGCTCTTTTGTTGGGTATATATGTGCAATTGTTATCTTCTTGGAGTGATCTCATGATCATTATGTAATACTTTTCTTTGTCCAAATCATGTCCATTGAGTCGGTGATGCCAACCAATCATCTCATCCTCTGTCGTCCCCTTCTCCTCCTGCCTTCAATCTTTCCCAGCATCAGGGTCTTTTCAGATGAGTCAGTTCTTCACATCAGTTACCATTTACTTTATTGTTTTGTGCTTGTTTTGGTAGACTTTTTTCTTATTTCCTATCTAGAGAATTTCCTTTAGCATTCATTGGAGAGTTAGTTTGATGGTTCTAAATTCTTTTAACTTTTGCTTGTCTATAAAGTTTTTCATTTCTCCTTCAAATCTGAATGAGATCCTTCCTGGATAGAGTAATCTTGGTTGTAGGTTTCCCCCTTTCATCACTTTAAGTATATCCTGCTATTCCCTTCTGGCCTGCACAGTGTCTGTTAAAAGATTATCTTTTAGCTTCATGGGAATCCCATTGTATATTATTTGCTGCTTTTCTTTTTCTACTTTTCATATTCTTTGTGTTCAATTTTTATTAGTTTGATTAATATGTGTCTTGATTTGTTTCTCCTTGAGTTTACCCTGTATATAGCTCTCTTGGTTTCCTGGACTTGGGTGGATATTTCCTTTCCCGTTTTAGGGAATTTTTCAACTATAATCTCCTCAAATATTTTCTAATGCCCTTTCCTTGTGTCTTCTTCTGGGATCCCTGTAATTCTAATGTTGGGTGCTTAATGTTGTCCCAGAGGTGTCTGAGACCATCCTCATTACTTTTGATTCTTTTTTTCTTTATGGTGTTCTGCTTCAGTTATTTCCACCGGTGTGTTTTCCAGCTCACTTATCTGTTCTTCTGCCTCAGTTACTCTACTGTTGGTTCCCTCCAGTTTACTTTTAATCTCAGCTATTCATTGTTCATTATTGTTTATTCTTTAATTCATCTAGGTCCCCATCAAATATTTCTTACATCTTCTTGATCTGTGCCTCCAGGCTTTTTATCTGTGCCTCCAATTTTACTTTCAAGATCTTGGATCATCTTCACTATCATTACTCTGAATTCTTTTTCAGTTGGAATGCCTATTTCCTCTTCATTCATTTGGTTAGGTGGGTTTTTACCACGTTTCTTTATCTTCTGTGTCCACCTTTGACTTTTCTTTTTGCTTAATTTACTGGTTTTGGGGGGGTCTCTTTTCTGGTGGGCTGGAAGGTGGTAGTTCCTCCTAATTGTGGAGTCTGACCCCGTGGGTGGGGTTAGGTCAGTGCCTTGTTAAGGTTTCCTGGCTGGGGGGACTTGTGCCTTTGTTCTCATGGGTGGAGCTGCATCTGTCTCTCTTGAGGGCAGTGCCATGGTGTGTTCTGGGGTGTCTATGTGTTCAGTATGTCTTAGGGCATCCTGTCTGCTAATGTGCAGGAGTGTGCCCCCTTTTTTCTGAAGGATTGGTGTACATCCTTGGATTTTGCTGGTTTTTGTGGGGGGCTCTCACCTATTACATTTTCGTGAAGCTGGAACTTCTCTGGTGGTCCACAGTCCTGTAGTTGAGTCTCTTGCCTCTGGGTTTTAGGTCCAGCCACTTAAGTAACATCAGTACTTCACAGGCCACACAGCACAGAAATAAACACCTGCTGCTGCTGCTAAGTCGCTAGACTAACAGCAAAGCAACTCTCAGCAGCCAAGAATGCCCCAAAAGTTTCACACACTTATCTAGGAAAAAGAAGAGGGAAGCAGGAGGAAAGGGGGAAAAACGATAAGAGGAGTCAAAAGAGAAGAAGGCAATCAAGCCAATAATCAAACTCTAAGTGAAAATCAATACTAAAAGTTAGACTCTCAAAGATACAAAATTAAAAACCAAAGATCAATGAACAAAAATCAAAAACATGGAAAAAGTAGTTTCTCAAAAATACAAAAATCAGGGCTTCCTGGTGGCTCAGTGGTAAGAAATCTGCCTGCCAATGTAGGAGACATGGGTTCAACCCCTGATCCATGGAGATCCCGCATACCATGGAGCAACAAAGCCTGTGGGACAAAACTATTGAGCCTGTGCCCTAGAGCCTGGGAGCTGCATCTACTGAGCCCATGTGCCTGCAACTACTGAAGCTGGTGTGCCCAGGAGCCGCCACACTGAGAAACTTGCACAGCACAGCTACAAGGAGCCCCCACTCGCTGCAACTAGAGGAAAGCCCATGCAACAATGAAGGCCCAGCTCAGCCAAAAACAAGTAAATAAATAGACAAAATTTAGAAAGAAATACAAAATCAAAAATCAAACACATGGAAGTTATTTTAAAAATAGGTGAGTTTTTTAAACAAAGGAAAAATAGTTTATAATAAATAAAAATTAAAGGAATAATAAAGAACCATATTAGGACAATATTAGGAAACATTTTAAAAATGATAAAAGGGAGGAAAGGTAATACATATATATATATATATATGAGTGGTAGTGAGAGGAATGTCCAAAGGATTCTTCCATTTTCCTGTTCCAGTCTATTTGTCCACTCAGAAAGTCCTCCAATATTTCTAGGAAAGTCTCTGGACCTGTTTTGGGCAGTGTGGAGTCAGCTCAGATCTTCCCTTGCTCCAAGTTGTAATTGTTCTCAAAGTCTAAAGTTGCCCCTCAAACACACAGTTTCATGCAAATTGTGGGGATTTAAACCAGGGCTTCTCTGGTGTCTCAGATGGTTAAGAATCTACCTGCAATGCAGGAGACCCGTCTTCATTTCCCAGGTCAGGAAGATTCCCTGGAGAAGGGAATGGCTACCCACTTGAGTATTCTTGCCTGGAGAATTCCATGGATGGAGGAGCCTGGTGGAATATACTCCATGGAGTCACAGAGTCAGACACAACTGAGCAACTAACAAACCATTGCACCTGTCACTTCCAGGACTATTTTTCCTTTTTTCCTTTGTTCATATACACTTGGCATTCTGCTTTGGTTTTTGGCCTGCCTCTGCTTGTAAGTCTCTCTTCAGTGTCTGTCCTCTGCTTCACTTTCGCTTTCATGCACTGGAGAAGGAAATGGCAACCCACTCCAGTGTTCTTGCCTGGAGAATCCCAGGGACAGAGAAGCCTGGGCGGCTGCCGTCTGTGGGGTCTCACAGAGTCGTACATGACTGAAGTGACTTAGCAGCAGTAGCAGCAGTCACTTTAATAAGTGACCTAATGGGCTCATTTGCTCAGTTATGCTGGGAAGGGGTAAGGGTACAGCAGACACCGCTAGGGTGGGGAGTGTTCTCTGTGGTTGGTCCCTGTGAGAGGCTGGCCCAGGCTGAGGCAGGTCGTGCATTTCCTCAGAGGAGTTGGTTCCGGGCTGTGGGACCCTTGGCAGAGCCACGCTCCTAGGGCTCCCAGATGGCCCCTGTGGGAGTTTCCCCAGCCTGAGGTAGGTTGTCCACTTCTGCAGGGGGCGTTGGTCCTGGGTTGTGACATGCTTGGCAGAACCACGCCACTCAGCCTCCCAGGAAGACATGGCTAGCGGCCCATGGCCACCTGTTACAGCTTGGTGGTCGTTGCAGTCTCTGGGGTCAGGACCTTAGTAGTCCCCTGCCTTCCACCTCTGGGGTTCATGCTTGCCTCTGGGGCCATAGACTGCAGCTTGCTTGCCTCCTTTTTGGCATTCACTAGGGTGGAGTCCTTTGTTCTATGAGCATGTGGGGTTAGAGCATGGTGTTCGAGTCTTCTCGTGGGAACGATCTTTTGTTTCGCTGGTATTTTCCTTGGTCTGCCTCTGCAGGCTCATGCGAGCCTCCTCAGAATATCTGCATGGCAGCCAACCCCAGACCTTTAGCGCGATTTCTGTGGTGAATTTTCTCCATTTCACCTCGGGAGCACCTGTTGCCCTGTGCTTCTCTCTGAGGTTCTGAAGCTACAACCCGACCTCGCCTGTGAGGGGGTTTTCTAGCGTGCCGAAACTCATCCTGGTTCACAACTCCCTCCCAGGGGTGCAGGTCCCCATCCCAAGCTACTTTGTCTCCCTTTTGTCTTTATTTTTGCCCTACCTTATTCCGAGGAGTTTGGTTTGCCTTTCTGTAAGTCTGGGGCCCTCTGCCCGCATTCAGATGGATTGTGATTGTGAAAGGGCCATTTACTTCTTGACTTGGTCCTGGGACAGTCTTCCCATTAAGTGTCACCTGAAGGAATGCACCCTGTGGGCCTCTAACCAACATCTGTGACTTTCATAGTGGGAAAATAGTTTATAAAACCTATTGATGTGACTTCAGTCTTGCAAATCTATAGTTAATTATTCATCATGCTTGAACACTATGGCAACTATTTACTCAGATCACAATTGCTTTCCACCATTTTTCTTGCTTTGTGACTTTTTAATGTAAGATTCCATTTCTCCATTCATGTGTGTTTGCTCGCCTTTCTCATTTAAAAACATATTGGAACATCTAAATTCCCTGTATTTAGACATGGATTCAGAACTGCTTCATGTTGAATAGCTCAGGTTTGAAGAGTCAAATCCTCCAAGGATTTTCTGAACTGCTCTTCTTTTTTGGTGTGTTTTTCTCACACGAATCAAGATATTTCACAATGTAGTCACACAGAAATGTTTATTAGAATGTGAGATGGTCTCCTCACTTCTTGACAAAGCTATTCCCTCAGTCTGGAAGGTTTTCCCTACTGTCCACTTTGACTTAACTAACTCCTATCCCAAATTAAAATGTTGATTCTTTTGTTAAAGGTGTCTTTCCTCAACTCTCCTTCTCCAATTTCTTCCCACAATACAAGCATCGACGGAAACTTGCAGAAAATATTACTCTAGATCCAGGCAATTTTAGTTAATTCTATTTAGGAATTTAGTTTTTTTCCTCCCCTAGTTGATAGGACAACGGTAAGGATGAGGATGAAGATGAGGGTAGGGAAGGAAAGCCCTTTAGTGGACCTCCTCCTTCACTCTGCATCACCCATAAGAAAGTCCATTTCCAACCAACAAAAGGTGATGAGAAAAAAGTTACTTTGGGAGTGGTGGCTCAGAGGTTAAAGTGTCTGCCTGCAATGCGGAGACCTGGGTTTGATCCTTGGGTTGGGAAGATCCCCTGGAGAAGGAAATGGCAACCCACTCAAGTATTCTTGCCTGGAGAATCCCATGGATGGAGGAGCCTGGTGGGCTACAGTCCATGGGGTCACAAAGAGTTGGACACGACTGAGCAACTTTATTAACTGGAAATATAAAATAAATTTCTACTATGATCATCTTAGAAGATAAGATAATTTTCTCTCAACTGGTAATTACTTCTGCTTCAAAGTAACTTTTTCCTTACTTCTGCCCCCTCTTCATTCTTCCCTAAATATATTCATTATCAAGCTATTAAGTCCTCTTTCTGAAATATTCCTTCCCTCCCTTTCCCCAAGACAATGACTTAAAATAATCTTCCTTCTTCTTCCCTCTTTACAAACATGTCATCATTTCTTATATTTTAATGAGTAACCTTGTTCCTTAGTGACTTTTCTCTAGTTCTGGCTCTGAGTCCTCAGGGCCTGGAGCTCAGAAATCCTTCTGGGAAGGCCTAGTAATGTTCTTTTGGGTTTTGGTTGTGGTTTCTTGAAACCTGTTTCTCTCAAAACTCTATTTACTCTTTTGTTATGCATTGAAACTTACTATTTAATTACATTTTGACATATAATTCTCCATTCCTTTGCAGGTGATATTTACTCTTTCTGAAATCTCTAGTTACTACTACTCCTTGTTACTATTGTGATATCTCAAAAATGTGTGCTTTGGTGAGATATCTTTCTCATTCTGTTGTACTGGGCACTAGATGAGCCCTTTTAATCAGTATAATAATGTATAATCACAATAAGAAATTTTCTTCTACAAGTGATTTATGAAGTATTATACTTAATGGTTAAGAATGAGAGTTCTGGAGTTCTGAAGCATGCTATTTGATATTCTGTTCAGTTCAGTTCAGTTGCCCAGTTGTGTCTGACTCTTTGCGACCCAAAGAGTCACAGCATGCCAGGCTTCCCTGTCCATCACCAACTCCTGGAGTCCACCAAAACCCATGTCCATTGAGTCAATGATGCCATCCAGCCATTTCATCCTCTGTCATTCCCTTCTCCTCCTGCCCTAAATCTTTCCCAGCATCAGGGTCTTTTCAAATGAGTTAGCTCTTCACATCAGGTGGCCAAAGTATTGGAGTTTCAGCTTCAGCATCAGTCCTTCCAGTAAACACCCAGGACTGATCTCCTTTAGGATGCACTGGTTGGATCTCCTTGCAGTCCAAGGGACTCTCAAGAGTCTTCTCCAACACAACAGTTCAAAAGCATCAATTCTTCTGCACTTAGCTTTCTCTATAGTCTAACTCTCACATTCATACATGACCACTGGAAAAACCATAGCCTTGATTAGATGGACCTTTGTTGGCAAAGTAATGTTTCTGTTTTTAATATGCTATCTAGGTTGGTCATAACTGTCTTTCCAAGAAGTAAGTGTCTTTTAATTTCATGGCTGCAATCACCATCTGCAGTGGTTTTGGAGCCCAGAAAAATAAAGTCAGCCACTATTTCCACTGTTTCCCCATCTATTTGCCATGAAGTGATGGGACCAGATGCCATGATCTCCGTTTTCTGAATGTTGAGCTTTAAGCCAACTTTTTCACTCTCCTCTTTCACTTTCATCAAGAAGTTCTTTAGTTCTTCTTCACTTTCTGCCACAAGGGTGGTGTCATCTGTATATCTGAGGTTATTGATATTTCTCCCAGCAATCTTGATTCCAGCTTGTGCTTCTTCCAACCCAGCGTTTCTCATGATGTACTCTGCATATAAGCTAAATAAAAAGGGTGACAATATATAGCCTTGATGTACTCCTTTTCCTATTTGGAACCAGTCTGTTGTTCCATGTCCAGTTCTAACTGTTACTTCCTGACCTGCATACAGATTTCTCAAGAGGCAGGTCAGGTGGTCTGGTATTCCCATCTCTTTCAGAATTTTCCACAGTTTATTGTGGTCCACACAGTCAAAGGCTTTGGCATAGTCAATAAAGCAGAAATAGATGTTTTTCTGGAACTCTCTTGCTTTTTCCATGATCCAGCGGATGTTGGCAATTTGATCTCTGGTTCCTCTGCCTTTTCTAAAACCAGCTTGAACATCAGGAAGTTCATGGTTCATGTATTGCTGAAGCCTGGCTTGGAGAATTGTGAGCATTACTTTACTAGTGTGTGAGATGAGTGCAATTGTGCGGTAGTTGAGCATTCTTTGGCCTTGCCTTTCTTTGGGATTGGAATGAAAACGGACCTTTTCCAGTCCTGTGGTCACTGCTGAGTTTTCCAAATTTGCTAGCATATTGAGTGCAGCACTTTCACAGCTGCATTTGATGTTAATATCTGATATTAAACAATTTTTAAAAGTATTTATTTATTCAGCCATAAAATAGAATGAAATAGTGCTATTTGCAGGAACATGGAAGGACCTAGATATTATCATACTAAATGAAATAAGTCAGACAGAGAAAGACAAATACTATATCACTAATTTGTGGAATCTAAAAATAGTACAAATTTCCTATTTACAATCAGAAGCAGACTCACTGACATAGACAATCATTACCAAAGGAGAAGGGAAGGAGGAATACATCGGAAGCATGGGATTAACGGATGCACACCACCATATATAAAACAGATAAATAACAATGACTGACTGCATAGCACAGGGAACTACATTCACTATCTTGTAATAAGCTACAGTGGAAAAGAATAAAATATATATTTTTTGTATATATATATGTATATGTATAAACAAATTACTTTGTTGTACACCTGAAACTAACACAATATTGTAAATCAACTATTTGCTGTTGTTGTTTAGTTGCTAAGTTGTGTCCAACTCTTTTGTGACCCCGTGGACTGTAACCCGTCAGGCTCCTCTATCCATGGGGTTTTCCAGGCAAGAATACTGAAGTGGGTTTCCATTTCCTTTTCCAGGGAATCTTCCTGATGCAAGGATTGAACCCCCTCCTCTTGCACTGGCAGGTGAATTCATTACCACTGAGCCACCTGGGAAGCTCACATCAACTATACTTCAATTTTAAAAAAAGCAGCCACAGAAAATATGTAAACAAATGAAAACAATATTTCTGTTTCTCAGTTTTCTTGTCTCAAAATTGTGAGAATAATGTAACCCTATCTCACTGAGGTCTTGTGGGATTAAATAATTTTAATTTTATTGAAAAGTACTTAGAAACATTTGACTGCTATTGTTCTAGAGAACTCTGCAATAGTAGTCATCCATTTTTTAAAAATTGCTAATAGATTTTATGTACATATGATGAACAGAAGCAGTTGATTTTTCCAAAACATCTTTGAAATAGACAGGAGTAATCAGATTGTCTTTTTTCTTCATTTAAAAACAAATTAAATTATTAAAGTATGATAACACATTTACAGGAGACTTGGAAATTACAGAGCAAGGTTATATATAGTTATATATTACAATTATTTTTTTAAGTAGATAAAAATTTTTAGTTGAAATTTCAATATCAAACTCTCAAAAATCAATAGACTGAATAGATAGAAAAGTAGACCAGAGAAGCACTATGAATCAATTCAACATAGTTAAGATTTATACAATTTTCACACAGGATGCAAATTCTATTCAAGTTGTATTCATAGGTTACAAACCAGGAGACACTGGAACATATCCATAGACATAAAACAAGGTACAAAATTTCATGGTCTGAAGGTATTAAAATCATACAGAGTCTGTCCTTTTATCACATGGAATTATGTTACAATTCAATATCAAAAGATATTTGAAAATAACTCATATATTTTAAGTGCAATGTTCTGTTTACTGAGGCCATATTTACCCATCTGCCATTTACCACCTTGCCCTTTATAAACTTTGCAGTTGAACAAAGACATTTCCTGATAGTTTCATGAATCTTTTCTATTCTTTCAATGCTTCAATGCTTTGCCAAAGGAGAACCTTCATTCTGCATAATGATCTCACACAATTTTTAGCCATGCCAGAGAAGAGAACATTAAAATCCATCACTAAGTGACATTATTTGGATTTGTGGCCTCTCTCTGGAGGCCACTGTGCTCATAAAACAATGAATTGATTAGATTCACTCAAAAGAGGAGTTGTTCACTTATGACAGATGTAATATTGATCATATCCTTCATTTAATAAGTCATCCAAGTATAATTCAATGCAAGCTACTAGAATAAATTACCATCCATATTCATCTTATTTGACTGTTTTATAATACCGAAGAGGAGCAAGAACAACAGCATAAAAATTTCATGTTGCAATGTAAACAGTGGGCAGCTTCTACAGCAGGACTGGGCATTTCTGCTGTGGGAAGTGACAGAAGTCTGGTCTTTGTCAGAAAATCAGATCATGCAAGTCTAGCTCCATCTGGCTGTGAGTGATTTGGGATCAGACAGGTAACAGTAGGGAAAGGATGGAAGTTCTTTAAAAAGGTCTACCAAGTCTGTCCTCTCTATCACTGCACAAATCTTTCCCACTGTGTCCCTTTGTAATGGATTTCTGCTTATTCTAAGTCACTGTGATTTAGAATATAGGCAGTAACATCCGTGCTTTTCCGAGTGTGATGCCAGTAAACTGACAGACAACCTGAGAATAGTTGAGAGAACCGGTGAGAAAAAGATCAAAGTCTAAATGAAGCGAATATTCCAAACAGAGTGTCAGATGTAGAAGTATAGATTATGTGTAGGATGATTATATGCTATAGAAGCTGGTGAAGGAAAAAAACATGTAAAAGCAGAACCAGACTCACTGTTTTTATTTCTGTACCTCTAACTTTCTATTTTAACACCGCAAACTGGCACAAACCACATTACTAAGGAACTGCACTCACTTAGATGGCTTTTTGTTGTTCATTTGCTCAGTTGTGTCTGACTTTTTGTGACTGGACTGAAGCACTCCAGGTTTTCCTATCCTTTACTATTTCCCAGAGTTTGCTCAAACTCATGTGCACTGAGCCGATGATGTCATACAACCATCTTATCCTCTGTCACCCCCTTATCCTCATGCCTTCAATCTTTTCCAGCATCAGGGTCTTTCCCAGTTAGTTGGATTTTTGCATCAGGTGAACAAAATATTGGAGTTTCAGCTTCAGCATCAGTCCTTCCAATGAATATTCAGGGTTGATTTCCTTCAGGATTGACTGGTTGTATCTTCTTGCAGTCCAAAGGACGCTCAAGAGTCTTCTCCAGCACCACAATCGAAGGCATCAATTCTTCGGCACTCTGACTTCTTTATGGTCTAGCTCTCACAGTCATTTGTGACCACTGGGAAGACTATAACCTTGACAATATGGACTTTTGATGGCAGAGTAATGTCTCTGCTTTTCAACACACTGTCTAGGTTTGTCATTGTTTTCCCCCAAGAAGCAAATGTCTTCTGATTTCATGGCTGTAGTCACTATCCCTAGTAATTTTTGAGCTCAAGAAGAGGAAATTTGTCACTACTTTCACCTTTTCCCCCTCTATTTGCCATGAAGTAATGCGGCCAGATGCCATGATCTTAGTTTTTTTTTTTTTAATATTTAGTTTTAATACAGTCATTAAAATGGCCATAATCCATTGGCAACACCAAATGCTGATTGAGGTGTCAACAACAGGAACCCTCCTTTATTGGTGATGGAAATGCAAAATTGTTTAAACATTTTTGAAGACAGGTTTTTGTTTTTTTTTTTTTTTTTTTTACAAAACTAAACATACTTTTACCATATAACCCTACAGTTATGTTCCTTGGTATCAGCTCAAAAGAGTTGAAAACTTATGTCCAGAACAAAATCCTGCACACAGGTATTCAGTTCAGTACAGTTGCTTAGTTGTGTCTGACTCTTTGTGACCCCATGGACTGCAGCACGCCAGGCCTCCCTCTCCATCACCAACTGCCGGGGCTTGCTCAAACTCATGTCCATCAAGTTGGTGATGCCATCTAATCATCTCGTCCTTGGTCATCCCTATCTCTTCCTGCCTTCAATCTTTCCCAGCATCAGGCTCTTTTCCGATGAGTTAGTTCTTTGCATCAGGTGGCCGAAATATTGGAGCTTCAGCTTCAGCATCAGTGCTTCTAATGCAGACAGATAGTGGATTGGCTAAAATGTTAATTTTGTTTTTTAAGTAAAAATAAAATAACTTTTAATTTTCACCAAGAACTTTATTGAACAACAGATTCACTGTTTTGTTCCACCACCTTCTGCCATTTTCCAGGCAACTTCATAGCTCCATCTTCCCAAAACTTAATCTTTTTGAGCAAAGAAATATTCCAAGTGCCTTCTACAGTCTTCCAGAGAAATAAAATTTTTCCATTAAAAGAATTTTGTGAAAACCAAAATGAATAGAAATTCAGTTTCAGTGTCTGGTAAATATGGTGGATGGATCAGAACTTACCAGCTAAGGTATAACAGTTTTTGCCTGGTCATCAAAGAAAGATACAGTCTTGCATTATTCTGGTGGAAGATTATGAGTTTTCTGTTGACTAATTTTGACACATTTTGTTGAGTCCTACTTTCAGTTGGTCTCCTTGGGAGCAGTACTTTTTTTCTTGAATAATTTTATTTTATCATTTGGTTTGGTTTTTAAGGACAAGAAAGTGTAGAGCTTAGCATCTGGAAACAAAATGAATATTTACAAAGCTATACTGAGAGGTAATCAAAAAGTTTTTTGCCACCTGAATTAACTCATATCTCCAAATGAATCTTGGTCAAAGATGACTCAATGGACATCTTTAGAGTTAAAGGACAATACAAATTCAGAAACACTTATCAATAAGCAACAAAATAATGAATAAATTTTGTGCAATACTGGAAGATAACCTTCAAACTAAACATATTAGCTTAAAATGAAATAATACGCACTCAGTTCAGTTCAGTCTCTCAGCCGTGTCCGACTCTTTGCCACATCATGAGAAACGCTGGACTGGAAGAAACACAAGCTGGATCAAAATTGCTGGGAGAAGTATCAATAACCTCAGATATGCAGATGACACCACCCTTATGGCAGAAGTGAAGGGGAGCTAAAAAGCCTCTTGATGAAAGTGAAAGAGGAGAGTGAGAAAGTTGGCTTAAAGCTCAACATTCAGAAAACGAAGATCATGACATCCAGTCCCATCACTTCATGGGAAATAGATGGGGAAACAGTAGAAACAGTGTCAGACTTTATTTTTGGGGGCTCCAAAATCACTGCAGATGGTGACTGTAGCCATGAAATTAAAAGATGCTTACTCCTTGGAAGAAAAGTTATGACCAACCTAGATAATATATTCAAAAGCAGAGACATTACTTTGCCGACTAAGGTCCATCTACTCAAGGCCCTGGTTTTTCCTGTGGTCATGTATGGATGTGAGAGATGGATTGTGAAGAAGGCTGAGCACTGAAGAATTGATGCATTTGAACTGTGGTGTTGGAGAAGACTCCTGAGGGTCCCTTGGACTGCAAGGAGATCCAACCAGTCCATTCTGAAGGATATCAACCCTGGGATTTCTTTGGAAGGAATGATGCTAAAGCTGAAGCTCCAGTACTTTGGCCACCTCATGCGAAGAGCTGACTCATTGGAAAAGACTCTGATATTGGGAGAGATTGGGAGCAGGAGGAGAAGGGGACGACTCAGGATGAGATGGCTGGATGGCATCACGGACTCAATGGACGTGAGTCTGAGTGAACTGCGGGAGATGGTGATGGACAGGGAGGCCTGGCGTGCTGCGATTCATGGGGTTGCAAAGAGTCGGACACGACTGAGTGACTGAACTGAACTGAACACCACCTGGGAAGCCCTGCTCAGTAACGCTTTAATCCAATTATCTGCTGATGGGAGGGATTGCGCTGCCTCCTTGGTAGTTTTTTGGCCTGAGACAACCCAGCCCTTCAGCCTGTGGTCTCTATGATCAGGTTGATGGTGACCTCCAAGAGAGTTTATGCCAAGGGGGACCTTTCCAGACTGTTGCCCCCATGCCTGTGGTGAGCCCTTGCCAATCCCCAACTCCACAGAGACCCTCCGACACTAGCCGGTAGTTTTGGATCAGTCTCCTGTGGGGTCACTGCTCCTTTCCTCTGAGTCTTGGTGCATGCAAGGTTTTGTTGGCATCCTCCAAGTGTGGAGTCTTCCTCCAGTCCTGTGGAAGTCTTGCAATCAAATCCCTCTGGCCTTCAAGGTCAGATTCCCTGGGAATTCCTAGTCCGTTTGTCAGGTCTCCAGGCTGGGAAGCTTGACGTGGGGTTCAGAACCTTCACAAAAGTGAGAGAACTTCTTTGGTATTATTGTTCTCCAGTTTGAGGGTAATCCAACTGGTGGGTATGGGATTTGATTTTATCATGATTGTGCCCCTCCTTCCATCTCACTGTGGTTTTTTCTTTCTCTTTGGATGTGCAGTGTCTTTTTTTGGTAGGTTCCAGCATCCTCCTGTTGATAGTTGTTCAATGGCTAGTTGTGATTTTGGTGCTCTTGCAGGAGGACATGAGCTCACGTTCGTCTACTCTGCCATCTTGAATCAGAAGCTCCTCACAGTCTCAGTACTTGTATTAATTGGTTTTCTGGGAAGGAGCTCATAATAGAGGGCTCTCTTCTAATACCACTATATACACAACAATACCTTTTTTTTTTTTGGAATGAAGATTGGCCTTTGATGGTGGCTTTTGCTTGCCCCGCAATCTCTTCTGTTCCACATTATTGTATAGTGTCCATTTTTCATTGCCTATCACAATTTCTTTTTAAAATGAAATGTTTTCATTATGTTTAAGTCAAGAATATGGTCACGCTATATTTAAGTGGAAATATAGTTAAGAAGGTTTTTCTCACTTAACTTATGTGAAGCCCAAACATCAAACTGGTGCAGACAATTTTCAACACTTGATATTTGGGCTATGTCAGCCATCTCCTGTGTTGTAGAATGTTGATTGTTCTCAACTCATGTCTCAATTTCATTGCAGTCAACTTCAACTGGTCTACCTGACTATGGAGCATGGTCCAGGGAGGAATATCTATACAAAATTTTGCAAACCACTTTTGACACATTGGCTCACTCCCGGCACTTTCTCCATATATTGCACACATTTTTTCTTTTCTTCTCTTTTTTTGGATTTCAGCTGTGCTTTTATCTTTCTTGAAATAATAAATCATAATATGTCAAAATGTTATTTTCTTCCATCTTCACTATTAAAATAACTGCATAAATATTAACCAATTTTGATTTTTTTAATGCACATCACTGCAGCCATGAAATTAAAAGACGCTTACTCCTTGGAAGAAAAGTTATGACCAACCTAGATAGCATATTCAAAAGCAGAGACATTACTTTGTTGACTAAGGTCCATCTAGTCAAGGCTATGGTTTTTCCTGTGGTCATGTATGGATGTGAGAGTTGGACTGTGAAGAAAGCTGAGCCCCGAAGAATTGATGCTTTTGAACTGTGGTATTGGAGAAGACTCATGAGAATCCCTTGGACTGCAAGGAGATCCAACCAGTCCATTCTGAAGGAGATCAGCCCTAGGATTTCTTTGGAAGGAATGATGCTGAAGCTGAAGCTCCAGTACTTTGGCCACCTCATGCGAAGAGTTGACTCATTGGAAAAGACTCTGATGCTAGGAGAGATTGAGGGCAGGAGGAGAAGGGGACGACAGAGGATGAGATGGCTGGATAGACGTGAGTCTGAGTGAACTCTGGGAGCTGGTGATGGACAGGGAGGCCTGCTGTGCTGCGATTCATGGGGTTGCAAAGAGTCGGACACGACTGAGTGATGGAACTGAGAGCCATTTTTAGGGAAAATAATAAATGAACTTTTTGGCTAACCCAGTATTTATAGCTGTTTCATACATAATTGCCAAAATTTGGAAGCAACCAGTGTCAGTCACTCAGTCATGTCCGACTCTTTGTGACCTCGTGAACTGTAGCCTTCTCAGTCCATGGAAGTCTCCAGGCAAGAATACTGGAGTGGATAGCCATTTCCTTCTCCAGAGATCTTCCAACCCAAGGATACAACCTGGGTCTCCTGCATCTCAGGCAGATTCTTTACCATATGAGCCACCAGAGAAGCCCAGAAGCAACCGATATCTTCTTTAGTAGGTGAATGGATAAATAAACTCTGATCCATTCAGACTCTGGAATATTTTAGTGAGAAAAAAGAAATGAGCTATAAAGCAATGAAATTACATGGAATGCATTTTACAAAATGAAAGAAGTCAATGTGGAAAGTAATACTTTCCATACTATATGATTCCAAGTGTATGACATCCTGGAAAGCAAAGGAGGAGACAGTAAACATATCAGTCTTTATGAGGAATTGAGGAATGGGGAGAGATTAATATGCAGTGTATAGAAGATTTTTAGGGCAGTGAAAAAATTCTGTATAATACTGTAATGATGAATATATATCACTATACACTTGTGCAAGCCCATAGAATGGACAACATCCAGGATGAACCCTAATATAAATAATAGAATTTGGGTGATTATGCTCTCAACATAGGTTTATCAGTTCTAACAAATGTACCACCCACTCTGATGGATGATGTTGATAAAAAGAAAAGTTATGTATTTGTCAGGACAGGGAAAATATGGGAAATCTCTGTACCCTCCTCTTGATGTTACTATGAATCTAAAACTGTTTTAAAACATTGACTTTTAAAAAATAACTAGAATTTAATTTCTGTTTTTTAGGGTGGAGTTGTTTTTTTTCTCCTCTTGTGAATGATCCTTTGTTTATTCTGGGAAGGTTTATCTTTGGGGAGTTTTTTTGGGAAGTTATTCAGACATACAGAAAGTTTATATACTTCTTGTTAGGAATATCTTGATGTAGGAAGGTAATCTACATGTATACACTTAAGACTAAGATAGCAAATGTTCTTTGTTAATGAGGTTCTGATTTAGATTGCCCTTAGTTAGTACTATTATTTCTTCACTTATTTTTATGGGATGCATATGATGGTGAGTTTTCTCATGCAAGCATTTGCTCGCAAAATGCTGAAAGCAGAAACTAAAGTGTTACTACCTAGCCCCAACATTGTTGATTCCATGATTTTTTTTTTTTTTTTGAATTCTACATTCTACATTTTGGGAAATACACAGGAATTCTGCACTGTGAAATTGTCCTTAGGTACGTGGGTAGACCAATATCTCAGGAAGGGGGAGGATTTCTCCCTGAAGAGAATGCCTGTGCCCCATAAATCAGAATAGGAAAGGTCAATCAAGGGCAGAAGTTGAGGTCTCCTGAGGGAGTCAAGAGGAAAGAAAGCTATGCCTTTTCTCTTTGGCCTCAGGAAGTTGGCATCTAGCTTGCAATAGAAGAGGTATGCTTAGGAAATTCTCCTTGCCCGTTTATCAGAAATTAAACTGAACTCTATGAAATAGGAGAAGCAAGAGATGGCACAGAATGTTGATTTTTACGACAGTGAAGCAGGGCAAAATCTAAGAGGAAAAATGGCTCCAGGAGACCTTTGACTCTGGCTTGAGATTGTACATTTTAAAAACAACCCTAATCAAATCTTTTTTGTATTGTAGATCCCTTATCTTGTTTCTTTGGGGAATAGTCTTATTAAATACTGTGTAGTCCTGTTGTGCTTCAGAGAGCTGAGAGATGAGTTTGCCACTATGCTTGAGGTGAAGTTGAAGAGGGGGAATCCCTCCAGAGACACATATGAATTGAAGTTCAACTCAAAACTGGGGAACAGGGTCCAGAGTCAGGGAGCAGTGTCCAAGTACCTTGTGAGTACCAGAAAAGATTTTTGGAGCCTGTGTTTTGAGAGCATAACATCTGTTCTCAGGATTCCCAGAGGCACCTCGGAGAAGGACATCTAAATAAAAGACTAGTATCTCCAAGTCAAATAGGACTTAGCAACAGAACAGCAACAAACACTAAGTCACACACGATGAGAGCCTGCACCAAGATAAATCAGTTGTAAAAAAAAGCAAGTGCGACTTTACTTTGAAGTCACAGACTGCTGAGGCCTGGAGAATATGAGTTAAAATATATTTTCAATTTTTCTAGAATTTTTTCTTTTCAATTTCTCTTGTTCTTTATCCAGTTCCTGACAAAACAAATGCTTTAAACTTTCTGTCTATAGGTGGAAATACATTCCTGGAGGAGGAAATAGCAGCCCATTCCAGCATTCTTGCCTGGAAAAATTCCATGGACAGAAGAGACTGGCAGGCTACAGTCCATGTAGTCACAAAGAGTTGGATATGACTGAGCACACACATAGAGGGTGAGATGGCTGGAGGGCATCACTGACTCAATGGACATGAGTCTGAGGAAACTCCGGGCGTTGGTGATGGACAGAGAGGCCTGGCGTGCTGCAGTCCATGGGGTTGCAAAGAGTTGGACGCGACTGAACTGAACTGAGCACACGTACACACACACATACCTCATTTTGGTGAAGTCTGATTACATTGGAGAAAAAGGCAAAAAATAGGGGACTGTTCTTAACAGTGATGTTTAGAACATCTGAATAATTCTATAGCTTATTATTGAAAATACATTATTTTTAAAAATTAATTTCTGAACTTGAAATTAATGTTATATATGCATTAATTTTATGTATAAAACAAGCCTAGCTATACTTATCATAACCTTATTAAACAGATTTGAAAATATCTAGCATAGTAAATGGCAACCCACTCCAGTGTTCTTGCCTGGAGAATCCCAGGGACAGAGAAGCCTGGTCGGCTGCCGTCTATGGGGTCTCACAGAGTCAGACAGGACTGAAGCGACTTAGCAGCAGCAGCAGCAGCCGCCACAGCCGCCGCAGCCTAGTTAAAGAGGCTTCCCTGGTGGCTCAGAGGTTAAAGCGTCTGCCTGCAATGCGGGAGACCTGGGTTCGATCAGAACCCCTAGAGAAGGAAATGGCAACCCACTCCAGTATTCTTGCCTGGAGAATCCCAAAGGCGGAGGAGCCTGGTGGGCTACAGTCCACGGGGTCGCAAAGAGTTAGACACGACTGAGCGACTTCACGTTGTGTCCGACTTCACTTTCAGCATAGTAAAACTATCAGAAGATCTACTGAAACAAAAGCCCATTTAATTAAAAAAAATTGTGTAGAGACAGAAATATTGACAAACAGAAATGGAGTGTATTTTATTTCAGTTCAATTCAGTCACTCAGTCATATCCAACTCTTGGCAACCCATGGACTGTATCACACCAGGCCTCCCTGTCCATCACGAACTCCTGGAACTTACTCAGACTCAGGTCCATGGAATCAGTGATGCCATCCAACCATCTCATCCTCTGCCATCCCCTTCTCCTCCTGCCTTCAATCTTTCCAAGCATCAGGGTCTTTTCAAAAGAGTCAGCTCTTCACATCAGGTGGCCAAAGTATTTTATTTAGGATAGTGTAAATATTCATTGGAATAACTTTTTAAAATATTTAGTACTTTAAATTTCATCTTAAAAGTAGGCAAAATGGTTGTTTTCATTGCCACTCAGTCCTTCTACTCCTAAATTCTCTGAGATCTCTAAGTTCTCTGAGATCTCTAACGAGGAACTGATGTAATAATTTGTGGTACTTCCCAGAAAAACAAACAAACAAGAAATGTAGAAAAACTATCATGTTATTTAAGAAATGACTATGAACTCAGGCAAAATGTAGCTGTAGAGTGGAGAGGAAAAATCTTGACTGCTGGGATATATTGAAAAGGACCAGGTTTGCTGCAAAATGTTAGAGAGGATTTTCTCATGATGTAATGAGATAGAGAATTTCCAAGTTCTCTTCCAGATCTTAGGGTTGTATGAATTTGACAATCTTTTCTACCATTACATATTGAATGACTCTGGAGTAGGTTTATGCGTTTATTTAGCTGTTAATATGATTGCCATCTTTGCAAGGCATCCTTTATATTTTTGTGATTTTTTTCTAGGCTTTTCTTTTGATTGACCAAGTGCAAATACAACAATATAGATTCTGTCCATCACTAACATTCAAAAAAAAAAAAATAGATGTCAATCATGCAAATGCTTTGTGCAACTTGACACTAAATATTCAGAAGAGGGTGGGACTTTAAACATCCATACTGTTAAAAGACAGTGATTAAATTATTGTGACTATGGGGCTTTCCTCATGGCTCAGATGGTAAAGAATCAGCCTGCAATGCAGGAGACCCAGGTTTGATCCCTGTGTTGGAAAGATCGCTGGAGAAGAGAATAGCTACCCACTCTAGTATTCTTGCCTGCAGAATTCCATGGACAGTGGATCCTGGCGGGCTACAGTCCATGGAGTAGCAAAGAGTGGGACATGATTGAGCAACTAACACTTTCACTTTCATGCTGAGCAAATGAAAGGGTGTGATAACTCTAGAACCCGTTTGTTTTCCCATAATCTGAATAACAATAAGAGAAGTCAGGGATTTGGGCTGCTGATTTTTATTTTATCATTTTGGCATTTTATGATTTACAAAGACTACTTCCATCTCTTCTTTCATTTAATCTTACCACAGAAGGGTAAAGTGGACATTGATAATTGCATTTTATAGATGAGAGAGAGCGAGAGATGAGAGAAATAGGCTCAGAAAGTTAAAGCAGCCCAAGGTGACATAGCTAGTTAATGACAGAGTAAAACTGGTTAATGGGGTAGCAGAGACTTGAGTCCAAGTCTTCTGGCTCTAAGATTTATTTCCCCTTAGCATTAGACATTGGTTCTAGCCCAGTACCTTTTTTGGGAAAATAGGTGTTAGAATTTATAATTTAATGTTTTCACACCTCAAATGATACTGTCAGAATCTGAATTATTATCAAATGCAAGAAAAATTATGGTGTAATTAGAATATGGCAAGACATATTTATGACCGCTTAGTTTAATATTACTTTCTGTGCTTTTACACTAAGGAAAAATGCTGAATGTTGGCATTTTCTGATCAAAAAATTGTCTGTTTCCTCCTTTGAATCAATTCATCATGCTTTCAGTATCATCCTGGTTTTTCAGCTGAGCTTTTATTTGTAAAGATAGAAGCTTCTTGAGACAATTTCTGTTTGTGATCAATAAAACATTTCCTTCTTCTCCTCAGCAAATTTCCACTAGCTGTGACAGTAAAACATCTCTGCCTTAAGCCAGGAGTCCTCATAGTTTTAAGAGAGTAGCAAGGGGCCTCATGGAAGAAACAAAATAATATTAATGTTTTTCCCCATCCTTTGTTAGTCTGAATTTGAGGGACCATGATATAATCTTTAAAAATATAAATTAATATGACTGTTTCCATTAAAAATATCAAATACCATCAAATATAGAAAAGAAATTATTTTGATTTTCATTCTCATATATTAGTTGACTGTTAAGTTAAATGCTTTACCTTAGCATTGTTTACATGATGCCAAATGGCTTGTTGATAAAAGAAAAATGCAAATAAATGAATTATATGATGTGTTGCACCACAAATTTCCTAACCTGGGAAACCCTTCTGAGAAAGTTGGGGGCTTCCCTGGTGGCTTAGATGGTAAAGAATCTACCTGCAATATGGGAGATCTGGGTTCATTCTCTGCATTGGGAAGATCCCCTTGAGAAGGGAATGGCTACCCACTCCAGCATTCTTGCCTGGTGAATTCCATGGACAGAGGAGCCTGGCAGGCTACAGTCCATGGGGTCACAAAGAGTCAGACATGACTGGGTGACTTTCACTTTCTTTTCTTTCACCACAACTTTAATTTTCCTAATGCTAGCTATTACGTATTAGGCTTTTTCTTTTATATATATATAAAATTAAGGGTATTTTTCTTGATTCTTTAAGTAGTGAGAGCTTAATTGTTTAGGCATCTAATCTAAAAATAAGATATTAAAGAATTTGAGTTGAAATGACCAATTCTCTATAAATTTATGCTGTATTGACCATAATAAATAAAAGAAAAATTAAGACAACAGATTAAATACACATCTACACAAGCTATATATGAACATATAATGAAAATAGAATTTGGGGTCAGATGATTTTTATCTATGAGTAAAATTGGAAATAGGAAATAGATTTACACACAAGAAAAGCAATATAATTAAATGTTTCTTTAGCATTCAATAGAACAGGGGTCCCCAACCTCTAGAATCAAATGCCTGATGATCTAAGGTGGAGCTGATGTAATAATTGTAGAAATAAAATACACAATGAAAGCAATACAGTGAATCATCCTGAAACCACCCCCTCCCCGTCCATGGAAAATTGGCTTCCGCAAAATTGGTCCCTGGTGCCAAAAAGGTTGGAGACTGCTGCACTAGAATATATAAAGCCAATCAAAGATAAATCACCAAGTATATACTTTACATGGTTCCAGGGACTGTGGGGGACACCCTTCCCTCTTCAGTTGAGGAAAAAATTAAATTTATTAAACAATGTTGGAAAATACATAACAGAATATAAGTTATAGTTGCTTAAGATGTCCCGAGGAATAAAAGATTGATGAAGGTTCTGTTAGAGGAGTGGTGTTCCAGCTGAGCCTCAAAGCAAAGGTCAAGTTTGAATTGATAGAGGTGAGAAAAGAAGACATTCCAGATGAGAAAGTCTTTGTGAGGGAAATCCTTAGGGTGAAAATAAGCAAAGGGCATATTTTCCTTTTGTTTGTGGAAATACACTGACTGTCTTTACCTAAATGGCTTGAGATGGTTTTAAAAAATGTCTCGAATTTCCATTTCCTTTCTGAATTTGCTGATATTGTCATTGTTGACTTAAGAGCATAGTAAGTAATACTAATGTTCATTAGGCAGTAAGAAAAAGTAATAATGATCTGTCAGTAATCTGCTTGTCATATTATTTGTCTAATCAGCTTTTATAGTTCTCAGGGTCAATATATGTCAATAAAGAACCATCCTTAAATGTAATTTTCCAAATCTATTATACATGATGAAGGGAACATGGACTTCTGAGACTCTGAATTATGATTTAGGGGCAGAGGTAAGGGGAAGAGAGGGTGCAGGAATGTTCCAAGACATACTATAAAAACTGAACTTTCTGTGCTAGTGAATGTTGAACACTTTATTTTCCCTAGGTTTCTTGAGACAAAATTTTTGTTCCCAACAACTAATGGGCAACGGATAGCCCTCTCATGTTAGGTGTATGGGGTATGCCAAGTGACAGTCTGTAGTCAGATAATATAATAGGCTATAAGATTATATTGTACATGTATATATACTATAATATGCTATAATATAAACTATAAGATTTGAAGTTTTGAGTTCATGAGTCTTGCTGCAGAGGTACTGTGGCATTTAGAACATTCAAGCTAATTACTGAGAGCATTCCAGACAAAGTTTTAAAATCAGTGATGTCAACCACAAACTGGCACTTGCCGTTTATCTCTACAAGGATTAAATCATGTGCTGCTGCAACTGTGGACCTCCAACACTTCCCGAAAGAGCTCAGGATGGAGAGCAGAAATGAAGCACTCTGTGCTCTGGCGAAACTGTCAGGACTGGTTCTCAGATGGTTAGGTCTTCTTAGGATCTGATTTTATGAGCCCAATTCACCTCATATCTAGAAAAGCACACAGATCCTTCATGGTGACGACTATTTCTCATGACTAGCAGAAACTGTGAGACCAGCAGAAGCTTTCTAAAAAATAAACCTGCCTGATTGCATGTACTCCCCTTTTACCAAAATCACATATATACTGTCCTTTCTCCCTCCCACCTTGGAAAAGTTTTTCAGAGCTATCTGAGGTGCTGTCTCCCATGGTACAGTCCTCATATTGCTCCAAATAAAACTTACCTTCAAACTCTCATGTTGTGCATTTTTTAAGTTGAGAAACGAGCAAAAGAAAGAAGAAGTAAGAAAGAATAACCAGAGAGAGGATTATTCATTAAGAACATCAGTTAATATGCTAGACAATTCCTCCTAAAAATATGTGATAGGTGAAAAATTTCTTGGTAGTTTCAAAGCAACCTTTTGATTTTAATAGCTATGTGATGAATCTCTTACATATGTAATGAATATCTTACATATGTAATGAATATCAAGAGCCTCTTGATGAAAGTGAAAGAAAAGAGTAAAAAAACTGGCTTAAAACCCAACATTCAGTAAACTAAGATCACGACATTCAGCCGTATCAATTCATGGCAAATAGATGGAGAAACAATGAAAACAGTGAGACACTTTATTTTGGGCCCCAAAATCACTGCAGATGGTGATTGCAGCCGTGAAATTAAAGGACGCTTACTCCTTGGAAGGAAAATTATGACCTAGACAGCATTTAAAAAGCAGAGACATTACTTTGCCAACAAAGGTCCATCTAGTCAAAGCTATGGTTTCCCAGTAGTCATGTATGGATGTGAGAGTTGGACCGTGAAGAAAGCTGAGCACAGAAGAATTGATACTTTTGAATTGTGGTGTTGGAGAAGACTCTTGCGAGTCTTGGATTGCAAGGACATCCAGCCAGTCCATCCTAAAGGAGATCAGTCCTAAATATCCATTGGAAGGACTGATGTGGAAGCTGAAACTCTAGTATTTTGGCCACTTGATGTGAAGAACTGACTAATTTGAAAAGATCCTGATGCTGGGAAAGATTGAAGGCAAGAGGAGAAGGGGACAACAGAGGATGAGATGGTTGGTGGCATCACTGACTCAATGGACACGTTTGAGCTTGGGCAAGCTCCAGAAAATGGCAGAGGACAGGGAGGCCTGGCGTGCTGCAGTCCATGGGTTTGCAAAGAGTTGGACCTGCCTGAGCGACTGAACTGAACCAAAGTTTAAATATAGTACTCTCTTGTGTAAAAATGTAAAAACTTTGATTTTGCAAGAATTTACAAATGACAAAATGAAAAGAAGAAAGAAGGGAGGAGAAAATGCAGTTTAATGAATCTAATGTTTAACCAGGGCTTCCCAAGTAGTTCAGTGTTAAAGAACCTGCCTGCCAAAGCAGGAGACGTGGGTTTGATCTCTGGGTTGGGAAGATCCCCTGAAGGAGCAAATGGCAACCCACTCCTATATCCTTGCCTGGAAAATGCCATGGACAGAGGAACCTAGCAAGCTATAGTCCATGGGGTTGCAAAGAGTCAGACGACTTAGAGACTGAGCATGCAAACAACATATATCCACAGGACCATTTGGAAAGTTCACTATCAAAAAATTAAATGATAGCTTGAGATTATCTTGATGATTATCTAAATTAATCTAATTAATCTAATTATCTAATTTAATCTAAATTATCTAATCTTGAGATTATCTTGAGATTATCTAAAGTTGATGGTCTGAATTACAAATAACCTGGTTAAAAACTGCAGAACAGAAATATCTTTGACTTTATGACCCAAACATAGAAGTGTTTTCCTGGCAGCCTAAATTAATGGACACTTTGTTCATTAAACTCTCAAAACCCTGCCTTCGATTTTTTTTGTCTTGTTTTGTTTTTCATATTTGGCAGCAATCTAATTTGGACACTCATTGTGCCACTGTCTATAATCAGGGAACTTTTGCAAATCTCAAGGCATCATACTCTCCTTTACAGAAAATGCCAAAGATAGTTATTTCAGCTCTCAAAGACAAAGAAGATGTGAAATTCTGTTTTTTTCCTCCTAGACTTTAATAGTATCTGAATTATCAGTTTATCATGGAAATGCCTACAGGCAAATTAAAATATTTAACAGAGTAGTTTTTGGACATGAAGCATATTTAATATTAAGGAAATAGATGTCTATCAAGACATTTGGGACATATGTGAGACACTCTGAGTTGCTATGAAATATCAGGAAATATATATAGAGCTACTGGCCAAGAGTTCTTCAAGATTGATAGAAGCCAGTGTAAGAGAGGAAAAATAATTATCCTTCTTACATTCTGAGTTTTTAGAAGCTCTTATAATAAAAGACAGATTAACAAGGGATAAATAAACAGAAATTTATTAACATTAATATCTCACATATGCATGGGTGGTACCCAGGAAAACTGAGTAATTCAAAGAGGTGGCTTTAGAATTTAGGGTTAAATACCATTTTAATAGGGAAAAGGAAGAGGGGTATAAGCCTTGTAGGAAAGAGTAAGCAGTTTTTAGGGAAGATGAATGGGTCCTTAGAAGAATAAACAAGAAGTATTCGTGACAAAGTTTATCTGGGTGACGCTAAAGCTGAAATTCCAGTCCTTTGGCCACCTGATGCAAAGAGCTGACTCATTAGAAAAGACCCCGATGCTCAGAAGATTGAAGGCAGGAGAAGGAGATGACAGAGGATGAGATGGTTGGATGGCATCACTGACTTGATGGACATGAGTTTGAACAAGCTCTGGGAGTTGGTGAAGGACAGGGAATCCTGGCATGCTGCAGTCCACCGGGTCACAAAGAGTTGGACATGACTGAGCCACTGACTGAACTGTGCCAACTTCTAATCTCCTCTCATGTGATGAGTCAATTTCCCTGGTTGATGAAAATCTCAGGGAGGATACCTTTGGCAATGGAGTTCCTTTTGGTGGATTTGTCTTTAGGTAGATAAAGGGAATTCAGAGAAAGCCTCTCCTTGAATTTTATGTCTTTTAAGTGTCTACAACCCCAGATTAATTAATATACCAAGCAGCATAATTTGAAATAGCATATTCTGATGCCCTTTATCAGTACATAATATTTTCAAAAGTCTTAAGGAACTAAATAAGGGCTAAATACACCTAGGTACATTATATCAACATTGTTAAAAACCAAAAGTTAAAAAAAAAGTCTTGAAGCAGCCAGGGAAAAAAGGAATATGTGCAGAAGAAAAAAGCTGACAATGACAGTAGACTTCTTATAATAAAATAAGCCAAAAAATGAAACGACATGCTGACTGGGTGAAGAAAACAAAACAATTTGTCAGCTGTTATAACCAACAACATTCTCTTTAAAAAATCAAAGCAAAATAAATAATTTTCAGACTGAAAACAAACACTGAGAGAATTTATCACCAACACACCTGTACTAGAAGAAAGATTAAAGTAAGTTTTGCAGTCAGAACGACTATAAGCTGGTTGGAAATCTGTCTACACAGAGAGATGAATTAGCACAAAAATGGTAAAAACGTGAGTAAACATAAAAGGCAAAAATTACGACACTGAAAGATGAGCCACTCAGGTCATAAAGTGTCCAATATGCTACTGGGGAAGAGTGGAGGACAACTCTAATGTGGCTGGGCCAAAGCAGAAATGACATTCAGTTTTGGACGTGTCTGGTGGTGAAAGTAAAATTCTATGCTATAAACAACTGTATTGCATAAGAACCTGGAATGATAGGTCCACGAATCAAGGTAAGTTAGACTTGGTTAAGCAGGAGATGGCAAGAGTGAACATCAACATCTTAGGAATCAGTGAACTAAAATGGGCTGGAATGGGAGAATTTAATTCAGATAACCATTATATCCACTACTGTGGGCAAGAATCCCATAGAATAAATGGAGTAGCTCTCACTACTCTCAGCAAAAGAGTCCAAAATGCAATACTCTGGTATAATCTTAAAAATGACAGAACGATTTTGGCTCATTTTGAAGGCAAACCATTCAACATCACAGTAATCCACGTGTAGGCCCCAGCCACCAGTGCCAAAGGAGCCAAAGTTGATCAGTTCTGTGAAGACCTAGAAGATCTCCTGGAACTAATACAAAAAAAGAAAAAAAAAAGTCCTGTTCATCACAGGGTATTGGAATGCAAAAGTAGGAAGTCAAGAAATACCTGGAATAACAGGCAAGTTTGGCCTTGAAACACAAAATGAAGCAGGGCAAAGGCTAAGAGAATCCTGCCAAGAGAATGCTCTGGTTATAGCAAACACCCTTTTTCAACAACACAAGAGATGACTTTATACAAGGACATCGCCAAATGGTCAATACTGAAATCAGGTTGATTACATTCATTGTAGTAGAAGATGGAGAAGCTGTACACAGTCAGAAAAGACAAGACCTGGAGCTGATTGTGGCTCAGATTACCAGCTCCTCGTACCAAAAGTCAGGCTTCAACTAAAGAAAGCGGGGAGAACCACTAGGCCAGGCAGGTATGATTTAAATCAAATCCTCTATGAACATACAGTGGAGGTGATGAACAGATTCAGGGAATTAGATCTAGTAGACAGAGTGCCTGAAGAACTATGGACTGAGTTCTGTAATATTGCACAGGAGGCAGCTAACAAAACCATCCCAAAGAAAAAGAAATGCAAGAAGGCAAAGTGGTTGTCTGAGGAGGCCTTACAAATAACTGAGGAAAGAAGAGAAACAAAAAGCAAGGGAGAGAGGGAAAGGTACACTGAACTAAATGCAGAGTTCCAGAGAATGGCATGGAGGGATGAGAAGACCTTCTTCAATGAACAATACAAAGAAATAAAGAGGAACAACAGAACGGGTAAGATAGAGATTGCTTCAAGGTAATCGGAACTATCAAAGGAACATTTCATGAAAAGATAGACACAATAGAGGACAGAAACTGTAAAGGTCTAATAGAAGCAGAGGAGATCAAGAAGAGATGGAAAGAATATACAGAACTATACAAAAAAGATCTTAATAACTCAGATAATCACAGTGGTGTTATTTCTCGCTCAGAGCCAGACATTCTGGAGTGTGAAGTCAAGTGGGCCCTAGGAAGCACTGCTGCCAATAAAGCTAGTGGAGGTGATGGAATTTCAGCAGAGCTATTTAAAATCCTAAAAGATGATGCTATCAAAGTGATGCACTCAATATGTCAGCAAATTTGGAAAGTCCAGCTGTGGCCACAAGACTGGAAAAGGTCAGTCCTCATCCCCATTCTCCATAAGGGCAGTACTAAAGAACATTCAAACCACCAGACCATGGCATTTATCTCTCATGCTAGTAAGCCACTGCTGCTGCTAAGTCGCTTCAGTTGTGTCCGATTCTGTGCGACCCTATGGACAGCAGCCCACCAGGCTCCTCTGTCCACAGGATTCTCCAGGCAAGAATACTGGAGTGGGTTGCCATTTCCTTCTCCACATGCTATTAAGGTTATGCTCAAAATCCTCCAAGCTAGGCTTCAGCATTACATGAACTGAGAACTTCCAGATATTCAAGCTGGGTTTAGAAAAGGCAGAGGGACCAGAGATTAAATCAACATTCACTGGATCATAGAGAAAGTAAGGGTAAAGTTGTGAATAAACATAAAAGGCAAAAAGTTATGACACAGAAAGATGAGCCTCCCTGGTGAGAAAGTGTGCAATATGCTACTGGGGAAGAGTGGAGGACAACTCTAATGTGGCTGGGCCAAAGCAGAAATGTGTCTGGTGGTGAAAGTAAAATCCGATGCTATAAACAACATGAACTGAGAACTACCTCTACTTTAGAACTACCTCTAGAAACATCTACCTGTTTCATTGACTGCACTAAAGCCTTTGACAATGTGGATCATGCCAAGTTGTGAAAAACTCTTAAAGAGATGGGAATACCAGACCATCTTACCTGTCTCCTGAGAAACCTATATGCAAGACAAGTTGCAACAGTTGTATAGAACAACTGTATAGGACAACTGACTGGTTCAGAATTGAGAAAGGAGTACAACAAGACTGTTTACCATCACCCAGTTTATTTAACTTACGCAAAGCACATTATGTGAAATGCCGGGCTGAATGAGTTACAAACTGGAATCAATATTGCTGGGAAAAATATCAACAAAACCAGATATGCGGATGACACCACTTTAATGGCAGAAAGTGAAGAGGAACTAAAGAGCCTCTTGAAGAGGGTGAAGGAGGAGAGTCAAGAAACCAGCTTAAAACTCAGTATTCAAAAAACTAAGATCATGGCATATGGTCCCATCACTTTATGGCAAATAGGAGGGGAAAAGTTGGAAGCAGTGACAGTTTTCCTCTTCTTGGGCCCTAAAGTCACTGTGGATGGTGACTGCAGCCTTGAAATTAGAAAACAATTGCTTCTTGGCAGGAAAGCTATGACAAACCTAGACAGTGTATTAAAAAGCAAAGACCTCACTTTGCCACCAAAGATCCATATAGTCAGTTCCCAGTGGTCATGTAAGGATGTGAGAACTGGACAATAAAAAAGGCAGAGCGCTGAAGAATTGATGCTTTCAAACTGTGGTGCTGGAAAAGACTCCTGAGAGTTCCCTGGAAAAGACTCCTGAGAGTTCCCTGGAAAGCAAAGAGATCAAACCGGTCAATCTTAAAGAAAATCAGCCATAAATAGTCTTTGGAAGGACTGATGCTGAAGCTCCAATACTTTGGCCACCTGATGGAAAGAGTTGACTCATTGGAAAGGACCCTGATGCTGGGAAGATTAAGGCAGAGGAGAAGAGGGTCACAGAGGCTCGCTGGATGGCATCACTGATTCATTGGACATGAACTCAGGCAAACTCCACTAGATGGTGAGGGACTAAGAAGGCTGGCGTGCTGCAGTACATTGGATTGTGAAGAGTCAGACACGACTTGGTGACAACAACAAATAAAAAATTTGATTCTCTCTTTTTAAAAATATTTTAAAATTTATTAATTTGAGGATAATTGCTTTGCAATATGCTTTGGTTACTGTCATACATCAACATGAATTAGCCATAGATATACTTATATTCTCTCCCTCTAGAATATCCCTCCTCCCTCCCACCCTTTCCCACCCCTCTAGGTGGGGAAAGCCCTGGTTTGAGTTCCCTGGGTCATAGAGCAAATTACCACTGCCTATGTATTTTATATAACGTTGAGTATAGGTTTCCACACTACTCTCTCCATTTTTCCCACCCTCTTTTTCCACCTACTGTCTATAAAACTGTTCTCTATGTCTGCATCTCCACTGCTGCCCTGCAAATAGGTTCATCAGCACCATCTTTCTAGAGTTCATATACATATATATATATATATATGTTCAGTTCAGTTCATTTCAGTTCAGGCCCTCAGTCATGTCCGAGATTTTGCGACCCCATGGACTGTAACACGCCAGGCTTCCCTGTCCATTGCCAACTCTTAGAGTTTACTCAAACTCATGTCCATTGAGTTGGTGATGCCATCCAACCATCTCATCCTCTGTCATCCCCTTCTCCTCTCACCTTCAATCTTTCCTGGCATCAGGGGCTTTTCCAATGAATCAGCTCTTCACATCAGGTGGCCAAAGTATTGGAGTTTCAGCTTCAGCATCAGTCCTTCCAATGAATATTCAGGACTCATTTCCTTTAGGATGGATTGGTTGGATCTCCTTGCAGTCCAAGGGACTCACAAGCATCTTCTCCAACACCACAGTTCAAAAGCATCAATTCCTCTGATCTCAGCTTTCTTTATAGTGCAACTCTCACATCCATACATGACTACTGGAAAAACCATAGCTTTGACTAGATGGACCTTTGTTGGTAAAGTAATGTCTCTGCTTTTTAATATGTTGTATATGTTGGTCATAACTTTTCTTCCAAGGAGCAAGTGTCTTCTAGTTTCATGGCTGCACTCACCATCTGCAGTGATTTTGGAGCCCCCAAAATAAAGTCTGTCACTGTTTCCACTGTTTCCCCATCTATTTCCCATGAAGTGATGGGACTGGATGCCATGATCTTTGTTTTCTTAATATTGAGTTTTAACTCAGCTTTTGCACTCTCCTCTTTCACCTTCATCAAGAGGCTCTTTAGTTCTTCTTTGCTTTCTGCCATAAGGGTGGTGTCATTTGCATCTCGGAGGTTATTGATATTTCTCCTGGCAATCTTGATTCCAGCTTGTGCTTCATCCAGTCCAGCGTTACTCATGATGTACTCTGCATATAAGTTAAATATGCAGGGTGACAATATACAGCCTTGACTTACTCTTTTCCCTATTTCGAACCAGTCTGTTGTTCTATGTCCAGTTCTAACTGTTGCTTCCTGACCTGCATACAGATTTTTCAAGAGGAAGGTCAAGTGGTCTGGTATTCCCATCTCTTGAAGAATTTTCCAGAGTTTGTTGTGGTCCACACAGTCAAAGGCTTTGGCATGGTCAATAAAGCAGAAGTAGATGTTTTCTGGAATTCTTTTGCTTTTACAATGATCCAGCGGATGTTGGCAAGTTGATCTCTGGTTCCTCTGCCTTTTCTAAATCCAGCTTGAACATATGGAAGTTCATTATTCGCTTATTGCTGAAGCCTGGCTTGGAGAACTTTGAGGATTACTTTGCTAGCATGTGAGATGAGTGCAATTGTGCAGTAGTTCGGGCATTCTTTGGCATTGCCTTTCTTTGGGATTGGAATGAAAGCTGAACTTTTCCAGTTCTTTGACCACTGCTGAGTTTTCCAAACTTGCTGGCATATTGAGTGCAGCACTTTCACAGCATTATCTTCCAGGATTTGAAATAGCTCAACTGGAATTCCATCCCCTCCACTAGCTTTGTTCGTAGTGATATATGTGTTGATATACAATATTTGTTTTTTCTCTTTTGACTTACTTCACTCTGTGGGTTAGGCTCTAGGTTCATCCACCTCATCATAACTAACTCAAATGTGTTCATATTCCTGGCTGAGTTTTTTTCCTTGGATATATGTACCAGAGTGTCTTTATTCATTTATCTGTTGATGGACATCTGGGTTTCTTCCACGTCCTAGCTATTGTAAATAGGGCTGCAATGAACACTAGGGTACACGTGTCATTCTAGAACAAAGAGAACAGTAAAATATTGTAGTGTCTATATATACATGAAAGTAAAATCTGTAACAGTAATAGTATAATTGGTAGGAGGGAGAAAATAAAAGCATACAGTTGTAAGATTTTTACAACATGCAGAAAATGGTATGTTGTTTGAAAATAACTATGAAAAGTTAACAATGCATATTATAAAATGTAGATCAACAGTTGAGAAGTGAAGCAAAGGCAGATAGTTAATAAGAATACAGTGAAGACAAAATGAAATTATAAAAATAACTCAATTAAAAAATGGTGGGAAAAGAGATAGAAGCAAAGTGATGGGACACTAGACAGGAAATAACAAGATAACAGATTTAAGCCAAACTCTATCAATAATACATTTGTTGTAAAAGGCCTAAACACTCAATTCAAGGGTGGAGGTGACCAAATCAGATTTAAAGAAGGCCAAAGTATATGCTACTTTAAGAAATTTTCCTTAAATATACAGAAATAGGTTAAAATATAAGGATGAAAATATATCCTTTGCAACACTGAAGAAAAACAGGTATTAACAGAGACAAAAAAATCACAGGGTGAAAAAACTCAATTAAATCAGAAAGATGCAGCTATCTGAATAATCCTAGAAACAGGATCTGGAGCACCTCCTGACAGTTGTTCAAAGTACATGAAGAAAAAGGTAGGGAGTTAGAACAGGAAGGAGAAACAGAAATATCTACAATTACAGTTGGAGATTTTCAACACTCCTCACTCAGTAATAGAGAGGACACATAGACAAAAAACAAATAAAAACCTACAGTGAAATGAAGCTTTTACTTAATTGTGAAAAATTGTCTTCACTACTTTTAGTCAACATTGGTGGTGGTCATGGAAATCTCAGCAAGTGAAGAAAAAGAAAGGAAAAAAACATACTGATAGTAAAAATATGTATATAAAATTTTCTTCACTCACAGCTCACATGATTATCCACATAGTATACATTTACTTTCAAAAGCTGCTAAAAAACAAGAAGTGGTGAGTAAAGTCATAAGATACAAAGTCAATGTAAAACAATTAGTTGAATTTCTATATAGTTGAAATGAATAATAGGAAATGATAATTTAAAAAATACTATACAAGGTATGATAGCATCAAAATATATGACATTATCATTAATTAAAAAAAATATGCAATATGTGTATAACAAAAATGGCTAAGCATTTCTGGTTAATAAAAGTAGATCATTGTTTGAAATACTAAATATTGCTAATACATTGCTTCCTCCCAAACTGACCTAGAGATCCAATGCAATATTCCTCAAATTCAAATAAAAACTTTAATGAGAATTTACAAGTTTATTCAAAAATTTATATGAAAATACCAAATATTTAGAATACTCTGTATAATGTGGATAAAGAAGAAAGTCTGGTCACTTACACTGCCTAAGTTAAATACTTATAAAGCTACATTGCTAAAGACAATGCAGTACTGGCATACGAACAATCATACAGATCAATGAAACAGATAGAGTCCAGAAATAGAGTTCTACATAACTTGTTAGTTAACTTTAGACACTAAGATAATTCAACAGGAAAAGGATAATCTATTCAGCAGTGTGGATGGGATTAGAGAGAGAGAAGCAATGAACTTTGACAACATAAAAAATTCAGTATTAGGAACCATGGACTTGAGTGTAAGAACCAAAACTATAAATAACTTCTAGAAGAAAACATAAGAGAAACTTTGTGATCCTGGGTGGGTTAATGATTTTCTAGATAGAATATAAAAAGCATGAAATACAAGAGGAAAAAAAAAATGGACAACTTCAATTTAATGATAATTAAATAATTCTACTCTTCAAGAAACACTCTTAAGCAAATAAAAGCCCACAAACTAGGAAAAATATTTTCAAAACACATTCTGATAAAGAACTTACGTACAGAGTTTATGAGGAAATTTTACAACTCAATAACACAATCAACCCATAATATGGATGCAAACTTTGAACCAAAATTTTATCCAAGAAGATACATGAGTTGGTATAGTGCATTAAAAAAAAATGTTCAACATCATTAGTCATTTTGTTGTTGTTCAGCCACTTAGTCATGTCTGACTCTTTGCAACCCCACGGACTGCAGCGTGCTAGGCTTCCCTGTCTAGCACCAATTCCCAGAGCTTGCTCAAACTTATGTTCATTGAGTCAATAATGCCATCCAACCATCTTATCCTATGTCATCCCCTTCTCCTCCTGCTTTCAGTCTTTCCCAGCATCAGGGTCTTTTCCAGTGAGTTGGCACTTCACATCAGGTAGTCAAAGAACTGGAGCTGAAGCTCCAGCACCAGTCTTTCCAATGAATATATAGGGTTGGTTTTCTTTAGGATTGCCTGGTTTGATCTCCCTGCTGTCCAAGGTACTTTCAAGTTTGAAAGCATCAGTTTTTTGGTGCTCAGCCTTCTTTATGGTCCAACTCTCACATCCATACATGACTACTGGAAAAACCATAGCTCTGACTATATGGAGTTTTGTCAGCAAAGTAATGTCTCTGCTTTTTAATACACTGTCATTGGAGAGGGCAATGGAACCCCACTCCAGTACTGTTGCCTGGAAAATTCTATGAATGGAGGAGCCTGGTGGGCTGCGGTCCTTGGGGTCGCCAAGAGTCGAACACGACTGAGTGACTTCACTTTCACTTTTCACTTTCATGCATTGGAGAAGGAAATGGCAACCCACTCCAGTGTTCTTGCCTGGAGAATCCCAGGGACGGGCGAGCCTGGTGGGAGGCCGTCTATGGGGTCGCACAGAGTTGGACACGACTGAAGCGACTTAGTAGCAGCAGCAGCTAGGTTTGTCATAGCTTTTCTTTGAAGGAGCAAGGATCTTTTAATTTCATGGCTGCAGTCAACATCTGCAGTGATTTTGGAGGCCAAAACAATAAAATCTGTCACTATTTCTATTGTTTTCCCATCTGTTTGCCATGAGGTTATGGGGCTGGACACCATGATCTACATTTTTTTAATGTTCAGTTTTAACACACTTTTTCACTCTTCTCTTTTACCTTCATCAAGAAGCTCTTTAGTTCCTCTTCACTTTCTACCATAAGGGTGGTGTCATCTGAATATCTGAAGTGACTGATATTTCTCCTGGCAGTCTTCATTCCAGCTTGTTCTTCATCCAGCCCAGCGTTTTGCATGATGTACTCTGCATACAAGTTAAATAATCAGGGTGACATATAAAACTTTGAGTCCGTTGCTCCATGTTTGCTTCTAACTCTTGCTTCTTAATCTGCATACATGTTTCACAGGAGGCAGGTAAAGTGGTCTGCTATTCCCATCTCTTTAAACAATTTAAAGCGGCAAATAGATATTCATACATGCATTAGAATAATTAAAATTTATAACAAAAAGATCATATATACCAAGAGTTAAGTTGTGGGCCTGGAACTCTGAAGTATTACTGCTGAGAGTGCAAGATATAAAATGATACAACATCTTAGAAAATAGTTGGATAGTTTCTTATTAAGTTAAACACACACATAAAGTCCAGCAGATCCATTTCTAGATATTTTCCAAAGATAAACTAATGTGGAAAAGGGTTTTTAGTAGTTTTATGCATAATAGTCAAAATTTTGAAGCAACTCAGTTATCTGGCAACTGTTTAATGGTAATCAAGTTGTAATGTGACCATGGAATGGAATACCTCTCAAATAGAAAAATACATGAATATGAAACAACATGGGTTAATATTGAAATTACTATGCTAAGTGAAAAAAGTAAGTCACAAAAAACTTTATATTGTATGATTTACTTTATTTAAAAAATTAAAGGGAAAACTAAGAGAAAAGAAAAATCATAGGTGATTGTCAAGGGACGGGTGTAGCAGGAGAGGACTGACTGAAAAGCTGTGTTAGGGAAATTTGGGGGCTGATGAAAATGCTCTATATCTTGACCATGGTGGTGGGTACATAGTCATATACAGTAACTTATACTCATTGAATTTCTCAACTGAAAAGAGTGAATTTAATTTTATGTAAAGTATACCTCATAAAAATTAGAATAATTCACATTAAAATTAAATATTTTCAATTCTCAATTCAATTATCTATTAATATTTGCCCTGCATTCTGGAATATCAAAAATTTGCATAAGCTAAGAAACAACTATGCTCTTTGGACATGCTTTCCAAATTGCCATAGTCCCCAGTAATTCCTATTTTTTCCCAAACTGAAGATGTATGTCAGAACATCTGTGTATTTTTCAAAAATGAAACAAATGAAAGATAACCTGAGATGGCTTTGAGTTTTCTTTATTGAAATAAACCCCACTCATATATGTTTAATCTGTACCTGTTTCATTCATTGGTTTATACTTTTTGTTTAGTTCTCATGGGTGCTGACTCCATCATAGAGTAAATAATAGAGCAAGACATGCAGCTTATTAATTGTATTTCATTTTTCTCTAAAAGACTCCATCTGATCATCATCAGATACATCTTTAAGGTTGTTCATCTCTGTCTTGCAAGAAGAAAAAGTTACTGTTTAATCCTGAGTTGATCTTTCCTATACATGAAAAGGGCTTTGGTGGCCCAGATGGTAGAATATCTGCCTGCAATGCCAGCGGACCTGAGTTTGATCCCTGGGTTGGGAAGATCCTCTGGAGAAGTGAATGGCTACCTACTCCAGTATTTTTGTCTGGAGAGTTCCATGGACAGAGAGGATCATGGCAGGCTATATAGTCCATGGGGTTGCAAAGAGTCAGACACGACTGACTTTCCCTCATGTGCATAAAAAGCTCTCTGGAAATCCAACTAATTCATTGTGATTATTCAGACTTAAAGCTCTTTCAAAATATTCTGAGTCTCTACCAACTTTTTGCTCTTCTCCATTCCAGTCCACAGGCATAGTAAATAAGTTTTTGTTTATTAGATCCTATAGATTCTTACTTTCTATGTATTTGCCTCCTTTGCTGTATGATGAGGTTCTTGAAATCAGGGAACTACATTTTCATCTATCTCTGTAAGGTAGGACCCAGTAAAATAACTGGCATATAGTAATATTGAGCAGAAATGGTATGGACTTAACAGAAGCAAAAGATATTAAGAAGAGGTGGCAAGAATGACCCAGATAACCATGATGGTGTGATCACTGGACTAGAGCCAGATATCCTGGAATGTAAAGTCAAGTGGGCTTTACATCACTACGAACAAAGCTAGTGGAGATGATGGAATTCCAGTAGAGCTATTTCAAATCCTAAAAGATGATGCTGTGAAAGTGCTGCACTCAATATGCCAGCAAATTTGGAAAACTCAGCAGGGGCCACAGGAATGGAAAAGGGATTATGGATGCAGTTTTCATCCCAATCCCAAAGAAAGGCAATGCCAAAGAATGCTCAAACTACTGCACAATTGCATTCATCTCACATGCTTGCAAAGTAATCCTCAAAATTCTCCAAGCCAGTTTTCAATAGTATGTGAACCATGAACTTCCAGATGGTTAAGTTGGATTTAGAAAACACAGACAAACCATAGATCAGATTGCCAGCATCTGCTGGAAAATTGAAAAAGCAAGAGAATTCCAGAAAAACACCTATTTCTGCCTTATTGACTACACAAAAACTTTTGATTGTGTGGATCACAACAAACTGTGGAAAATTCTTAAAGATATGGAAATACCGGACCACCTTACCTACCTCCTAAGAAATATATATGCAGGTCAAGAAGCAACAGTTAGAACTGGACATGGAACAACAGACTGGTTCCAAATAGGAAAAGGAGTACGTCAAGGCTGTATATTGTCATCCTGCATATTTAACTTATATGCAGACTACATCATGCAAAATGCTGGGCTGGAGGAAGCATAAGCTAGAATCAAGATTGCTGGGAGAAATATTAATAACCTCAGATATGCAGATGACACCACTCTTATGGCAGAAAGCAAAGAAGAACTAAAGAGCCTCTTGATGAAGGTGAAAGAGGAGAGCGAAAAAATTGGCCTAAAACACAACATTCAGAAAACTAAGATCATGGCATCTGGTCCCATCACTTCATAGGAAATAGATGGAGAAACAGTGGAAACAGTGACAGACTTTATTTTGGGGGGCTCCAAAATCACTACAAATGGTGATTGCAGCCATGAAATTAAAAGACACTTGCTCCTTGGAAGAAAAGTTATGACCAACCTAGACAGAACATTAAAAAGCAGAGACATTACTTTGCCAAAAATGTCAGTCTAGTCTAAGCTATGGTTTTCCAGTAGTCATGTATGGATGTGAGAGTTAGATGATAAAGAAAGCTGAGAACCAAAGAATTGATAGTTTTGAACTATGGTGTTGGAGAAGACTCTTGAGAGTCCCTTGGACTGCAAGGAGATCCAACCAGTCCATCCTAAAGGGAATCATTGGAAGGACTGATGCTGAAGCTGAAACTCCAACTCTTTGGCCACCTGATGTGAAGAACTGACTCACTGGAAAAGACCCTGATGCTGGGAAAGATTGAAGGCAAGAGGAGAATGGGATGACAGAGGATGAGTTCAATGGCATCACCAACTCTATGGACATGAGTTTGAGTAAGTTCTGGGAGTTGGTGTTGGACAGGGAGGCCTGGTGTGCTGCAGTCCATGGGGTTGCAGAGAATCAGACACTTGAGGGACTGAACTGAACAGAAACATACTTAGGAGATAAACATTCTTTCAGGGATATCTTAGCTGATTCAAGTAGAAGTACTGTCTCTCAATTATGCTGGGCTCTTGTCCATAAATTTTTTTAATGACGTACGGATCCCTTTTGGACGTACGGATCCCTTTTTTGATTCTGGACACTCAGGATTTCCTTATTCATTTGAGAATGGGGACACCATTCTATGTAAAAATAGGTATTTCCATGTTCCTTTGAGCTCAAGGATTTTCAGTGCATCTTTGACTAAACAATAGGACATATTGGCATGCCATGGCCATTTCATTGATGTGGGACATGGGCTTGTGTGTTAGAGTCAATGAGTGTATGCCAAGCCTTTTATAGGAATCTTGTGATTTACAATCTTGCTCTTTTTTTCTCTCTTTTCTTTACTCGTATTCATTTACCTTCTTTTCCCCTGCATTTTCCACCTACCTACTAAAAGGAAAAGAAGAAAATTAAAATATGAAATAGGAGAAAGTATATGAAAGAGAACAAAAAATAATTAAATGCAAGAAAATAATGTAGGGAGATAGAGTCTGGAAACAGAAATGATACATCTTTCAAGGAAAAGTGAAATTCAAATAAAATTGTTTTTTAAAAAAACTCCATCTGTGAGCATACAAGTTATTCAGAGGGTGGGAGTGAAGTCAGAAGTATTTGAGTTTTCAAAGTCTTATTATCCATGCAATAATGTACAAAGTAAATTATTTTATTAGACATTGTTAAATGTCTTCCAAAATCATTTCCTCTAAAAATGGCTTTCCTACAAACAATATTATAAGTAATAAAATTTCAACCTAAAATCTAGGCAAAAACGTAGAAGTTCTAAAGATATTCATAGAACCTCAACCATCTTCTGTTCTATTAAGGACTTTGCACATCTTTGGAATTGATTCAGATAACAGTTTAGCACCATCTGTGTGCCACTTGCAGTAGAAAAAAAAAGTATCTTTAAACCATTTATATTATGAGATTTTTAAACTATTTTTGGACAAAGTAGAATCACTTCTGATTTTAGGAAGCAACTTGGCCTTAATCAACTTATGCTCAAAGAATGAGCAACTGTGAGAAAAGTTTTACTGAAGATACCACAATAAACACTAGTGTTTGTCATAAGGTTAATGCACAAAAATGCAGGTTATCTGATTAAGTCTATAAACCTGAAAAATATGCTAGAGTGATTATTAACTTATTGGTAATCAATAGAAACTAATTCAAAGATTTACTCTACAGGACATTAAGTATTTGATTGCTTTCAAGTGGTTATAATGATTCAAAGACATGACATGCCAAGTAGAAATTATAGGCCATTCAACTGAGAGAAATTAAGAATAAAGCAATAACCTGACTTATTAAACAAAATAATTGAAGAGTGGAATATAGTCTGAACTGTGGATTGTTACTGTTTTGAATATTTTATATTTATAATATATTTAGCATGACCAGTAACATTTCTTTTATCTTTTTAAACTTATAAGCAGATGATTTTTGTTAATGAGATACAAACCATCACAGCCACATACACATAGATTAATTCTTTAATCAAATAGTATTTATTGAAAAGGTAATTCTACATATTTAATAATATTATATCACTATTACATTGTATAGTACATAGAAATATAAGTAATTCACATAAGTAACTTTAATTAATTTTACTTATACATAGTTCATATAAAATCTAAAATTTTTCCTTTCATTTGGCTAGTTTTAGAGCTGCTGCTGCTAAGCTGCTTCAGTCATGTCCGACTCTTTGTAACCCAGAGACAGCAACCCATCAGGTTCCTCCATCCCTGGGACTTTTCAGGCAAGGATACTGGAGTGGGTTGCCATTTCCTTTTCCAATGCATGAAAATGAAAAGTGAAAGTGAAGTTGCTCAGTTGTGCCAACTCTTAGTGCGGCTTGCATTTAATATCCACCAGTGGCTATAGCTTTTCATATGTTAGCATTGTTTATCCTTGCTGCTGCTGCTGCTAAGTGGCTTCAGTCGTGTCCGACTCTGTGCGACCCCATAGACGGCAGCCCACCAGGCTCCCCCGTCCCTGGGATTCTCCAGGCAAGAACACTGGAGTGGGTTGCCATTTCCTTCTCCAATGCATGAAAATGAAAGTGAAGTCTCTTAGTCGTGTCCAACCCTCAGCGACCCCATGGACTGCAGTCTTCCAGGCTCCTCCGTCCTTACTATTACCATTATCATCAATAGCTCAAGCACATTTACATATTATCACTCACTTACATTGAATTCCAGAACTTTATCAAGAGTTAGAATTCATTTTTTAAATTAATTTTTTAATTGAAGGATAATTGCTTTACTGAGTTGTGTTGGTTTCTGCCAAACATCAACATGAATTTAGCCATAGGTATATATATATGTCCCATCCCTCTTCAACCTCCCTCCCACCTCCCTCCTCATCCCATCTCTCTAGCTTGTTACAGAGCCTCAGTTTGTGTTCCCTGAGTCACAGAGCAAATTCCCATTGGCTATCTGTTTTACATATGGTAATGTAAGTTTCCATGTTACGGTCTCCATACATCCCACACTTTCCTTCCTCCCTACCCTCCATGTCCATAAAGTTCTCTTTGATTGTGTCTCCATTGCTGCCTGGCAAATAATTTCATCAGTAACATCTTTCTAGATTCCATATGTATGTGTTCAGTTCAGTTCAGTTCAGTTCAGTTGCTCAGTCATGTCCGACTCTTTGTGACCCCATGGACTGCAGTACGCCAGGCTTCCCTGTCTATCATCATTCCTGGAATTTACCCAAACCCATGTCCATCGAGTTGGTGATGACATCCAGCCATCTCATCCTCTGTCATCCCCTTTTCCTCCTGCCCTCAATCTTTCCCAGCATCAGGGTCTTTTCCAATGAGTCAACTCTTCACATGAGGTGGCCAAAGTATTGGAGTTTCAGCTTCAGCATCAGTCCTTCCAGTGAATATTCAGGACTGATTTCCTTTAGGATGGACTGGTTTGATCGCCTTGCAGTCCAAGAGACTCTCAAGAGTCTTCTCCAACACCACAGTTCAAATGCATCAATTCTTCAGCGCTCAGCCTTCTTCACAGTCCAACTCTCACAGCCATACATGACCACAGGAAAAACCATAGCCTTGACTAGATGGACCTTAGTCAGCAAAGTAATGTCTCTGCTTTTGAATATGCTATCTAGGTTGGCCATAACTTTCCTTCCAAGGAGTAAGCGACTTTTAACTTCATGGCTGCCATCCCCATCTGCAGTGATTTTGGAGCCCAGAAAAATAAAGTCTGACACTGTTTCCCCATCTATTTCCCATGAAGTGATGGGACCAGATGCCATGATCTTAGTTTTCTGAATGTTGAGCTTTAGGCCAACTTTTTCACTCTCCTCTTTCACTTTCATCAACAGGCTCTTTAGTTCCTCTTCACTTTCTGCCATAAGGGTGGTGTCATCTGCATATCTGAGGTTATTGATATTTCTCCCGGCAGTCTTGATTCCAGCTTGTGCTTCTTCCAGCCCAGAATTTCTCATGATGTACTCTGCATATAAATTAAATAAGCAGGGTGACAATATACAGCCTTGACGTACTCCTTTTCCTATTTGGAACCAGTCTGTTGTTCCATGTCCAGTTCTAACTATTGCTTCCTGACCTGCATATATATTTCTTAGGAGGCAGGTAAGGTGGTCTGCTGTTTCCATTTCTTTCAGAATTTTCCACAGTTTATTGTGATCCACACAGTCAAAGGCTTTAGCATAGTCAATAAAGCAGAAATAAGTGTTTTTCTGGAATTCTCTTGCTTTTTCCATGATCCAGAGGATGTTGGCAATTTGATCTCTGGTTCCTCTGCCTTTTCTAAAACCAGCTTGCACATCTGGAAGTTCACGGTTCATGTGTTGCTGAAGCCTGGCTTGGAGAATTTTGAGCATTACTTTATTAGCATGTGAGATGAATGCAATTGTGCAGTAGTTTAAGCATTCTTTGGCCTTGCCTTTCTTTGAGATTGGAATGAAAACGGACCTTTTCCAGTCCTGTGGCCACTGCTGAATTTTCCAAATTTGTTGGCATATTGAGTGCAGCACTTAGCATCATCTTTCAGGATTTGAAATAGCTCAACTGGAATTCCGTCACCTCCACTAGCTTTGTTCATAGTGATGCTTTCTAAGGCCCACTTGACTTCACATTTCAGGATGTCTGGCTCTAGGTAAGTGATCACACTTTCGTGATTATCTGGCTCATGAAGATCTTTTTTGTATAGTTCTTCTCTGTATTCTTGCCACCTCTTCTTAGTATATACTATTTGCTTTCCTCTTTCTGACTTACTTCACTCTGTATAATAGGCTCTAGGTTCATCCAACCCAGTATAACTGGCTCAAATATGTTATTTTTTGTGGTTGAGTAATATTCCATTATCCCTGGAGTAGGCAATGGTAACCTACTCCAGTATTCTTGCCTGGAAAATTCCAGGGACAGAGGAGACTTGTGGGCCACAGTCCTTGGGGTTGAGAAGAGTGTGACGTGACTGAACAGCTGAGCATAATCGTCCATCATATATATGTATCACCGCTTCTTTATCCATTCATCTGTGGATGGACCTCTAGGTTGCTTCCATGTTCTAGCTATTATAAGTAGTGCTGCAATGAACATTGGGGTATATATGTCTTTTTCAATTTTCCTTTCTTCAGGGTATAAGCCTAGTAGTGGTATTGCTGGGTTATATGGTGGTTTTATTGCTGTTTTTTTTTAAGGACTTTCTGTACTGTCTTCAATAGTGACTGTATCAATTTGAATTCTCACCAACAGCACAGGTTCAGTTCAATTCAGTCTCTCAGTCATGTCTGACTCTTTGTGACCCCCATGGACTGTAGCATGCCAGGCTTCCTTGTCCAACAATGCAAGAGGGCTTCCTTTTCTCCATACCCTCTGCAGCATTTATTATTTGTAGACTTTTTGATGATGGCCATTATGACTGGTGTGAGGTGATATCTTATTGTAGTTTTGATTTGCATTTCTGTAATAATAAACAATATTGATCATCTTTTCATGTGTTAGCCAAAGAGTTAGAATTCCTTATTACAAACCCTGTTCCTATCCCCTTGTACTGGATGTTGGATACACAATCTAAACCTTAGGGGAAGCTTGCATTTATGTCATTCATTTCTTGAGGAGGAGTGCTGACTGGATCATGGCTAAGAAGACACTGGCCTTGGTTCCTGGAGTTGATATTCATATCTTAAAAAGAAATAGCCTTTGTCTCCTATTGTTATCTTTGTGTCTTTCTCTCTTTGAGTTTAATTTTCATTTTTGAATCATTTGTCTTTAATTTTTGAAGCACTTATCTTTAATATATCCAGTGTATTATGATGGGCTTTTGAGTGGGATGTTTACAAAGTAGAAACCAGAAAAGGAATAAAAGGAAAGAGTAAATTGTCCTGAATAAAGCAGGCTTTTTTTTTGTTTGGGGTAAATCTGTCTTCTTGGATCGTATTATATGATTGTTGTTGTTTTTATTTAGTCGTCAAATCATGTCTGACTCTTTAATGACCCCATGGACTGCAGCCCACCAGGCTCTCCAGTCCATGCAATTTTCCAGAAAAGAAAACTGGAGTGGGTGCCATTTCCTTCTCCAGAGGATCTTCGTGACCCAAGGATTGAACCCATATCTCCTGCACTGCAGGTGGATTCTTTATCACCGAGCCACTTGGCTCAACCTAATTTCTAATGTGCAAATACATTATGTTTGAATTAGCAACACAGTGTTGTAGTGATAAAGATAAGGCATTTTCCTGGACTTTTCCTTTTTATCTATCCCTTCAGGAGTTATTTTTATGACCATCAAATATGGATCAGTTTGAAATTTTGAATTTTCTTCCTTATTGAAGACAGATCTAACCTTGATATTTCTTTTTGCTGGGTCTGTATGATCCTTCCACTAACTACAAGTTCCTTGAACAATTTCTTTATGTTTCCCATAGGGGATGTGTAATAGATGTGGAAGCACTTGAGACAGGACAGCAGAAACTGGTCCTAAAAATGGGAACTACTTGTCTACAGTAATGACATCATGGTTATTTTACTCATAACAATAAAACCAGTTTCACCAGTTCTGATGAAATGATAAGAAGTGGCAACATTTAGCATAGGGTCTGAGTTCCTATTATCTGTTTTACTTAAACAAAGCCTTGAGAGAAAGCAAGGGTGAGGCAAAAAGGAAGTTAAAAAGAGAGAGGAGGAGAAAGAATGAGGCATTTTGGAGCAAGACTCAGATACCATAAAAATACTGAAATTAATTTTCTTTAGGTCATCCTTAGGTTATTGTATTTTTCTGGATCAGGGATAAATCCCTGTCTTCCTTTTTTTTTTCCTCAAAATCTTACTCTTTACACTGCTGTACCTTCTGCTTAGAAATTCTTCATTTTTTTTCTTGTTTATTTATTTTTTATTCTTGAAGGTTGTAATCCATTATTGATATGGTACCATCAAACAGATTTGTCTCATCTTTCTTTGAACATTTACAGTATTTGCTTACAATTATCTTTAAGTAATTACCACATTATCTTAAATTCTTGTTATTCATGTTCATAATATATTCTTTCTTTTAGTTTAAGAATCATTCTCAATATTTTTCTCAGTGCTTGACATTAGTAAGTTATCAATAAATTTGATGAATAGACTGATGAATAAAAGAGGAATGAATGGTTCTCTGAACCTTAATACACATCTTGGTGTAAATGAGTTTAAGCCAAAATGTAAATGATGATATTTGATCGCCCGTACTTATTGTCTTTTAGGAGGCTAGATAAAAACAAAAATGTCATTGAATGTCCAAAGAGCAAATAGGATGACTAAGCAAGAAAACATACCCCAAAATGGAATAAGCAAATATGTAAGAGCCTGGTAGCAATAGCATATGTCATTCCCTGCTTTAGAGTAAAGAATTGATCCTTATTTATCTTTTTTTTTTCCAGTCCTTAACACAGTGCCTGGCATAGATAATTAGTGAACATTTATTTCTTGATTACTTATAGCTAATATGTATTGAACCCTCACTATTAATATAAACCTGAAACTATGCCAAGTGCTTATGTCAATAATATGCTACTGCTAAGTCGCTTCAGTTGTGTCCAACTCTGTGTGACCCCATAGACGGCAGCCCACCAGGCTCCCCTGTCCCTGGGATTCTCCAGGCAAGAACACTGAAGCGGGTTGCCATTTTCTTTTCCAATGCATGAAAGTGAAAAGTGAAAGTGAAGTTACTCAGTTGTGTCCGACTCTTAGCGACCCCATGGACAGCAGCCCACCAGGTTCCTCCGTCCATGGGATTTTCCAGGCAAGAGTACTGGAGTGGGGTGCCATTGCCTTCTCTGGTCAATAATATGAAGTCTTATTATTATCTTTATTTTATAGATGAAAAAACTGAGACTTGAAGAATTTTAGAAATATATTGAAGCCACACAGTAAGATTAGACACAAAATTTAATTGCAGAGATCTATCTATATTGAGAACTTAAACTGATAACTTTGAGGATTTAATATTAATAATATATCTTCAAATTGGCAACATCAAATTGACAACATTCATTGGGTCATAGAAAAAGCAAGGATATTCCAGACAAAACATGTACTTTTACTTCATTGACTATGCTAAAGCTTTTGATTGTGTGGATCACAACAAAATGTGGAAAATTCTTCATGAGATGTGAGTACCAGACCACCTTAACTGCCTCTTGAGAAACCTGAATGCAGGTCAAGAAGCAACCAAAATGGACATGGAAAAACAGACTGGGTCAAACTCGGGAGAGGAGTACATCAAGGCTGAGTATTCTCACCCTGCTTATTCAACTGATATGTGGAGTACATCATACAAAATGCCAAGCTGGGTAAAACTCAACCTGAAATCAAGATTTCTGGGAGAAATATCAACAACATCAGGTATGAAGATGACACCACCCTAGTGGCAGAAAGTGAAGAGGAACTAAAAAGCCTCTTGATGAAAGTGAAAGAGGAGAGTGAAAAAACTGGTTAAAAACAACATTCAGAAAACTAAGATCGTGGCATCTGGCCCCATCACTTCATGGCAAATAGATGGAGAAACAATGGAAACAGTGGCAGACTTTGTTTTGGGGGGCTCAAAAGTCACTGTAGATGGTGACTGCAGTCATGAAATTAAAAGACGCTTGCTCCTTGGAAGAAAAGCTATGACAAACCTAGACATCATATTAAAAAGCAGAGACAACACATTGCCTACAAAGGCCCATATAGTTAAACCTATGTTTTTTCACGTAGTCATGTATAGGTATGTGAGTTGAACCACAAAGAAGGCTCAGTGCTGAAGAATTGATGCTTTCAAACTGTGGTGCTGGAGAAGACTCTTAAGACTGCCTTGGACTGCAAGGAGATCCAACCAGTCCATCCTAAAGAAAATTAACCCTGAATATTCATTAGAAGGACTGATGCTGAGGCTAAAGCTCCAATACTTTGGAGCTCTTTGGTGGGAAAAGCTGATTCATTGGAAAAGACCCTGATGCTGGGAAAGATTGAAGACAGGAGGTGAAGGGGATGACAGAGGATGAGATGGTTGGATGACATCACTGATTCAATGGACATGAGTTTGGATGAACTCTGGGAGACAGTGAAATACAGGGAGCCTGGCATGCTGCAGTCCATGGGGTGGCAAAGAGTTGAACACGACTGAGCTACTGAACAACAACAATATAAATTCAAGTTTATTTTTACTTGAGTAAGAGAAACAAATTTTATGAAAGAATATTTGAGTCCTACAAGGTCTTATTCAGTCTTATCCTAGAGATAGGCAATGCATGATGAAAATATGCTTACATATTAAAGAAATCAAGGGGCCAGTCTTTAGGCTAGAAACCACATTTTATTCAATTGTATATTATAACCATGCCACTCTACATAATCTATTTATCTCATGAGGAGAAAGATTTAGGGCGGATTGAAAGCTTGCTTTTTTAAATGGCTTCTGAGAATTTCTTACCCTGAATTTATTTATTTATTTATTTTTTACATTTTATTTTTACTTTATTTTACTTTACAATACTGTATTGGTTTTGCCATACATTGACATGAATCCGCCACGGGTGTACATGAGTTCCCAATCCTGAACCCCCCTCCCACCTGCCACCCCATATCATCTCTCTGGATCATCCCCATGCACCAGCCCCAAGCATCCTGTATCCTGTATCGAACATAGACTGGTGATTCATTTCTTACATGATAGTATACATGTTTCAGTGCCATTCTCCCAAATCATCTCACCCTCTCCCTCTCCCTCAGAGTCCAAAAGTCCGTTCTATACATCTGTGTCTCTTCTGCTGTCTCGCATACAGGGTTATCATTACCATCTTTCTAAATTCCATATATATGTGTTAGTATACTGTATTGGTGTTTTTCTTTCTGGCTTACTTCACTTTGTATAATAGGCTCCAGTTTCATCCATCTCATTAGAACTGATTCAAATGTATTCTTTTTAATGGCTGAGTAATACTCCATTGTGTATATGTACCACAACTTTCTTATCCATTCATCTGCTGAGGGACATCTAGGTTGTTTACATGTCCTGGCTATTATAAACAGTGCTGTGATGAACATTGGGGTACATGTGTCTCTTTCAATTCTGGTTTCCTCAGTGTGTATGCCCAGCAGTGGGATTGCTGGGTCATATGGCAGTTAAATCAAACAGGACACTAATAGATGGAGAAATATACCATGTTCATGGATTGGAAGAATCAATATAGTGAAAATGAGTATATTACCCTGAATTTAAAAATGTAAGTTCGTTCTCTATAGCAGTTCCCAGTGTTATTTGAAGAACTAACGGGGGTTATTGAGATCATTTCTTAATATCCAGAATTAAAAGTAACAATTTTAGGGTGCCAAAGCAATTCAATGAAGGGATTTCTTTTTTCAATAAATGATGCTGGAGAAGCTGACTATCTACATGCAAAATAATGAAGTTAGACCCCCTGTGTGCTAAGTCTCTTCAGTCGTGTCTGACTCTGTGTGACTCTATGAACTATAGCCCACCAGGCTCCTCTGTCTATGGGGATTCTCCAGGCAAGATTACTGTAAGGGGTTGCCCTGCCCTGCTCCAGGGGATCTTCCTGACCCAGGGATCAAACCTGTGTCTCTGACATCTAACCTGCCTTAGCAGGCAGGTTCTTTACCACTAGCACCACCTGGGAAGGCGTTGGCCCCCTTACTTCATGTCATATACAAAATTAATTCAAAATGGATTTGATACTTATACATGAGGGCTAAAATTATAAAAAATTTTTAGGAAAAAACATAGATGTGAACTTTCATGACCTGTGATTAGCTAATTGGTTCTTAGATATGATGTCATAGCCACACACATCCAAAAAGAAATAATAGATGAATTGAACATAACTGAATTTCAAAACTTTTCTTCTGAGGACACCATGGAGAAAGTGAAAAACCAGCAAGCAGCATGGGAGAAACTTTTTGCAAATCATTTATCTAATAAGAGATTTGTATCTAGAATATATAAATCACTATTACAACTCAATAAAAAATGGCAAATTACCCAATAACAGGTGAATAATGGATCTGAATAGATAGCTCTCTAAAGAAGATACACAAATGACCATTAAACACATGAAGAGATACTCAACATTATTAGCCATCAGGGAAATGCAAAGTAAAACCACAATGTGATACCACTTCACACTCACTACCATGGTTATAGTTTTAAGAAAGAGAAATAATAAAGCGTTGCATAGTTGTGGAGAAATTAGAACACTCAAACACTGGTAGCTGGAATGTAAATTGGTATAACCGCTATGGAAAATAGCCTAGTATCTCCTAAAATGGTTAAATATAAGGTTACCATGTAACTCAGCATATCCTAGGATAGACCCAAGAATGTAAAGATATGTGTTTACAAATATTTTATATACATTTATGTATATAATGATGTTTATATCATCATTATTCATAATACAAATAAGTAAAAATGGCCCAAATGTCCACCAATAAATGAATAGATGAATGAAATGTGATATAGTCATGCAAATGTAGTATTCAGTCATAGAAAGGAAAGAAATATTGATACAGGCTACAACAGGGTTGAACATTAAAAACATAATGTGACCCAGAGGGATGGTATGGGGAGGGAGGTGGGTTCAGGATTGGGAACACGTGTACACCCGTGGCAGATTCATGTTGAAGTATGGCAAAACCAATACAATATTGTAAAGTAAAAAAAAGGAAAAAAAAAACCATAATAAGTGAAAAAAGCCACTCACACAGGGTGACATATTATATGATTACTTTTAAATGAAATGTCCACAATAGACACCTATAGAGGCAGGAAGTAAATTACTGGCTGTCTAGGACTGTAGAGGATGAGGAACTTGGGGTGTGGTGGTTAAGGGATGTGGGATTTCTTTTCAGAGTAATGAAAGCAATCTGAGATTAATTGTGGTGACAGATACACTACTCTGTGAATGTACTAAAAGCCATTGTATTGTACATTTTAAATGGATAAATTATATGGAATGTGAACTACATTTCAAACCACAAAATAATAATATTAGAATTTTATATAATTTTTCACCTTCATTCCCTCACAAATTTAGAGAGACAACCAATAAAGTATATATATTATAATATCCAGCATCAAATTAAATATACAGGTAGAAAAGTAGAATAATGAAATCCATAGGCAGAAGATAAATCAGTTAGCAGAAATGAGTTCAGAAATATAGATTAAAGGTCAACAATGTTTTTCTGCAAAGGATCAGAAAGTAAATATTCTAGGCTGAAAATATATATATATAACTCTTTGTTAATGGACAATTCAAAAGCAGTGCCATGGACTGTAGTTCCATGCCTTTATGGTGATTGGATGAGCAGAAAAGAATTTAAATAGGTATGAATATATTCAACATTAAGGAGATCAAACCAGTCAATCCTAAAGGAAATCAACTCTGAATATTCTTTGGAAGGACTGATGCTGAAGCTGAAGCTCCAATACTTTGGCCACCTAATGTGAAGAGTTGAGTCACTGGAAAAGACCATGATGCTGGGAAAGACTGAAGGCAAAAAGAGAACAGAGTGGCAGATGATGAGATAGTTAGATAGCATCATTGACTCAAAGGATATGAATTTGAACAAATTCCAGGAGACAGTGGAGGACTCTGTAGTCCATCGGGTCACAGACTCAGACATGACTTAGTGACAGAACAATAACAACAAAATAAATATACTTAAGAAATTAAAAGAAAATATGAACATGGTTAGGAGAAAAAAGGAAATCAATTAAAAAAATAAGCAAATGGAACCTCTTGAGATGAAAAATAGAATGTCTGAGGCAAAAAGTTCATCAGATGAATATAACTACATATTACATGCCACTGAAGAAAATCTTTAGTGCTATGAATCAGGACACTAAGATCTACCAGAATTGAAGTACAGAGAGGAAAAATGACCAACAAAAATGTGAACAGAAACTTAATGACCCATTGAACATTAATAAGCTCTCTAGCACAGATATCATACATTTAACAGAAGTCCTTGATGGAGAGGAAGATAGGGTATACAATAATTTTGAATGAATAAGGTAAAAAAATTTCCTAAATTTGGTATAATACATAAATTTATAATCTAAAAATCTCAATGAAACCAAAACAAGGCACAAATGAATAAAACCACATCTAGGTACTTAATAGTCCAATTATTAAAAACCAGTGATGAGGAGAAAATCTTTGGAGGAAATGACATGTTACATATAAGAGACCAAAGAAAAGAAAGTCAACTCAATTTCCATTTCATATAATACAAGTCAGAAGAAAATGGGATGATTTCATTAAAGTTGAAAGAAAAAAAAGTTGATTTAGAATTCTATACCCAGAAAAAATATCCTTCAAAACTAAAAGTATAAAATCTGAGAAAAACAATTCCCTTGGAAGCCTGCATTAAAATAACTTTAAAAGATTCATCTGGTTAAAAGAAATATTGTTCAGGTAAAAATTCATAATATCTTCCTAAAAGAAGAAATAGTGCAAAAAATGGCAAATTTGTGGGCAAATTTAAAAGATTACTTCTTATTTCAAGATTTTATTAAAATACAGTTTTCTAAACGAGCAAATGTATAACAGTGGACAAAAAGATATATAACTTATGTGGAAATAAAAGTACAGACCAGAATAAGACACAGGACAGGAAAACAGAAAACTATATCAAAGGAAATTGTTCTAACAGTCATACATTATACATGATTTCCATAGCATGCTAAAGACATTATTTCAAAAAAGTATATTTAAGTGGGCACATCATAAAAGATATGATATAGAGAAAGAAATCTATATGAAGGTTTGCTTAGTTCCTCTGCAGACAGCAGAATATACTGCAAAAACATCTGGACCATACACCAATCATCATATGCTGAAAAGCCAATTAGATATGATTCTGAAATCTATGTATGAGGAAAAACCCAAGTGAATTGTTCTTTTATGAGGGATAACACTAAGCAGATACTCTTGGATTGAATGAAACACAATCTGTGGAAAAACAGTGCTAAATCTGGATGTTTTACAAATGGTAATATATTATTTGAACCCTGAAAAGGAAATTAAAAATTGCTTTTTCTCACAATTAACAAAAGTGAGGAGAATATAATTCTACAAAAATGTGATGAATTTCAGGAGAAGAATGTCAGAGAATTCTAGATGACTTATCTTGAATTTTTTTTAAAAAAAATATCAAATGCTTTACAGAATTTTTTTAAGAATGAAAAGAACTCTTTCACATATTTTTATCCCATTATGGATGAATTTGGGAAGTTCTTGCAGATCAAAGTAGGATGTTTATCTCATCAGGAAAAGTCTATGTATTTCTTTGTTCAGTTGTAATAAGTGATAAAATTGGCCTTGAGTGTGTGTATGCTGAGACCTTTAACTCAAGAATGAATGAAAACTGATCTCTGACCACACAAATAAGGTATTTCCTAAAAATTATAGGAGCAGTATCCTTATTTCACATACATAAACCTGATGCTTAATATTGCTGCTAAGTAGGCTGACTAGCTAATGAATGTTTAAGGTATATTTACTAGAATTCAGTGGCAAGCACTAAGGTGTATAAATAGCCACAATCATAGGCCACAAAGTTGAACAAATATTTTAAGACTGAGAGGGATTTTATGTGAATAATTTTACCAGCAAAGGAGTTAATAGTTTGAAAAAGAGAAATTCAGCACTAAAAAATAACTGGCAAGAGATCGCATGGTTATCTCTTTGCCAAAGTAGCAGGCTTGGTTTTAAAGCTTATATAATCATTTAAATTTTAAGCAGTGTTCTGAGAAATTGAAAGACAGCTTTGGAACTGACACTTCTTTCTTCAAAACAGAAAACCTTTAAAAATACTTTTTACCATGAAGTCAGGAAAGCATGTTCCCTAGTATAAGATGTAAGAAAGTCACTGATTCTCAGATGCTGTTATAGGACCCAGTACCTACTACCATAGTCACTGGAGAGTCCTCAAAGAATAAAATAAAATGTTGGCCCTTCAGGGATGAACATCCTGGGTTGGGGAAAGGCACAGTAAACAAATAAATCTATTTCATATTAGTGCTCTGAAGTACTGTTAGGTAAAATAAGCAAAGTAAAAACATATGAAGACAGAATAGATGGGATTGCTGTTCTAATAATAGTGCTCAGGGAAGGTTTCTCTTTTAATATAACATTTGAACGAAACCTTGTATGAAGTAATGTAGTGATATTTGCCCATCTATAAGTATGTGACTAAATAGACATACATAGGCAGTTGCTTTTCAGTCACTAAATCATTCTGACTCTTTGTGACCACATGGACTGCAGCGCTCCAGGCTTCCCTGTCCCTCACTACTTCTTGAGCTTGCTCAAACTAATGTCCGTTGAGTCAGTGATGCCATCCAACCATCTCATCCTCTGTTATCCCCTTCTCCTCCTGCCTTAAGTCTTTCCCAGCATCAGGTTCTTTTCCAGTGAGTCAACTCTTTACATCAGGTGGCCAAAGTATTGAAGCTTCAGCTTTAGCATCAGTCTTTCCAATGAATATTCAGGGTTGATTTCCTTTAGGATTGACTAGTTTGATCTCCCTGATGTCCAAGGGACACTCAAGAGTCTTCTCCAGCATCACAGTTTGAAATCATCAATTCTTGAGCATTCAGCCTTCTGTGTGGTCCAATACTCATGTCTGTACATGACTATAGGAAAGGCCATAGCTTTGACTATATGGACTTTTGTTGACAAAGTGATGTCTCCGCTTTTACTGTCTAGTTTTGTCATAGCTTTTCTTCCAAGGAGCAAGTGTCTTCATTTTGTGACTGCAGTCACCATCCAAAGTGATTTTGGAGGCCAAGAAAAGAAGATCTGCCACTGTTTCCATTCTGCTCCCCTCGCCGCCACCCCCCCATCTATTTGCTGTGAAATGATGAGACTAGATGTCATGATCTTAGTTTTTTGAATGTTGAATTTTAAGTCAGCTTTTTCACTCTCCTCTTTCACTTTCATCAGGAGGCTCTTTAGATTCTCTTAGCTTTCTGCCATTAAAGTGATATCATCTGCATGTTTGAGGTTATTAATATTTCTTCCAGCAATCTTGATTCCAGCTCATGAGTCATCCAGTCTGGCATTTCACATGCTGTACTCTGCATAGGAGTTAAACAGGGTCACAGTATACAGCCTTGATATACTCTTTTCCCAATTTGGAACCAGTCTGTTCCATGTCTGTTTCTAAATATTGTTTCTTGTCCTGAATACAGATTTCTCAGGAGACAGGTAAGGTAGAGAGAATAGCAATTGCAAAGCACATGGGGTAGGAATGTGCTTGGCATAGTCCAGGAGAAGTGAGGAAGATGACACAGCAATGCAGCAGGACAGAGAGAAAAATCAGAGTTGTAGAGATGAAGACAGAAATAAACAGAGGCCCGATCATGTAGCTTGTAAGAAATGAAACTTGGGAATTTAGTCTGAATACCATGAGATGATTTTGGAAAGTTTGAGATGAATAATGATAATCTGTGCTGTTCTAATTAGAGTGGTCAGAGAAGGTCTCTCTCTTAATGTTACATTTGAATGAAAATTTTTATGAAGTAATGCAGTGGTATTTACCTATCTATAAGTACATGGATAAATGGACATACATAGACAGTTGTTTTTAAATCACTTAATTGGATCTGACTCTGCGACCATATGGACTGCACCCTACCAGGCTTCCCTGTCTTTCACTTTCTCCCTGAGTTTGCTCAGACTCATGTCCATTGAGTCAGTAATGCCATCCAACCAACTCATTCTGTGTCACCCCCTTCTCTTGTCTTCAATCTTTCCCAGCATCAAGGTCTTTTCCAATGAGTCAAATAATAATGGACTTCCCTGGTGGCTCAGATGGTTAAGAATCTGCTTGCAATGTGGGAGACCTGGGTTCAATCCCTGGGTTGGGACGATCCCCTGGAGGAGGGCATAGCATCCAGTCCAGTATTCTTGCCTGGAGAATCTCCATGGACAGAGGAGTCTGTTGGGCTAGAGTTCATGGGGTCACAAAGAGGCAGACACGACTGAATGACTAAGCACAGTACAATGATAATCTGAGCTTGCTGTGAGATAAAGCAATTCTGGTTGCTTTGTAAGGAATAAATAGTAGTAGAGTAAGCAGGAATGGTCAGAGAAAGCAACGGCAAACCACTCCAGTACTTTTGCCTGGAAAATCCCAGGGCAGAGGAGCCTGGTAGGCTGCAGTCCATGGGATCGCTAAGAGTCAGACACGACTGAGCAACTTCAGTTTCACTTTTCACTTTCATGCATTGGAGAAGGAAATGGCAACCCACTCCAGTATTCTTGCCTGGAGAATCCGAGGGACGGGGAAGCCTGGTGGGCAGCCGTCTATGGGGTTGCACAGAGTCGGACACGACTGAAGTGACTTAGCAGCAGCAGCAGTAAGGAGGAATGGTAATTATAAAGTGCTATCATATCCAAGCCAAAAAAAAAAAAAAGAATAATAGTGCCTTGGACCAGGGGTTAATGGTGGTATTGATAAAAAACAATTAGATCCTGGAGATAATTTGAAGTATAACCAATGGGATTCAGTAATGGATCAGACCTGACTTATGAAAGAAAGAGAGGGAACATGGAAGACTTCTAAATAGAAAAATGAAACTGATTTATTAACATGAGACCAATTAGGGAAAACTAATTTAAGGGAGAGGATTCAAGAGTTTGGTTTTAGAAAAGCTAATTTTTAGATGCCTTTTAGACATTCAAGAATTAGTATTAAAAACAGGGTTAAATATTAATAGACTACTGGAGATATTTCAAGGAGAAGTCAGTGTGGATTCATGAACCTGAGAGTTCTTAGTGTAAATACGGGGTTTAAAACCAAGGGACAAGATGAGGCAACCAAGAATTTCTTCGTATGAAAAGTAGTGATGCCAGGACTGAATTCTAAGACATTCCATTGTTCAGAGGTTGGAACGTAAGATGGAGACAAGCAAGAAAGCTGGGCTAAGTGAACCACATAGGAGAACCAAAAGGGTCCAGTGAGTGATGCAGTCCAAGAAGACTGGAGTAGTGAGCTGTGCCAAATTCTGCTGACAACTAGCCACTGGTTGAATACATCACAATATGTAAATCATCTACAATTTTGCCTTCTCTTCATTGGATCATAATTATGTCCTACTTTGGAAGGAATGATGTTAAAGCTGAAACTCCAGTACTTTGGCCACCTCATGCGAAGAGTTGACTCATTGGAAAAGACTTTGATGCTGGGAGGGATTGGGGGCAGGAAGAGAAGGGGACGACAGAGGATGAGATGGCTGGATGGCATCACTGAGTCAATGGACATGAGTCTGAGTGAACTCCGGGAGTTGGTGATGGATAGGGAGGCCTGGCGTGCTGCGATTCATGGGGTTGCAAAGAGTTGGACACGACTGAGCAACTGAACTGAACTGAACTATATAATCATTACCTCTATCCTGAATGACAATAGCACATGGTCAAAAGGGGCAGCTATCCATGGTTCAAGGGTTACAGGAGGTAAAATCTGATTACATAATGAGTAACACTTCCATAACCAAAGCAACGTGTCTGGTGATAGCTCCTCCTTTGTTCCACCAAACTCCTATCTCTTCAAAAGAATATATGAATCACTAGAGAAGAAAAAAAAGGAACATTACATAGTATTACAGTATTTAAAAATATGACAGAAACCCCTCTTGGGAAAACACAGATACTTTGCCACTAGACCAAGTCCTTAAAAGAATTAACATAAAGGAGATTCCAACCATTCCATCCATGCACGAACTTTAAGATGGGTTAGATTTCATGGAGTTAAGTATTAAGCTACTGAATTAAAATTGTGCTGTTTTATATGTAAACTATCCTTATCTAAGATTTATATATTTTCCTTCATTAACATAAACAGTCAAGAAGTAATTGTGTCTTTAAGTAAGGATAATTCATATTTGAACTACTCTAATAATCATTTTAATGTTTTGTATTTATAACTAGATGAATGTCATCTTCCAAAATAGCAGGCTGAGATACTTTGATCAAATATAGTGTATTTGAACATTATACTATGACCATTAAAGTATGGCCTTCTTTAATGACAAAGAATCTGCTTAAACAGAGTGTAGTTATATTTCCATATCATTGGCATCAAACTTTCAAAATCTAACATAAACTTTTGATTACAGAATATATCTAGCATTAAGTTAAAGCTAAATATTTGAGAATATTATTTAAAAGAATTAAAATACAATTTGCAAAGAAATCGGAAGTCAAGAAAGAGAGTTCAACCACAACAAATTCCTTGTTCACTAGATATACTGTGAGAGGCCGATTCCATTGTGTCTTCTTGGGAAGGTGTCTGGACAGTAACTAAGATGTGAACTGGACATGGGGCTATGACAGCATGCGTGAGATTCAGCCAGGAATGGCCTTTTTAAAACCTCAGGCAAAGACAAATTACAGGCTACTGTTTTCCCGAGACAAAGAAAAATTATAGGCTAGTGTGACTCTGGGTCCCACTAATGGATTCTCTACGGGGTTTTAGCAATGTGTGTATGGGAAGGCAGAGCATGGATTCATTTCCCACGGTAATTCGATGCCACAAGCAATTCTCTTCTAATGGAGTTATAATAGACTCTTTACTTCAAGTCAACCTTGATGTTAGTGGATGTTAATTTCCATGGTGTTTTCCTGCAAAAGGAGGGATTTTGGTCAGGACAATAAGACACTGTTTCAATTTATTGAGATGAAAGCTTTCAGAGAAAGAAAAAGAAAGAGGAGTCCATGCTTTTATGCTTTATTTGGAATTCATCTCAACTCTTCACTCCTTTGTGCTCTGAAAATACCTATGTTCACAACTTACTGTAGAACAATTGATGGCATTACCAAATAGTTGTGTACTAGTTTTTAACAATGCCCTGTGATCTTTACAGTGTACTCTCATTGATGGTCAGTCTGATACCGTCACTAACAACTATTTAAACCAATACAATATTGTAAAGTAATTAACCTCCAATTAAAATAAATAAATTTATATTAAAAAAAAGAAAATAAAAAGTACCATATTGATTACACTTTATATTTTTTGTTTTGCTTTTTAAAAAACTCATCAGGGCTTCCCTGGTGGTCCAGAGGCTGAGCAGTCACCTTGCAATGCAGGGGATAGTGGTTTGACCCCTGGTCTAGGAGGATCCCACATGCCGCTGAGAAACTGAGCCACATCTACCAAGCCCATGCTCTGGAATTCAAGAATGGCAACAACTGAGCCCAGATGCTTCAAGTACTGACACATGCATGCCTAGAGCCTGTGCTCTGCAACAAGAGAAGCCCCTGCAGTGAAAAGCCATGCACCACAATTAAAGAGTAGCTCCTGCTCAGCACACTTAGAGAGAGCCACACACGCAACAGAGATCCAGCACAACCTTAAAAACAAAACTCTTTGAGTTTATTGGAAAATACCCAATACTACTTATTAGATTGTGCATTGCTTTGAAATTGAGGAATCCATAGGTGATACTGAAGGCAAGTATCTGGAGCCTGATACAATCCTAAACTCTGATCCTAGGCTTAATCTCTAACCACTAGGTTGGTGTCTACTCTTGACTCAGAAAAAATTCCTCTTCAAGGAAATAGTATTTAGATTTACAACTGTCATCCTTTCTCAGTTTCTCAATCCACACCTATATATGCCAAATAGTCCTCTTAATTTTCTTAATTCAGCACAAGAAATGCTATGGATTTCTGTTTTTTATAATTGTACATTGAATATGTATCATGCTAACTCCTCATTCTAAAATTGTCTAGTATATTCCCTGAAATTCCATATGCCTTCAGAAGTGTACTGTGTAAAGTGCAGATAAACCTGTACTTTGCTGCTTCTTAAAAATCATTAGTAGTTTTCCATTACCAACATGATAATATCTAAACTTCTTAACATGGTATACAAAGCTTTTCTTGGTCTAACCCTTTCTAGAAATATTACAAAAATAAATCTTGCTTTAGGGTTTTCTATGTAGAGGATCATGTCATCTGCAAACAGTGAGAGTTTTACTTCTTCTTTTCCAATTTGGATTCCTTTTATTTCTTTTTCTGCTCTGATTGCTGTGGCTAAAACTTATGACCCAGCAATCCCACTGCTGGGCATACACACTGAGGAAACCAGAATTGAAAGAGACACATGTACCCCAATGTTCATCGCAGCACTGTTTATAATAGCCAGGACATGGAAACAACCTAGATGTCCATCAGCAGATGAATGGGTAAGAAAGCTGTGGTACATATACACAATGGAGTATTACTCAGCCGTTAAAAAGAATACATTTGAATCAGTTCTGATGAAATGGATGAAACTGGAGCCGATTATACAAAGTGAAGTAAGCCAGAAAGAAAAACACCAATACAGTATACTAACACATATATATGGAATTTAGAAAGATGGCAATGATGACCCTGTATGCAGGACAACAAAAAAAAGACACAGATGTGTATAGCGGACTTTTGGACTCAGAGGGAGAGGGAGAGGGTGAGATGATTTGGGAGAATGGCATTGAAACATGTATAATATCATGTAAGAATCGAATCGCCAGTCTATGTCCGATGCAGGATACGGCAAGCTTGGGGCTGGTACACGGGGATGACCCAGAGAGATGTTGTGGGGAGGGGAGTGGGAGGGGGGTTCATGTTTGGGAACGCATGTACACCCGTGGTGGATTCATGTCAATGTATGGCAAAACCAATACAGAATTGTAAAGAAAAATAAAAAATTTAAAAAAATAAATAAATCTTGCAATTATTTGCACTCTATGATATTTCTAACCTGTGCATTTTTATGAATTATTACCCCATGCCTAGAGTTACTTTCCTTTTCCTGTTTCTTTAATTGACTGTTCTACTCACAGAAACAGATTTTGCTCCTCTTAGAAGCCAGACCTCACCATTTTGGTTATGCTACTTGCTCCTTTTTTGTGTTCTCACTCTGACATATTTCTGTCACTGCACTTGCTGCATTAAAGCAATGTTGTTATTGTTCAGTAAATAAGTCATGCCCCACTCCTTACGACCCCATGAACTGCAGCACACCAGGCTTCTCTGTCTTTCACTATCTCCCAGAGATTGCTCAAACTTCTGTCCATTGAGTCAGTGATGCCATCCAACCTTCTCATTCTTTGTCACCCCCTTTTCCTCTCTGTCCTCAATCTTTTCCAGCATCAGTGTCTTTTCCAATGAGCCCACTCTTTGCATGAGGTGGCCAAAGTATTGTAGCTTTAGCTTTAGCATCAGTGCCTCCAATGAATATTCAGGATTGATTTCCTTTAGGATGGACTGGTTTGATCTCCTTGCTGTCCAAGGGACTCTCAAGAGTCTTCCCCAGCACTATGGTTTGAAAGCATCAGTTCTTCAGTGCTCAGCCATGTTTATGGTCCAACTCTCATATCTGTACATGACTACTAAAAACCCAAAGCTTTGATTATATGGAGTTTGTTTGCAAGTCATGTCCTTGCTTTTTCACATTCTATCTAGGTTTGTCATAGTGTTTCTTCCAAAAAGCAAGCTATTTCATGGCTACAGTCACCATCTGCAGTGACCTTGGAACCCCAGAAAAGAAAATCTGTCAGAGCTTCTACTTTTTCCCCATCTATTTGTCATGAAGTGATAAGACTGGGTGCTATGATCTTAATTTTTTGAATGTTGAGTTTTAAGCCAGCTTTTTCACTCTCCTCTTTCACCTTCATCAAGAGGCTCTTTAGCTCCTCTTCATTTTCTGCCATTAAGGTGGTATCATCTGCATGTTTGAGGTTATTAATATTTCTCCTGGTCATCTTGATTCCACCTTGTGATTCATCCAGCCCAGCATTTCACATGATGTACTCTGCATATAAGTTAAACAAGCAGGCTGACAATGTACAGCATTTCCCAATTTTGAACCAGTCCATTGTTCCATATACATTTCCGACTGTTTCTTCTTGTCCTGCATACAGGTTTCTCAGAGGACAAGTAAGGTGGTCTGGTATTCCCATCCCTTTAAGAATTTTCCACAGTTTATTGTGATTGACACAATCAAAGGCTTTACCATAGTCAAGGAAGCAGAAGTAAATTTTTTTTGGAATTTCCTTACTTTTTCTTAAATTAAATTTCACTAATGTTTATTATTATTTCTATTTTTGTCTCTATATCATAGCCCCAGATGCACTATGGTCTTATTGAAAGTAGTGAATATTTAAACTTAATCTTTTTATCAAGAGCAGTGCCTAGCTAAAAAATGAATAACTGTTAAACAAATGTTTTTCTAGTGAATGAATTGTGATAAGTAGCAGTTAATATCAGACGCTACCAGTTTTAATGTGGTTATTTCATTAATGTTGTTTCATTCCGCCTCTGCTAAATACCTTGTAACAATTTCATCTTGAAGGATGTACCATGCATTCCATTATGATTTCATTCAGAAGGAATAATATGCTGTAACAACTGAAGACATTAGTGAGCCCTGAGGAAAGGCACATTCATGCCGAAGCAAAGCTGTAATCAGACTGAAAGAAGAGAGTCCTAGTCTGTGTTTTTTGTCTGAAAATTTCCCGTGTAAGTAGAATTAGTACACTCTGAGCAAATGATGAAAGATTTCATTACACCAAGGAGCTATACCTCCAGGGCTAAAGATATAGACAGAAATTTGTGTGTTTATTTAATTTACTTGAAAGAGTTTTGATTTTAGACCCAAATTTGAAATTAAATGAATGTGAACAAATGTAAACATTTTTATCTCACATCATTGCCCAATTGCTCTTGCTAGAACTTCCTGTAAAATGCTGAAATGAAGTAGAGAGAGCAGACTCTTTTTTGATCCTGGGGGTATAAGAATTTTAGTGTTTCCTAGTAAGTATGTTGTTAGCTCTGGGTTCTTCATTGTTCAGTTACTCACTTGTGTCTGAGGCTGACTTATGCTTCTTGACCCACATATAAGTTTCTCCTGCTTCTGTTACGTCCCTACCATTTCTGTCTTTTATCATGCCCAGCCTGCATGAAATAGTCCCTTGATATCTCCCACTTTCTTGAAGAAATAAGTAATCTTACCCATGCTATTGTTTTCCTCTATTTCCTTGCATCGTTCATTTAAAAAGGCCAATTATGTCTAGCTGTTATGTAATTTCCAAATCTTCTGCTCTAGTCTAATATCTCCGATTTTCTGCCTACTCGTCTATCCATTATTCAAAGTGAGAACTGAAATATCCTAACATCATTGTTGAACTCTATATCCTGTCTTTAATTATCTTAGTATTTACTTCATGTACTTTGGGGCTTTACTTTAGGCGAATGTACATTTATAACATTTATATTTCCTTGATGAATTAACCTTTTTATTACTATATGATATCCTCTGTATTTTATAAGAAATTTTATCTTAAAGTCTAATATTAATTATAGACATCTGGCTTTATTTTGGTTCTTATTTTCATGAAACATCTTTCCTTTTCTTTTTAACTTCAACTTATATGGGCCTTTGAATTTGCAGTGGGTCTCTTGTAGACAGTATCTAGTTGGATCATATTTTTTCATTCATTCTTCCAATACTGACTCTTATTAGTACCACTTTATTTACATTTAATGTAATAACTTTTATAGAATGATTTCTAGCATTTTGCTATTATTTTTATATATTTCATATCTTTTTTTGTTACCAAGTCCTCTATTATTGTCTTCTTTCATGATCTGTTGTTCAGTTACTCAGTCGTGTCTGACACTTTGTGACCCCATGGACTGCAGCAGGCCAGGCTTTTCTGTTCTTCATCATTTCCCACAGCTTCATCAAACTCATGTCCATTGAGTCGGTGATGCCATCCAACCAATTCGTCTTCTGCATCCCCTTCTCCTCCTGCCTTCAATCTTTGCCAGAATCAGGGTCTTTTCTAATAAGTTGGCTCTTTGTATCAGGTGGCCAAAGTATTGGATCTTCAGCCTCAGCATCAGTCCTTCCAATGAATATTCAGGATTGATTTCCTTTAGGATTGACTGGTTTGATCTCCTTGAGGTCCAGGGGACTCTCAAGAGTCTTCTCCAACACCACAGTTCAAAAGCATCAATTCTTTGGCACGCAGCCCTCTTTATTGTCCAATTCTCACCTCCATACATGACTCCTGGAAAAACCATAGCTTTGACTATATGGACTTTTGTTGCCAAAGTAATGTCTTTTTTAATATGCTGTCTAGGTTGGTCATAGCTGTTCCTTCAAGGAGCAAGGGTCTTTTCATATCATGGCTACAGTCAACATTTGCAGTGATTTTGGAGCCCAAGGAGATAAAGTCTCTCACTGTTTCCATTGTTTCCCCATCTATTTGCCATGAAGTGATGGGACTAGATGCCATGATCTTCATTTCTGGAATGTTGAGTTTTAAGCCAGCTTTTTCACTCTCCTCTTGCACTTTCATCAAGAGGCTCTTTAGTTCTTCTTTGCTTTCTGCCATAAGGTTGGTGTCATCTGCATATCTCAGGTTATTGATATTTCTCCTGGCAATCTTGATTCCAGTTTGTGCTTTATCCAGCCCAGCATTTCTCATGATATATTCTGCTGCTGGGAGCCAGCGTGAGGAACTCCACCCATGGCAAAGGCCATGAGGAAGGAGGCTCAGCATAACACAAAGGTTGGATCAAGCCTCAGGAAACCCCCTGTTCCCGAGCATCTACCCCCAAAACCAGAGTCTGCCTACTTTACTGCTTTATGCCCTCACCTACAGCTCTGACTTTACTGGGGGCTGTCCCCCACCTCTCTCGGAGAAGGAGTTAACTTACAGCTCCAGTTAATAAAAATTCCTGGGCGTGACAAGGATGTCTCAGGTCAAACCTCTCTGCTGGCAGACTTACTTGTGTGACAGGATTATCCACACTCTTACTATTAAGTACCTGATTGTTTGCAACCTCTCAACCATAAACAGCACATAGAGTTTGGAGTACTTTGAAAGTCTTAGTTAGCACTGGGTTTTTCTAAAGATAAAAATCATGTTGGTGAAGGGTTTTTCATTTATTGGGCCAATGTTTGCTGCTAAATCCCCTGCCCGTATACATGTTCAGTTCAGTTCAGTTCAGTTCAGTTGCTCATAATTAGCATATAGGAGAAATAAGTATTAACCTTTAAGATTAATCATGTTAAACCTTAGGCTAAGTAAATTCCTTTCTTAGTTGTAACCCACTACACCCTCACCCTGTAGGAATGCAACTTTATCTGGTACCTTTGGAGGGTGGTGCCTGGTTTAAGAAAAAATCACCCGTGGAAAATAAGTTTCTGGTTGACTGACATTATCAGAAAGAAAGGATCATAAAATGTTAACAGGCCCCCTGGCCAGAAGATGATGTAAAACCCCTAAGACCTTTTTGTATACATTTATATGAAGCACCTGATTTTGATAAAGGTCAGGACTGCTGACCCCCAAGTGACTTTAAAATTTCCATTTGTTTCTAAGTGTAACAAAAGGTATATAAGCAAACCTGAAAATAAAGAAAACGGATCATTTTCTGGAAAAACTGATTCCCCCGTGTCTTTCTTTCTTGTTCTCCATTTTTCTGGCTGAATTCCCATCTGGAGCGTGGGTACTTGCCAAGCCTGCTAATTTTGCCCTGGCTTTTAAGATCCACTCAAGAGGGAGCCCAAGGAGGGGCACTCTCCACTATTCAAGTGGGCACCAGTGGCCTACTTAGGTGGTGCAAGCTTCTTGTCTCAAAGCTTTATTGGTATCCCACATAAACCAAGTTATTCAGCTTCTTTTTCTCCACTAGTATTTTTCTACTACACTATTTCTTTTTAATCTCCCTCCATATCTTTAATTAAGCAATTAATTCCTAGGACGCTGACTCCATCCCCACTTCGAATTATCCTGGATCCACCGGGGCTGGACCCCGGCACTCTGCATGTAAGTTAAATAAGCTGGGTGACAATATGCAGCCTTGACATACTCCTTTCCCAATTTTGAACCAATCTGTTGTTCCATGTCCAGTTCTAACTGCTGCTTCTTGACTTGCATACAGATTTCTCAGGAGGCAGGTAAGGTGGTCTGGTATTTCTGTCTCTTTCAGAATTTTCCGTAGCTTGTTGTGATCCACAAAGTCAATGTCTTTAGCATAGTCAATGAAGCAGAAGTAGATGTTTTTCTGGAATTCTCTTGCTTTTTCAATGATCCAATGGATGTTGGCAATTTTCTAGTTCCTCTGCCTTTTATAAATCCAGCTGGAACATCTGGATGTTCTCAGTTCAGGTACTGGTGAACCCTGGCTTGGAGAATTTTGAGCATTAATTTACTAGCATGTGAGATGAGTGCAATTGTGCAGTAGTTTGAACATTCTTTCACATGCCTTTCTTTGGGGTTGGAGCAAACACTGACCTTTTCCAGTCCTGTGACCACTGCTGAGTTCTCCAAATTTGCTGATATGTCGATTGCAGCACTTTAACAGCATCATCTTTTAGAATTTGAAATAGCTCCACTGGAATTCCATCACCTCCACTGGCTTTGTTTGTAGTGATGCTTCCTAAGGCCCACCCGACTTCTCATTCTAGGATGTCTGGCTCTAGGTGAGTGATCACACCATCATGGTTATCTGAGTCATTAAGGTCTTTTTTGTTCTTCTGTGTATTCTTGCCACCTGTTCTTAGTATCTTCTTCTTTTAGGTTCATCCTGTTTCTGTCCTTAAGTGTGCCCATTTTTGAATGTAATGTTCCCTTGGTATCTTTAATATTCTTGAAAAGATCTCTAGTTTTTCCCATTCTATTTTTTTCCTCTATTTCTTTCCATTGCTCATGTAGGAAGGCTTTCTTATCTCTACTTGCTATTCTTTGAAACTCTGCATTCAGATGGGTATATCTTTCCTTTTCTCTTTCATCTTTCACTTCTCTTTTTTTCTCAGCTGTTTGTAAGGCCTTCTCAGAAAACCACTTTGCCGTTTTGCATTTCTTTTTCTTGGGGATGGTTTTGATCACTGCCTCCTGTACAGTGTAATGAACCTCCATACATAGTTCTTCAGGCACTCTATTAGATCTAATCTATTTGTTGCTTCCACTGAATAATAATAAGCCATTTGATTTAGGTCATACCTGAATGGCCTAGTGGTTTTCTCTACTTTATTCAATTTAAGTCTGAATTTTGCAATAAGGAGCTCATATGAGTGACTGTCAGCTCCCTGTCTTGTTTTGCCGACTGTATAGAGCTTCTCCATCTTCGGCTGCAAAGGATATAATCAATCTGATTTCAGTGTTGACCATCTGGTGACGTCCATGTGCATAGTCATCTCTTACGTTGTTGGAAGAGGGTGTTTGCTATGACCAGTGTGTTCCTCTGGCAAAACCATGTTAGCCCCTGCCTTGCTTCATTTTGTACTCCAAGGCCAAACTGGCTTGTTATTCTAGGTACCTCTTGACTTCCTACTTTTGCATTCCAGTCCCCTATGATGAAAAGGACATTTTGTTTTGGTTTGTTTTGTTTTAGTTCTGAAGTTTTGTACGTCACCATAGAACCATTCAACTTCAGCTTGTTTGACATTAATGGTTGGGGCATAGACTTGGATTACTTTGATATGGAATGGTTTGCCTTGGAAGTGAACAGAGATCATTCTGTTGCTTTTGAGACTGCACCCAAGTACTGCATTTTGAACTCTTATGTTGATTGTGAGGACTACTCCATTTCTTCTAAGGGATTCTTGCCCACAATAGTAGGTATAATGGTCATTTGAATTAAATTCCTCTATTCCAGCCCATTTTAGTTCACTTAATCCTAAAATATAGATGTTCACTCTTGCCACATCCTGTTTGACCACATCCAGCTTACCTTGATTCATGGACCTAACATTCCAGGTTCCTATGCAGTATTGTTCTTTATAGCACCAGACTTTGCTTTCACCACCAGACACATACACAAGTGGCTGTTGTTTCCATTTAGTCAGTCGCTTCATTTCTTCTGGAGCTATTTCTCTGCTCTTCTCCAGTAGCAAGTTGGGCACCTACTGACCTGGGAAATTCATCTTTCAGTGTGATATATTTTTGTCTTTTCATACCATTCACGGGGTTATCAAGGCAAGAATGCTGAAGTGGTTTGCCATTCATTTCTCCAGTGGACCACGTTTTGTCAGAACTCTCCACCATGATCTGTCCATCTTGGGTGGCCCTACACAACATGGTTCATAGTTTCATTGAGTTAGACAAGGCTGTGGTCCATGTGATCAGTTTGGTTTGTCTTCTGTGATAGTGGTTTTCATTCTGTCTGCCTTCTGATGAATAATGTATGCTTAAAGTCTTTATTGAATTTGTTATAGTATTGCTTCTGCTGTTTATGTTCAGTGTTTAGGCCATGAGGCATGTGGGATCTTAACTCCCTGCATGCAGTCTGCCTGGCTCCTCTGTCCATGGGAATTTTCCAGGCAAGAATACTCTCGTGCATTACCATTCCCTCCTCCGGGGAATCTTCTTGATCCAGAGATTGAACCTGTATCTCCTTCATTGGCAGACAGATTCTTTACTACTTGAGCCACCTGGGAAACCCATTTTTTATGATAAATATATCTTTTCTACTGTAACAGTTTAATTTTTTGTCCTTTATTCTACTATGTACTTTTAAATGGTTTTTTTAGTATCTGACCTGGGGATTACAACTAACATTAATTTATAGTAGTCAACTTAGTGATTAAACAGCAGATTTAGTAGCAATTTGGATTAATACCAAAAAGGTTTAATAGTCTATAAAATCTTTGCTACTGTATAGCTCTATATCCCCCTTTATGCTTTTATTTTTATAAATTGCCTCTGTAGTAATTATCCATCAAAACTAGATTGATTATTATTGTTTTCTGAAGTTGTCTTTTAAATTGAATATGAAGCAAGAAATATTACTGAAAAGAAATATGAGGACACTGACTTTTATATTTGCCCGTGTATTGACCTTCACAGTGTTCTTTATTTCTTCATGTGAGTTAGCATTACTGTCAAGCATGCTTTCATTTCATCTTGAATAGCAGGGCAAGTATAGGGGCAATGAATTCTTAGTTTTGTTTTTCTGGGAATGGCTTAATTTATCCTCTATTTTTGAAGGATAGCTTCATCAAATATAGAAATATAAGCTGGCAGCATTTTTTTTTTTTCCTCTCACCATTTAGAATATATCATCCCACAGTCTTCTGGCCCTTGAATTCTGATAAGCAATCATCTATTATCATATCTACTATCATCTATCATCATGTTTCCGTTACTGCTTTCATAATACTCTCTTTGCCTTCATCTTTCAACATTTTGATTATAATGTACCTCAGTGTAGATTTCCTTTTGTGTGTGCATGCTCAGTTGCTCAGTCATGTCCAGCTCTTTGAAACTGGCATCTCTTGCATCTCTTGCATTGGCAGGCAGATTCTTTTGCCACTGAGCCGTCTGGGCAGACCATAGATCTCATTTAGTTTATCCTGTTGAATTCATTGAGCTTAAATGTGTACATTAACGCTCTTTTTTTCAAGTTTGGGAAGATTTTTTATCATTAATTCTTCAAATATTCTTTCTGCTTCTTTCATTCCTTTTCTTTTGGGACTCTTATGTATATACAAATACACTTCATAGTAGCAAGCTGGTTTCCTAGGCTCTGTTCACTTTCCTTTACTCTTTTTCCTTTCTGTTTCTCAGATTGAATAATTTCCACATATAAAACTTCTTGTCTATTGACTCTTTCTTCTTCCTGCACAAACATGTTATTTAGTCCCTCTAAGGCAATGACACCCCACTCCAGTACTCTTGCCTGAAAAATCCCATGGACGGAGGAGCCTGGTAGGCTGCAGTCCATGGGGTCGCTAAGAGTCGGACATGACTGAGCGACTTCTCTTTGACTTTTCACTTTCATGCATTGGAGAAGGAAATGGCAACCCATTCCAGTATTCTTGCCTAGAGAATCCCAGGGATGGGGGAGCCCGGTGGGCTGCCATCTATGGGGTCACACAGAGTCGGACACGACTGAAGCGACTTAGCAGCAGCAGCAGCAGTCAATTTTTAAGCAAAGAATAACTAAAGAGCCTCTTGATGAAAGTGAAAGTGGAGCATAAAAACACTGGTTTAAAACTGAATATTCAAAAAACTGAAATCATGACATCTGGTCCCATCACTTCATGGCAAACAGATGGGGAAACAATGGAAAACAGTGGCAGACTTTTTCTTGGGCTCCAAAATCACTGTGGATAGTGACTGCGGCCATGAAATTAAAAGAAAAGTTATGACAAACCTAAACAGCGTGTTAAAAAGCAGAGACAACACTTTGCTGACAAAGGGGCTTACAGTCAATGCTATGGTTTCTCCAGTAGTTATGCATGGATGAGCATAGAGGAACTGATGCTTTCGAACTGTGTTGCTAGAGAAGGCCTTGAGATCCTTGGACTGCAAGCAGATCAAACCAGTCAATCCTAATGGAAATCAGTCCTGAATATTCATTGAAAGGCCTGATGCTGAAGCTGAAACTCCATACTTTGGCCATCTGATGCAAAGAGCAAACTCATTGGAAAAGACCCTGATGCTGGGAAAGATTGAAGGCAAGAGGAGAAGGGGAAGACAGAGGATGAGATGGTTGGATGGCATCACCGACTCGATGGACATGAGTTGGAGAAAGTTCTGGGAGTTGATGAAGGACAGGGAAGCCTGCTGAGCTGAAGTCCATGGGGTCAGAAAGAATTTGAAACAACTGAATGACTGAATAACAACAATAAATAATAATTTTCAATGCCAGAATTTCTACTTGATACTTTTTCATAATGATTATATCTTTATTAGTGTTATGTATTTGGTGATACAATTTCTTTTACTTTTTGAACATGGTTTCCTTTAGCCCTTTGAATATATTTAAACACGAGTAAGTCCAATGTCTGGGCTTCCACAGAAGCAGTTTCTATTACTTGCTTTCGCGGCTTTTGTGTGAGTCATATTTTCTTATTTGTTTGCACACTTCATACTTTTAAACTGAAATCTGGAAATTTTGAATATTATAATGTGACAATTATGGGAAAGAAATTTTCTTCATAACCAGAGTATGTTTATGTAACTTTTTGTAGTCATCATTATATATTTGTGTGCTGATTTTTCTGAACTTCTTTTGCAAATTTATATTCTTTGTTGTGTGGGGTGACCGAATTCTCTATTTTGTTAGTTTAGTAGTTAGTTGGTGATTGGGCAGAGACTACCTTAGCACCTAGAAACATATCTTCTAATCTTTATAGATGGACTTTCTGTGTATGTCGGTGCACACCTTCAATACTCATCTAGGCAATTTACAGCTCTGCCTTAGACCTCATTTCCTATGTTTACAGAGCTTGAAGTTCATCCAGATGTCAGGATTTTCTTTCTTTCTTTCTTTCTTTTCTTTTCTTTTTTTTTTTTTTTACTATCCTGAGCATCATACAGCCCTGGGAAAGGGTAGGGACTTCTAGAGTCCCAGGAATATGTCAGAATTTTTCATATTTTTATTCCCCCAAATATCTCATCCTCAGCCTTTCTTCCCAAGTTTTAGTCTACTGTTTTCCCTAATTGTCCTCCATTGCCATAGACAGAAACAACAAATATAATTGGCTATAAATGCTTTAACAAATGCTCCCTGGGTAGCTACTTCAGCATTGGGAGAGTTCTGAGTTAGGTAGGATGAAAGAAACCCCTTTGAGTTGTCCTCCATAAAGACACAAGGCAGGTGAAAACAAAGAACCAAAATTCTTTATAAATGAAGTCCATCAACTCCTTCTGATACCAGTATCAGACTATTGCAGTACCAGTGCAGACTGTTGTTCTCTTCAAGATCACCACTAACCAGGAGAGTTAGAGATGGGATCAAGGTAGGTTGTTGTTCTATTGTTCGGTTGCTAAGTCACGTCTGACTCTTTGTGACCCCATGAAGTGCAGCACACCAGGCTTCCCTATCTTTCACTATCTCCTGGAGTTTGGGAGGACTCATGCTGAAGCTGAAGCTCCAATACTTTGGCCACCTGATGTGAAGAACAGACTCTTTGGAAAAGACCCCAATGCCAGGAAAGATTAAAGGCAGGAGGAGAAGGGGATGACAGAGGATGAGATGGTTAGATGGCATCACCGAGTCAATGGACATGAGTTTGAGCAAGCTCTGGGAGATGGCAAAGGATAGGGAAGCCTGGCATACCTCATTCCATCGGGTCCCAAAGAGTTGGACATGACTGAACAACTGAAAAACAACAACAATTTGGGGTTTGCTCAAACTCATATCCATTGAGTCAGTGATACCATCCAACCATCTCATCCTCTGTCATGTCACCTTCAATTCCTGCCTTCAGTCTTTCCCAGCATCAGGGTCTTTTCCAGTGACTTGGCTCTTTGCATCAGGTGGCCAAACTATTGGAGCTTCAGCTTCAGCATCAATCTTACCAATGAATAGTCGGATTTAATTTCCTTGGGGTGCTAAGTTGCTTCAGTCGTGTCCAACTCTTTGCGAACCCATGGACTGTAGCCCACAAGGCTCCTTTGTCCATCGGGTTCTCTAGGCAAGAATACTGGAGTGCATTGCCATTTCCTCCTTCAGAGGATCTTCTTGACCCAGGGATCAAACCCGAATCTCTTACGTCTCTTGCATTGGCAAGCAGGGTATTTACCACTAACACCACCTGGGAAGACCCTTGATTTCCTTTAGGATTGAATAGTTTGATCTCCTTGCAGTCCAAGGGACTCTCAAGAAACTTCTCTAGCATCACAGTTTGAGAGCATCAATTCTTTGGTGCTGAGCCTTCCTTATGGCCCAACTCTCACATCTGTACATGACTACAAGGAAAACAATAGCTTTGACTCTGTGGACTCTTGTTAGCAATGTGTTGTCTCTGCTTTTTAATATTATGTCCAGTTTTGTCATACCTTCTCTTTTGAAGAGCAAGTATCTTTTAATTTTGTAACTTCAGTCACTGTCCACAGTGACTTTGAAGCCCAAGAAAAATGAAATTTGTCACTGTTTCCAATTTCTCCCTACCTATTTTCCCTGAAGTGATGGGATCAGATGCCATGGGCTTAGTTTTTGAATGTCGAGTTTTAAGCCAGCTTTTTCATTCTCTTCTTCCACCTTCATCAAGAAGCTCTTTAGTTCCTCTTCACTTTCTGCGATTAGAGTGGTATCATCTGCATATATGAGGTTATTACTATTTCTCCTGGCTATCTTGATTTCAGCTTGTGGGTCATTTGGTCTATCATCTTACATGATGTACTCTGCATATAAGTTAAATAAGCAGTGTGACAATATACAGCCTTGATGTACTCTTTTCCCAATTTTGAACCAGTTAGTTGTTCCATGTCCGTTTCTAACTGTTGCTTCTTATTCTGCATACAGGTTTCTCAGGAGACAGGTAAGGTGGTCTGGTATTCCCATCTCTTGAAGAATTTTACATGCTTTGCTGTGATCCACATAGTCAAAGGCTTTATTTAGCTTAGTCAGTGAAGCAGAAGTAGATGTTTTTTCTCTGAATTCCCTTGCTTTTTCTATGATCAAAATGTTGGCAACTTGATCTCAGGCTTTTCTGCCTTTTCTGAATCCAACTTGAACATCTGGAAGTTCTCAGTTCATGTACTGTTGAAGCCTAGCTTGAAGGATTTTGAGCATTACCTTGCTAGCATGTGAAACGAGCACAATTGTATGGTAGTTTGCACATTCCTTGGCATTGCCTTTCTTTGAAATTGGAATGAAAACTGACCCTTTCCAGTCCTGTGGCCACTGCTGATTTTTCTAAATTTGCTGGCATTTTGAGTGCAGCACTTTCACAGCATCATCTTTTAGGATTTTAAATAACTCAGCTAGAATTCCATCACCTCTACTAACTTTGTTCCTCGTAATGCTTTCTAAGGCCCGCTTGACTTCACACTCCAGGATGTCTGGCTCTAGGTGAGTGACCACACCATTGTGTGGTTATTTGTGTCATTAAGGCCATTTCTGTACAGTTCTTCTGTGTATTCTTGCCATTTCTTCTTAACCTCTTCTGCTTCTGTTAGATCCTTGCAGTTTTTGTCCTTTATTGTGCCCATCTTTGCATGAAATACTCACTTGGTATCTTCAACTTTCTTGAAGAGATCTCTAATCTTTCCCATTCTATTGTTTTCCACTATTTATTTTCATTTTTCACTTAAGACTTTCTTATCTCTACTTTGTATTCTCTGGAACTCTGCATTCTGTTGGATATATCTTTTTCTTACCAAGATTCTTTTCTTTTAAACATAGTTTTACCCTGACTGTGAAGGTATTTTGACTAATTTTTAGAGCTCTGAAAAAGTTTATTCCAGCCACTTTTTGCCAGATTCTCATTGCCTTTATTGAGGGATAGAGTTTCAGAGTTCTTTCCTACTTTTACTGAAATCACTTTTTAATAATGTTTTATAGTTTTATTTCTTATTTATACGCTAAATACCAAAGGAAGAGTTTCTCCTCTTGGGATAACTGTGGATAAATTCCAAAGAAAAACAACTATAAAAATAATTTTAAGGAAAGAACTTGAAAGTAGTAAACCAGAGTTTTTTGTTTTTGTTTTCAAATTTTTTCCCATTCCACACATAAAAACAGGCAGATAGGATTAAAGAGTAAAATTTTGCCATAATAAAAAATAGATATACTCTCCAATTTTAGACAACTTAATTTACAAATGCAATAAACATCACAGAATTACTACTTACTGTTCCTGATGCTCCTTTCTCTTATCATTCAAATAATGATTTAAAAATTAATGAATGAAAAATAAAGGTCTCATTGTTGATTCAAAATTCCATGCCATGCCTTTTTGCATGTACCTTGCCCAGACCCAAAGACTGTAGTCAAAGTGGAAACAATGTAAAAACAATGTATGTAATGAAATGCTATAAGATGGAAAAATGTGGAGCATGCAGATTGCTAAAATCAATTTAGAAACCTTTCACCTTTACCAGTCCTCTCCCTTAATACTTCACTCATGGTTTGTTTTCCTCTCCCATTAATCAGACTCATCTGTTATTAGTCACTAATGTTCTCAGTTTAGTTCAGTTCAGTTCAGTCACTCAGTTGTGTCCGACTATTTGTGACCCAATAAATCGCAGCACGCCAGGCCTCCCTGTCCATCACCAACTCCTGGAGTTCACCCAAACTCATTTCTGTCGAGTCGGTGATGCCATCCAGCCGTCTCATCCTCTGTTGTCCCCTTCTCCTCCTGACCCCAGTCCCTCCCAGCATCAGGGTCTTTTCCAATGAGTCGACTCTTTGCATGAGGTGGCCAAAGTATTGGACTTTCAGCTTCAGCATCAGTCCTTCCAATGAACACCCAGGACTGATCTCCTTCAGAATGGACTGGTTGGATCTCCTTGCAGTCCAAGGGACTCTCAAGAATCTTCTCCAACACAACAGTTCAAAAGCATCAGTTCTTTGGCACTCAGCTTTCTTCACAGTCCAACTCTCACATTCATACATGGCTACTGGAAAAACCATGGCCTTGACTAGATGGAACTTTGTTGACAAAGTAATGTCTCTGCTTTTGAATATGCTATCTAGGTTGGTCATAACTTTCCTTCCAGGGAGTAAGTGACTTTTAATTTCATGGCTCCAATCACCATCTGCAGTGATTTTGGAGCCCCCTAAAATAAAGTCTGACACTGTTTCTGAGAATGAATTTAGAGACCAACCTGGTTTGGCTGAGGCTGTTAGCAGCCATTTTCCAAGAGCTTTAAGATGTCAGTTAGCATGTTTAGTTGAAACAATATGATATACAGTTATAATAGGATTTTTGAACACAGCTTGTCATTGGGAAAAGTAATATTTTTATTTGTATGTGTTAAGTGGTTTTCTATGGATTACACTGGGAAGTTCTTTAAAAATGTTTATTAAACATTTAAAGGAAATTTAAACAGGAAATTTAAAATTTATAAATTGTGTAGGAATAGAGTACTCATATAACATATTTACAAGTGAATTTTGGAATCTAGATTATTCATAAGTTATGGAGCCCTCATAAATCAGAAGTCTCTTTGGTATGACCACCGATTTGTTCTTATTGCAGTCACAGGAACAATCAGTTTTGCTTTAGCTCAAAGTTGTTTCATGCATGCTTATATCTTGACAGCATTTCAGACACTCCATGAAGGCCTCTGTTTATATAGCTGCTGGAGTGGGGAAACTCATTCAAGTGTAAACCAGAAGTGCTCTGAATGACAGCTCTATTACTCGTGATAGACACGAGTACATGCATGGAGTCTTCCTCCTTTATACTCTACAGACAGTCCTAAAATTTACTTCATAAAGTTCTTCAAGAGGTCTTATGTTGGAACATAAAACCAGTTTGAACAGCCAGTTCAAGAAGACATCTTGAATTGACTTTTCCCTTCTTCTTCACTCCCTCATCTCTCATTTCTACCCTCAGAGCACATTTTCCAATAAAGCACTTCCAGTTTGTATCAGGTCTTGATTCCTGAGGAAGTCAGTCTAAGGCACCCTAATCTTAAAATTATCCATGAATAATAAAGAATTATATTGGTATAGACTAGAGTTTTAAAATAAGATGTAAAAAACAAATTATAAATTTAAAAATTATCTGCCTTTGCTTAACTCAGTATATATGAACAGTAAATCAGAGACACACACATGGGCACACAACGATCCCTTTTATTTCATCTGATCAAGTAATTTTAATTCAGGAACATGGTGTAGCAACTCAAGTATGTAATTCTTGGTCCAGTGTTTTTCACTGGATAACAAAAAAGAAAAGGTTCTCTATGCAAAGTATAACATTAGCTGAGGTATTCAACAGGTTAAACTTTTTAGGATGAAGATTGGAACAAATGAGTTCTCAACCATAGAGGCACAGAGTACATGATGCTACTTTTAAATCTTTCCTGATAAGATAAACAGTATTTGACTTTCAAGTGTCAGAACAAGCTATCATGAAACAATTGTGAACAAAATTCCATCATCAATACACCCAGAGCTGAAAGCTTTGCTTAGTATGTCAAGTAGAATATGATGCAGGCTCATTCTGATAGGCACTATCACATTTTATTCACACAGCACCACATGTTCACACTGACATCCAAAACCCATGCACTTTAGCACTTTGGCCGGCTCCCTTGAAGATCACACATGCTTCACTCGTAGACTGAGTGCTCCATATGCAGCTTTTAGGAATCCAAAGCAACAACTATCTAAACTGTCTCCCATGCAATGAAAGCTCTGTCACTTTGTATCATCACTGGTCCTACTTTGGCTAAGCTTAGACACTTTGCTTTTTGCTGCTGAAGGAGAATCTTAAGAAAGCTATTGAGTGACAGCTATGGTATCAGCAGATATCACTTGGCATTCCTAATTCATATAAATCATGCTTCAGTCTTGAATTTTAAATGCTGATTTCCTATAGGGTGTTTTTTTTTTTTCCTGGTATAATTCACTCTGAATGGCAAGCAGTAGACTTAAGTTCTTGAAGAAGGAGAAAATAATCAGAAAGCGTATATGTCCCTGGTAATATAATCAGGGCTGGTCAAATACGATGGCAAAAGACATGACTATCTTCATGGTCTGTTGTCTCAAGAACTGGTAAAGCTTCCAAATAACTCCTTCAGAGCAAAATGAGTGTCTGAATTTTCATCATTATTTGTTTGCACAGCAATTATATGAAGTCAGAACATTTGTTTGAGCAATGGAGGTGACACTTGATTGTGTATGACTCTGATAGATGGCATAATGTTTTTTACCCTTGTTTCCACTACCTGTAAACTTTGAGCCATAATACTAATACCTGCATGATCACTTTGCCCAGCTGTTTATGGAAATAAATTAAAAAATAAAGGCAAAATGATATTTCAAACTATAAAATATATGCAAAATAATTTCATTCTTATTATAATTAGTAAGTTGTCATATATTAGCATAAATTTGCACAATATCAGTTATTCATATCTTTATGTGAACTTGAAGGACCTAAAGGTATATTTCAATAGGATATATATACAGCCCTGAGACAAGTTGATGGGGAGGGTGTTAAATAAAAGCGAAAAAGATCCAGAAAAAAAAGTCTGAAATTCTGAAAATAAATTTGACTATTTTTTAATAAGGCTAAGATTAGCTTTTGATAAAAATAATTTGTACCGTCTTTCCCTCATCTGAAAGGACAGTGGTTGGTACACTAAGTGGACTGACAATCAGTGTTTGCATGTGCTAAGTCACTTCAGTCATGTCTGACTCTTTGCGACCCTATGGCCTGTAGCCCACAGAGCTTCTCTTTCCATGGGATTCTCCAGGCAAGAATATTGGCGTGGGTTGTCATTTCCTCCTCCAGGGGATCTTCCCAACCCAGTGGTCAAACCCATGTCTGCTGGTGTGTCCTGCTTTGCCAGCAGATTCTTCACCTATTGAGCCACCTGAGAAAACTTAAAACAGACATGGATTTCACCCAAAGAATACTTCTGCGTCTTAAAGATATTTTGTTCACTGTATTCATGAAGGATGGCGCTGGTAACCTTAAATGAATGAAAAATAGAGACTTCCTTGATCTATCTACTACTCCAATAAAATGTACTCAGCTTCTTTTCTATGGACTGGCATAACACTGTCTCTTGTGACACTCATCAAATTCTGATTGCATTATTTTATTCAATTTTTTCTGTCTCTTTCATACTATTTGAATTTCAAGATATCTGACAACAGAAACAATATTGTCATAAACTCATGTGTATATTGTCTATAGGCAATTTTAGCACAACCCCCTGTAACAGTTGATGATTAATGAAGAAAGAAAGGAATAAATAAAAAATACAGACAATAATATTGTTGTACAATATTCTGAATGGCAAAATCTTTTCTGGTAAATTGAAGCCATGGATATTGGTGATTTGAGTGAAAGATTGGAAATAAGTCTGTAGACAAGCCAGTCTGTGAAATTTTTTTGAAAAGTGTTTCTTTTCTAATAATTTAAGGATAAAAATTTTGATGGACTTGATTCCAAACATTAATAAATCTAAATATAAAGCCATGCTGTACAAATTAGAAAAGTCCTAGGGGATTTCCTACTTTTTAAATAAAAAAAGGAATGAAGTGTGAAATTTTATATTAAACTAAGAAAAATTATATGGAATTTCTGATACATAAAGGATTAACATAGCTTATGGTTTTCCTTACAAAGAGAAGGCATTGGTCCAGTAATGCACTTGTTTTTTTAGTGGATTTCCCCACAGAGGAAAAGATTGTGACTTAGGTAAAGGAAAGAAGAAAAACTTTAATAGCAAAAATGTAATATTTCCACTTGGCGAAGACAATCTGTAGTGAATCCATTAGTCTATGGATGAAATGTCTATGAGAAAGCTGTTTTGCAGAAATAGAGAAGCCACATACTGTGTTCAGCACAATGGTACTACTAGTTGGGGAGCCTGTGCATAAGAGTGAAGTACGCAAAGGCCTGCTGTGTAATTAAAGAGAGATGTTAGAAACACTGAGAAACCCTGCACTGTGTCTATGCTGCTGCTGCTGCTGCTAAGTCACTTCAGTTGTGTCCAACTCTGTGAGATCCCATAGACAGCAGCCCACCAGGCTCCCCCATCCCTGGGATTCTCCAGGCAAGAAGACTGGAGTGGGTTGCCATTTCCTTCTCCAATGCATGAAAGTGAAAAGTGAAAGTGAAGTTGCTCAGTCGTGTCCAACTCCTAGCAACCCCATGGACTGCAGCCCACCAGGCTCCTCAGTCCATGGGATTCTCCATGCAAGAACACTGGAGTGGGTTGCCACTTCTCCAATGCATGAAAGTGAAAAGTGAAAGTGAAGTCGCTCAGTCATGTCTGACTCCTTGCAACCCCATGGACTGAAGCCCACCAGGCTCCTCAGTCAATGGGATTCTCCATGCAAGAACACCAGAGTGGGTTGCCACTTCTCCAATGCATGAAAGTGAAAAGTGAAAGTGAAGTCGCTCAGTCATGTCTGACTTCTTGCAACCCCATGGACTGAAGCCCACCAGGCTCCTCAGTCAATGGGATTCTCCATACAAGAACACTGGAGTGGGTTGCCACTTCTCCAATGCATGAAAGTGAAAAGTGAAAGTGAAATCGCTCAGTCATGTCTGACTCCTTGCAACCCCATGGACTGAAGCCCACCAGGCTCCTCCATCCATGGGATTTTCCAGGCAAGAGTACTTGAGAGGGGTTCCATGAACACAAATACTTTTAGGGAGATGTGATGAAGTTATACAGCCAACCACCAGGTTTTCAAATAAATAAAAGGGAACTGTTAATCATTAGAGGTAGATGACATATTTTTATTTTCAGACTAAAAGTTCTGATCCATTATTGACTGTTGCTTGATCTGTTTTTTAATACTACCATATTTTATTTTCTTTCTAAAAATCATGAGTTTGGGAACAATAATGTTATTCCAAGGGAAAGATATGGATATGATCTTGCAGGATAAAGTATCTTTAAGATAATTCGGTCAAAAATAGAACTTCTTGGTCAAAGTATGTGCCAAAAGGAAGCTCTGAGGTACTAACCCAAACTGTGGCCACCTTGTAAAATCAGTGTCCTTTGGTTCAGTTTCCTTTTTGTCCTCTTCTCTATGAAGAGTCAATGGAATTCATGTTATGGACTTCCTGTAGACTTTATAGAAGAAGTCAAGTTATTATATTTTAATCAATTATTATGTTATTATATACTCCAATTATTATATTTTTTGACTTCCTAGTGAGTTTTTAAAAAGCTATTGAACATAGATTTCTTTCCCTTTTCCTATGTTCTTTAAAAGCTATAGTTCTGAACTGTCATTGTACATCAAAATCATCAGGCAAACTTTCAGAAAACAAGATGCACATTCTCTATTACACTCATCTCCCAAGCCTCTGACTGAGTTGTCCTGAGAGGCATCTAGGAATGCTATTTTCAAGTCTCCCCACCCTCCAATACCAAGATTTTGTTTCCAATCAAATTTGAGAACCACTTCTTAAGAGCCCATGATTATCTGGGCATTTAATATGTATTTAATTGGCCAGTTAGGATCCAGCTATGTTGAGACTGATTTATCTCTTGCACTGATAGCATGTAGAAAAATGTTGTTTTATTGCTCAGACTCATCTTAGTTCTTATTTCCTGGAGTACAGGAGTAAATATGTGTGAATTGGAATTCTCCCATTTACTAGAGAACTGGAACTATCAAGAGATTATTCATTGAGATGCAAAAACATGCAAAGGCAGCCTGGAGCAGGAGAGGTCAGAGAACACTATGAAGACCAAATGTGCTGGAGGACTCGAAGACTGAAATGATGAGGAGATCATACGCGAATTCCAGTCTTAAAAATCCACAGGCAGAACCGGGTTTGCAGGGCAGATGAGCTCAAGGCAAATAGATAAAGTCTGTGGAATACCATCACCTACATACTAAGTTGCTTCCGCAGCATCAGACTCTTTGAGACCCCAGGGACTGCAGCACGCTGGGCCTCCCTGTCCATCACCAACTCCTGGAGTTTACTCAAACTCATGTCCATTGAGTCGGTAATACAATCCAACCATCTCATCCTCTGTCATCCCCTTCTCCTCCCACCTTCAATCTTTCCCAGCATCAGGGTCTTTTCAAATGAGTCAGTTCTTAGCATCAGGTGGACAAAGTATTGGAGTTTCAGCTTCAACATCAGTCCTTCCAATGAACACCCAGGACTGATCTGCTTTAGGATGCACTGGTTGGATCTCAGAGTCTTGTCCAACACCACAGTTCAAAAACATCAATTCTTAGGTGCTCAACTTTCTTTATAGTTCAACTCTCACATCCACAGATGACTACTGGAAAAACCATAGCTTTGACTAGATGGACATTTGTTGGCAAAGTAATGTCTCTGCCTTTTAATATGCTGTCTAGTTTGGCCATAACTTTTCTTCCAAGGAGCAAGCATCTTTTAATTTCATGGCTGCAGTCACCATCTGCAGTGATTTTGGAGCCCCCCAAAATAAAGTCTGCCACTGTTTCCGTTGTTTCCCCATCTGTTTGCCATGAAGTGATGGGACCAGATGCCATGATCTTAGTTTTCTGAATGTTGAGTTTTAAGCCAACGTTTTCACTCTTCTTTTTCACTTTCATCAAGAGGCTCTTTACTTCTTTTTCACTTTCTGCTATAAGGGTGGTGTCATCTGCATAAATAGCTCATCTGGAATTCCATCACCTCCACTAGCTTTGTTCATGTGATGCTTCCTAAGGCCCACTTCACGTCTCATTCTAGGATGTCTGGCTCTAGGTGAGTATCACACCATTGTGGTTATCTGGGTCTTAAAGATCTTTTTTTTTGTAGATCTTTTTTGTGTAGTTCTTGCCATCTCTTTTTAATATCTTCTGCTTCTGTTAGGTCCATACCATTTCTGTCCTTTATTGTGTCCATCTTAGAGAAGAGCTACTCCATGTTCAAGTTCAGGAGGGGCGGCCGTAAGGAGATACCCCTCATCCAAGGTAAGGAACAGCGGCTGTGCTTTGCTGGAGTGAAGAGATACCCCATCTCCAAGGTAAGAGAAACCCAAGTAAGACAGTAGGTGTTGCGAGAGGGCATCAGAGGGAAGACACACTGAAACCGTAAACACAGAAAACTACTCAATCTGATCACACGGACCACAGCCTTGTCTAACTCAATGAAACTAATCCATGCCGTGTGGGGCCATCCAAGATGGGCTGGTCATGGTGGAGATGTCTGACAGAATGTGGTCCACTGGAGAAGAGAATGGCAAACCACTTCAGTATTCTTGCCTTGAGAACCCCATGAACAGTATGAAAAGGTAAAATTATAGGATACTGAAAGGGAAACTCCCCAGGTCAGTAAGTGCCCAATATGCTACTGGACATCAGTGGAGAAATAACTCCAGAAAGAATGAAGGGATGGAGCCAAAGCAAAAACAATACCCAGTTGTGGATGTGACTGGTGATAGAAGCAAGGTCCAATGCTGTAAAGAGCAGTATTGCATAGGAACCGGGAATGTTAGGTCCATGAATCAAGGCAAATTGGAAGTGGTCAAACAGGAGATGGTGCCGGGAGCCAGCACGGGAGATCCAACCCGTGACAAGGTCATGCGGAGAGGCCTGATGGGCAAGGTGAGTCAGGCTTCAGGGGTTCCCCCTGGGTTTTTCTGAACATCTATCCCCCAAAACCGGAGTCTGCCTGCTTTATTGTACTGTGCTTTCCACTCTTCTGACATTCTCTTGAAAAAAGTTAACTCAGGGCTTCAGTTTCCTGCATATGAAAGGAATGCTTCAGCTCAAACCCCTTTGATGGTTCTCTAACTTGCCTAACAGTTGGGGACTTTTACAACTTGTGAATTGTCTACAGCCCCTCAACCGCAAGAGGCACAAAGCTTAAAGCATCTTAAAGATACCGAGCCTTTACTAAAAAGCTAAAAATTATACTGGTGATGGGTTTCACTGTTGAGTCAATGACTGCTGCCAGGCCTCCATATTCTTTATCTTTTAGACACCTGAAGGATATTAATCAATGTAATTGGGATATAGAAATAGGAATATAGTAGTTTTGATGTTAGCAACACTAGACTTTTGAGTTAATTAACTTTCTCTTTGTTATAAATCACTGTACTTCTTTCATTGTTATAAATTGTTGTGTCTTTGATATGTAAGAATGTAACTTTATTTAGTGCTTTCTGAGAGTGGCACCAGACTTTGGGAAGAACAACACAAATAAGTCTTCTGGTTGACAAACTCTTATCAAAAAAGGGCCATAAAATGTTAATTGGCCTTCTGGCCAGAAGATGATGTAAATCACCTAAGACTTGTGTATACAACTAGGTATGCACAGAGAAAGCCTGGTCTCAATAAGAGTCAGGGCTGCTGATGCTGCATAATTTTATATTATCCATTGATCTCTATGTACAAAAAAAGGTATAAAAGGCCTTTCTGGACAATAGAGGATGGGCAAGTCACTGGAAAGACTGGTTTCCCCCATGTCTTCTTTATTCTATCTTTAGGCTGAATTCCCATCTGGAGCGGGGAGGCACACCACGTCTACTTACTTGCCCTGGCTTCTAAGATCTGTGAGAGACGGAGCCCAAGGCGGGGCACCCTCTGATATTCAAACGGGCGCCAGTGGCCCAACGTAGATGGTGCAAAATTCTAGTCCTGAAGTTTTATTGGCTTTCCCCATAAACCAAGTTATTCAGCACCTTTTCTCCACTGAATTTTCCTACTATACTATTTCCTCTTAATTTCTTTTATATTTCTAAATAAATAAGTTTTCCTTGCCTACGCTGTCTCCCCTTTGAATTCCCTGGATCCACCAGGGCAGGACCCCAGCAAGATGGCAAGAGTGAACATCAACATTCTAGGAATCAGCAAACTAAAATGGCCTGGAATGGGTGAATTTAACTCAGATGACCATTATATCTACTACTGTGGGCAGGAATCCCTTAGAAGAAATGGAGTAGCCATCATGGTCAACAAAAGAGTCTGAATCCAAGCCTATGTCCCAACCAGTAACACTGAAGAAGCTGAAGTTGAATGGTTCTATGAAGACCTACAAGACCTTTTATAGTGAAGTGAAGTCACTCAGTCATGTCCGACTGTTTGCGACCCCATGGATTGTAGCTTACCAGGCTTCTCCATCCATGGGATTTTCCAGGCAAGCATACTGGAGTGGGTTACCATTTCTTTCTCAAGGGGATCTTCCTGCCCCAGGGATTAAACCCGGGTCTCTCGCATTGGAGGCAGGTGCTTTAACCTCTGAGCCACCAGGGAAGCCCTAGACCTTTTATAACTAACTCCCCCCAAAGATGTTCTTTTCATTATAGAGAACTGAAATGCAAAAAGTAGGAAGTCAAGAAATACCTAGTTCAGTTCAGTTCATTCAGTCACTCAGTCGTGTCCGACTCTTTGCGACCCCATGAATCGCAGCACTCCAGGCCTCCCTGTCCATCACCAACTCCCAGAGTTCACTCAGATTCACGTCCATCGAGTCAGTGATGCCATCCAGCCATCTCATCCTCTGTCGTCCCCTTCTCCTCTTGCTCCCAATCCCTCCCAGCATCAGAGTCTTTATAAATGAGTCAGCTCTTCGCATGAGGTGGCCAAAGTACTGGAGCTTCAGCTTTAGCATCATTCCTTCCAAAGAAATCCCAGGGTTGATCTTCAGAATGGACTGGCTGGATCTCCTTGCAGTCCAAGGGACTCTCAAGAGTCTTCTCCAACACCACAGTTCAAAAGCATCAATTCTTTGGCGCTCAGCCTTCTTCACAGTCCAACTCTCACATCCATACATGACCACAGGAAAAACCATAGCCTTGACTAGATGGACCTTAGTCGGCAAAGTAATGTCTCTGCTTTTGAATATACTGTCTAGGTTGCTCATAACTTTTCTTCCAAGGAGTAAGTGTCTTTTAATTTCATGGCTGCAATCACCATCTGCAGTGATTTTGGAGCCCCCCAAATAAAGTCTGACACTATTTCCACTGTTTCCCCATCTATTTCCCATGAAGTGATGGGACCAGATGCCATGATCTTAGTTTTCTGAATGTTGAGCTTTAGGCCAACTTTTTCACTCTCCTCTTTCACTTTCATCAAGAGGCTTTTTAGTTCCTCTTCATTTTCTGCCATAAGGGTGGTGTCATCTGCATGTCTGAGGTTATTGATATTTCTCCAAGCAATCTTGATTCCAGCTTGTGTTTCTTCCAGTCCAGCGTTTCTCATGATGTACTCTGCATAGAAGTTAAATAAGCAGGGTGACAATATACAGCCTTGGCGTACTCCTTTTCCTATTTGGAACCAGTCTGTTGTTCCATGTCCAGTTCTAACTGTTGCTTCCTGACTTGCATACAGATTTCTCAAAGGAAGGTCAGGTGGTCTGGTATTCCCATCTCTTTCAGAATTTTCCACAGTTTATTGTGATCCACACAGTCAAAGGCTTTGGCATAGTCAATAAAGCAGAAATAGATGTTTTTCTGGAATTCTCTTGCTTTTTCCATGATCCAGCGGATGTTGGCAATTTGATCTCTGGTTCCTCTGCCTTGTCTAAAACCAGCTTGAACATCAGGGAGTTCACAGTTCACATATTGCTGAAGCCTGGCTTGGAGAATTTTGAGCATTACTTTACTAGCATGTGAAATGAGTGCAATTGTGTGGTAGTTTGAGCATTCTTTGGCATTGCCTTTCTTTGGGATTGGAATGAAAACTGACCTTTTCCAGTCCTGTAGCAACTGCTGAGTTTTCCAAATGTGCTGGCATATTGAGTGCAGCACTTTCACAGCATCATCTTTCAGGATTTGAAACAGGTCAACTGGAATTCCATCACCTCCACTAGCTAGGGTAAAGGCAAATTTGGCCTTGGAATATGGAGTGAAGCAGGGCAAAGGCTAATAGACTTTGCCAAGAGAATGCACTGGTCATAGCAACTACACAAGAGAAGACTCTACACATGGACATAACCAGATGGTCAACACCAAAATCAGATTAATTATATTCTTTGCAACCAAAGATGGAGAAGCTCTATACAGTTGGCAAAAACAAGACCGGGAGCTGACTGTGGCTCAGATCATGAACTCCTTATTGCCAAATTCAGATTTAAATTGAAGAAAGTAGGGAAAACCACTAGATCATTGAGGTATGACCTAAATCAAATCCCTTATGATTATACGCTGGAAGTGAGAAATAGATTTAAGGGCCTAGATCTGATGGACAGAGTGCATGATGAACTATGGACTGAGGTTCGTGACATTGTACAGGAGACAGGGATCAAGACCATCCCCATGGAAAAGAAATGTAAAAAACCAAAATGGCTGTCTGGGGAGGCCTTACAAATAGCTGTGAAAAGAAGAGAGGCAAAAAGCAAAGGGGAAAAGGAAAGATATAAGTATCTGAATGCAGACTTCCAAAGAATAGCAAGAAGAGATAAGAAAGCCTTCTTCAGCAATCATTGCAAAGAAATAGAGGAAAACAACAGAATGGGAAAGACTAGAGATCTCTTCAAGAAAATTAGAGACACCAAGGGAACATTTCATGCAAAGATGGGCTCGATAAAGGACAGAAATGGTATGGACCTAACAGAAGCAGAAGATATTAAGAAGAGGTGGCAAGAATACAAAGAAGACCTGTACAAAAAAGATCTTCATGAGCCAGATAATCACGATGGTGTGATCACTCATCTAGAGCCAGACATCCTGGAATGTGAAGTCAAGTGGGCCTTAGAAGGCATCACTATGAACAAAGTTAGTGGAGGTGATGGAATTCCAGTTGAGCTGTTTCAATCCTGGAAGATGATGCTGTGAAAGTGCTGCACTCAATATGGCAGCAAATTTGGAAAATTCAGCAGTGGCCACAGGACTGGAAAATGTCCGTTTTCATTTCAATCCCAAAGAAAGGCAATGCCAAAGAATTCTCAAACTACTGCACAACTGCACTCATTTCACACTCTAGTAAAGTAATGCTGAAAATTCTCTTGAGCAATATGTGAACCATGAACTGCCTGATGTTTAAGCTGGTTTTAGACAAGGCAGAGGAACCAGAGATCAAATTGCCAACATCTTCTGGATCATGGAAAAAGCAAGAAAGTTCCAGAAAAACATCTATTTCTGCTTTATTGACTATGCCAAAGCCTTTGACTGTGTGGATCACAATAAACTGTGGAAAATTCTAAAAGAGATGGGAATACCAGACCACCTGACCTACCTTTTGAGAAATCTGTATGCAAGTCAGGAAGCAACAGTTAGAACTGGACATGGAACAACAGACTGGTTCCAAATAGGAAAAGGAGTATGTCAAGGCTGTATATTGTCATCCTGCTTATTTAACTTCTATGCAGAGTACATCATGAGAAACGCTGGACTGGAAGAAGCATAAGCTGGAATCAAAATTTCTGGGAGAAATATCAATAACCTCAGACATGCAGATGACACCACCCTTATGGCAGCCAGTGAAGAGGAGCTAAAAAGCCTCTTGATGAAAGCGAAAGAGGAGAGTGAAAAAGTTGGCTTAAAGCTCAACATTCAGAAAACAAAGATCATGGCATCTGGTCCCATCACTTCATGGGAAATAGATGGGGAAACAGTGGAAACACTGTCATACTTTATTTTGGGGGGCTCCAAAATCACTGCAGATGGGGATTGCAGCCATGAAGTTTAAAGACGCTTACTCCTTGGAAGGAAAGTTGTGATCAACCTGGATAGCATATTAAAAAGCAGAGACATTACTTTGGCAATGAATGTCTGTCTAGTCAAGGCTATGGTTTTTCCTGTGGTCATGTATGGATGTGAGAGTTGGACTGTGAAGAAAGCTAAGTGTCAAAGAATTGATGCTTTTGAACTGTGGTGTTGGAGAAGACTTCTGAGAGTCCCTTGGACTTCAAGGAGATCCAACCAGTCCATTCTGAAGGAGATCAGCCCTGGGATTTCTTTGGAAGGAATGATGCTAAAGCTGAAACTCCAATACTTTGGCCATCTTTTGGGAAGAGCTGACTCATTGGAAAAGACTCTGATGCTGGGAGGATTTGGGGGCAGGATTAGAAGGGAATAACAGAGGATGAGATGGCTGGATGGCATCACCGACTTGATGATCATGAGTTTGAGTGAACTCTGGGAGATGGTGATGGACAGGGAAGCCTGGCGTGCTGCAATTTATGGGGTCGCCGAGTTGGACACGACTGAGCAACTGAACTGACTGAACTGTCTGCTGCATTTAGGGCAAAAGTGGTCTTACCTGCTTCTTTCTTACGTGTGCTTGTGACGAGTCGTGTTTCCCTGAGTAAACTGATTTTTTCAAGTGAAACAAATTGGGCACTACCCTGATCACTTCATTATAATGCATCACATTGACTTGTGAAAATGCACCCATACATTTTGCTGTATTTAAAAGATTGCTACTGACTTTCATTAAATTTCTTACTTACCTCAGCATTTCTAGTATATTAGCTCAATTTATCCCTGGATGACAAACTTTGTATTAACTTCTGAGTGAGCCTGTAATTTCTGTATGAACTTTTCTCATTTGGTTATTTTTTCCAAAAAGTGAAATGCAGTAATTCCTGCCGAGGTATTCAGATAATCACAAATAAAGTGGAATGAATGGAAAGTTGCATCTTAGACTTGGGTTGAGATATGGGCATATTGAAGTAAGCCCAGTTGGCACTACTGGTAAAAAAAGATTAAAAAACTGTAGGCATCAAATGGTGATGACATTTGATGGAGATGGCTGGATGGCATCACTGATTCCATGGACATGAGTTTGCGGAAGCTTCAGGAGCTGGTGATGGACAGGGAACCCTGGCGTGCTGCATTCCATGGGGCCACAAAGAGTCAGAAACGACTGAGTGACTGAACTGAACTGAACTGAGGCATCAAAAAAATGGGTAGCAGGTTGAGAATCAACAGACACTAGACCAATAAGTGGTTGCATTTGTCAAGATTTATATATGAGACGAAATGTTCTGCTTTGCAGAAGCGTTGCTATGCTTGGCATGAGCGTGTAACTATCTCCCTGTGACCCTCCTCTGCCTGAGGCAGAAAGATGCTTTATAAAAGCACACACATAAAAGCTGCAAGGGCTGAAAGAAATTAATTTCCATGCCTTTTCCACCCCCCCTTGAAAATATATATACCCACGGTATTTTATCAAAGGAAATAAGATTCTATCTCTGCTATTTATTAACACTGCAGGGAAAAAATGAGTTCCATAAAATGGATTCCTTTCCAAGGAATGTTTTAAAACAATAACATTCAGATGAATCATGAGTAATTATTTTCAACTAATCCCTGCCCTTTCTTTAAGTAAGAATTGCAACTAACTCGGTAAATATTGAACTTAAACCCATATTTCTAACTTACAGGATGCCAACCAGTTTGGTTATAATCACAATAAATTGCAGTAGCGTTTCATGCATTTAACCAAGCATAGGTGAAAATAATTCTCCATAGTGTCCCAGCTCAAATACCTACCCAATCCTTTGTAATTATAGTTATAAGTACACATTTTTTAAAAATTCTGCCTTTATGATAGGATTGTTTTACCCTATTTTCACTGCAGAGTATTATTAATATGTACAAAAGGCATTATAAGCATAAAAGCATAAAAACAGACTTTCATAACTTCAGATCTCTAGCCAATCCTTACTTTAATGCAGCAATTTGCTGTGTATTCAATAATATGAAACATTAACATGGAATTTCCTTGGAGCTATAAATATTTAGAACTCACCTATAAACAGTTATTTATGGAAAGGAAGTGATATAGAAATTTTTTTCAGTGAGAGTTTTAGGAGGCCTCAAATCTCTCCTCTTTCTTCCCTCTAACTCAATCCCGCTTTCTACCAACACTCTTTCCCAACTGGTCTCACATTTTTAGGTTCTATTTTCTACTTTCCCTTTACACTACATGTTGGGATTATTGATAGAGCAAGTCAGGCTGCAGGCTCATTGGGCCGACTGTGTGCAAAAGCCACAATGAGTCTGACTTGGGTCATGCTAGTACTCGAAGCCCTAGCATAATGTCTGGAGCATAAAAGAAATTCACTGGACACACGTGAATCAATGAGGCCACCAGTAAAGCCAGAAAAAGAAACTAAGCTATCCTGGGGAAGTGCTCCAAACCAGCCTGAAATCAAGAAGCCTTTTTGATAAGAAATTCTCATTGCACCCCAGAATAATAGTTTCCAGCGAAATTTTAAAAATAAAATTAGAGTAGGCTTCACAGTACTTTACTGTGAGTCATAGACAAACTTGAAGAAAAGATATGTTGTCAAAGGGTTAAGCAATTTAAAAGCATTAAAGATCATGTTTAGGCTCTCTGCTAGCTATATTGATGAACATATTTTGTTTCATAATATTACATAACAAACATATCTTCACAAATGAATAAAAATAATTATTTTAGGCAGCCAATGAAAATGTTTATTATTACCTTTAGCCCAGTCATAGGCCCTAATTTTTTTTTTCCTGAAGAAAGAAGTTTGATGGCCTATTGAAGTTAAACTCAGCAAGTATCTATGTAGAATTCAAAATATTTCAGAAATGCCACTCATTCACTGTGAAACCTTCCTTTTACTCAGTTCCTCGCATCTTCATTTCTCTATTTTAACATCTTGTGGGCCACAGAGATATTCTGGATAAGTGTAACTAAAGAGATCTGCAGATATTTAAGTGTGGTACGCTCTTGCAGCTTTGTCTTCTCCTGTGAGTTGGCCTAATGATGTTAGTGTGGACATCTTGCCTCAGGCATTTAGGAAAGAAAGAATAAATTTTCTGCTGCTGACACTGATGCTTACCAGTCCAGTAAAACCATAAAATAAACTTGAATTGCTAATTGAGTAGTATCTTATTTTATACATCTCAGCTAGAGAGTATATAAAGCACTTTAGAATTTGCTAAGCAGGCACCACTACATTACCCATGTGAGGCACACAGCAGTTGTTTTATGTAAACAGGGTAGAGATCTCTTTTATAGACTGGTGGGTGACAGAATCAGGATTCGCAGCTAGGTGTTCACACAGCATACTTAGTGTTCTGAATGGCATTAGAAAAGTGTCTGTTGAATGAAGGGTTCCCCAAGTTTCCCACCTTAATTCTAAGCCTTTGTTACTTCTTCCTTTGGAAAAGGATCTCTGCTAGGCTAGCATGCTCCACTGGGGCTTAGCAGTTACAACTTCACCATGTTGCAGGGCACCAATTGTCTTTGAGGACTGCCTTAAGGGATAGATCCCTTCACCACTCTTAGAGGAAAAATTGAGAGACTCTGTAATGTCCCCTAGGCATACTAAGGTTTGGGCGTGGATGAAAAGTAATCTAAACTTTCACAGTTCAGAGATTAAACACGGAAAGAAAAACTGCTCTTTGGTCTTATGAATACTCAGCTCAAGCAGCAGTCTCTGTTTCTACACAGGGTTAATCATTGTCTTTATACCTGACTTATTCTGGTGTGTTTCAACAGTAATAATAGAGAAAATGTATTGAGGGCCTGATATGCACCAGGCCTCTCTACAGTGGAATTTTACATATGTTATCTCATTAATCCTTAGGAATCAGAGGTTGATATTTTGAAACCTTCATTTTTGATTAAAAACCTATATATCAAATTAAGTCGCTAACACAAGCTTACAGAGTTACTAAATAACACAGCTGGGATTCAAATTCAGCACTGCCTGGACACAAAGTCTCTCTTTTTCATTTTGCCTTTGCATTTGACCTGTCCTGAAGTTAATTTTGTAATTATCCTGTTACTCTTGAACTCTCTCTATTTAGAGACCAGAAGTTGCTGCTATCAGCCATGCTTAGCTTTGAGTAAACACGGCATATTTAACTTTATCTTACAAGATGGCACTAAATAACATTTAAGTAGATAAACTTTGAAAAACACTTTGAGGCAAGAAAATTAGGATGAATTAGGGTCAGTGAAAAAATGTTAAGTTATTGTGATTTCACAGCCGTTGTACAGCAAAGGGGAGGAGAAAAAGGCCAGAAAAAAATGTTATGATTACATTTTTCTGGTTAGAGAACACTCTATTTCAATGTTTATACTGAAACATAAACAAAATGAGTAGTATTATTACCTGTATAGCAACCATGGTGAGTGGAAGATGGGCAGTTCATTTTGCTGTAATTCTGAAGCCACACGTTCCAAACATGAGACAAACTGTGCCGTGTAAGTAACTAGGTGTCTGTAAGAAAAATTGCATCAATCAAAACAAGCTCCCAGAGCTCAAAGTGCTGGAGATATCACAATCATTAAACAGTAATGCAAATAAAAAAGCAATATCTCACCTCATTAGTACTAAATATGTTGTTTATTCTTTCCACAAGTAAAATGTTTAGAAGTCTGCATAATGAAGGTCTCATTGACAGAGGTGTGGAATTATGAAGCTGCTAAATCCAGCAAGAAGACAGAGTGATAAAATAGATTGGATTTTGCAGTAGCTGTGCTCAGAGCAAACTCGGGAGGCTGGATTCCACATTAGCAATGTTTTGACATTCATACAGTGAGAGATTCTATTTCACTGTGACGGGGCATGTTACATGTGGGCAAAGAAAATAGTATGTGGCCTGAAGTCAAAAGCTATCGGCTACAGGCAGAGAAGGAGACTGGATCAATTCTTGAAGGGATACCTCATTTTCTAATAAGGGAATTTGCATGAAAAACACTATACAAATTGTCTAGAGATATAATTAAAGGTGATAGTGAGGGGACCAGATTAAACTTGGGAGAGTTTAGCTATTGGAACAGTCTCTGTACAAATGTGTAATACTGATAAAAGTCTATCCTTTGCACTCTATGCTCGAAGCAGACACCAGCATCGAGATGGTGATTTGATGTTTAGTGTATGATTCTTGATGTATTAATGCGCTAGAGCTAGAACATTTATTTAGCTTGGGTTTGCAAGTCCTCTGTGTCTTAATTTGAATTGCCAGACTGCCCTTTCTTTCACAGAATTAACCGTTGTAGCTCATAATGCATATCCTACCTTGAAGATGCCAGTTCAACCACTGGCGTGTGGATAAGAAAAAGAGCATAAAAGACCACTAGGCTGTAAGCTCCTCAAGTGTAGAGACCTTGCCTGATTCTCTTTGTATTCCCTAACTTAGCAGGGGCACAACCCTCAACCAGTACTCTATAAATAAGTACCGCATGTTTGGATGAAAAGGGCATGTCTCCTAGTTTTTCTCCATCTCCCTTTAACTTGTATAGTGAAAGCATAGAGATGCTGATTTAGAATGAGATACAGTATCTGAGAAGGTTTCTAGAGAGGACTGTGTAACATCAAGGTTGGGAAGCTTTTGTTCCACTCAGCCAGGTTCACCTGTGAGCCCTACCTCAGAGTCTTAGAAAGTTCACACGGCTATGCATATCACCCTCAGCAAAAAAAGAAAGGAGAAGTACCAATAGCATTTCCAATGATCTATGTTTCAAAAGGTAATTTTTAAAAGTCGCTGCTCTATTTTACTGATGGCTGCTCTTTCCACCTTACACCCATTCAAGGGGTTAGTAAGGGGGAAATGTTGAGGCAGACTTTTAAGAAATCTGCATAGACTACTGGTTCTTGAAAGTTTTTCCAATGGAGTATTTCCTTGATCTGGTTGTTGAACTTCTAGTTCATAAGAATAATGACTCTCCTACTTATTTGAGTGGCTCTGATGTGCGCTGGAAGTCAGTGACTCCTTGAATATGCACCAGGGCCAGAGCAAGCCCTGGGACAAGGTTATCAGTAAAGCTGGCAGTATGGTAAGAGGTCGATTTGGAGCAAAAAGTGAGAAAGTGATTTTTTTTTAAAGCTGAACTTGTTCTTTGGATGGTTGAGGAGGCAACATATTATAGTGCAAAAAGAGAATCTAGAAAGAGATGAAATTGTGTTCAAATTTTGTCTACTGCTTCACTGTTGTGTAAAAGGTTTCATTAGTTCCACTGAACCTTGACTTCTGCACCCTTAAAACAGCAGTCCTTATACTAGTCATCGGTCGTTATAAGAACTCAGTTAACATCAAAATCCTTAGCTTATCAATAGCTATTATAACTTAGTTCATTGTTATTACAACTTTCCCTTTAATGAAAATCATTTTGGGGTGCAAATTTGAACAACTCTTACTTACTTGTATTTGTTTTGTGAGCTGGTTCAGGTGCCTAGGCTCTGAATGTGTGTCCCTCACAAATAACATCATTCTAAAAATAGAGAAAAATACATACGTTTAAAAAAGGCTGGTATTCCACACTTCTTGCCTAATGAAGCAAATCCCCATGTGTTTGTGTAGGAGGGACGTGGGTGTGTATGTGGAGATGGAAACAAGGAGAGCTGCATAACCATCTGATACATAGGTGTGTGCATCTTATTTAACATATCACAAACACATCTCCTATTATTGACAGTGTTTGCATGCTTCCTCTTGTTTTCAGCTAGTATGCATTTCTCATTCTGTGCAGAGGAGGGTAAAAGCTTCCCAGGTGGCTCAGCAGTAAAGAATTCACCTGCCAACGCAGAAGCCGCTGTAGACACGAATTCGATCCCTGGGTTGGGAAGATCCTCTTCTGAAGGAAATAGCAATGCACTCTAGCATTCTTAGCAGGATAATTCCATGGACGGAGGAGCCTGTGGGGCTACATGATTTCAGGCCTCTGTGTGCACTGCCAGGACTTATATATGTGCTTGTTAAAATGCGTGAGAAGGGATTTCCATATATCCAAAACTCTTCAATCTCTTCGCACCTGAAGAGGCTTCTTCTGTAACTTCAGAGATATTCCTTGCTGTTTAAGTTAAGAAGACAGATTTAGCTGGTTTTCCAGCAGGTATAGTTTGGTTGCCAAATCACAATGGCAGAAATGCCTTTTAAAAGGAACCTGGTATTTAAGAACATGGAGACAGGGTAGACAGTTACTGCTCCCCAATGTCTTAAAATTAAGATTTTCATAATCTGATCATCCTCTGATATATGTTTTATTTTAAATACAATGTTAGTCCTGTTGAGCCTCTCTATTCATGATACCTACCAGTTGGGCTCCTCCTCTGGCCTGCCTTATCCTTCCTCTTGACAGGAAACAGTCTCCTTTGATAACCCTCGTTTACTTCTTTTTCTTTTAGTGTTTCACTTCTTTCTTACCTTAAACTGATCTGACCTGCATGAAACTATTGGGGAGATAAAGGAAAAGGAAGTGCATGGGGTGACTGGTGACCCCATGCAGCAGCCTGTCTTGGCTTGAGCATCCTGCTGAGGATTCCAGAAATGCAGCCAGACCCACAATTAAGGGGAGCACCGGAGCTCTGTACTCAGCTCTTCCCAGCAGTCCTCCTCCTTCTTGCTCTCTCCACCCCACCCTCCACACCTGCAGGAAAAAGCACATTTCCAGCTGGCTATTCAGGGCTGCTTCTAAGGCATGGACCAGCAGGTTGATTTTCCTCCAGCCTTCAGACTAAGGAAACTGAGCATATTCTATTATTTGATTGCATTGTTTCTCTCACTTCACCTATTCAATTATAAATATGGTCACAGTTATTATTTTTCATCTTCATTCCACTATATTCCCACCAGCACTGGTGGAAAATCAGGATTAATTAACATCCTTTGCATATCAAGTCAAGGATCTGCTTATTCTTTATTTTATCTACTTGTTCATATTGAATAAAGTTTCTTGAAAGTGAAAGTAGCTCAGTCGTGTCTGACTCTTTGTGATCCCATGGACTATACAGTTCAGGGAATTCTCCAGGCCAGAATACTGGAGTGGGTAGCCTTTCCCTTCTCCAGGGGATCTTCCCAACCCAGGGATGGAACCCAGGTCTCCGCATTGCAGGTGGGTTCTTTACCAGTTGAACCACAAGGGAAGCCCGAGAATACTGGAGTGGGTAGCCTATCACTTCTCCAGAGGATCTTCCTGACCCAGGAATTGAACCAGGGTTTCCTGCATTGCAGGCAGATTCTTTACCAACTAAGCTAGTTAAGTATATTAACTCTGAACCTCAATATCTCCTAACAAATGGGAGCCATATATTAATTTGGAAAAAATTTTGTTTTTATTTTAGTAACCTGTTTATATATGATGTTTCCCAAACAACAGTAAGGAATATTAATATTAATAAGGAATGTTAATATTAAAGTATAAAGGTAACTGTTGAAGTTGGGACTTTCAGAGCAATGGTCAGTGTATACTATATATTGGTATGTGTCAAACTTTCTTAAGCCTCCCCAGGTGGCACAGGTGGTAAAGAACTCACCTGCCAAGGCAGGAGATGGGAGAAATGCAGGTTCAATCCCTGCATTTCAATCCCTGGGTCAGGAAGATCCCCTGGAGAAGGGAATGGCAACCCATTCCAGTATTCTTGCCTGGAGAATCCCATGGACAGAGGAGGCTGGTGGGCTACAATCCGTGGGGTCACCAAGAGTCAAACACAGTGGAAGCAACTAACTCACACACAAACTTTCATATATCATTGAGCATAGACCTGTGTGCACACAGACTGAGGATTCAACCTTGGCGTTCTTATTTAGGAGAATCACGATTTCTATGTACAATATTACATTTCTGAAATGTGTAAGAATTATCCTGATAAAAAGATCCAAATAGAGGTTTATTTTCCAAAATTCACTCCTCTTTATAATCTTCGAATATAGAACATCATTTTTTGTCATCAATATTAATGTAACTCATCTCTTTGTTTTTGGTAAAACTGTGTATATTGGGAGTATATGTATATGAGTTCTTAAGCTTCCATTTCTAAGCTAAATCTTACCACGATAAGAACTGCCTTCTTTGTGAGCAAATGTGCCAGATCAACTTGGATCTGCCTGATGGTTCTCACACCTTTAGTGTTCATAAGACAACATTTTTATGTTGCCAGATGTAACCCAGATGGTACATATTAATTTATATGTGGATATTGGAAAGATGTATGGTTTCCATCTGAGATCTTTTAAGTATGATTTTTAAACTCATGGGAACATTGGGCTTTCTTTTTTGCATTTGAACCACAATATAATCAAAATATGGTCCCCAGGTAAACGAACACTTATCTATTTCATTTGGCATCACTCTATATTTCTGAGCCATGACTTCTGGAGGAATTTGTATCTTCTCAGACTTGGTTTCAACTGGCTGAAAAGCTATGTGATAGTGTCAAGTAACTATCATTCTGTTGAAAGACAGGGCTGATAAGATAAATTTAGAACATCTTTCATCTCATTTTCAATATTAACAACTGCTCTATAGTCTTGCCAGCAGACAGAAATGTGTGATAAAATTTAGACGTTTTAATCCTTTAGTCTCTCTGTTTTGATAAATATTAGACATAAGGTGGTACTGAAGCACCATCCTGAAATCTCTAGGTTTTCAGAGAAAATAGTCCATCATAAGCTCATTATAAAACTATTTACAGAATAAATTTTCAGGCCAGTTCAGTAGACAAAGCTGACATGTCTGTCTCCTATTGCTCTTACTGTCATTCTATGAAGAGTCTGAGGTGCTTTGTTCAAAAGAAACAAACTGTATGAACATTTTGCAATGATACTTGCAGTATATCTTTCCGAAGAGATCTGATAAGGATTATCCGGGCAGGGGGTGGAAATAAAACCTCTTCTTCCACATTTATTTTTCTCTGTTTCCACTTCTTTTTCTATATTCTTTGGCTTAGAGTTATTTGATGAACATCAACACACATCCTCTTTGGGTCATCTACTATGTGCATGGATAAAGGGAAATACTTTAAATTTTGCTCTCAAAGTTTAGGATTAATATGTTGAGACATCCACTTACCCATCCAAAAGAATGTGTGAACATCATATGCGCCTTTCAAAACATATCTCTGGATATAGGCTTGAGGTTAGGTTAGCAGCTGCTCCTCCTCACCAAACCTTCTGCTTTGAAGCTTAGAGAATTAACTTTTATTTGACTTTATTATTTTTACATACAAATTAGGATGTTTAAAGCCTCCTGAGAGCTTGATCACTGAGTCAAATGAAGAAAGGAGGGTAAGAAATAGAACTGGTAAACAGTTCCTTAGAATAATTTAGTGTTCAGCTGTGTATCCAGTATGCACAACGCCGCTCAGACAAGATTCATCCATTGCTGTAACATTCAACGTTCGCTTTTACAGCTGCAAAAAAACCCAAGGACACAGTCTCACATTACTCCTCGTAATTCAAACTCTTGGAGCAGCAAAGCTCCACTATCTGAACCCTTATTACAAAGAACACAGATGCTGTGAGGACAAGCCAATTTTGTGTTATGTGTAGAAAAGAGGAGCCTACCCTTTACTCCCACCAAGCATCACTTACTCTCACATAGGAGAAAAAGTCACACCTCTCATTTCCTTGAATTGTTATGGGTGAAAACAATTCTAATTTTAGCCTACTAAGGATATCATCACAAAACCTGAACCTGGGTCCAGAAAGCACTATCCAGGGCAGATACACAGCTCTTCTCCTATCCTAGTTTCTCTATCCTCAACCAACCTGAGGCAAGAAGATAAGACTGGCTCCAGGAATGTCAATCTCCTTCATGTCTAAGTGTAATAGCTTCCTCACTCATGTCTGAGTGAGGGCTAGATGTAATGGCTTCTGTCTAACCAACAGGATACAGTAATGATAGTGAGTTGTTGCTCCCCTGATAAGGCCACAGAATGATGCTGCAAACTGGCAAGACTTCCATCTTGCCAGCAGATTCCACTGCTTTCTTGCCTTGCATATTTTATTGAAGCAACTTGCCACATGGAAAGGCCCACACAACAAGAAACTAGAATGGGCATCCGGCCCCATCACTTCATGGGAAATAGATGGGGAAACAGTGGAAACAGTGTCAGACTTTATTTTTGGGGGCTCCAAAATCACTGCAGATGGTGACTGCAGCCATGAAATTAAAAGACGCTTACTCCTTGGAAGGAAATTTATGACCAACCTAGACAGCATATTAAAAAGCAGAGACATTACTTTGTCAACAAAGGTCTATCTAGTCAAGGCTATGGTTTTTCCAGTGGTCATTTATGGATGTGAGAGTTGGACTGTGAAGAAAGCTGAGTGCCAAAGAATTGATGCTTTCAAACTGTGGTGCTGGAGGAGACTCTTGAGAGTCCTTTGGACTGCAAGGAGATCCAACCAGTCCATCCTAAAGCAGATCAGTCCTGGGTGTTCATTAGAAGGACTGTTGTTGTAGCTGTAACTCCAATACTTTGGGCACCTGATGCAAACAGTTGACTCATTTGAAAAGACCCTGATGCTGGGAAAGATTGAGGGCAGGAGGAGAAGGGGACGAGAGAGGATGAGATGGTTGGATGGCATCACCAACTCAATGGACATGGGTTTGGGTAAACTCCAGGAGTTGGTGATGGACAGAGAGGCTTGGCATGCTGCGGTTCATGGGGTTGGAAAGAGTTGGACACAACTGAGCGACTGAACTGAACTGGGTAATAGCCAGTGAGGAACGAACACCATCAGTCTGACAGCATGAAAAGAACTGAGATCCTCAGTTTAACAGCCCTTCTGGAACTGAATCCTGCTAATGAAACGGATCTTTACTCTGTTGAGCCTTCAGGTGAAGCCTCAGCCTTGGCTGATACTTCGATTGCAGCTTGTGGGCAACCCTCATGCAGAAGACCCAGGGACGCTGTGCCCAAACATCTGACCCACAGAAACTGTGAGATAATAAATATGTATTGTTTTAAACCACTCAACTGATGATAGTTTTTTTATATAGAAATAGATAACAGTACACCTCCCAACAGAATACTTCCAAAATCTCTGTTCTGCATGTGAATCGAGTCCTGGAAGCCTGACTCAACAATTAGCATAGTCCAGTTTAGGCACAAAATTAAGACCCTACAGCAACGCATCCATCAGCTTCTTCCCCAAAGGCAGGGCTGTGGGAGATATGTTTGGATTATCTGTGGGTTTCTTTAATCCACACTCACCCATTCTCAAGAATGTGTTGTACTTAGTCGCTCAGTCATGTCCGACTCTTTGCAACCCCATGGACTGCATGCAACCAGGCTCCTCTGTCCATTGGGATTGTCCAGGCAAGAATACTGTAGTGGGAACTGAGAGTTAACTGAAGCAGTCACCTTATATTTTTAATTTGTTCCAGGGGCATAGGCACAGATTTGAAAGCATCGAGTCACAGAATTAAGAAATTGTGTTTCTATACATTTCATAGATATGAATTAGCATACAATATTTATTTTCCCTTTCTGACTTACTTCACTCTGTGTAGCATACTCTAGATCTGTTACACGTACAAACAGCCCAATGTCATTCCATTTTATGGCTGAGTACAGATGTGCCTATTTGCAGAGCAGGAATAGAGATGCAGACACAGAGAACAGACGTGGACACGGGAGATGGGGGACGGGAGGGGAGGATGAGCTGGGAGAGTGGCACTGATACATACACACTAGTGCTTGTGTGAAATAGACAGCTGGTGGGAAGCGGCTGTGTAACACAGGGAGATCGGCTCAGTTCTCTGTGATGACCTGGAAGGATGGGGTCGCAAGGGGCGGAAGGAAGGTTCAAGAGGGAGCAGATGTATGTATACATATAGCTGATTCACATTGTTGTACAGCAGAAACTAGCACAACATTGTAAAGCAATTATACCCCAATAAAAACCAAGAATTTACATAAAAGTCCAGGTACTATACTTCTTAAGACTACTTTATGTCCTTTTCCTCTCCCGTTAATTAAAAGATAATGGGTCTTTTAATATAAGGGCATTCTCAATCTACTGATTTAAGATATTGACACAAATTAATTGACTAATGACCTGTTATCAGTGGTGAAACCAGTGATGGATATGGATACGTTTACAGCAGCAAAATATGCCCTGCTATTTAAACTGGACAACATACTCATAGGACATAACTTACATTCCCCATCCCCCCCGCTACATTGTTTAAAATGCATTTTTTTTTCAAAGCCAACATTGATTTCCAAGGTTCAACATAAACCTCCATGGTTTCTGTTAACAACAACAGAAAATCCGCCACCAATTTTACCACTGTGAAGATGGCTACTTGCAACCACAGAAACCATGTATAAGAGGGCAGGAAACACGTGGGGTGAAGTATTGACTGATAACGTGGACCCTCAGTGCTTACGCCTCCTTCAGCGCACTGCATCTAGATAGTCTGATTTAACAACAATGAAAGCAACAGTTTAGTGGAAGTCACGAAAACTCTGTCAACTACGTTATTTTTTTCCCCCACAAAGTAGAAAATATGTCTGGCAGCTTTGCTGACAGTTCAATAATGCACTTCATTTTGCTACTATTCTCAATGACTTTCTCAGTTTCTTGTTTAATAAATTAATGCCAAAGTAAAACTTGGAGGTGTACAGCTTTTCATTGAGTCTTTGTGATGCTAAATATCTGGGAATTTGGAAAATGTAGAATTATACATAATCTGAGGGGTTTATTTTGTTTGACTATTTGGCACTGAGTATTGTAACAGCTTTCTGATGAGAAGACATCTAAAGGGTTCTCTTTGTGGGTTTTACAACACTTGGGGAGTATTTGGGGACATTTAGGCAAAGTATCTGTCAAAGCTTTTTATTTCTCCCAACTGCTCTTAAATTATATGATTCTCTAGCTAAGAACTGATGTTGTTGGGACTCAAAATTAATAACGTATCACTAACTTGTAAATCAGCAAACTTGGCTGTTTTGATTGTTTCGTGAGATTTAGTTTTTACTTGTCGAAAGAGCTGCTCATCCAACCAGTGGGTAGAGGTCCTCATACACAGCTGCCTCATGTAATACTCACAATCTTATTCATGAGGGTAGGCACCCTAGCCCCCTTTTTAATGCTCTTACTTCTTGAAAAACAAAAGGGTATAAGAACAAGAGGTGTTCGACACATGGATATTCAATGTGAAGGGTATTCATAGACACAGTCTTGATGAAAGGGTCACACTGTTCCACTAGCAAAGTTTCCTCAGGTTGTGTTCTCACAATTAAAGGCAATGAGAGCAAAAGGCAGCTGCCTTACCTGTCGTTTCCTCCCCGTATTACAGTGTGCTGAAGCTACCATGCGTCCAAATCCAAGAAGCTATTGTCTGAGGGACAAAGATGTGATATTACAAATTAAATTCAGTGTTAATTAATTTCTTTGTTACTTTGCAAAATTGATAAGAAAAAAATTGTGAAAATACGCGCAAGCGCTTGTGAAGAGTTTTTTGAATAAAAAGTAGAATATCAGGGTATGTTCAATGGTAGAGTACATCTTCCCCAAATGGTCACAACCATACCTCAGCTGTGCTCCTCTTCCTGTGTAATCGTGCCCTGCCTCTAAATGAGAGGTAGATCTGAACTGCCTTCTTTTGATACCTGAGTGAGCTCCTGACTGGCAGAATTTGCCACTTTCAAGACTGGCTTTAAAAAGAGCGTATGGCTTCCAGCTTCAGCGTCGTTGATGGGGTCTTGGAGCACAGGCTCTCTGCTGTGAGGAAGTCAAGTACAGAAGTGGCCCTTGACGAGAACAAGGTGAGCACGTGGCATTGCAAGCTGAGGTTCTTCCAGCCCTTGGCTGTCGAGTTCCCCACAGCCTTCCTCTCGCCCCGGCTGACCCTGCCTGAAGCAGGGTAAGCTCTCCCTGGTGGGCCTGCCTACATTGCTCATTTCCAACTGGGATAATTTGTTCCACAGTAACAGGTAACTGGAACAAGTATCTTCACTTTGCAAATGATGCAGTGGAAGTTCATAATCAATGGAGGCCGGTGACTCATGCCACAGAACTAATAAGTTGTAGGGCTTGACCCCCAATTCTGTCCACTTCCTATAGTATTAAAAACGTTGTTCCTGAATAACTATTTGATGGAATTGAAAGATGGCCTTCCATGGTAATTGTTTTCTTTCAGATTCACCTATAGATCCTTAACACTTAGGTTTCTATTGGGAAATTTCATGAGTAATAAGACATTTCCATGGCTTTTAGAATAATTAAAAAAAAATGTTTTTGGACCACCACTGAAATGAACCCATCTCTCTTTTCATGTTTCAAATCATTTACATATTCATCTGGCTGAGATTCTTTTGCCCTCATTTCCTAAGATGTCTACTTGAATTATGGCATCATTGAATTAAAAAAAAAGTGCTGAAGACCTGATTAACTATGCTGGTATTAGAAAGAAAAGTAGGCATGGAAAAGAAACTACTTAGCATCTCATTTGTAGTTTCCTCATACACACTGATTCCACTTATATTTGACTTCTTTTCTAATAGTGTTGAAATTGCAAAATGTAACCTTGCTGAACATTTACTGCTGTGCCTTGTTCTTTGTCTAATCATTCCAGATATAATTACAGGAGAACAAGGAGTGCTACCTAAGTGTTTCCCACAGGACTTAAAGACTGGAGTGTAAATGTCATCTCAGAACTTACAAAGGCAAGAACTCCACTCTTTGCACCTCCCCTCACCCGTCTGCCAGATTGTTCATAGGCATTACATTCAGAAAGAAAGTAATTTCTTAAAAAAGTCATTTATTGCAGATCTTCATTTTCTTCTTGGGTGTCAGCCAATGATTAGTACCAATTTGATGTATGCAATTATAGTGAAAACAAGAGTATAATCAAAAACTTCATAAGACTGCGAGTAAAAGGCAGGTGAAAGCAGGTGATGAAAACTTTTCAATTACCAAATTAAGGTATAAATACTAGATGATTTCTCTTACAACTGCTGGCTATGTCTCTTCTGGAACATTGAAAAACCCTCTTTCCATTGCTCTAGACCTTTTCCTAAAGACACTTGATCTGAAAGATGGTTTGGAAATTCTGATTTACTTTAGGATACTAGGGTCAAAATGGTTGGTAAGTTTAGTAGCATAACTAGCAGTAAAGTTGGATAATATAATCAGTACAAACAAACATTTTTATTTGAACTAACTTCTATTAAGTAGGGCAGCTTGACACAATTTTAAAAACTATTCCACAAAACACTAAGTACAATTATTTGTCTTCTCTGAAAGCTACTTTGAGCTGGGTACTTAAGATGCGATTCAGTAAGAAAGGGGAAAAAACGTTGTTACAGGGTCTCAACTATTTCTAAGGTGTTTGATAGATATTTCTTCATTTAATTCACAATAAATCCCAGTGATATAGATTTTTCTCACCCACTTGGAGCTAAGAAAACTGAATTTCAAAGTTAAATAACTAAATCAATTACACCAGCTATGCTGTAATGTAGCAAAGGCCAGATTCAGACTCTCTAGTGCCAAGGTCCAAGCTCTTGCCACCAGCCACGTCTGTCTAAATAAGCAGGTACATGGGAGCAGTCTGTCAGGTCAAAGTATCTTTCATACCCTGTCAAAAGCATTTGATCGGTTATGTGGCACTCTGGGCATTTGATTTCCATTCTCTAAAATGGAAATAATTTCTTTTACAGATTTGGAGATTATACACCATCTTGCTGTGTGCTCAATAAATTACATCTATTATTATTTCATGATATGAAGAATATAACTTTTCAGTCTGCGCCCAGTAACTTGTGGGAGGCAAAGAAGAAAACCTAAGTTATTTATGTTTTAGTCACCATGGTGCTGTAGAAGTTTTCCTAAAACAATACTAATTTTTTAAGATTGTCTCATTTTTTAAATTTTTTCCTTCAAAACACGTGACAAACATGAGTCATTTCATTTATCCTTTTTCTTATTAGTTTCCATTGGCCTCCTTGTCAAGTTGCCTTAAATAATTTATCAATTATGCCTGGGCAGCCCTACTTGGCTGGCAGAGCTAAGCTAAAACAAAGAAAAGGAACAGATGTCAAAACTGCATTTGTTTTCTCTTTTTTGCCAAATGTCAGGGAAAGAATGGCACCATTCTGCTCGCCTGCCTATTTTACTGGAGAGTAGTCCAAAATGGTTTATCCAACATCTGCTTTTGTAAGGACCTGCCAGCATTGCCCACATCTGTCCGGATGTCATCTCACACACACAGATAGCTGTAGGACTGAAAGTGAACACACTCTTCAGGGATGCCAAATGCAGCGTTGTTTTCTTCTGCTTTGTTCCAGGACCTGGGAAAATGGCAAAGGAATGGTAGCAGGAACTGGACCAAAGATCCAGTCTCTTTTTGCTTCCATTTGCAGAAGATTCTTTCCCCTATGTAAAACTGACTGTCGTTTTTAACAGCACAGCTTTGAGGTTAAGCTCCTTAGCTGTGCTCTCATTCTTGGGAAGGACAGGAAGGGAAAATCCATTACTGCTGGAAAACTAAGTGCACATCAAGGCCCCAGAAAACAAAGCAAAAGAGTTTACCTAGGAAACCTATGATCCTTACTAAGTGAACTTTAGGGTGTAGGAAAGTCCTTCCCTGGTCGCCATCTCTCTTCTCCAGCATCTCCATCTTCCCTAAAATTTCCAACCCCCCCGCCCTTTCTGTTATTAGCCCTGCTTCTTTCTCCTGGCCTTTGAAGAGAGCACTAGTTATTCGCTTCCTTCTAAGTTCTCATTCAGTAGAGCTTTGTTGGGTGGCTTGGGGAACTCATTTCACAACTTCTTCACTTTGCATTTCAATCAGTATCAGGGTGACACACCTACCAGACAAAAAGTATTCTTCATTAAGGTAAGCCATCTCCAAAAACAAATTAGATATGTATACTTAAGGGTCTCCATCTCTTCACGAATGCCCTAGTTTAGTCTGGGCCACACCCCTCAAAGGGGCATAGCTGTGTCCTATGCTGCAAGAGGGTAAGAGATAAATTCAGCCATGTTGGGATGAAAATACAAATGATGATTTCCAGCTGTGCTGATATCCATTTTCTTCTTCCAGTAGAGATGCTCATCTCTAGACTTACCCTATGGCAGCAGGTCTAGATCAACAAATACAGTCTTTGTATGACAATCATTTGAATGTTCTGTTATAGACCTGGGATTGCAAACTATTTTCTGTAAAGAACCAGATGGTCAACATTTTCAGCTTTGCAAGAAGTATGGTATCTCCTGCAACTATTCAGATCTATGGTTGAAGTTTGAAAGGAATACATACAGAAATGAATGGACATAGCCCTATTCCAATAAAGACCTATTAACAAAAATTAGTGTCAGGCTGGATTTCATCCATAGGTCACAGTTTCCCGAACCCCACTGGCATGTTGTAGTTCAAGGGGTTGCAAAAAGTCAGACACAGCTTAGCGCCTGAACAACAACTGTAGAAAATGGAAGTAAATATATATTCCTAGCAACTTCTCTGTCCAGTGAGAAATATTTTGCTTTGACCTCTCTCTGAACACTCCTTCCATAACTAGAACTCTTTCTCTTTTAAAGGGAATAATAAGAATAAAAATAATGCCTACCTCATAGGGTTGTTATGAGGATTAAAGAGTTCAGTGTTTGTAGAGTCCTTTGAACAGGATCTGCAACATAGTAAAATGCTGTGCTGTGCTTAGTCACTCAGTTGTGTCCAACTATTTAAGACCCCATGGACTGTAGCCTGCCAGGCTCTTCTGTCCATGGGGACTCTCCAGGCAAGAATATTGGAATGGGTTTCCATGTCCTTCTCCAGGGGATCTTCCTTACCCAGGGATCGAACCTGGGTCTTCTACATTGCTAGAGAATTCTTTACAACTGAGCCACCAGGGAAACCAGGTGCTAATTTTATACTGGATGGTTAAGAATAGGGGAATATTTGAGGAGAAAACACCTGAGCAAAGATCTGAAGGAGACAAGAAACAAACAGGATGGCCCTGAGATGGAAATTTTCTTGATGTGTTTGAGAAGATGGCTTCAAGTGCAAGAAAACAAGAATGGTATAAAATGGTATAAAATAAGAGCAGAGAGGTCACTGGACTCCAACTGACAACTGGAGGATGATCATTCAGCACTGGGTCTAAATTTGGCTCCAGGACTGAACAGACATTGTTGGCTGCCAAACAATGGATACACCATCTAATTCTACTACTATCTTTGAATTACGGATAAACATTGCCAAAATCTTCTAATTACAGACAAATATTGATTTAAGGATGCATATGGAATCCAATTTAACCAAATTTGTGGTGAAGTCTCACTGAGATCTTCTTTGGAAATATCCCTCTTTTTTGAAAAGAACTAAATAAATCTCTCTTCTTCCACTGGATACCTGGGATAGTGGCAGCCATCCTGTGACCAAAGAGGGAGCTAATCTAAGGATAAAAGTAGACCCACCAGGATGGCTGATTAGAAAGGCAGAAATAACTTGGGCTCTCATGAGGTCACTGAACTGCTAAAGTAACCAATCCTACCTTGTTATTCCTTTACCATAAAACAACAAAAATGTCCATAGATTGTAAGGCTAACTGAGCTGGTGTGTTTTCAGTTCAGTTCACTTCAGTTGCTCAGTCATGTCTGACTCTTTGCAACCCCATGGACTGCAGCACGCCAGGCCTCCCTGTCCATCACCAACTTTGGGGTTTACTCAAACTCATGTCCATCGAGTTGGTGATGCCATCCAACCATCTCATCCTCTGTCGATCCCTTCTCCTCCCACCTTCAATCTTTCCCAGCATCAGGGTCTTCTCAAATGAGTCAGTTCTTCACATCAGGTGGCCAAAATATAGGACTTTCAGCTTCAGCATCAGTCCTTGCAGTGAATATTCAGGACTGATTTCCTTTAGAATGGACTGGTTGGATCTCCTTGCAGTCCAAGGGACTCTCAAGAGTCTTCTCCAACACCATAGTTCAAAAGCATCAATTCTTCAGTGCTCAGCTTTCTTTATGGTCCAACTCTTGCATCCATACATGACCATTGGAAAAACCATAGCCTTGACTAGACAGACCTTTGTCGACAAAGTAATGTCTCTGCTTTTTAATATGCTTTCTAGGTTGGTCATACCTTTTCTTCCAAGGAGCAAGCGTCTTTTAATTTCATAGCTGCAGTCACCATCTGCAGTGATTTTGGAGCCCCCCAAAATAAAGTCTGACACTGTTTGCATTGTTTTCCCATCTATTTGCCATGAAGTGGTGGGACCAGAGGCCATGATCTTAGTTTCCTGAATGCTGAGTTTTAATATATATAAAACCAATACCAAAGTAATATAAAGTTACAGTGTTATTAAGAAGGCAAGTGTGAATAGAAAAAGAGCATCTGAAATTGAACAAAATCACAATGTAGAATTATACTAACCCAGAGAAACCTAATTCCTGACTTTCCAGTCCAATCCCTGCTTATTAACTCCACTTTAGGACTTGTCCTTGGATGCTTGTATACTTTCTTATTGTATCCTGTTTGTAAATTCCCTTTTACTTGAATATGCAGAGGATTAGACCCCTTTTGGCTGAGAGTCTTAATTTCCCTTTTAAACATGCTGAATTTGATGGACCTGTGTGTCTGACAAAGAGGTAATGTTTAATTTGAAGGTAAATATTCACATCTCAGTGAGAGATGCTCATAAGAGAATCACTCGTAGACCTAGGTGCAGAAACTGATGGAATCATTCTGTTAGGATTTGACGCATGGAAGGAAAGACAGCTAGCAACATACCAGAATACCGGAGTAGAAGGTAATATTTGAGTGGATGGTCCCCAGTGGGGTGTCATGAGGGAATCAGCATAAAAAAATCACTTGTAGGGATTTTTTTTTCCCCCAAAACACATACTGCAACCCACTGGAGCATTCTGGCCTACTCATAGGAGTAGTGGATACCTGCATGCAACTGGTGGGCAGAGAGAGTAGACAAAGATATTGAGAAGAAAAAAATCAAAGGAGAAGAAGCCCTTTACCCCTCTCAATTCACTCATCTGAAACAGAGAGTTTCTCATAGTTCATGAATTCTTTATTTAATAAAAATATGATTGATTTATAACATTACATTAGTTTCATATATAAAGCAGAGTGATTCAATATTTTTATAGATTATACTCCATTTAAAGTTATTATGAAATGTTAGCTATATTCTCTGTGCTGTACAATATATCCTTTCTTTTTTCACCTTTTGTGATTGGCTTTTTTTTTTTACTTTGATTGTATTTATTTTTTAGTTGAAGGATAATTGCTTTAAAGAATTTTGTTGTTTTCTGCCAAATAGCAACATGAGTCAGCCATGTTTTTTACTCAGTCATGTCTGACTCTTTATGACCCCATGGACTACAGCATGACAGGCCTCCCTGTCCTTCACCATCTCCCAGAGTTTGCTCAAACTCATGTCCATTGAATCAGTGATGCCATCCAAGCATCTCTTCTTCTGTCATCCCCTTCTCCTGCCTTCAATCTTTCCCAGTATAAGGGTCTTTTCTAATGAGTTGGCTATTCACATCATGGGGTCGCAAAGAGTCAGACACAGCTGAGTGACCAACACAACAGGTAAGTCTGAAGTAAAGAAACGTGTGTGAGCTAGTGCTAGCTCACTGGTAGGTGAAGCCAGGCTCCAGGATCTTTGGCTGTAGAAATCTGGGGATCCCAAAAGTGGTGTTGGCTCACTAGTAGGCATAGCCAGACCTCAGGGCCACTGGTTGAGGGTCCAAAAGTCTCCCAGAGATGGAGCTGGCCTGCTGTAGGCAGAGCCAGGACCCAGGGGTTCTTGGGTCTGTTGACGGTTTGCTGGTTGGTGGGCTGGGTCCTGACCTGCCAGGCTGTGGCGCTGTGATGAGCCTGGGGCTGGTGTCCACCCAGCAGGATGGACCAGGCCTGTTGCCTACTCAGCAGTGAGTGAAGCTGGATCCTGGCATCTCTGGCTGCAAGGCCCAGAGTCCCTTTGTCAGGACACTGGTGGGCAGGACTGAGGCCCAGGAGGTCCCAGAACGAGTGCCAGCTCATTGGTAAGCAGAGCCAGGTCCTGGTGTCTCTGGTTGCAGAGCCACAGGCATCTTGGAGGTAGTGTCAAGGCCTATTGATGTGGTGGGCCAGAGCCTGGGAATTCCAGGGCTGATGGCTGGCTCAGTAATGGGTGAGGCTGGTTCTGGGACTAAGGCAAGCCCACTGGTGGGCAGAGCTGATCCCAGGGGCTCTGCCTGCAGGGCCCTGGGAGATCTGGGACATGTGTGTTTGCAGTGGGTTATCGAGCCATGTTCTGGATGTCCTGGTGGACAGGACTGTGCCCTGGGATGGCCGTGGGTTCGGAAGATCTTATGGCAGCAGGACTGCTGGTGGGTAGGCTGTGTCTCCACGTGACTAGTTGCTTGGTGTCAGGTGTTTCCAATACTGGCACTGAGCGCTGGCTGGCAACGGTTGGGTCTGATGTTCATAGGCTGCAGAGAGAATTCCAAAATGGTGCTTGCTGACATTTGTGTCCACATAGAACAAGGTTCCCAAATGGCCGCCCCAGTGTCTATGTCCCCAGGGTAAGCTTCAGCTGCCTCCCGTCTCAGGAAGCTCTCTAAGATCAGCAGGCGAGTCTGACTCAGGGTCCCTTCAAATTGCTATTCCTTCTTCCCTGTGTCCCAGAGCATGTGAGATTTTATGTGAACCCTTTAAGAGTGGAATCCTCTGAATGTGACTTTTCAAAATTTTTAACAGGGAAGAATAAGAATTCAGGAAGGGGCCTTATCAGATATAGGAAGTTTAGCTTTTCCATTTGAAGAAAGTAAGAAATTATTCTGGCACCTCTATTTATGTTTGGTTTCTTTAAAGAATGCTATCATTATGTTTTCAAACATATCATTTTATCTATGAGTCTTAAAGTGAAACAATCTCCAGCTGAAAATCAGAACACCTAGCTCTTAGTCTCATTTAGTCAGAAGCACATTTTGTTTCATGTACTTCTGTTTCTTTAGCTGGAAAACGGGGTTGAGAATCCCTCTGTGCTTTACAGGAAAGGAGCATTCATTGAGAAGATAAAATGAGACAACTTGTTACGTGCTAAAGAGAAATCCTCTACAAACTCAACCTCTTATAGTTACTTAATATGAGCTCTTCTCTGGAGGCTGTCTTCACAGATTATTTGCCAGATCAGTCTTAAAAATGTCAGGCATCACAGAAAGGGAAACCTATAAATGAGAAAGTTGGCCAGAGTCAGTCCCAAGGGCCTCTCTAGCACTGGCACTGTGGGAACTCTGGGTAATCAGTGGAAACTTTGCAGAGGAAATAGGCTCTCCCTCAGCTGCATCCACCAGCATCACAGAGGTCTGAGCATGAAGCCAACACTCCCTGCTGAGCAGCAAAATGTTTGTGTCACCTGCCATCCTGAAGAAAACAGTCACGCTGCTGGAGGACATAATCAATGGAAAGGAAGCCCAGTCACTGCTCCTTCATGCCCTCCTTCTGCCTGCAGATATAAATGTCAACTACTGAGACATCAGAATGAAAATCTTTAGTTGCACGGTGGTGTTCTAGATACATAGGATGACCTACAACAACAGAGTTTTAGCAAGGATGGCTGATGGTGTTACCTGTTCAGTAAGAAAAGTAAAATATTTTATATTAACTCTAGCTCTCATTTTTGTTTTCTTGTAAAAGTTCAGGAAAACAGTCATTGTCTGTGATGTTCCAGGCGCTGTTCTAGGTGACAGAAGCCATCAGAATTGAATCAGAAATATTTGCTCTCCAAGAGTTTATTATCCAGTAAAAGAGACAGAGGACAAGTACAACATAAAGTCATTACAATATAATGATGATTGGAATATTTGTGCACTTATATACTTGTGAAAGTGAATAAAATCTTGGGGCTGTTTTTATTCAAAAGCATCTTGGGGTACTATAAGAGGTAAAGAGAAGGGCCTATGCATTTAGATTCACTAATGACTTAAGGCAAGGCAATTGCAGTTCTCAGTTGTTAGATTCTTTGGCAAGTAATGATCTACGAGCACTGCCATAGAATCTAGGGATACCAGAGGGAGCAAAACTGACAAAATTTCACATTCTTTTTTTTTTTTTTGATTTTAGAGACTTAAATTTTCTTTTAGTAAAAAAGCTCTGTGAGGAAAATTAAAGGAATCAGGACAATCTGATTCATGTACTAACAGTACTACCTTTGAACTAAAATAGGAGATTATTTCGGCTGAACAAATTGCTGATTCACACATTTTTTTTTAATTGCTGAATTAGATACTTGATTCAAGTGAAATATTATTTGGCTAATTTCATCATTCTGTTATTGAAGAATAGTTGCAATTCTTCTTTCTGCCCCTGCGGAGAAGATTCATGCTTACTCTAGTCTTAATAAGCAAAAGCTGATGCTTAGGGAATGTTAATATTCAGTTTAACAGGTTTCAATTCAGCAAAAGTTTATCAAACAGAATTCCACATTCTTATGAAGCTTATATGTGAGACAGGTACAGGGCAGAGAGAGAGCAGTAGTGAGTGGATCTAGGGCAGCCAATAGAGAAATCACAGGTCTACCTTGCTTTTTTTTTATGAAAAAGAAGCAAATGTAGAGATCAGAGTGACAGGGACTGAGATTCAAAAATGATGTGATCCTGTAAAATTATTTTGAAGAATTCCAGATTTTCAAGCTTCTGAATAATTTGATTGATTTTAGAGCTGAGAGATCATGGAGGCCTTGAAATAAAACTCCTGATATATTTGATTACCCCATTAATTACTTGGAATTGCAATCATGTATACAGCAGTGTTTTGAGCTGTTGCAAAATATACATATGAATTCTTATAGCTTTTTAGCAAGCGCACTTGTAGTTTCTACTCCTTATTACCTCCAAGGATAAATTATTATACATTCACATTAAGACATAGAAGTATGTCAATAGATTAAAGATGATATAATGTTCAGAGATGGTACCTCTGTGGATCAGAATGGCTGACTAATATTTCTCTGGAGGGCCTCTTGAGGGCTTTGAAGTCTCTTATGATATCCAGTCAACTGCTAGTTGGTGAGCAAGGGATATGAGAAGGAAAAGTGTCCTTCCCTGGAGTACCATGGAATTAGAACATGTTGGGCTTTTTCCTGCCAGAGGGCTCTGCCCCGGGGTTCCTTATATCTGGAGCTCTCCTTCCTCCATTTCCTCATTCTGGCTATTCTGCCATGTCCTTTAGTTTTCAGCTGAGTTATTCTTCCTGGGAGCTCTTCCTGACAAAGGCTTTCCCTTTGAACAATCTTCAGTCTTTCTGTCACAGCTCCTGCAGACCCTGTAGTCACTGAGTCAGTGGCTACCTTCCTGTCAAACTGTACGCAGGAAAGGATACTGACTTTATTTTGAGCATCGTGTCTGTCTGGCACACCGCGATGCTACTTTTAAACCTTGTGACTGGCCAGTAAGCTTTCTGCAGCACTCCACTGCCTTCTGAGAAAGGCGAGGGCTGATAAGCAAAGGACTGTGCTTTGCTCTAGGGTGGATGTGAACATGTCAGTCTGAGGAAGGAGCTGGCTTTGTGCTAGGTGGCTTTGTTCAAGGGAACTGGCAGGGTTGAGGAGACTTTGGAAAGAGGAATAAAACCAGCAAATGTGAGTGCTACACTGAGGTAAGAATTGGGGGCCAACGACCCCTCTTTGTAGTACTGTATGCAGAAGAGTGATTGTAAGCAGCTTGCTGTGGTGCTTCCAGTGTAAATCTTCTCTTCCATCTCTACAGTGAAATCATCAGGAACTCTAAATTGCCCACTAATCCTTCTGAGAGGGTGTGGTATTGATGGTGACTCAGAGAGGGAATGGAGAAGGCAATGGCACCCCACTCCAGTACTCTTGCCTGGAAAATCCCATGGATGGAGGAGCCTGGTAGGCTGCAGTCCATGGGGTCACGAAGAGTCGGACACGACTGAGCGACTTCACCATCACTTTTCACTTTCATGCATTGGAGAAGGAAATGGCAACCCACTCCAGCGTTCTTGCCTGGAGAATCCCAGGGACGGGGGAGCCCGGTGGGCTGCTGCCTATGGGGTCGCACAGAGTCGGACACGACTGAAGCGACTTAGCAGCAGCAGTAGCAGCAGAGAGGGAATAAATGTTGCAACTGGTCAGTCAAGAGTAAAGACTAATATGGGGATGTGATGGTAGTGTTCCTTGAAAGGCAAATGAAAAATAGAGAGGTGGGAAAGAGAGAGACCAAATAAAACCCCGAAGCCCTTGAGGTAAAGTGAAAGTTGCTCAGTCATGTCTGACTCTTTGCAACCACATGGACTGTAGCCTGCCAGGCTCCTCTGTCCATGGGATTCTCCAGGCCAGCATCCTGGAGTGGGTAGCCATTCCCTTCTCCAAGGGATCTTCCCAACCCAGGGATTGCAAAACCAGGTCTGCACTGCAGGTGGATTCTTTACCATCTGAGCCACCAGGGAAGCCTTTGAGGGAAAGAATAATATCAAATCTTTCCACTCATTTTCTCTGTTTTCTAACATCTAGAGCAGAAGAAGATTCTTCAGTCAGTCAAAGGAAAAGTGACTTGATATTTGGCGTGAGAGAGAATACTGTGCTGTCCTGTCTCCCCACAAGTTTTGAAGTGTTGGCTGACCAGTCACCAATGTCTGATTGATTTGTGGGGTGTTAGAAGGCAATGACACCCCACTCCAGTATTCTTGACTGGAGAATCGCATGGATGGGGGAGCCTGGTAGGCTGCAGTCCATGGGGTCACTAGGTCGGACACGACTGAGCAACTTCACTTTCACTTTTCACTTTCATGCATTGGAGAAGGAAATGGCAACCCACTCCAGTGTTCTTGCCTGGAGAATCCCAGGGACGGGGGAGTCTGGTGGGCTGCCATCTGTGGGGTTGCACAGAGTCAGACAAGACTGAAGCGACTTAGCAGTGGGGAGACATGTAAGGTCCAGAAGCCTTCCCTTACTGGATCCAGACTCTTCCTCACCGCTGTCCCAGTGGCCCACACTGAGTGCCCTTACATATGCTTTAGACTCAAGCAAGCTGAGACCAAACCTTACTCCTGTCGTGTTTGTAGTTATGACTCTCACAGTCAGTCATTTAATGTGTGTGTCTTTGTTTTGTCCCCAAAACAGTGTAGTTCCACAGGAGGGCTGTTAAGAAAATTAAAGGTGTTAGCATTTGGTGCCTGAGGCAAAATCAGTGTTCAACACATGCAATTTCCCTTCCCACTCTGGAAAATGCTGATAATAAGCTTTTTGAAGTTTTCTCTCTCCTAGCGTCACAAGCGGCAACAAAAGATGTTGATTCTGAGTCTGCCCTTCTATTCTTCTAAACCTCAAGTTTGGTACCTGTCAAATCAGTCAGACTCCATTCTTCCTGAATAGTAAATCTAACATTTTTTGAGTGGTAGCACATGCCGGCACTGTTATTTACTTGAGGTTAAATAAAACCACCACCCGAAAGACCCAACCTCTATATAGTATATATTATCAACACTATTTATAGTCAAGGAAATTGTGACATTGAGAAGGCAGAAAAGTTGCCCAAAGTCACATAGGAGTAAATGATAAAATAGGGATGAAAGCCCATAGAAGACTGTGGCAGAATCCAGTTTTTTTCACCTAAATAAGGGAGGAGAATGAAACATACCTTTGATCAATAATTTTAAATGCAAACTGCTATTACTCATATATGACAAGAGAGTTAATTTTTTCATAAAGCCAGGCCCTATTTCTTCTAGTAACTGAGACACAGAAATCCTCTTGCCCTTTACTATGAGCAGAAACAGAAACAACTTGGGTATTTGTAAGAAATGTAAATTCTAGTCCCTCTCCAGATCAGATCAGAATGATTATTTTAATTAGATTTTAAGAAAAGTGAAAGTGTCAGTACCTCAGTCGTGTCTAATTCTTTGCAACCCCAAGGACTGTAGCCCACCAAGCTCCTCCATCCATGGGATTTTCCAGGCAAGAATACTGGAGTGGGAAGCCATTTCCTTCTCCGGGGGAATCTTCCCAACCCAGGGATTGAACCCGGGTCTCCTGCATTGCAAGCAGACTCTTTACTGTCTGAGCCACCAGGGAAGCCTTAAGATTTTAAGAAGATTTCTACAAATGTTAAAGTTTAGGAAGCACGACTTTTGCTTCTCTGAACATTAGTGTCCTTATCTGTAGAATGAGGAGCTTGAACTTGAGTTTCTCCAGTTCTGGGGCTTGCTTGTGGTTCTCTCTCCTGGTGTGACTCATGTGTTCCATGCCGGATGGAGGAATTCATCCATTCTCTTCCATCTGCATCAATTCCCTAAAGTACTTCTTTGGAAGAACTGTAAAAATGAAGCTATTCTCTACAGAGACATAGAAAACAATAACAAAATCTTCATATTTTACTAAATTGAGCAGTTTAGGCAACTTCTTTAGCTGGTTTGCTCTTTGCATAAATTTTCTTTCAGTAGATTGATCAATCCTTTCTTCATATTTTTTACTTTATGTACTCATTCATTTTAGCTGGGATTCCCAGGTGGCTCAGTGGAGACACAGAAGACAGTTCAATTCTCAGGTTGGGAAGATCCCCTGGAGGTGGAAAAGGCAAGATTGGGAACATGTGTACACCCGTGGTGGATTCATGCTGATGTATGGCAAAACCAATAGAGTATTGTAAAGTAAAATAAAGTAAAATTTTTAAAAAAGGCAACCCACTAAATTATTCTTGCCTGGGAAATCCCATGGACAGAGGAACCTGGTGGGCTACAGTCTATGGGATTGCAAAGAGTTGAAACAACTTAGTGACGGAGCACTTACTTTAGCTAAATATATATCAGGGTCAATGTGGCATTATTTAAGATCATTTAGCAGATATTCCCTTCCTCCTATAGAGGATGCAAATGGCCTTTTTGCCTTTACATTCTTCATGATACCCAAGAAGGGTCCCTTTATTTTCCATTATTTAAATGTCATTTTATTACTTTTCCTTGAACTTTATGTTGGTTTGTAAACGGACATTTTGTTTTAAATGAGAGAAGAAAATTTTGATAATTTAATGTGTGTGTTTTATTTAAACAAAACAAAGTAAACTAAATAATATTCTTTAATGTTTTCTGAGCTTCTTGTGACAAACTGGAAGGGTTTTCACTGGCAACTAACTGCTCAGACTGAACTTCTAAATGGTTGGACAGGAGCACAATGCCTGATGAGTGACCTGCGTCAAGGGGGCTGGGTTCACAAACTGTAATAAATAGATATAGACTGACAAATCAATGGCTCAGTCTAGACACTGATAAGTGATAGATAGATGGATAGATAGATAGAAATAGGTAGATAGAAAAGTGGTTGTATTTTCTACAGGTATCCTCAGTAGCTGCTCTCGGCAGCTACTCATGAGCTTGCAGACCCTGTTGGAGATATACCCATGATTCATCAGTACACTTTGATTGATCACAATAGACCTGTATCTCTGATGGCAGAGCCTTTGGTAACACTTGGACCTTGTTTTGTCTTCTTTTTGCAGAAGAAATGCATTTCTACAATTGGATGCTTTTATTCTTTGTGTATTTCAAGTGTGATTTTTCTTTAGACATTATTATTACTATCTAATTTAACATATCCTATAATTGTCATAGGGGACTTCCCTGGTGGCTCAAATGGTAAAGAATCTGCCTGCAATGCTGGAGATCCAGGTTCCATCCCTGGGTCGTGAAGATCCCCTGGAGAAGGAAATGGCAAGTCTCTCCAGTATTCTTGCCAGGAGAATTTCATGGACAGAGGAGACTGGTGGGCTACAGTCCATGGGATCCCAAGAGTCAGACACAGCTGAGTGACTAACACGTAATTGTCATAAACAAAAATATAATGAGTAGAACCAAAATTTTTGCATGAACATTCAAGTCAGTATTTGTGGGATTTTTACTGTTTTAAAATATATTTTTTGGTATTTTCAAAGACTTTTGTACTCTCATGGTTCTAATATTGCCAGTGAATAGGAAGCATGTTAATTATAAATAATCTTAAAATTAGAGCTCCTCATCCCCAGCTCCTCATCGTAAGGAACTGATCCACAAGATTTACTTCTCTGTTCCCTCTTTTCCAGCAAGTGGAAGGATGAGGATATTTCTGTAAAATAGCCTCGAAGTCAGCTGTAGGCACTTGTGAAGTTGGAAAATGGCCAGTTTCATTCTGAAGTCTTCAAATTCTAATGCAGGCTGGTTTATTTCTAGTCTTTGTCTCCTATGCCCACTTAGAAAACATTTTGGATGATATTGAGAATGATCTCTTATGATTTTAACTTTTTGACCTAAATTGCATAATTCATACTTCTAATTTTCTAATTGCCCATCCTTTCATAAATGTCATTGCATAATGAAAGAATCACAGGAATACAAAGGACCTCAAAACTACCTAGTGCTAGAATTTCATGGGGATCCTTGAACCTCCCAGAAAAGGACAAATAGTGAGCAGACAGCTTAGCCCTTAATACCTCCAGGATAACACATTCCACTAACTTCTTCCCAAGGCTAGCCATTCATCTCTGAATAGGAGAAACTTTTTGTTTGCTTGTTTGTTTTTCCTCCAACAACCAAGTATCAACGGGTAAAAGAGTTGGTCTTCAGATTTCACCTAAATACTTCACAGGCAATAAATGTCTTTTACTTAATTTTAGAAGATAGAAGTATGCTTTACATTATGTTCATTTAAAAATATGCATATTTTAACATACATTTTACATGCATTTTCTAGACAAGTTGGAAAGGTCAGATATCACCTTGTTTATTTTGCAAATACCATGTAGGTATTCAAAAGTAGATTTATGGTTACCCAGAGCCCCTGGCCCAGAACCTTCTATTCTGACCCTGCAAAATTGTTGTAGCCACTGAATTGTTCTGTCTTTGGGGCTGCTTTTCATACTCATTGTGAATATTAAAAACCCTTTCCTTGAGTCAGTGTTCTCCACGGTGCAGTCAAGCGTGTTGCTTGTTCACGGCAGAACGAGCACAATGTGTGCCGAGCTTTCGGAGGTGGAGCCTCTGCACCTCCTCTCCAGCAACACTTGATTTGGAATCTGGAAGCTTCATTCCTGGTGGGGGTAACAGCAACCTTTCCCCCATAATTAATTTCTGTAAGCTGCAGTTCATTAGAGAGAAGAATGACAGCCTTGAGACACTGACGCTGACTTGTGTGTGACTCCAAATCTCCATCACCTTATTTAAAGGTGGAGTCAGGCATTAATGGTGGCAATAATTTCAACATCTTTTAATACTAACAGCAACTCAACCACCTTAAAATAATTCTGGTGCAAGCAAACTAAGTAATTTAAAGGCAGCTCATGTTCTCTCTAAGTTTTCCATGGCTGCTATTGGGAATACTTGATAATTTATGAAGGCTTATACCATCAAATTAATTACATTTTCCGGATGCCACATGTCTTTTTTTCTTTTTTTAAATACCAGCCAGCTCTGAATTATGAGTAACAACAACTGCAGCTATTCATTCCTCCAGTTTATGGAAAATAAAACTTGAATCATCTTAGTAATGCCATTATTTCAGGCACAGTCAGTCTAAGATGGGTCAGCAATTTTTTATTCCTCATTCTATGTATTTTTGGTTAAAAATTAGAAGACAGTATTGCAGCTGGGAAGCATTTTTTTTTTCAGCAAAGTGTGAAAAAACATTGTTAGTCTTTCATAACTGCAAAATTTGAGGGAGAAAAACAGTTAGCTGATGGATTATTTGAATTTCTGGTAGTAATGGGAATATGACTAGATTTATGATTTCACAATCCTGGAAAGTCAAAGGCATTCGTGCACAATCAAAGCCTGATGGAAGTGAAAAGTGAATTAAAATGCATATATATGAAATCTCGAATAGTACTTATGAACCTATTTACAGAGAAGAAAGGAGACACAGACATAGAGAAAGGTTTAGTGGACATGGCAGGGGAAGGAGAGGGTGGGGCAAACTGAGAAAGTAGCATTGACTTGCATCCACCACCGTGTGTGCACAGGTGACTAGCTGCTGTACAGCGCAGGGAGCCCCGCCTGGGACTCTGTGACGAGCTAGGGGGCGGAATGGTGGCAGAGGAAGGCTAATTCCTTCCTATGGCTAATTCACGTTGATGTACAGCAGAGATCACCACAACATTGTAAAGCAATTATCCTCCAAACAAAAACTGAATTAAGGTGAGGTTCCTACAGATGAGAATCCAAATAGTGGAAAGTAGAGCCCAGAGTCTAGGTCCGTTTCTCTTAACAACTGGTCTTTCCTATTGGATATTCCATTAAAGCAGAATGCAGAGGGTTACTGATCCCAACCTGATTAATTTTTCCATTCTGTTTTAAACTAAGTTGAGAATAGGATTCAGAAACCCTGACCATGTGCTGAAAATGCATTTTTTTCCTCTTGTAACATGAATACAATAAGGGAAATTTTTATTTATTTCAACATGTATACAAGAAATCCCTTTTTCTCTAGCCTTTTGCTTCTCTTCTATCCTTAGCTATTTGTAAAGCCTCCTCAGACAACTGCTTTGTGGTCTTTCATTTCTTTTTCTTTGGGATGGTTTTGATCACAGCCTCCTACATAATGTTATAAACTTCTGTCCAAAGTTCTTCAGGAACTCTGTCTACCAAATATAATCCCTTAAATCTATTCATCACCTCCACTGTATAATCATAAGGAATTTGATTTAGGTCATACCAGAATGGCCTTGTGGTTTTTCCTACTTTCTTCAATTTAGGACTTAATTTTGCAATATGGAGCTGATGACCTGAGCCACAGTCAGCTCCAGGACTTTATTTGCTGACTGTATAGAGGTTCTCTAGCTTAGGCTAGAGAGAACACAATCAATCTGCTTTAGTTCCAGAGTTCTAGAGAATAGCAAGGAGTGATAAGAAAGCCTTATTAAATGAACAATACAAAGAAAGAGAGAACAACTAGAGATCTCTCTAAAATGGGAATGACTAGAGATCTCCTCAGGAAAATTGGAGCTATCAAGGGAATATTTCACACAAAAGTGAAAGTCACTCAGTCTTGTCCGACTCTTTGCAACCCTGTGGGCTATACAGACCATGGAATTCTCCAGGCTAGAATCCTGGAGTGCGTAGCCTTTCCCTTCTCCAGGGGATGTTCCCAACCCAGTGATTGAACCCAGGTCTGCCACATTTCATGCAAGGATGAAACAATAAAGGACAGAAAGGCAAGGACATAACAGAAGCAGAAGAGATTAAGGAGAGGTGACAAGAAGTGATGCAGATGAACTAAGCAGAAGGGGTTTAATGGCCTGGATAACCGCAACGGTGTGGCCACTCACTGAGAGACAGCTATTCTGGAGCTTGAAGTCAGGTGGGCCTTGGGAAACAATGTGTGTGAGTGTGTTCAGTTGCTCAGTCATGTCCAACTCTTTGTGACCTCATGGACTGTAGCCCACCAGTCTCTTCTGTCCATGGAATTTTCCAGGCAAGGGTACTAGAGTAGGTTGCCAAGGTGTTCATTTCATGCTCCAGGGGATCTTCCTGACCCAGGAATCAAACCCACATCTCTTGTGTCTCCTGAATTGGCAGGAGGATTCTTTACCACTGTGCCACCTGGGAAGGCCCAAGGAAGCATTACTATGAACAAAGCTAGTGGAGGTAATGGAATCCCAGCAGAGCTGTTTAAAATCCTAATAGATGATGCTGTTAAAGTGATGCACTCAATATGCCAGCAAATTTAGAAAACTCAGCAGTGGCCACAGGACTGGAAAATGTCAGTTTTCATTCCAGTCCCAAAGAAGGATAATGCCAAAGGGTGTTCAAGCTACCATAAAATTGCACTCATTTCACATGTTAGCAAGGTTTTGCTCAACATCCTTCAAGCAAGTCTTCAGCAGTACATAAACTGAGAACTTCCACATATACAAATGGCACTTAAAAAATGAAGAGGAACAAATTAAATTGCCAACATTCACTGGATAATGAAGAGCAAAAGAATTCCAGAAAAACATTAACTTCTGCTTCATTGACTACGCTAAAGCCTTTGACTGTGAGGATCACAACAAACTGTAGAAAATTCTTAAAGAGATAGGAATACCACATCACCTTACCTGTCTCCTGAGAAACACATATGCAGGTCAAGACATGGAACACCCAACTGGTTCAAAGTTGGAAAAGGAGTATGGCAAGGCTGTTTATTGTCATCCTGCTTATTTAGCTTATATGTGGAGTACATCATATAGAATGTTAGGATGGGTGAATCACAAGCTGGAATCAATATCGCTGGGAGAAATATTAATAACCTCAGATATGCCTATGATACCACTCTAATGGAAGAAAGTGAAGAGGAACTAAAGAGCCTCAATGAGGGTGGAAGAGGAGAGTTTAAAAAAATTGGCTTGAAACTCAAGATTCAAAAAATGGAGATGCAGTGGAAACAGTGAGAGACTTTATTTTCTTGGCCTCCAAAATCACTGAAGATGGTGACTGCAGCCATGAAGATAAAAGAATCTTGGTCCTTGGAAGGAAAGCTGTGACAGATCTAGACAGTGTATTAAAAAGCAGAGACATTACTTGGCCAACAAAGGTCCATATAGTCAAAGCTGACTTTTCCAGCAGTCATGTATGGATGTGCGATTTGGACCATAAAGAAAGATGGTTAGATAGCATTATAAATCCAATGGACATGAATTTGAGCAAACTCTGGGAGGTAGTGGAGGATAGTAGAATCTGGTGTGATGCAGTCCATAGGGTCACAAAGAGTCATCTTACAGATTGAACAACAACAACAACAGGCAAGGAGTCCCATTGACTTGTGCAATAGTTAGAATAGCAATTAGGAAAAGGAGTTTGGGAATCTGGCAAATCTCAGAGATTTTCCTTTTGAGAACTGTGTGACCTTGAGCAAATTATTTAATCACACTATTAGTGTATCATGTAAACACTGGTTGACATACTAAGTCTCAAGGACCAAATTCAGCCCACTTCCTCTTTTTGTAAATAGTTTTACTGGAATAGGGCATACTTATTCATATACATATCTCTGCTGCTTCTACAGAACAAAAGCATAGTGGGTATCTAAACAGGACACTTTATGCCCACAAATCTTAAAATATTTGTTGTCTTGTCCTTCACAGAAGAAATTTATAAATCTCTGATTTAAAAACTGATGTGATAGTGTCTACTTTGTAAGATGATTGTGATGATTAAGTGGGATAATGCCTACGTACTGCTTAGGACTTTGTCTGGCACACGGTACATTCTTGTTAACTGCTGGCTATCACTACTTGTCCTTTGTAGAGTTTACACTCAATGCTGGAGGCAGTATGGCAAATATGACATAGCTCCATCCTTAATGGCCTTAAACAGCATAGTATGATACCGTGAGGGAGGAGCACAAGATGCTCAGCGGGGGCATGCAGGGGCTGTATACCATGCTCACCTCTTCTCTATGTTTATTATGGGATCTATGATATAAAAAATGGTGTTTAATGAGGGAGTCAGGATCAAGATGGCAGAGGAGTAGGAACCGGAGTTCACCTCTCTCCACAGAAACATTGAAAATACATCAACAATTGGACAGATTTACAGAAAAACAGCTGCTGAGCCCTGACAGAAGACCTCAGCTGTCTTTTCAGAAGAGAAAAAGAAGGGATCAGGATGGGATCGGCACCCTGGGGAAAGAGTTGTGAAGGAGGACAGTTTCCCACACCTTGGGAAGTCTCCTCACGAGCAGAGAGATCGTATTGGATGGAGGTGGGGCGCAGTTTGGGAGCTTAAGAAGGGAAAGCAGCAACGAGTCTGTGGCAGGCGAGATGGAGAGTAACCCGCCCAGAGGGCTGGCACCTTTTCCACGCACTTCCCAACCTGAGGTACATCTCTGTTGGTGAGGGTGAGAGTGGAGTGCTGAATCTGACTCCCAAAGCTTAGTCCCAGGGAGAGCACCAGGGTTGGGTGCAGAAGCAGCGTGGAGAGATCAGGTTTTGAGAGATCAGCGTGGAGAGATCAGGTCTTTAGGAAGAAGCCTGAGAGATGCAAGACACCATTATTGGGAGGCATACACAGGGGAGAGGTGGGGAACACCGTAAGAACTTCTTTTCCTGTGAGCACTCAATGCAACAGGAGACTGCTTACAGGAGCTCTGGGGAAGGCTGAGGGTTGCCACCACCACCTTGGGCTCCGGGCACTGACTGCCCCTTCCGGATCCTTGGGAAGACACTATGCTCCATCCCTGCTGATCAGGAAGGCGCAGAGAGATCCAGTCTCTAGGAATTCCACCAGCGGTCCCCAGGACTTGCACACTGTTCCAGGAGGGCACAGACAGCTTCTGCAACTAGGAAATCCTCCAGTGTGTGCTGAAACTTGTCCTGCTGTCCTGGGAGTGCTCAGATAACTCCGCTCACTAGGAAATCTCTCAGTGGGTGCCATGTCCTGCCTCCACTGTCCCTCTTTGCATTGAATGCATTGATATTGGAAATCTGCCAGTGAATGTCAAGACCTGTTCCACTGTCCTAGGAGGGTGCAGACAGCTTTGCCCACCAGGAGCCAGAGGACTACAAGACCAGTCCTGCTGTCCCAGGAGTCTTGCTACTTGAAATCTCTTGCTACCAGGAAATCCATCAGTGGGTGTCAGAGCCTGCCCTGTTACCCCAGGAGATGCAAATAACCCTTTGCTACTAGGAAATTCATCACTGGGTGTCTGGACCTGGCATGCGATCCTGGGATGGTATAGATGGCTACCCCCTACCCACCAGAAAATTTGCCCAGAGGAGGGGTTGAAGCCACTCCTGAGACCCAAGGAGTATGTAACGAAAGAAGAAGAGTTAAAATCTCTCCTCACAGTTGCATGACTGTGGCATCAAACCTTGACTAATGGTTTCCTAAATCCAGCACTTGCAAAACACCTGAAAAGACAAATGCTCTTGCAGCCGGGATTGGTCTGACTTGGGCAGCTGTGGGCTCTGTGGGCATGCACACCTGGGAGTTGAGCCAGACCAGAGTCTGAACTGCCTCCATAGCTCCCACAGTGTGTCCAGGGGCACGACTACTTCACTGAGGTCTAGGACCTGACCTCAGTGAAGCTGTGCTGGTGTCCGAGAGACAACAATGCCTGCAAGTCACCAGGTCCAATTGCAGGCATACGCAAAGCTAAGGGGGACCAAGAGCAATGCCAACAGCAGTGTCCTTTGTGAGCCCAATAAGCAAATGAAAGGGGACACAGCAGAGCACATTTAAAGATGACCCTCTCTAGAGGAGAAATACTCAGTGGCTTCTGTCCAGGTGGGAGTGCTCCTTTCCCCGCTACCTTGCACTGTGGAAGAGAATCTCAGCTAAGAAAAAGATCTGGAGCCTCTACTCCAACAACTGTGGAGCAGATACTGACCCTAACAGGGCAGTGACACAGAGTAAAGGAGAGGCCCTATTCAATACCCAGGACCGGCTCTGATCAGCACAGCACCAAGCAAACCCCCTATCAAGGGGATAATGGCCCAAGCCTCTGGAGTGACTTTACCTGTGGGGTCAGACACCAGAAACAGGAGGAAACAGGATCCTGCAGCCTGTGAAAAGGAGACCATAAACACAATAAGCTTGACAAAATGAGATGACAACAAAGTTGCAGATGAAGAAGCCAGATAGAAAGCTATAAGAACAACTGAATGAAGGAGAGATAGGCAATTTACCTGAAAAATAATTCAGAGTAATGATAGTAAAGATGATTCAAGGCTTCAGAAAAAGAAGAGAGGCATGGATCAAGAAGACACAAGAAAAGTTTTTCAAAAACCCAGAAGTACTAAAGAACAAACAAATGCAGATGAACAAGACAATAACTGAAGTGAAAAAAATCACTAGAGGAAATCAATAGCAGAATAACTGAGGCAGAAAAACAGATAAATTACTTGGAAGACAAAATGGTGGAAATCATTGTCATGAACAGAATAAAGAAAAGAAGGTAGAAAGGAATGAGGACAGTCTCAGAGACCTCTGGGACAATATTACATGCATCAGTATTCAATTATACTACTCCCAGAAGAAGAAAAAGAGATGGCCTGAAAAAATATTTGGAGAGACTATAGTCAACAAATTCCCTAACATTGGGGAAGGAAATAGTCACTCAACTCCAGGAAGAACAGAGAGTTCCATACAGTATAAACCCAAGGAGAAACACATCAAGTCACATTATAATCAAACTAACAAAAATTAAATACAAATAAAAATATTAAAGGCAATAAGATAAAAACAACAAAAAACACACAAGGGAATATCTATAAGGTTATCAGCTGATTTTTCAGCAGAAACTCTGCAGGCCAGAAGGGACTGGCAGGATATATTTAAAATGATGAAAGGGAAAAGCCTGCAACCAAGAATACTCTACCCAGTGAGACTGTCACTTAGATTTGATGGAAAAATTTAAAGCTTCATAGACAAACAAAAGATAGGAGAATTCAGCACTACAAACCAACTTTACAACAAATGCTAAAGGAACTTCCCTACGTGAGAAACACAAGAGAAGAGTACAAAAGACTAAGGGAAGAAAAAAGGCCTACAAAAATAAGCCTAAAGCAATGAATAAAACGGCAATAGGAACATACATATTGATAATTACCTTAAATGTAAATGGATTAAGTACACCAACCAAAAGACATATACAGGCTAGGTGGATACGAAAACAAGACCTATACATATGCTGTCACTTCAAACCTAGGGATGCATACAGACTGAAAGTCAGGAGATGGAAAAAGATACTTCATAAAAAAAGGGAATCAAAAGAAAGATGGAGTAGCAATACCCACATCAGAAAAAATAGACCTTAAAATAAAGATTGTTACAAGGGACAAGGAAGGACACTACATAATGATCAAAGGATCAATCAAAGAGGATAAAACAATTGTAAATATTTATGTACCTGTCCATTAGGAGAAGGCAATGGCACCCCACTCTAGTACTCTTGCCTGGAAAATCCCATGGGTGGAGGAGCCTGGTAGGCTGCAATCCATGGGGTCGCTGAGAGTTGGACATGACTGAGTGACTTCACTTTCACTTTTCACTTTCATGCATTGGAGAAGGAAATGGCAGCCCACTCCAGTGTTCTTGCCTGGAGAATCCCAGGGACAGGGGAACCTGGTGGGCTGCCATCTATGGGGTCGCACAGAGTCAGACATGACTGAAGCGACTTAGCAGCAGTAGCAGCAGCAAGCACCCAACATACGAACATCTCAAAGTGTAAGGCAAATGCTAATAGCCATAAAAGGGGAAATTGACAGTAATACAGTAACACTGAGGGAGATTAAACACCCTACTTACAGTAATGGATAGCCTATCCAGAAAGAAAATTAAGATGGAAGCACAAGCTTTAAATGATACATTTTACAAGAAGATTTTAATTGATATTTATAGGACATTTCATCTGAAAGCAGCAGAGTACACTTTCTTTTCAATGTTCAACTCTTTGTGATCTCATGGACTCTAACAAGCCCGGATCCTCTTCCTCTATTATCTCCCAGAACTTGCCCAAATTTATATCCATTGAATCAGTGATGCTATCTAGCCACCGCATCCCCTACCACCCCTTTCTCCTTTTGTCTTCAATCTTTCCCAGCATCAGGGTCTTTTCTCATGAGTTGGTTCTTTGCATCAGGTGGCCAAAGTGTTGGAGCTTCAGCTTCAGCAACAATCCTTCTAGTGAATATTCAGTATTTGATTTCCTTTAGGTTTGACTCCTTTGATCTCCTTGCAGTCCACAGGACCCTCAAGAGTGTACTTCAGAAATCTTATAAGAAATCAGAAATCAATTACAGGGAAAAACCTAAAAAGCATAAACACATGGGTCACTGAATAAATGAAAGAGAAAATATTAAAAAATACCTATAAAAATTCAATGAAAACATGATGACCCCAAACCTATGTGATGCAGCGAAATCAGTTCTAAGAGGGAAGTTTATAGCAATATAATTTTATCTCAAAGAATAAGAAAAATCTCAAATAAACAAACTAACCTTATATGTAAAGCAAGTAGAGAAAAAAGAATAAGCAAACCCAAAGTTAGTAGAAGGGACATAATCATAAAAAGCAGAGCAGAAATAAATGAAATGGAGACGAAGAAAACAATAGTAAAGATGAATGAAACCAAAAGCTAGTTCTTTGAGAAGACAAATGGATAAATCTTTTATTGTAACTCTCAAAGAGTTCAACTCTTTGTAGGGCACCAGACTCCCTTGTCCGTCACTTTTTACCTATGCTTGCTCAGATTCATGTCCATTGAGTCAGTGATTTAATCTAACCATCTCATCCTCTGTCGTTCCCTTCTCCTTTTGCCTTCAATCTTTTACCCTTTACAAACTCTTCCAAAAATTTTCAGATGAAGAAATCCTGTCAGCTTCTTGCTATGAGGCTACCATCACCCTGATAGCAAAATCAGACAAAGACATTACAGAAAAAGAAAATTATAGGTCAATATCACTAGTGAACATACAAAAATCTTCAATGAAATACTAGGAAACAGAATACAACAGCACATTAAAAGGATCATGCACCATGATCAAATGGAATTTATCCAAGGGATGCAAGGATTCTTCAATATATTCAAATCAATCAATGTGATACACCATATCAACAAATTAAAGAATCAAATCTATATGATCATCTGAATAGATGCAGAAAAATCTCTTAACAAATTTAACACCATTTTATGATTAAAACAGGCTCCAGAAAACAGGCATAGAAGGAACTTACCTCAACATAGTAAAGCTCATATACAACAAACCCACAGCAAGCATCATTCTCAATGGTGAAAAGCTGAAAAAAATTTCTTCTAAGCTCAGAAATAAGACCAGGATGTTCATTCTTTCCACTATTATTCAACATAGTTTTGGAATTCTCAACCACAGCAATCAGAGAAGAAAAAGAAATACAAGGAATCCAAATCAGAAAAGAAGTAAAATTGTCACTATTTGCAGATGACATGATATTGTATATATGTTTGGATGTGAGAGTTGGACTATAAAGAAAGCTGAATGTTGAAGAATTGATACTTTTGAACTGTGGTGTTGGAGAAGACTCTTGAGAATCCCGTGGACTGCAAGGAGATCCAACCAGTCCATCCTAAAGGAGATCAGTCCTGAATATTCATCAGAAGGACTGATGCTGAAGCTGAAACTCCAACACTTTGGCCACCTGATGTGAAGAACTGACTCATTTGAAAAGACCTTGATGCTGGGAAAGATTGAAGGCGGGAGGAGAAGGGTATGACAGAGGATGACATTGTTGGATGGCATCACTGACGCAATGGACATGAGTTTGAGTAGGCTCCAGGAGTTGGTGATGGACAGGGAAGCCTGGTGTGCTGCAGTCCATGAGGTCGCAAAGAGTCGGACATGACGGAGCAACTGAACTGAACTGATGATACTGTACATAAGGAATCCTAAAAATTCTACCAGAAAATTACTAGAGCTCATCAAAGGATTTGGTAAATTTGCAGGATACAAAGTTAATACACAGAAATCCTTTCCATTCCTATATGCTAACAATGAAGGATCAGAAAAAGAAATTAAGGAAACATGATCATTTACCATTGCAACAAAAGAATAAAATACCTAGAAATAAACCTACCTAAGGAGGCAAAATTTTGTACTCAGAAAACTATAAGATATTGATGAAAGATATCAAAGATGACACCTACAGACGGAGAGATTTACCATATTCTTGCATCAGAAGAATCAATATTGTGAATATGATTGTGTGAAGTCATTCAGTCATGTCTGACTCTTTGCGACCCTGAGGACTGTAGCCCACCAGGCTCCTCTGTCCATGGGATTCTCCAGGCAAGAATACTGGAGTGGGTTGCCATTTCCTTCTCCAGGGGATCTTCCCGACCCAGGGATTGAACCCAGGTCTCCCGCATTGCAGGCAGATGCTTTAACCTCTGAGCCACTAGGGAAGCCCTAATATGATATGAATATGATTATGCTACCCAAAGTAACTTACAGATTTGATGCAATGCATATCAAGTTACCAATGGCATTATCCCAGAATTAGAACAAAAAAATATTACAGTTTGTGTGAAGACACAAAAGACCTTTAATAGTCTAAATAATCTTAAGAATGAAAAATAGAGCTGGAGGAATCAGGCTCCCTGACTTCAAACAATATTACAAAGCGATAGTAATACAGCATGCTACTGTCACACAAACGCAAATATAAATCAACAGAACAGGATATAAAGTCCAGAGATAAGCTTGGGCACCTATGATCACCTAATCTATGACACAGGAGGCAAGAATATACAATAGAGAAAAGACCATCTTTTCAATAAGTGTTGCTGGGAAAACTGTACAGGTACTTGCAAAAAATGAAATTAGGACACTCCCTAATACCATACACACACACAAACACACACACACACACACACCCCAAAATGGATTAAAGAACTAAATGTAAGACCAGACTGTAAAAACTTCTTAGTGGAAAACCTAGGCAGAATGCTCTTTGACATAAATCACAGCAAGATCTCTTTTGATCCCTCTCCTAGAATAATGGAAATTAAATCCTAACTTGTTAGGCTATATAACCTTGATTATATATCAATGGATTGTATCTACTAATATATTATTAAAGATTTTTACATATATGTTGAACTCTAGTTACCTTTTCTTATGGTGTTTTGTCTGACTTTGTTATTACAGTAATAATGGCATCACAGAATAAGCTGGGAAGTGTGACGAGTGAATCCAGTGCTGGTTTTGATATGGACAGGTCACTTGACATCTGAATCGGTTATGACACATGACTTGAGTAACAGCAGTGAAGAAGCATGGCATAAGGAAGCAGATGGCAGAGATCTCTATTCTACAGTGATGTGTTCTTGAGTTCATTGCTTCACATGAGGCCATCCAATTCTTTATTTTGAGGGGTTCTGATTATACTATAAGGATGGGACAGATGTTGTCCAGAGCCTTGTTTTTAGAAATATGCAAAAAAATATATAAGCTATATGCCAGCACCACTGACATCGCCTGGGAGCTTGTTAGAAACACAGATTTTTAGGCCTCAATCAGATTGGAAACATTACAGAAGTTGTTCTAATTACAAACATTAGGTGTTTCATGGAATTGAAAGGTCAAGGAAAAAAGGGTCCAATCAGATATAACTGTAGGTATGAGACTTTCCCCTCTTGTCATCTTGGATTTGTGGCAACTTTATCTGGATATTGAACACACAGTATTCACGGATTGCTTTCATAAGGCAACATTATTTTGTACTCTCATTCTCCTTTTGTCTTTAATTACTGGTGTTAGTTTTCCATGATTGGATGAAAATCTAGCATGACCATGACTCTCTGGTCAGGCACTTTCTAGTATATTTAAATCAGAAAAGTCTCAACTCAGAAATTAGAATGTTCAGGTTCTTCACTCCAGTGCATGTCTTCCTTATCATCCCACAGTTAGGAGGGGCTCTTACAGTAAGCAGTCATCCCTGGAAGAAGACAGTGCGGTCAGTTTCTTTCTTTTTTTGGATCAACTTGTCCCCTACTTGATAGCCATTGATTTTCATGAGGGAAGGTTGGGGTGAGGAGGTGAGAGGTGATATGGGAAAGAGGGCAGAGAAGAAGTATAATAAAGTTTTCCTTTCCCTGATACCATCTTTCTCCCAGTTTGGCCAAATTTCAGTTACTCTGTGCTGAGGCTGTTTGGGCCTTTAAATATTCCTCTTGGACACAGCGTCCCTATCTCATGTGGTCTTGAAAACTTTGCCTCAACAAATCATAGGGATACAGGCCATTTCTGGCTCTGCAACAAATCTCAACCTTGGAGCAGCCAGCCAGCCTGTCTACCTTTATATTGAACAGGCAAAATGTGGCATGAATCCACTGTAAATGTTCCAACTGCAGGAGGCACAAATTAAGTACTTTAAGAGGTCTTGGGAAGCCCTTCTCATTAGGCCTCAGAATGGTGGAATTCACAGCACACTGTATTTCATTCTAGGAGTTTATTTCTAAAATTCCTTCCAGATCTCCATGGAGCCTGGCCCAAATTATAAAGCAGGTGAAGAGCTAATATTCATGAAACCAATTTTCAGATGTTTTCCTTTGCATATTTATATATATACTTATCTTGACCTTTCAATTCCATGAAGTACCTGTTTGTAAGTAGAACAACTTGTAATGTTGGTGACAGTCATAGAGCGCACGGCTGCCATGCAAATAGGCTTGTTCATGAACCGGTAAGACCTCCCATGGCCAACAGGAGGTGTGGTAGAACAGGGGAGAAGCTGGAAGAACTGCAGCTCTTTTGAAGCAGATAGAGATTGTGAATTAATGAAATTTTGGTACAAATGTTTGTGAGGTCTCATTTGTTACTCAAAGGATTATAAGGCCTAAAAAAAAAACGGGTTTGGAATTATAAGGTCAGTTTCATCAATAACTGAGTGGAGTTGTTGAATATTGAGAAGAAGCTCAAAAAATAGGATTTAAAGCCATCAAGAATAGGTCATGCTTGCTAAGGAATCATAAAAACTCATGAAAGAGCAAAATTTGCTCCTTTTTTCCTCTGCTGTTTCTCTCATTTTGAGTGGAGGAAGCACTGCAGTGATTATTTTAGTCTCAAACCACTGACATATGGTGAACAGAACACATAGAAGCTAACTTTAACCTTTTCATCCCCCAGAAATGGTTACATCTTTTTCAATGGAATTAGCATTAATGCATACGCACCTTTAAAATATCTGTTAACAACATTAACCACTCTTAACTGTGACATTTATTTCTCTATATATCAACACCATTTTTGAATTTTCATATTTGTTCTGCCAACTTTCAAAAATTCTTAATCTCCTTCCATTCTTTGCATCTCCTTTATTACCTTATTCACTTTTCAAAATGAAAAGGAAAGAATATTTGTGGGGGAAAAAAGCATACAGCTTTCTTCAAATGTTTCCCCACTAGCAAAAAATGACTTTTGTTTCACTTTTCCTTTGGACAAATATGTCATTTGAGTTAACGGCATGGAGACTCAGTCTCATGTAAATACTTTGTGTTCAGTTGAATGTTTCAGTGTCTGAATCTAAGTCTGGGAAGACAGGGAAAGTATCATCAGAGATGTTTGGGCTCTGGGCCAAAGAAGAGAATCAGACTGCCACATGAAACACCACTCAAAACTGAGAACAGGACTCATCTGTGAAACATATGTTTGGAGAAGAAAAGTGCTTTTCTTCTTTGTAGTAGCATTACCTTTGATACATTCCCCATTTGGCAGTCTTGACTAATAAAACATTAAAAAAAAATCTTGTGAAATTATTGGTTTTCATCCTTACCTGCTTTAAACCCATCAGATTCAGCAATTTTCTTTTCTGAAAATTATGATTAGTGGTCATTAACAGAGGTGTGTAGGGCACATATGTGCTGATGTGAAATCAGGTGAAGCAGACTTAAGTGTTTCTGGAGGATGGAGAGGTTGAGGTTAGCTCCTGTCCATTTGTCTAACCATATGTCAGTGGAGCATGACTGAAATAAATGGGGCACACGAGTACAATCTTCAGTCAAACAACATGATTCACTTTATTACCAAGGTGAAAGCAGGGACCAGTGGCCGCCATGCTGTGAAATTGCATTTTCTGGTACATCCGTGCCACCTCTCTGAACTGAGGAGCGAGGTCATGTCCTATCACCTTAAACAGATCTGCACGTCAGTGAAGGCCTTCCAGGTAGCAGCATCTGGGTGACACTTCCCAGTACAAAAAGGGCCCCAGGAACTGAGCCTCAAACAACGGCACATCTGTTGCAGATGTGGAAATGTGGTGTTCACGTGAACATGTCCTTGATGACTGTTTAGTTGCTGATTTCAAATTTCATCGTTTTCTAGGAGTATTGGTATAATGGCTGTAATTGCATTTTGTGAGCAATATTCTGAAGGCTGCATATTTCTCAGAGGGAGCATATTTTGGGAACTGGTCAGGTACACCCTGGATATAAAATGTGTGCTTTTGAAATATAGTATGTATATATCTTATAATTACTCAATGAATAAGCTCATAGCATTTTCTAGTTTCTGATATGAGAATAATTAAATGTCTTTCCGTTTTGTTCTGGTTTAGGAGCTCTTGGCAGTTCATTGACCTCAAAAAAAAAAAAAAAAGGTAAATTGATAAAGCAATTGCCTTAGTGACAGGTGAATGAAAATTCACACCAAAATATTCTTTAGATACCTTTAGGAAAGTTGGTGATCTCCTGGGACTGAGTCAGATGTGGGACCAGAGGTTAAACACCTCTTATTAATGGATCTTTGGAAGAGTAGCTACTTAAAAATGAAATAATTCATCTGGTGAGTTAACTGAGCTTTAAGTTAGCCCCCAAATGCTAGGTTTATACTTGCTGTCCAAATTAATTACCTCCAAATGATAGCTTGGATGACTTGCTTCAGTTCAGGCAAGAAGGAGAGAAAACAAAAGAATAGGACAGCCAAGTGGAAAAACAATAGAATGAAAATTCTCATGATGATGACTGCAAAACAAAGCCAAAGGTGTCTCAGCACAATAACAGTGATGTGCCTACCATTGCTCTATATTTATCTCTGCAGATAATTTATCTCCACAGAGAGTATACTGTTTGAAAGAAGCTTGAGCAGTCTTGGCTATAATGTCTGCATAATATATATTGTCAGAGTTAGAATGGAAATCACATGCTTATCTTTGATCCCTAATACACAAGAGTTAAATTGAACAGAAACTTAGAGTAGGCAGAATATGGTGGCTGCAAATGTTGAGGATAGAACTTCAAATATTCCAAAATAAATTATTTTAAACAGTGAAAAAATTTTGCTGTGAAGACTGAAGCACCAAATACAGTTTCAGCCCAGGCAGAAGAATGGGAATAACAAAACTCAGCAGGAGCCAGACTCAGAACTGGCTTTCAAGACCAGGGAGGAATCAAGGGCAATGAGGCAGAGCTCAGGAGTCGGTCAGTTCTGCCTTTGAAGACTGACCTGCAGCTTCCCCAAACTTCAGACACATTTGACTTCTATCTCAGAGTCGAGCTATGATATTGATATTAACAATCCTATTATTCATAGTCCACAGGTTAGAATAGTGAGGCCCAGAGAATTCTTTCACAGCTTGTACATATATCAAATCATCACATTGCACGCTTTAAATATCTTAACCTGGTAACAGGCTGTGAATGAGTGAGGACTGAGCAGGGGATGGACCCATGACAGTCTGACCCCCTCACGTGTTCTCACCAGACATTCTCTACCGCCTTTCAATGATGTCAATAATTAACAGCACACTCAAAAGTGTCAATAACGCTAAAGGTGTTACTTTGAGTTTCCAAGACGTGTAGAATGGCATGTGTGACTAATAAGCTTTCCAATACAGGTTCGACTGAAACAAGCTAGCTTCCTGATTGTGCACAAAATTTGATATTCAGAAGGAAAGATCCTTAACTAAAACTATCGTTTTAAATGTTAGTATCTCTTTTCTTGTATTTAATTATTTTGTGATTGCTGAAGTAATAAATACTGGCTTGGCCAAAACATTCAAATGAGTTTTGAACAGAACCCAAAACAAAATGGTTTTTTTCTGTCAACTGTTACAGAAAATCCAAGCAAACTTTTTGGCCAACCCAATACTTACTTTACAAATTTGAGTAAGGCAAGAAATAGACAGTGGAAATAAGGAAAAAATCACATAGTTCTGGCAACTAGATGAAATTATTTAAAATATTTTGTTGGATTGTCCTATTCCATGTATACTGTATGTACACTTAGGTTGTCAATGTATGTGTGTAGATGCTAGAAAGATAACTTGTTCAAGATCACACAAAACTGAAAGGTAAACCTAAGATTTTAACTGAGGTCTGCCTGAAATAGATTTTCGGATATATAAATATGTACATATCCCCAAACACAAATTTCTTTGTATAACATGTAAAATTTTACTTAAATATTATTGCTATTCATTACAGTATGCATCTAGTCTTCAGAGATGATTTTTGCATTTATCTTAAGTTTTATATCCATTCTAGAAATCATGTAGACAGTTTAACCTATCTCATTGTTCACTTCCCTTCTTTAGACCTATAGTCATCCATTCTTGAGTTTCTTTTTTTAACCACTTTGTTGAGGTATGATTGACAAAAAGCATATTTTAAGTATATACAGCTTGATGAGTTTGGAGATAAGTGTATATAATATCCATGAACCATCACCACGATCTACGGCATAAACATACTCCTCACCTCACCACTGCCAAAGGTTTCCTCCTGTTCTCTTTTTTTATTTTTCCAGCCTTATTGGGGTATCATTGACAAAACTGTAAGATATTTAAAGCGTAAAATGTGATGATTTGATATACGTACACATTGTGAAAGAATTCTCCCCATCAAATTAGTTAGCATGTTTATCATTTCATAATTTTACCTTGTGTGTGTGTGTGTGAGAATGAGGACATTCTACTCTCTTAGCGAATTTTGATTATAGAATATTGTTACCAACTCTAATAAAGTTAGCACCTCCGAGCTGATTTATTTTATAACTAAAAGTTTGTACCCTTTATCAACCTCTCCCTGTTTGTCCTACCCCCAAACTCAAGTGGCTTCCCAGGTAGCACAGCAGTAAAGAATCTGCCTGCTAATGCAGGAGATGTCAGTCTGATCCCTGGGCAGGGAAGATCCCCTGGAGGAGGAGATGGCAACCCACTCCAGGATTCTTGCCTCAAAAATTCCATGGACAGAAGAGCCTGGCAGACTAGAGTCTATGGTGTCACAAAGAGTTGGACACGACTGAGCACACACCCATGTGCAAACTCTAGTAGCAGCTTTTCTATTCTTTGCTTCTTTTCAACTTTCTATTTTTTAAGATTTCACATAAGTGATACCATGTGATTTTTGTCTTTCTATCTGGCTTATTTTACTTAGCATAATGCCCTCCAGGTTCATCCATATTATAAGAAATGACATAATTTCCTTGGTATATGATTATAAATATAAATGCAAATATACATATATATCTATAATGTATATATAAATATGACATCAGGGCTTCCCTTGTAGCTCAGTTGGTAAAAAAACTGCCTGCAGTGCAGGAGACCTGGGTTTGATTCCTGTGTGGGAAGATCCCCTGGAAAAGGAAATGGCAACCCACTCCCATATTCTTGTCTGGAGAATCCCATGGACAGAGGAGCCTGGCAGGCTACAGTCTAAGGGGTCACAAGAGTGGGACTTGACTTGGCAACTAAAATCATAAAACCACCAAATATGAGATAGTAGTAGAAATGTTCCTTCAGGATAACAATTTCCTTTTCTTTGGATGTATACTCAGAAGTGGGATTGCTGGATCATATGATAGTTCTTTTTTTAAATTTCTTGAGGAAACTCCATACTGATTTCCATAGTGGCTGCACCATTTTACATTCTTACCAACAGTATACAAGGTTTTGTTTTCTCTTCACATTTTCAACAGCATTCATTATCTTTTCTGTTTTTGATAATAGATATCCTAACAGGCTTGATTTTGGAGTCCCCAAAAATAAAGTCTGACACTGTTTCCATTGTTTCCCCATCTATTTCCCATGAAGTGATGGGACCGGATGCCATGATCTTTGTTTTCTGAATGTTGAGCTTTAAGCCAACTTTTTCGCTCTCCTCTTTCACTTTCATCAAGAGGTCTTTCAGCTCCTCTTCACTTTCTGCCATAAGGGTGGTGTCATCTGCATATCTGAGGTTATTGATATTTCTCCCGGCAGTCTTGATTCCAGCTTGTGTTTCTTCCAGTCCAGCGTTTCTCATGATGTAATCTGCATAGAAGTTAAAGAAGCAGGGTGACAATATACAGCCTTGATGCACTCCTTTTCCTATTTGGAACCAGTCTGTTGTTCCATGTCCAGTTCTAACTGTTGCTTCCTGACCTGCATACAGATTTCTCTGTATAAGAGGCAGGTTAGGTGGTCTGGTATTCCCATCTCTTTCAGAATTTTCCACAGTTTATTGTGATCCACACAGTCAAAGGCTTTGGCATAGTCAATAAAGCAGAAATAGATGTTTTTCTAGAACTCTCTTGCTTTTTCCATGATCCAGCAGATGTTGGCAATTAAATCACTGCAGATGGTGACTGCAGCCATGAAATTAAAAGACGCTTACTCTTTGGAAGAAAAGTTATGACCAACCTAGATAGCATATTCAAAAGCAGAGACATTACTTTGCTGACTAAGGTCCATCTAGTCAAGGCTATGGTTTTTCCTGTGGTCATGTATGGATGTGATAGTTGGACTGTGAAGAAGGCTGAGTGCCAAAGAATTGATGCTTTTGAACTGTGGTGTTGGAGAAGACTCTTGAGAGTCCCTTGGACTGCAAGGAGATCCAACCAGTCCATTCTGAAGGAGATCAACCCTGGGATTTCTTTGGAAGGAATGATGCTGAAGGTGAAACTCCAGTACTTTGGCCACCTCATGCGAAGAGTTGACTCATTGGAAAAGACTCTGATGCTGGGAGGGATTGGGGGCAGGAGGAGAAGGGGACGACGGAGGATGAGATGGCTGGATGGCATCACGGACTCGATGGATGTGAGTCTGAGTGAACTCCGGGAGATGGTGATGGACAGGGAGGCCTGGCGTGCTATGATTCATGGGGTTGCAAAGAGTCGGACACGACTGAGCGACTGAACTGAACTGAACTGAACAGGCTTGAATTGCCTTCTTCACTTACTTTACTTTACTTTTATTTTATGAATGCTAACCATAAAATCTACCTTCTTAGTAAATTTTAAGTATACTGTATAGTATTGCTAATTGTGGGCACAGTTTGAATTTCTTATTTTGATTAGTGTCAACTTCTTAGAGGGCATGTTCAAGTATTTTTCAGAAAATACTTAAAGGCTATATTTTCTGACTCCCTTGGATGTCTGAAATATTAAGTGTCTGGACATAGTGATGAACATCTTAAATATATGTCCTATATCCACTGGATCTGATCTTGCTTCTCATCAAGATATTGATCTCTTTACCTTGTTCCTCAGAACTCTATATGGAAATATTTAATCTGTCCTCCACTAAATCCACTCTCTGTTGCCTCTAGTATATCATAGAAAGATTACATTATAATTTTAATTGAAAATAATCTTTCACATTATGAATTTTATCTGAGATATTTTTTAATTTATGGCTTAATACTGTGTTTTATTTGATTTACTGTATAGTTTGTACAGGAAAGTCCAAATTAAAATTTTTTAAAATATATCTCTCCTTGTAGTAAATCTGTTTCAAGGGAAGGCACTTATGGTTATCTCAGGACTTTTTTTTAAATTTTATTTTATTATATTTTTAAATATAAATTTATTTATTTTTATTGGAGGTTAATTACTTTACAATATTGTATTGGTTTTGCCATACATCAACATGAATCCACCACAGGTGTACACGTGTTCCCCATCCTAAACCCCCCTCACTCTTCCCTCCTCCCTCCCCGTACCATCCCTCTGATTTCTTCCTGCTTATCCTTGTATGGGAAAGTCCATGTTAACTAAGGACTGACTTAAGTTTGTAATTGAGACTGATGTGGGCCTCTATTTCTTTTATTTTCAAATAAAAAGGATTCAAAAAAAAAAAAAAAACCTACCATAGTTTTATTTGACTAACTTTGGTATTCTGTAGCCTGGGGTGGTAGAAAGGGAGTTTAAGTCAGAACACTGGGCAGTTATTGCAGGTAAACTTGCCTCTGGTTCAAAGCATTTCCCATTCTACGGTGCTTGATCTCGCCTCACCTCTAGCCACTGCTTCCCTGAGTTAAGGGCTGTCAGTGATATCCTCCTGGGTCTCCTCCATCTGCTTTCAAATACTCTTTTATTATAAGACATTAATAATTAAACGACTGAACTCAACTCACTATCTTGCCCAGAAGTCCAGAACTGTGGCATGTACATTAAAATTTAAGTTGTGAGATATGACTTGGGAGTCAGATAACCTGGTTATACCTCTTCTAGCTATGTGCCTTTTCAAAAATGATCTAACTCTTCTGAGGCTGTCTCCCAATTTGTAAATTAGGAGAGACTATTTTCTCTTCTGCAAGCTGCTGGAAGGCTTCTGTGAGATACCTACCAAGGCACCACCAATCCATGGCAAAAAACTCCAATCAACAGTGCTGTGATTTCTGGCTGAGCCAGACTTCCTGTTGTTGTTTAGTCACTAAGTCTTGTCCAAGTCTTTTGCAACCCTGTAGACTGTAGCCTGCCAGGTTTCTTGTCCATGGGATTCCACAGGCAAGAATACTGGCATAAGTTGCCCTTTCCTTCTCCAAGAGACTCCTACTAGAATCAAAGCATGCCACAGACCCACTACTTCTGATCAACATTCAGTCCCTTCTTTAGTTACTAGCCTCTATGATGCTTTTGTATTTTGCACAGCTCTTAGTGAACACTTAGTTACCACATGCACTCCAATAAATGCTTTAAAAAATAGTGTAAATGAACCTATTAATAATTTGGGGTGCATTTGGGGTGCATTTGTGGATTCAGTGAGTCATCTTCTGAGACAGTTTCTCATGTCTTGTTTTTAGTTAGCTTTTTCACCTGGATGTATTTTAATAGGGAGAGAATTAAAGTATAAGGCCACTGGGAGTGAGAGCCTGAGGAACAACTAAACCAAAGAGAGGAATGAGGGAACATTCTTTGTTATGAGCATGATATAAAGAACAAGAAGTCCTGGGTGTAACGCACTACCTCGTTTTTGCATGTAACACATCCCCTGTGAGATCAGTAGCAATCTTGTCCTTTCCTGAACTCTGATACTAATTCCTGTCCTGCATGGCCTTGGACGTGGGAAATAAGGAAAAGATGGATCTAATGAAGTGGTTTCTGTCGCCAAACATGTTCCGGTTGCCTTTGTGCTAGATCCTGTCATTACCTAACCATATGGTGTTAAAAAACACTCTCTAGAATGCAATTTTATAAAAAATGACTTTGCAGTTGTAATGAGTAATGATGATCTGCTTCACAGCTAGAAATGCATGACAGTGGCTCCTATGATATTACCAAACTTCAACATGCATTAGAGAACCAGGAGAGAGGGAGAGAGGAAGAAAGGAGGCGGATCTCTCCTCCCATCTTTTATAAATCACAGTGGGTACCTCCAATAGTTTAAGTCAGAAGGGACACTGGGGCAGTAGTCATCACGAGGCCATCAGATGCCTGAGCGAAGCTTTTAGAAGTGCCCCTCTCCATGGCTCCTTATTCCACCTTTAAAGTTGAGTCTATGTGTCTAGACTTCAGGCCATCTTAGCTTCCCTCCAGCCACAAGGCTCATTACAACTGAGGCCTGCAGAATCTCCTTCTCATTGGCTCTCCAGCCCCATCAGTCAGGTAAGACATAGCTGACACTTAGCTGGAGAAGTTTGAGTTGGATTAACTGATCCTCTCCATTAAGCAAAAATGATTAGGAGAGACTGCCCTAATAGGCTGGGTTATCTATGTGTGTAAACATCCTGGGAGAGATTTCTCCATCTTTGTGGTAGATCATTCGCACTGACTTCATGGCTCAAGAAGACACGCTAACACTTAGAGACTGCAGGAAGAACCCCAGCAATAGTGGCCATCTCCTCTGCCCTAGAATTCAAGATGTGAGGATGCTGAAGGGTAGTATTTCTGGAACACTCTTGCTCTGATGCCAACTTACACAGCTAGTTGACCTCAGATTCCTCATCTTCAAAATGAAAGTAATGGACTAGATGCCTTTCTAAGGCTGTCAGGCTTTGACATTTTATGAGTTGATGATGCACAAATTTGCTTAAACATTACTTTGTATATTGCTTGCTATCTGTCTAGCCATTAATACAACCCACAGATATAAAATGACAAAATCCCTTCACCCTGTTAAAAGATAGATTGAGGCCCATTAAAAATGTTATCTGTTGGAATCAGGCAGTACCAGACCATCAGTTCAGTTCAGTCGCTCAGTCGTGTCCGACTCTTTGCAACCCCATGAATCACAGCATGCCAGGCCTCCCTGTCCATCACCATCTCCCGGAGTTCACTCAGACTCACATCCATTGAGTCTGTGATGCCATCCAGCCATCTCATCCTCAGTCGTCCCCTTCTCCTCCTGCCCCCAATCCCTCTCAGCATCAGAGTCTTTTCCAATGAGTCAACTCTTCGCATGAGGTGGCCAAAGTACTGGAGTTTCAGCTTTAGCATCATTCCTTCCAGAGAAATCCCAGGGTTGATCTCCTTCAGAATGGACTGGTTGGATCTCCCTGCTGTCCAAGGGACTCTCAAGAGTCTTCTCCAACCCCAAAGTTCAAAAACATCAATTCTTTGGCGCTCAGCCTTCTTCACAGTCCAACTCTCACATCCATACATGACCACAGGAAAAACCATAGCCTTGACTAGACGGACCTTAGTCGGCAAAGTAATATCTCTGCTTTTGAATATACTATCTAGGTTGGTCATAACTTTTCTTCCAAGGAGTAAGTGTCTTTGAATTTCATGGCTGCAGTCATCATCTGCAGTGATTATGGAGCCCAAGAAAATAAAATCTGACACTGTTTCTACTGTTTCCCCATCTATTTCCCATGAAGTGATGGGACCAGATGCCATGATCTTCGTTTTCTGAATGTTGAGCTTTAAGCCAACTTTTTTGCTCTCCTCTTTCACTTTCATCAAGAGGCCTTTCAGCTCCTCTTCACTTTCTGCCATAAGGGTGGTGTCATCTGCATATCTGAGGATATTGATATTTTTCCTCGCAATCTTGATTCCAGTTTGTGTTTCTTCCAGTCCAGCGTTTCTCATGATGTACTCTGCATAGAAGTTAAATAAGCAGAGTGACAATATACAGCCTTGGCATACTCCTTTTCCTATTTGGAACCAGTCTATTGTTCCATGTCCAGTTCTAACTGTTGCTTCCTGACCTGCATACAGATTTCTCAAGAGGCAGGTCGGGTGGTCTGGTATTCCCATCACTTGAAGAATTTTCCACAGTTTATTGTGATCCACACAGTCAAAGGCTTTGGCATAGTGAATAAAGCAGAAATAGATGTTTTTCTGCAACTCTCTTGCTTTTTCGATGATCCAGCAGATGTTGGCAATTTGATCTCTGGTTCCTCTGCCTTTTCTAAATCTAGCTTGAACATCAGGGAGTTCACAGTTCACATGTTGCTGAAGCCTGGCTTGGAGAATTTTGAGCATTACTTTACTAGCATGTGAGATGAGTGCAATTGTGCGGTAGTCTGAGCATTCTTTGGCATTGCCTTTCTTTGGGATTGGAATGAAAACTGACCTTTTCCAGTCCTGTGGCCACTGCTGAGTTTTCCACATTTGCTGGCATATTGAGTGCAGCACTTTCACAGCATCATCTTTCAGGATTTGAAACAGCTCAACTGGAATTCCATCACCTCCACTAGTTTTGTTCATAGTGATGCTTTCTAAGGCCCACTTGACTTCACATTCCAAGATGTCTGGCTCTAGATTAGTGATCATATCATCATGATTATCTGACCATAAGTGGTAGCAATGCTGTACCAACTGGAGCTGCGGAGAAACTTCATAGAGAAGAAAGAAAGAAAAGTGAAGTCTCTCAGTCGTATCCGACTCTTTGTGACTCCATGGACTGTAGCCTACCAGGCTTCTCCGTCCATGGGATTTTCCAGGCAAGAAGCGATGGAACCCAGGTCTCCCACATTGCGGACAGATGTTTTACCCTCTGAGCCACCAGGGAAGCCCTTTATCGAGAAGAGGCTGAATAAAGTAAGGAAGTTATTGATTGGCTATAGCTTAAAGCCTGGTTAGCTCTTTGTGATTGGTTCGTTATTCCCAGATTTCAGTTGCCTAACCCTGAGGCATTTACAGGCTTGGATTTTGGTTTTACTTGTGCAAGCTGCCTAGCATTAGAGCCCCAGTCAGTCTAATGGTGTCCTTGTTTAATCAACGTTAACATCACTCACTCTTTCTTTGGAGGGAAAGCTCAGACTAAGCCGCCTTTATCCTCCTGAGGCAGAGGAAGCTCTGACCCTAAGACCTGGGTTTTCCCGTAGTGGTTGATGCAGGTTCTGTCTTTTTTTTTTCTTTAACTTATAAAGGGTTTGTCTTTTTTCAGCTAAATAACAAAGGGAAGTCCTCTGAAAACCCTTGAACCAGTTTCCATGTTTATAACCTGAGAGTCGATTTTTTGTAAAGATAGAATTCATGTAGGAAAAGTGCCTGGGAACACAGCAGGTCCTGGATAATCCACAGGCAGGCATCTGCGTTGTGACATTGGGTGATTCATTCTCCCTCCATTCCTGTTTCTTCACATTTAACGGGTGGACCAAGGGCTGGACGGGCTCATAACCTACCCTGGTCCCCATTTCTTGGATTTTTGCAGAGTCCTAGGGTGCCAGCGAAATATATTCTATTTATTTGATGCATTTCAGCCTCACTTCCTCAACTTGGGGTCTCCATACAGTTTTACTTTTGGAAACACTTTGTTCTGTGACAAAAGTTTTGTAAAAATACAGGATAATTGGTAAAGTTTCTCTCTTTTGACAGTAATTCAATGCCTTTAACAAAATTTATAATCCTTTTGTACCTAAATGTTTATGTGTGTTGTTAAACCATAATGTAAAAATATATAAACATTTTCACATGTTCTACCAGATCAAATATGGTATGTATGATAATAATTAGAACCACCAACCTAGCATATTGTGAAAAAGCTTCACATATGCATTTAATTTTAGTTTCTGATTTTCAAATATGCATTCAGGGAAAGGAGGAAGTGGCTTTCTACTTAACTACTTTGCTGCTAACAGAACATGCGTGTGTTTTGGCAAGTTTCCTAGGGAACATCTGTCTAAAAGGGAACATGGGGGAGTTAATCCACCTCTACCAAGCCAGGGGAACTGCTTTATGTCCCACGCTTTCTCTGTTAAACTTCTTAACTGTGTATCCCTTTGAGCAGAGCCACGAAACTCATCTCTTTGAATAAAAAAGCAGATCATAAGCAAAACTGAAACTGGTTTTTTTTACAGAAGAACTTAGTTGGTAAACAACTTAGACTCTTTCTCCAAAAGAATTATTTGTAGAAAACTCCAGTGCTGGGGTGGTGATAGGGTTATGGGGTGGGGTTTGTAAATGGCTTGCGGATGTTTCCAATGAGTCATACAGAAGGAATGAATGGAAAAGAGCCCCTTAGAATTGGGTAGTGGGGGTGGAGAAGGCATGGGATGGAGAAATAAGCAAAATCGCACTTTGGCATTGCCTCAGTTCTGGTTGGAGGAAGCATGATGAAGGATTTGAAAAAAAATAATAAAGAGTCCAACAACTTAGAGGAACTGGCTGGACAGCTCTAAATAGAATGGGATTAGGTCTTCCCTAATTAGGTTTGATTAGGAATATGCTAATGGTTCACAGATGAAGAAAGACTAAGTGACAGAATAAATAGCTACAAGTTACTGGAAACTTAGTAGGAATGTTAGAATTTGAACTCAGTTGCTGCTGCTGCTGCTAAGTCGCTTCAGTCGTGTCCAACTCTGTGCGACCCCATAGATGGCAACCCGCCAGGCTCCCCTGTCCCTGGGATTCTCCAGCAAGAACACTGGAGTGGGTTGCCATTTCCTTCTCCAATGCATGAGAGTGAAAAGTCAAAGAGAAGTCACTCAGTCATGTCCTACTCTTAGCGACCCCATGGACTGCAGCCTACCAGGCTCCTCCATCCATGGGATTTTCCAGGCGAGAGTACTGGAGTGGGGTGCCATTGAACTCTGTGACTTTCTCTAAATCCCGACATTCATTTTTTAAACTGCATACAGAAATTTTCTCCCACTTCATAATTAACCATCCCACAAACAAGGACATTTAAGACTGTGGGGGCAGGTAGAGGACAAGACACAAAGGTAAATTTGAATTTTGAATAACAATTTTTTTTAAATTTGCTACATCTGCTAACTCTGGTCAGACAGGAACATAAATTGACAAAATTCCACAACAAGACCAAATCAGGCAAGCTAGCCTAAAACAAGACAGATGTAAAAGACAAAGCTAGAGAGAGAAATCATGTAAATGGGTAGAAACAGGAAACAGCAATCTCCTAAGGGAAGAACAAGGTGGTGGGGGCCTGGGGATGGCTGGTCAAGAAAAATCAGGAGCTGAAAGATCCAGCAGAAAGAAGCCAAAGCTGAACAAAAAAGATAAAATAATTCAGCAGAACTTTGATAAAGCGCATACAGAGGCCTCAACACCAGAGTGATTATATTAGTTTAGGCAGCCATAGCAAAGTACCACAGACTAGGTGGCTTTAGCAACAGAAATTCACTTCCTCACAATTCTGGAGGTTAGAAGTCTGAGATCGAGGCATCAGCAGGGTTGATTTCTTCTGAGGTTTCTCTTCTTTGCTGGAGGATGGCCATAATCTTCCAGTGTCTTCTCATGGTCTTTTCTCTGTGAGCATCTTATCTCTTCTTCTTGTTAAGATCCCTGTCATGTTAGATTAAGGCCAACCCACATGACTTCATGCCCTGTCTCTAAATACAGTCACATTCTGAACTACTGGGGGCTAGGACTTCAACATAGAATTTTAAGAGGACATAACTCTGTACATCACATGTTATACTTTCCAAATTGCTATCAATTCAGTTAAGTTCTGCAAGCATTTATCACTATTTAATACGGGCAATCTTGTGCCAGGTTTTGGGGAAACAAAAATTAATATAGCATGATTCTGGCCTTCAAATGCACCATGTAGTGGGGAGTCAGACACACACATGAAAGTATTGGTTTAGGGAACACGGATCTAGGTCAGGTCCTGGAGGGGTCACCAGCTAAGAGAACTCAGTGTTCTCATCTAATAAAGGGTGGACTCACATCTAGTAGCTGAAATTGAGTCCTTGATCTTGAACCCTCTAAGTTCAAGTTCCCTGGGCTTGAGTCCACCCAGACTTTGGGGGTCATGAAGGTGGTGGAAACTAGAGAGAAGAGGAGGGATGGGGTGGCACACTGACTCCTCCCCTCCACCGGCTCTTGCTGCTCATCTGACACTCGATAAGGGCACAAAGAATCATAACAGTGGGACAGCATGGTGGCGGTGGTCTGAAGAGACAGTGGTTGAAAAGGGGGCCCAGCAGTGGCTTACCAGAGATCACAGAGGAGGCAGGAGCAGGGTAGTGGCCTGTGCCCAGAGCTCCTAGCTTGGCGAGGCCATGAAGAAACTGTGTGGCCCACTTGGGGTGGCACGGCTGGCAGGGCCGGGCCCAGATGATAATGCTGAGGAGCCAGAGCCCTACAGACAGTGGGCCACACGGGCAGCAGGTCGGACCCGCGGCCGCAGTGAGCCTGAGGAGCTCGCTCCTCCTGGGGGGGTCCCCCAACCTTGGCTCCAGCCTTCCCCAGACCCTCTTCCAAGGGACGCCTGCAGGGCCTTTGTCACGACCCCCAGGTGTCACGGTGATTGACTTTGGCCGGTGAGAGTTTACATGTTCAAGGACGACCAGCAGTGATACAACCGTGGCTCCGGGCATGTCGTGGAGCAACTGAAGGGCAAAATGTGGTCCCCTGGAGAAGGAAGTGGCAAACCACTTCAAGATTCTTGCTTTGAGAATCACGTGAGCACAATGACACCGGGAGATGAGCCCCCCATTTCAGTAGGTGTCCAATATGCGACTGAGGAAGAGTGGAGAAACAGCTCCAAAAAGAAGGAAGGGACTGGGCTAAAGCAGAAATGTCGCTCAGTTGTGGATATGTCAGGTGGTAAAAGTCAAGTCCAGTGCTGAAAAAGAATAATATTTCATAGGAACCAAGAATGTTAGGTCCATGAATCAAGGTAAATTGGACATGGATAAGCAGGAGAAGACATGAGTGAACATTGACATTTAAGAATCAGAGAACTAAAATGGATGGGAATGGGCAGCTTTAATTGAGATGACTGTTATACCTACTACTGTGGGCAAGAATCCCATAGAAGAAATGGACTAGCCCTCATGGTCAACAAAAGAGTTCAAAATGCAGTACTTGGGTGCAATCTCAAAAATGATAGAATGATCTTGGTTCATTTCCAAGGCAAGGCATTCAACATCACAGTAATCCAAGTCTATGCCTTGACCCATAATGCTGAAGAAGCTGATTTGACTGGTTCTATGAAACTTACAAGACCTACTAGAATTAACACCAAAAAAAGATATCCTTTTCATCCTAGGGGATTAGAATACAAAAGTAGGAAGTCAAGAGATACCTGGAGTAGCAGGCAAGTATGGCCTTAGAGTACAAAATGAAGCAGGGTAAAGGCTAGCAGTTTTGCCAAGATAATTCACTGGCCATAGCAAATACCCACTTCCAACAACACAAGAAATGACTCTACACATGAACATCACCAGATGGTCAATACAAAAATCAGAATAATTATATTCTTTGCAGCCAAAAATGGAGAAGCTCTATACAGTCAGCAAAAACAAGACCTGGAGCTGTCTGTGGCTCAGATCATCAGCATCAAATTGCAAAATTCAGACTCAAATTTTAAAAAAAAGTAGAAAAACCACCAGGCCATTCACGTATGACCCAAATAAAATCCCTTATGATTATGCAGTGGAGATGATCTATAGAATCAAAGGACTAGATCTGGGATATAGAATGCCTGAAGAACTGTGGACAGAGGTTTGTAACATGGTATAGGATGCAGTTACCAAAACCGTCCCCAAGAAAAAGAAATGCAACAAGGCAAAATGGTTGTCTGAGGAGGCCTTATAAATAGAAAAGAAGAGAAGGAAAAGGTAAAGGAGAAAGGGAAAGAAATATCCAACTGAATGCAGAATGCCAAAGAATAACAAGGAGAGATAAGAAAGCCTACTTAAGTGAACACTGCAAAGAAACAGAGGAAAACAATAGAATGGGAAAGACTAGAGATCTCTTCAAGAAAATTAGAGATATCAAGCAAACATTTCATGCAGACTTGAGCAAATAAATGACAGAAATGGTAAGGATCTAACAGAATCAGGAGAGATTGAAAAGAAGTGGCAAGAATACACAGAAGAACTGTACAAAATGGTCTTAATGACTCAGATGACCACAATGGTGTTATCACTCACTTAGAGCCAGACATCCTGGAATGGGAAGTCAAGTGGGCCTTAGGAATCATCACTACAAACAAAGCTAGTGAGAATGATGGGTTACAGTTGAGCGATGTCAAATCCTAAAAGATGATGCTGTTAAAGTGCTGCATTAAATATGTCAGTGAATTTGGAAAACTCAGCAATAACCAAAGGACTGGAAAAGGTCAGGTTTGATTCCATCCTAAAGAAAGGCAATGCCAAAGAATGTTCAAACTACTGTACAATTGTGCTCAGTTCACATGCGAGCAAGGTCATGCTCAAAATCCTTCAAGGTTGGCTTCAGCATTACATGAACCAAGAACTTCCAGATGTTCAAACTGGATTTAGAAAAGGCAGAGGAACCAGAGATGAATTTGCCGACATCTGCTGAGTCATAGAAAAAGCAAGGGAATTCTAGAGAAAACATCTACTTCTGCTTCAGTGATTATGCTAAAGGCTTTGACTGTGTGGATCACCCCCCACCCCAAAAAAAAAACGTGGAAAATTCTTGAAGAGTTGGGAATACCAGTCCACCTTACCTGCCTCCTGAGAAATCTGTATGCAGGTCAAGAAGCAACAGTTAGGACAGGACATGGTACAATGAACTGGTTCCAAGTTGGGAAAGAAGTACATCAAGGCTGTATATTGTCACCCTGCTTATTTAATTTATGTGCAGAGTACATCATGCAAAATGCCAGGCTGTGTGAAGCACAAGCTGGAATCAAGATTTCTGGGAGAAATATCAATAATTTCAGATATGCAATGACACCACCCTTATGGCAGAAGTGAGAGGTTGCTCAGTCGTGTCCGACTCTTTGCAACCCCGTGGACTGTAGCCCACCAGGCTCCGCTGTCCATGAGGCTCCGGTGTCCATGGGATTCTCCAGGCAAGGATACTGGAGTGGGTTGGCATTTCCTTCTCCAGGGGATCTTCCCGACCCAGGGATCAAACCCAGGTCTCCTAAATTGCAGGCAGATGCTTTAACCTCTGAGCCACCAGGGAAGCCCAAGAGCCTCTTGATGAATGTGAAAGAAGACAGTCAAAAAGCTGGCTTAAAAGTCAATATACAAAAAATGAAGATCATGGCATCCAGTCTCATCAGTTCATGGGAAATATATGGGGAAACAATGGAAACAGTAACAGACTTTGTTTTCTTGGGTTCCAAAATCACTGCATATGGTGGCTGTAGCCATGAAATTAAAAGAGACTTGTTCCTTGTGAAAAGTTCTTGAAATGATCCATGAATGAAGCTGAGATTCTTGGCCTCCAGAGGAGAGGAATTGATCCAGGGCCAGAGATGAGGTTTGATCACTCAGCTTTTTGTGTAATAAAGTTTTATTAAAGTATAAAAGAGATAAAGACAGCTACTGACATAGACATCAGAAGGGGACAGAAAGAGCGCCCCTTTGCTAGTTTTTAGCAAGGAGTTGTATATATGTTAGCAACCTGCTAATTAGAGAAAGGAAACACCTCAAAACTGAAAGAGTTTCACCAGGCCCCTCAGCCACAACAGGCATTTGAGATAGCATTGGCACAAGGTGAGTGATCCCGGGCAATAAAACAACTGACATGAATCTTGAAGAAAGGCAGATTTTAGAGCAAATACATAGTTCATTAACATAGCTTAAGGAAGACATTTCCATGAGAAAAAATGCTTTGGTTAGCTCAAGGAAGGTTTGAGATAAAATTAAGTTCAGGGGGAACCAGATGTCACCATGACAACACAGGATTAGCAGAGAAAAGAAAAAAAATATGTCTGCCACTTGCAATTTTGTTTCCTCCTGCCTCTTGGGGACCTCTGGCTTCCCTACTGAGGTTATTAACACACTCACTCGGAAGTAAAGCTACGATAAACCTAGACAGCTTATTAAGAAGCAGAGACATTATTTTGCAGACCAAGATCTGTCTAGTCAAAGCTATAGTTTTTCCAGTACATGTATGGATGTGAGAGTTAGACCATAAAAAAGGCTGAGCACTTGAGCACTGAAGAACTGATGCTTCAACTATGGTGTTGGAGAAGACTCTTGAGAGTCCCTTGGACTGCAAGGAGATCAAACCAGTCAATCCTAAAGGAAATCAATCCTGAGTATTCATTAGACGGACTGATGCTGAAGTTGAAGCTCCAATATTTTGGCCACCTGATGCAAGGTTCAGACTCATTGGAAAAGACTCTGATGCTGGGAAAAATTGAAGTCAGGAGGAAAAGGGGATGACAGAGGATGAGACTGCTGGATGGCATCACCTACTCAATGAACATGAGTTTGAACAAGCTCTGGGAGATGGTGAAGGACTGGAAAGTCTGACATGCTGCAGTCCGTGGGGTGGCAAAGAGTCAGAGATGCCTGAACGACAACAATGGTGGAACAATAAACTGGTTCAAAATTGGGAAAAGAGTAAGTTAGGCTGTATATTGTCACCCTAATTATTTAACTTGTGTGTAGAGTACATCACGCAAATGCCAGGCTGAATGAATCACAATCTGGAATCCAGACAATCAGGAGAAATATCAACAACCTCAGAGATGCAGGCGTTACCACCCTAATGGCAGTAAGTAAAGAGGAACTACAGAGCCTCTTGTTGAGGATGAAAGAGGAAAGTGAAAAAGCTGGCTTAAAATTCAACATTCAAAAAACAAAGAGAATGGCATCCAGCCCCATCATTTGATAGCAAATGGGCTAAGTCACTTCAGCCGTCTCCAGCTCTATGCGACCCTATGGACTCTAGCCTGCTAGATTCCTCTGTCCATGGATTCTCCAGGCAAGAATACTGGAGTGGGTTGCCATTCCCTCCTCCAGGGATCTTCCAACCCAGGGTTTGAGCCCACGTCTCTTTTGTATCCTGCATTCTTAACTGGGTTTTTAGCACTAGCACCACATGACGTGAGCAGGGACAGATTTTATTTTCTTGCATTCCAAAATCACTGTGGAAGGCGACGGCCACCATGAAACTGAAAGAAGCTTTCTTCTTGAAAGGAAAGCTATGAGAAACCCATGTGCGCTTAGTTGTTCAGTTATGTCTGACTCTGTGTAACCCATGAACTGTAGCCCACTAGGCTCCTCTGCCCATGGGGATTCTCCAGGCAAGAATATTGGAATGGGTTGCCCTGCCCTCTTCAGGGGATCTTCCCAAGCCAGGGTTCGAATCCGGGTCTCCCACATTGCATGTAGATTCGTTACCATCTGAGCCACCAGGGAAGACCATGAAAAACCTAAAGAGCATATTAAAAAGCAGAGACATCACTTTGCTGATACAGTTCTGTATGGTCAAAGCTGTAGTTTTTCAAGTAGTCATATATGGATGTGACAGTTGGGCCATATAGAAGGCTGAGCACTGATGAACTGATGCTTTTGAACTGTGGTGCTAGAGAAAACTCTTGGGAGTTCCTTGGGCTGCAAGGAGATCAAGCCAGGCAATCCTAAATGAAATCAATCCTGAATATTCATTGTTAGGACTGATTTGAAGCTGAAGCTCTGATACCTTCGCCACCTGATTGGAAGTGTCAACTCACTGAAAAAGACCCTGATACTAGGAAAGATTGTGGGTAGTAGAAGGGAGGGACAGAGGATGAGATGGTTGGATGGCATCACTGACTCGGTGCACATGAGTTTGAGCGAACTCATGGAAATAGTGAAGAACAGGGAATTCTGGCATGCAGCAGTCCATGGGGCCACAAAGAGTCAGTCACTGCTTAGTACCTGAATAACAAGAAGAAGATATTCATAGCAGTCTTCAACTTATATTTGTTTATTTATTCATCCACTTAAAATAATACAGTTGTTGCACAGTGCTAGGTAGTATCTTCAGGCCTATTTTTTTTTGCTCTCTGCCACCTTTGCTCTCTATTCAGAGTACAGACCATATTTTGATTGATTTATAACCTTAGTCCTAATGATTTACATTATTTACATGTGCTCACATAGGGTTGGATTCCCAAGAAACAGAGCAGTAATTTTAGTACATCAAGTGATGCTTTTAAGAGTGATATTCTGAGGGAGGCAGGATATGGAAGGATGAGGCAAATCTCTATTAGAAGTTATTCCAGATGATGTCCAGCTTCAAGCTGATCCGTTGGGTTGCTCCAGGGCGTGAATTGCAGCATGATCAAGGGGACTGCTCCAGTGTGCACTAATGTGAGTCAGTTATCAGCAGACTGACCTGGTGTGTGTGTGTGTGTGTGTATGTATGTGTGTGTTTGTGTGTGAGAGCATGTGTATGCATCACAATTACCTTCAGAGAGAACACTCCTGCTTAGATCAGCTTAGATAAGTTCTCTGGAAAAGGCAACTAAGCCATTAGCCATCAAAAGCTGGGGGCTAGTTATACCGACCAGGAAAAGGTGATGTTTTCTAGGGGCACTGGAAGCATCCACTGCTCTCACTACACCACCATTAAAATGCTCCTTTTTATTTACTGGGACTTCCCTGGTGGTCCAGTGCTTAAGACTTCACTTCCCTGGTGGCTCAGACAGTAAAGCTTCTACCTGCAATGCGGAAGACCCAGGTTCAATCCCTGGGTCAGGAAGATGCCATGGAGAAGGAAATGGCAACTCACTCCAGTACTCTTTCCTGGGAAATCCCATGGATGGAGGAGCCTGGTGGGCTACAGTCCATAGGGTCGCAAAGAGTCGGACATGAGTGAGCGACTTCAGTTTCTTTCTTTCTTTTACTTATTTATTACTTAAGAGTAGTATGAAACACTGTTCAGCATGTTCATGCAGTTGACTAGTTTTGTGTGGATTTCAGAAAACACTTTCACAGCCTTGATTATTGCTGCTGAGTCTCTGCTTTAGGAATACGTGTGTTGCATGCATTTAACGATTTCTAAATGGAATGAGATCGGAATGAAATAAGAATACCCTACAAGCTATTTTAAATAGCAACTAGTAAATAAAAACATCTGGTGGGTGATTAACAGCCACATCCTGAAGCTCAGCAAAGATTGTGTGATGCACCTCTAAGGAGGAGCATATACTCTGGCAGCTTTTTCAGTGATTTTGGTCCAACCGGGAGCTCAGGAAATGTAGGCAAGAGGATGTGGAGTCATTTGGAGCTCAGTGGGATGAGAGGGCACAGAGTATGTCTCCTCCTGTTTTACTGATCTTTATACTATGTTCTGTTTATACGCTTTGGACGGGTAGTTATGAAAAACCAGATATTACATTCGTTGACTGTGAATGTGACATCAACATCTGCTTGCCTTGGCTTGGCGCCTCTGGTAGGAACTACTGGGAATGCTTTAGCCTACACCTTCCCTTTGGAAAGGGTATGAACAAAAGGAAAACATCAAAGGCCTGAAACACCTGTGTAACCTCTTCTGTGCCAGGAAACAGCCACGTAAACTGATTTTGAAAATGAAGCCCTCTGTTTTTGCTTTCCTTTGAAGATGCTGAAATGGAGCGATCACCCAGGATCCTGATGGCCCATGAAGTTCTTATCTCCTGTCTGGCTATCTTGAGTTATCAGGGAAAAAAATACTTTAGTGACTAAAATCAAGAGCAAACAGCAGAAATGTTGAGTGTCAAGAAGTATCATTCTTCCATCCTCACCATGGCCACACTTCAAAAGGCCAAAGCAAATAAAATGTTTTGGTACCATTTTAGCAATGTGTATTTCAAGCAAACCCCACTGTGCCTTTATGACTTTATTCTCAGTTTTCCAAAATGAGATATAACTTGTTTTAATTGCTTTTAAAACAGAGGGGCAAATGACATACGATGAATGCATTCTGTTTGAAATCAATTTCTTTCTATTTCTTTGTTAGATTGAATTCTCTGAGCTAGGGGATATTATTTTCCCTTAGTATTTTTGCAAGACTTCTCACTTTTAGACCAGGCCTGTGGGTTCTGGATTGCTGTCATTGTCTTTCTCTCCTTCTGCTTTCCTGACTAAGAGGACTTAACCTCACCTTTGAGTAGCAGGGTGTCACCACAAGAAAGGTAAAATAAACAGGATGATGAAATAACCCACACGTAGCAAGGGGGCAATATTGCAATAGCAAATATTGCTTCTCATATACCTCAACAGTATGTGCTAAAGTAAGAAAAATGGATAGCATGATTATAGTAGCTCCAATTATGTGAATTAGACTGTATACACGTTTCATCCATAAAAAACTATGCTGCAGAGAAACTCTATAAGCCTGGTGCTGAGCCCTTAATGCTACTATATTCTTGGGTAACATTTACCCTCTCACAACTTTTTTCTTTCTCTTATAATAATTCTGTTGGAAAAAATTCAAAGTTGTGTCACCCCACATTTCTAGGGAAGCCAGAGAATCTATACTTGCTATGTTCCTCTGTGTTTTAGTTCCTTTCTCTTCAAATCTCAAATGAAAAACATTAACATGTTCCATTTGACTAATTAAAATCCTTCTTAAGAAAATGGTTTTGCTTTTCAGTTTACTCCAAAACACACTCTCTGCTTTGATATCACCCATAATAGAGAAGCCCTGAGGGAAATGGCTATCAAAAGCGGTTATTTACATAGCAGGTTGCATTTAAGTTCAGTTCAGTTCAGTCGCTCAATCATGTCTGACTCCTTGCGACCCCATGAACTGCAGCACACCAGGCCTCCCTGTCCATCACCAACTCCCAGAGTATACTCAAATTTATGTCCATTGAGTCGGTGATGCCATCCAACCAACTCATCCTTTGTTGTCCCCTTTCCCTCCTGCCTTCAATCTTTCCCAGCATCTGGGTCTTTTCTAATGATTCAGTTCTTTGCATCAGGTGGCCAAAGTATTGGAGTTTCAGCTTCAGCATCAGTCCTTCCAATGAACATTCAGGACTGATATCCTTTAGGATGGACTGGTTGGATCTCTTTGCAGTGCAAGGGAGTCTCAAGAGTCTTCTCCAACACCACAGTTCAAAAGCATCAGTTCTTTGGCGCTCAGCTTTCTTTATAGTCCAACTCTCACATCCATACATGACTACTGGAAAAACCATAGCTTTGACTGGATGAATCTTTGTTAGCAAAGTAATGTCTCTGCTTTTTAATATGCTGTCTAAGTTGGCCATAGACAACTTAGACAGCATAAACAAACTTTTTATGCTCCTTTCTTTCAAGGAGCAAGTGTCTTTTAATTTCATGGCTGCAGTCACCTTCTGCAGTGATTTTGGAGCTCCTTAAAATAAAGTCGGTCACTGTTTACACTGTTTCCCCATCTATTTGCCATGAAGTGATGGGATCAGATGCGATGACCTTAGTTTCCTGAATGTTGAGATTTAAGCCAACTTTTTCACTCTCCTCTTTCACTTCTATACATTTGGGGGGCATTAAAGATAGAGGAATCTGATACTGCTCCGTAGGACATCTAGTTGTTTTAAGGAAGAAGGTCATGGATTGCAAAGATAGGGAAGATATAAAAAGACAAATCATAGCAAAAATTAAATGCTGAGAAAGGGAAAATTGTATTTGTAAGCTAATTAGAACTACTGAAATTTTAAAGTGAAGAAAGTGAAGTCGCTCAGTCGTATCCGACTCTTTGCGATCCCATGGACTATAGTCTGCCAGGCTTCTCTGTCCATGGGATTTCCAGACAAGAGTACTGGAGTGGGTTGCCATTTCCTTCTCCAGGGGATCTTCCTGATCCAGGGATCGAACCCAGGTCTCCTGCATTGCAGGCAGACGCTTTACCCTCTGAGCCACCATAATGCAATTGTTTAAATATGAATCAACCAAAAGCTCATCAATAAAAAAGTAGTTTAAAGCCTAAGTCAATCAAGGTATTACTATTTGAAGAGTAAAAAGAGCCCAAATCTAGTTCAAATATTATCTATGAGGTATTGTCATAATTGGCGCTTCCCAGGTGACTCAGTCAGAGAAGGCAATGGCACCCCACTCCAGCACTCTTGCCTGGAAAATCCCATGGATGGAGGAGCCTGGTAGGCTGCAGTCCATGGGGTCGCTAGGAGTGGGGCACGACTGAGAGACTTCACTTTCAGTTTTCACTTTCATGCATTGGAGAAGGAAATGGCAACCCACTCCAGTGTTCTTGCCTGGAGAATCCCAGGGACAGAGGAGCCTAGTGGGATGCTGTCTATGGGGTCACACAGAGTCGGACACGACTGAAGCAACTTAACAGCAACAGCAGCAGCAGCAGCAGGTGACTCAGTAGGTAAAGAATTTGCTGGAATGCAGGAAACACAGGAGACCTGGTGTTCGATCCCTGGGTCAGAATGATCCCCTTGAGAAGGGCATGACAGCCCACTCCAGTGCTTTTGCCTGGAGAATCCCATGGACAGAGCAGCCTGGAGGGCTGCAGTCCATGGGTAGTGCAGTAAATAATTATTTCCAGGAGGAAAAAAAAAAAAGTATCCTTAAAGATTGCCAAAAAATTCACAAAAGATTGCCAAGAAATTAACAATCTAAGTGAACTGTTTATAAAATCAAAGGATAAGATTAGTATATTAGTATACAATCAAAGTAACAAAGTAGAATTTTGATTATTTAAAAATAAGTCCAAGTCAGTTAAATTCCACCTCTGCACCTCACTCCATTCCCTCTTGGGTCTTTTATGCTCTCATTTCAGCAGTTACCCACTTTCTCACTTTCCACTTTTTATTTTATATCTGTTCTTTCCGCACACACTCTGCTCAAGATTCTTCAGTCTAAAATGATATTCTCTTACCCTGACTTCTCTTTCTTTCTCAAGATCCACTTCTTTCTCTTCTTGCTTGATCTCTTGAGGAGTGAAAGTTGCTCAGTCATGCCGACTCTTTGAGAACCCATGGACTATACAGTCCATTGAATTCTCCAGGCCAGAATACTGGAGTGGGTAGCCGTTTCCTTCCCCAGGGGATCTTCCCAACCCAGGGATTGAACCCAGGTCTCCCACATTGGAGGTGGATTCTTTACTGGCTGAGCCACCAGGGAAGTCCAAGAATACTGGAATGGGTAGCTTATCCCTTCTCCAGCAGACCTTCCCAACCCAGGAATCAAACTGGCGTCTCCTACATTGCAGGTGGATTCTTTACCAACTGAGCTATCCCGGAAGCCCCAGATCTTTTGAAAGGATGGATGATATCAACTCTAACATTCTCACTTTTACTATCAGTGCTAAGTAAAAATTGCAGAGAATTAGAGTTTTTAATAAATCAGCATTCACTTGTGTGAACAAGGCTAAATTCTTTTTGGTTCTGCTTTAGTTAACAATGCAATTATGCTGATTCTTAGAACCAGTAATCCTAAAATAGATTTTTTATATGCCATTGTATGAGGTTTGTTTTCCATATCATTGCCTATTGACCAAAGAGAAACACTAAGGAAAGTATAAGTGTACTAAGAATATAAATGAGACAAGTGTGGCCTATAAAAATATCAAAAAATAAAAATATATGCCCTGGAGGGAAAGGCTTTAAAATATTACAGAGCTGATTTTGTGTAGACGAGTAAAGCTAAGAATTGGTGACTAACCACCTGTAATTATGTGAAAGATTATTAATTAGAAACAGGATACTGCCAGCTGCTCTCTGCTCTGCTGAGGGTAGAAGGATGAGATTAAATTATAGCCAGAGAGAGTATGTTAGACTTAAGAAAAAAACACTGTAGCTTTGGAAGAGGGTGATATTCTCTGGGCTTCCCTGATGGCTCAGTAGGTAAAGAATCTGCCTGCAATGCAGGAGACCCCGTTTCAATTCCTGGGTCAGGAAGATTTCTGGAGAAGGGATAGGCTACCCACTCCAGTATTCTTGGGCTTCCCTGCTGGCTCAGCTGGTCAAGAATCCTCCTGCAGTGTGGGAGACCTGGGTTCAATCCCTGGATTGGGAAGATCCCCTGAAGAAGGGATGGATTATCAAGGAATGGTGTAAAATCCTCACTATAAAATTGTAAAAAGTTTGAAAATGACACACTATTCTCTGTCTCAGTCTAGGTAAATTTTCTGTAAACATAAATATTTGCTAAAGAATCGTTACTAGATGATTCTCTGCTTATGAAGTATAGCTGAATATATAGCGATATGGATATATGAAAAGATTCCATTTTAGTTTCTGATAAATATTCTCTTTGCCTAGAGCATAGTTTTGTTTTGTTTTTTACCTTTTCTTATCTCAGTCCCTTTTGGTTTTTTAGCTGTTAATTTAAATACAAATGCCTCAAGGTAGAAAGATAGATTGATTGATTGACATTTTCTGATCCCTTCTAAGCTTTATTATTCTAATTTTTTCAGTTTTCACAGTGTGATGAAAACATAACAGAAAACCCCTGTTCTTTGTCTTTCTAATTATCAAGGGTCTATGAAGATAAATGCTTTGGTCCATCATTTCCTACAGAAACACTCATGACACCATGAAGGTTAATATATGGGTACAAAAATGAATGCCTTAGAAAGTAAGCTTATGGGTGTGTTTCTCTTTTTCAGAGATAGTATTGGGTTGAGCAAAAAGTCCCTTCAGTTTTTAAATAAATTAAAAGACTCACTTTTCATTTTCACCAAGGAATTTATTGAACAACATATTCACTGTTTTATTTCACTATTTTCTGCCACTTTTCAGGCAACTTTATAACTCCATCTTCCCAAAACTTTTAATCTTTTTGAGCAAAGAACTGTTACAGTGTCTTTTACAGTCTTCCAGGGAATGGAGTCTTTTTTCATTAAGAGAATGTTATAAAGACTAAAATAAATGGAAATTTCAATGTGCAATATCTGATGAATTGTTGTTGTTGCTGTTGTTCAGTCACTAAGTGTTGTCCAACTCTTTGCAACCTCGTGGATGGCAATATGCCAGGCCTCTGTGTCCCTTATTATCTCTGAGTTTTCCCAAATTCATGTCTATTGAATTGGTGATTCTGTCCAAGCATCTCATCCTCTGCTGCCCTCTTCTTTACCTTCAATATTTCCCAGCATCAGGGTCTTTTCCAATGAGTCAGTTCTTTGCATCAGGTGGCCAAAGTATTGAAGCTTCAGCTTCAGCATCTGTCCTTTCAATGAGTATTCAGGGTTGATTCCTGGTGAATACGATGGATGAGTCAGACTCCCCAGACAAAAGATAACAGTTTTTGCTGGTTATCAAGGAAATGTGGTCTTACGTTATCCTAATGGAATATTATGTGTATTAATAAATATATATTAATAATTTATAATGAATTCTGGATGCTTTTTGTCAAGTGATGCCTTCCTTTGGTATAATTGGGAGCAGTACTTCCTGGAATTAACCATTTGGTTTTCCAGAAGGAGCTCATAATAGAGGACTCCCTTTCTATCTCACTGTATGCACAACATCACTCTCTTTGGATGAAGACTGGACTTTAGTGTGGTTGGTAGTGGTTCATTTCACCTACCCCACAACCTCTTCCTTTCCAAGTTATTGTACAGTATTTACTTTTCATCACCCATCACAATTTGTTTTAAAAATCAGAATGTTTTCATTATGCTTAAGTGAAGAATCACATGCAGAAATATGGTCAGGAAAGTGGAACTTTAACTTCAGTTCAGTTCAGTCGCTCAGTCATGTCTGACTCTTTGCGACCCCATGAATTGCAGCACGCCAGGCCTCCCTGTCCACCACCAACTCCCGGAGTTCACACAAACTCATGTCCATCGAGTCAGTGATGCCATCCAGCCATCTCATCCTCTGTTGTCCCCTTCTCCTCCTTCCCCCAGTCCCTCCCAGCATCAGAGTCTTTTCCAATGAGTCAACTCTTCGCATGAGGTGGCCAAAGTACTGGAGTTTCAGCTTTAGCATCATTCCTTCCAAAGAAATCCCAGGGCTGATCTCCTTCAAAATGGACTGGTTGGATCTCGCTGCAGTCCAGGGGACTCTCAAGAGTCTTCTCCAACAGCACAGTTCAAAAGCATCAATTCTTCAGTGCTCAGCTTTCTTCACAGTCCAACTCTCACATCCATACATAACTACTGGAAAAACCATGGCCTTGACTAGACAGACCTTTGTTGGCAAAGTAATGTCTCTGCTTTTTAATATGCTGTCTTAACTTAGGTGGAACCTAAGCATTAAAGTGATTAACATAACCAACCTAGTTCAAATAATTTGCAACACTTGATTTGGATATTTTGAGTATGTCGGCTATCTCCCACATGGTGTAGTGTCAATTATTCTCAATTAATGTCTCCATTTGATCTATCAACTTCAACTGGTCTACCAGACTGTGGCGCATGGTCCAGTAAGACACCTCCAGCACAAAACTTTGCAAACCACTTTTGACACATTAGATCAGTCACTGCACCTTCTCCATACACTGCAGAACTTTTTTTTTTTTCCATTTCAGTTGTGTTTTTACCTTTCTTGAATTAATAAAGCATGACAGGCTGAAAATATTACTTCTTTTCTTCCATCTTCAATATTAAAATGGCTACACAAAAATGCACCAATTTTGATGTTTTCTTTTTTTAAATGCACACTGGTAAGACAACCATCAGAGTAAAATTGTTTGGAATGATATTAAAGACAACTAAGTGCTACCAGAGCCATGTTATGGAGAAAAGATCCCTGGGTCAGGAAGAGTCCCTAGAGAAGGAAATGGCAACCCAACCAGTATTCTTCCCTAGAAGACCTCATGGATGGAGAAACCTGGTGGACTAGAGTCCATGGGGTCATAAGAACTGGACACAACTTAGTGACTAATTCACTACTGCAAAATAACACAAAAAAGTTTCAAATGGAGTATACAGCTTGTGCAAAGGCCCTGAGGTAGGAGGGATTTATGAAATAAAAGACCACTGTAAGGCGAGTAATAAGAGGAAATGAGCTAAAAAAGGCTGGGATTAAATTATGCAGAAAATAGTGACTAATAGATGCAGAATGTTATGGATACTATTTTAATACTAATGAACTTAGGCACTCAAAATGCCAAGAAATTTGGAAAACTCAGCAATGCCCACAGGAATGGAAAAAGTCAATTTTCATTCCAATCCCAAAGAAAGGCAATGCCAAAAAATGTTCAGACTACTGCACAATTAGACTCATTTTCCCATGCTAGCAAAGTAATGCTCAGAATTCTCCAAGCTAGGCTTCAATAGTACACAAACCAAGAACTTTCAGGTGTTCAAGCTGGATTTAGAAAAGGCAGAGGAACCAGAGATCAAATTGCCAAATCTGCTGGATCATAAAAAAAAACAAGAGAGTTCCAGAAAAACATTTACTTCTGCTTCACTGAGTACACTAAAGCCTTTGACTGTGTTCAGTTCAGTTTCAGATAAGGCAATGGCAACCCGATCCAGTACTCTTGCCTGGAAAATCCCATGGATGGAGGAGCCTGGTAGGCTGCAGTCCATGGGGTCACTGAGAGTCAGACACGACTGAGTGACTTCACTTTCACTTTTCACTTTCATGCATTGGAGAAGGAAATGGCAACCCACTCCAGTGTTCTTGCCTGGAGAATCCCAGGGACGGGGGAGCCTGGTGGGCTGCTGCCTATGGGGTCGCACAGAGTCGGACACGACTGAAGAGACTTAGCAGCAGCAGCAGCAGCAGTTCAGTTCAGTCGCTCAGTCATGTCCAACTCTGCAACCCCATGGACTACAGCACGCCAGGCCTCCCTGTCCATCACCAACTCCTGGAGTCTACCCAAATTCACCGAAATAAAGTCTGACACTATTTCCACTGTTCCCCCATCTATTTCCCATGAAGTGATGGGACCGGATGCCATGATCTTTGTTTTCTGAATGTTGAGCTTTAGGCCAACTTTTTCACTCTCTGCCTTCACTTTCATCAAGAGGCTTTTTAATTCCTCTTCACTTTCTGCCATAAGGGTGTTGTCATCTGCATATCTGAGGTTATTGATATTTCTCCTGGCAATCTTGATTCCAGCTTGTGTTTCTTCCAGTCCAGCGTTTCTCATGATGTACTCTGCATTTAAGTTAAATAAGCAGGGTGACAATATACAGCCTTGACGTACCTCCTTTTCCTATTTGGAACCAGTGTAGATCACAACAAACTGTGGAAATTTCTTGAAGAGATGGGAATACCACACCACCTTACCTGCCTCCTGAGAAACCTATATGCAGGTCAATAAACAACAGTTAGAACTGTACATGGAACAATGGAATGGTTCAAAATTGGGAAAAGAGTATATTAAGGCTGTATATTGTCACCCTGCCTATGTAACTTATATGCAGAGTACATCATGTGAAATGCTGGGCTGGATGAAGCACAAACTGGGATCAAGATTGCTGGGAGAAATATCAATAACCTCAGATATGCAGATGACACCACCCTAATGGCAGAAAGTGAAGAGGAACTAAAGAGCCTCTTCATGAAAATGAAAAGGAGAGTGAAAAAGCTAGGTTAAAACTCAACATTCAGAAAACTAAGATCATGCCATCAGGTCCCATCACTTCATGGCAAATAGATGGGGAAACAATGGAAACAGTAAGAGATTTTATTTTCTTGGACTCCAAAATCACTGCAGATGGTGACTGCAACCATGAAATGAAAAGATACTTGTTTCTTGGTAGAAAAGCTATGACAAAACTAGACAGCATATTAAAAACAGATACATTGCTTTGCCAACAAGGTCCATCTAGTCAAAGTTATGATTTTTCCAGTAGTCATGTATGGATGTGATGGTTGGACCATACAGAAGGCTGAGGGCCAAAGAATGTTGGTTTTGAACTGTGGTGTTGGAGATGATTTCTGAGTCCCTTGGACTGCAAGGCAATCCAACCAGTCCATCCTAAAGGAAATCAACCCTGAATATTCATTGGAAGGACTGATGCTGAAGCTGAAACTCCAATAATTTGGCCACCTGATGGGAAGAGCCGACGCATTAGAAAAGATCCTGATGTTGGGAAAGATTGAAGGCAGGATGAAAAGGGAACAACAGAGGATGAGATGGTTGGATGGCATCACTGACTCAATACACATGAATCTGAACAGGCTGCAGGTGATGGTGAAGGACAGGGTAGTCTGGCTTGCTGTACTCCATGAGGTCGCAAAGAGTCAGAGTTGACTGAGCAACTGAACCACAATAAACATAGGGAAGCTATTGAAGGGTTTTCAGTGTGAGAGTGAAATAATGAAAACTGTATTTGAAAACTATCACTATGGCTACAGTATAAAGAATGGATTTACTGGGATCAAAATTGGCGGCAGAAAATCAGTGAGAAGGCTATTGCAGTAGTATAGTTGAAGACAGTGAATTGATGAGAATGCTAACAATGAAAACAGAGAGAAGTGGAAAATTTTAAAGGCATTTAGAAGGTAAATACTTTAAAAGCAAACATGAGATACTTAGAAATACTTTATTTGGACTATAAATTGGAGGTGTGGGAAAGGAAACTACTGCAAATGACTTCCAGTATTACAGGAAACAATAAAAAAGAACTGTTTTCAGTCAGGGTTTGCAAACTTTAAAAAAAAATAAAGGTACAGATAGTAAATCTTTTGGGATTTAGGGGACATGTAAGTTCTGTCGCAATTATTTGCCTTTTCTGGAACAGAGCGCAGTCATAGACAATGTGTAAATGAATGGGTTTGGCTGTGTTCCAATAAAACTTTATTTACAAAAACAGATAGGGGACCATATTTGGCCCTGGGGCATAATTTATCTACCCATTTTAGATGATGAACAGTCTGCTTATGCAAACTGTTTACATTGATGTCCTTGGATAATAAAAAAGAAATTTAAATTGTGGTAAGTGTTTTCCAGTGAATGAAAGTCATGAATATTCAAAATACTTTGAGAGAATCTAGAGAAAATTACTGAAGGCAATTTTGATGCTTAAAGGCTTACCTGGGCTTCCTTGTTAGCACAATTGGTAAAGAATCCACCTGCAATGCAGGAGACCCCGGTTGGATTCCTGGGTGGGAAAGACCTGCTGGAGAAGGGACAGGCTACCCACTCCAGTATTCTTGGGTTTCCTTTCTGACTCAGCTGGTAAAGAATCCGCTTGAAATGTGGGAGACCCGTGCTCAATCCCTGGGATGGGAAGATCCCCTGGAGAAAGCAAATTCTACCCACTCCGGTATTCTGACCTGGAGAATTCCATGGACTGTATAGTCCATGGGGTCACAAAGAATCAGACGTGACTGAACTACTTTCACTTCCCATCAAAGCAGATATGGAATATATTTTATCCTGATAACACAGGATGAAATAGAAGTTTCAACATTAATATTGTTAGCTTCAAAAAGGTCAGGTTTAAGGAGACTTAAGTTACGTCCCTGGTCAGGAAGATCTCCTGGAGAAGGGAAAGGCAACCCACTCCAGTGTTTTTTCCTAGAGAATCTCACAGACAGAGGAGTCTGGCAGGCTACAGCCCATTGGGTCACAAAGAGTCAGACATGGCTGAGCGACTTCACTTTTGCTTTCTTTTTTTTGAGTTACATTCATCTCATTACAAAGAACTGAGGCAGCAACATGTATCTGCATTATGATATCTCTCTATATATCACTATTATATCATCTTGCTAGTGAATGACATTTCTCTGAGTGTAATAACTATAGAAAGAAAAGGGTATCTCATCCCAGAATTTGTGATAACCTCTCTAAAGCTTGTATTCTTGGCAACAAGTGTTTGGGTAGATGAAGACAGATAAGAGCAAGTACAATTATGCAAACTCCAAGAAGACTTTGACAGAAATATCCTTTTATTCAGAAGAATTTTCTTAGCAGTTCTACAGAATGAAATTGGAAAATTTATTCAGTAGAAAAAGTTGTCTTGAAAGTGCATATTTGTATTACAAGCAGTGTTAAGCAGCTTTAGAGTCTGTGTCCAGATTCCAAACCAGATATACAACCAAATTTTTCTGCTGCTTGGACCATGGAATCGTAGGAAGCCTGAAAAATAATGGAGTTCAGTTCAATGACAACATAATTTTATTTTTACAAAGATAGTTTCTAGAAATTATATAAATATTCCTTATTTAATATCTAACCTAATAATACATAATGGCTTTCCTGATGGCTCAGCTGGTAAAGAATCCACCTGCAATGCAGGAGACCTGGGTTTGATCCCTGGGTTGGGAAGATCCCCTGGAGAAGGGAAAGGCTACCCACTCCAGTATTCTGGCCTGGAGAATCCCATGGACAGAGGAGCACTGATACTCCAGTGCTATGTGGTAAAGAGAGAATCTAAAACAACAAAAAACAAACAAAGAAAAATCCATCTACGTGCTAACTATTTAAAACCATGTTAACTAGGCTAATGTGCTTTTCCTACTGTGTGTGTGTGTTGGTTGCTCAGTCATATCCAACTCTTTGTGACCCAGAGACTGCCACCCACCAGGCTCCTCAGTCCATGAGATTCTCCAGGCAAGAATACAGGAGTGGATGGCTATTCCCTTCTCCAGAGGATCTTTCTGACCTAGGGATCAAACCCAGGTCTCCTGCATTGCAGGCAGATTCTTAACCATCTGAGCCTCCAAGGAAGCCTTTTCCTACTAAGTCATTACAAAAATATTTATGCTTTTCACAGTAGCTATTCAAAGGCAGACCTAATCCTTAACTCCAAACTTTTCACCTTTTTTGTCCTGGCTAAAAAATATAGATCAATTGATTTCTCGTTTACTCACATGCATCTTCCCTGTAGCTCAGATAGTAAAGAATCTGCCTGCAATGCAGGAGACCTGGGTTTGATCCCTGGGTTGGAAAGATCCTCTGGAGAAGGGAATGGCAATCCACTCCGGTATTCTTGCCTGGAGAATCCCATGGACAGAGGAGCCTGGCAGGCCACAGTCCAAGGGGTCACAAAGAGTTGGACATGACTGAGTGACTAACACTATCAGTTCAGTTTAGTTCAGTTGCTCAGTCGTGTCCAACTCTTTGCGACCCCATGAATCGCAGCATGCCAGGCCTCCCTGTCCATCACCATCTCCCGGAGTTCACTCAGACTCACGTCCATCGAGTCAGTGATGCCATCCAGCCATCTCATCCTCGATCGTCCCCTTCTCCTCTTGCCCCCAATCTCTCCCAGCATCAGAGTCTTTTCCAATGAGTCAACTCTTCGCATGAGGTGGCCAAAGTACTGGAGCTTTAGCTTTAGCATCATTCCTTCCAAAGAAATCCCAGGGCTGATCTCCTTCAGAATGGACTGGTTGGATCTCCTTGCAGTCCAAGGGACCCTCAAGAGTCTTCTCCAACACCACAGTTCAAAAGCATCAATTCTTTGGCGCTCAGCCTTCTTCACAGTCCAACTCTCACATCCATGCATGACCACTGGAAAAACCATAGTCTTGACTAGACGGACCTTAGTTGGCAAAGTAATGTCTCTGCTTTTGAATATGCTATCTAGGTTGTTCATAACTTTTCTTCCAAGGAGTAAGCGTCTTTTAATTTCATGGCTGCAGTCACCTTCTGCAGTGATTTTGGAGCCCCCCAAAAATAAAGTCTGACACTGTTTCCACTGTTTCCCCATCTATTTCCCATGAAATGATGGGACCAGATACCATGATCTTCGTTTTCTGAATGTTGAGCTTTAAGCCAACTTTTTCACTCTCCTCTTTCACTTTCATCAAGAGGCTTTTTAGTTCCTCTTCACTTTCTGCCATACAGGTGGTGTCATCTACATATCTTGACTACTTACTATTTCAATGGCAAAGTTGGTACTTTCTGGGTACATATTACAAAATTACATGAGGGGTGGGGACAAAAAGTCTTTACATGTAAGACAAACTCTGCTCTTAAAGAAATTAACCAAAGAAGTGGAATATAAACTCAGAATTAATAATAAATGATAATTTATGGTAAATAATAAATGACTATTCAGCTAGAGAAGCTTAAAATATTCAAGGGAAATGCTGGTGGAATTTCCTGGAAACGCTTCATAGAAAATAGAAAGTTGGCCTCAAAAAGTTTGTAAGACAAGATGGGATGAGGAGAGCTAGTCAAGGGGGCAGATATGTCATCTGGGATGCATAATGGAAGTCACGCTGAGTCTGGAATACACAGGACAGGCTTGGGGGACTTATGAAGAAACCAACATGGACAGGGCAGGGTTTATCTGCAAATTGGGCAATGGCACCCCACTCCAGTACTCTTGCCTGGAAAATCCCATGGATGGAGGAGCCTGGTAGGCTGCAGTCCATGGGGTTGCTAAGAGTGGGGCACGACTGAGCAACTTCACTTTCACTTTCATGCATTGGAGAAGGAAATGGCAACCCACTCCGGTGTTCTTGCCTGCAGAATCCCAGGGACGGGGAAGCCTCATGGGCTGCCATCTATGGGGTCGCACAGTGTCGGACACGACTGAAGTGACTTAGCAGCAGCAGCAGCAAAGAGAGCTGAAGAGGTCCAGTGACTCATCAGCACACGGATTTGGACCCATTGCATGGCTGCATCTTAGAACTAAGTGATGGGCAGGTTGTTGTTGTTTAGTTGCCAAGTCATGTCTGACTCTTTCGGGACCCCATGGCCTGTAGCCCACCAGGCTCCTCTCTCCGTGGGGTTTCCCAGGTAAGAAAACTGGAATGGGTTGCCATTTCCTTCTCCAGGGAATTTTCCTGACCCAGGATCAAGCCCTTGCCCCCTACATTGGCAGGTTTATTCTTTACCCCTGAGCCACCAATGGGCAGAAGGAGTCAATAAAATAAAAACAGAAAAAATAAAAGAAAATACTGCCACACGATCTTTGAGTGAGAAGAGTTATTTAGAAGTAGGAAAAATTTTTCCAATTAAGCACCAATTGGAGAAAAGAGAATCAACCCAATTTTTGGCAATGGAGATGGTAGGAAGAGTAATCTCGATAGACTGTTGGTGATAGAAACTGGATTGAAATAAATTTAAGATGGATGAAGCCTGACTAAACTAATAATAATAGTGCAAGTCTGGCAGCGGTATTTTCTAGATGAAGTAAATCGCTTGGCACACATTATTATTTTACTTCCTCTCCCTTCCAACTTTCCATTTAAGTTACTGGAAAGGTGTTTAAAAGAGTACATTTACAGCAGTGCTGCAAAATATTAAAACATTGCTCCAATTCTTATTTAGAAGAAAAATTATAGGGGTTAATAAATTGATCAATGTTGACAGAAAAAAAAATATTTAAGTGTTTATTGAAATTTTAGTGGTCATCTTGTTAGGTGTCTATACCTGCATCTATATCTGTTAATATAGATCACTGAGTATCATTCTCAGACAAATGGAATTTAAAGTATATGTGGGAAAATAGGTGAATTGGGATGACACAACTTTGGAGGAAACATAACCTAGTTACTTAAACTAATCAATGTATTCCTTTGCTTACCAAGTCCTAGAAAACAGAGACCATCAGAGAGCTAAGGAAGGCCATATGAAAGAGGAACTAAAGACAAATATTTCTAGGAAATAGATGTACAGAAAAGAAAGATATCTTTAAAATTGTAGTTATTTCAGAGAGAGTCCAAAAGACACTGAATTCATAAAGTGAAACAAAATTCAATTAAAAATAGCAATCAGAGAAAGTAAAGGATTCTTGAAAATTAAACATATTTGCTAAAATTTTTAAAAATTAATAAAAGAACTGAGTAAGTGAATGGACATTGCTAAAGAATGTAAACTAAAGTATTTTAGTTATAAAATAAATAAGACATGGGATGAAATATACAGTAAAAGGAATATGGTCAACAATGGTGGAATAACTTTGCATGGGGACAGATGGTTACTAGTCTTACAGTGAACATTTCATAATACATGCAAATATCAAGTCACTACTATGATTTGATACTTGAAGTGAAGGTAATATTGTGCATCACTATATTTCAATAAAAAAGGAATTCCTCTTGAGTGAAATAAAAACAGGAAAATATTTCAGCACATATGTCAGGGTAAAATAAATGAAAATTATGAAGAAAAACTTTTAGGAGATATTGAGGGCAGTTCCAGGGTATCTAATATTTCTCATCTAGGAGAGAAGAGGAATGAGAAATGTAAACAATCAAAAGAGAAATAGGTGTTTTTTTAAAAGGATGAGGTTGAAATTAGGAGTCTTCATATTGAAAAGATAGCTGAGTATCTAGTAGTAAAATGAAATAAAGCAAATTCACTCACTCATTATTTATCAAACATTTTATTCAGTATTTTATTATATGTTAGGTATGTTAGAGATATAGTCATAAAGCAAAAAGGCCAAATTCAGCTTTTATGGGGCATCTACCCTAAAGAAAAAGATAGAATTAATGAATTAACAAATATAGCCAAAATTAAAAACCAATAAACTCTCTGAAGAAAGTCATATGGAAAATGAGGTGATAACTATACAAAGCCACTTTATATAGGATGTCAACAAAGGTGTCTCTGAGGAAGCAATATTTGCTGTAAGATCTGAATGGCAAGAAAGTGCCAGCCATGACAATTCTGAGAGAATAGCATGCCAAGCAGAAGGAAGATCTTTAAATGTACTGGAGAATTTTCCAAATGCCAAGGCTGAAGAAAAAAAAAGGAACCTCTCAGCAACCTTGGAGGAGGAATATACCACCGGAATCAGAACTCTCGTCTATAAAACTATGCTGCTGCTGCTGCTGCTGCTGCTAAGTCGCTTCAGTCGTGTCCAACTCTGTGCAACCCCATAGACGGCAGCCCACCAGGCTCCTCCGTCCCTGGGATTCTCCAGGCAAGAATTATGCTAGTAAAAGAAAAAAAGAATTTGCATCTAGGATTTTATAAAAGGTCAAACTGTCATTAAAGTATTTTTCAAACCTGCAAGGACATAGATCTCATTCTGGGAGTAAAACAAACAAACTTGAGTATGTATTCCAACAAAATGAGAAAAGTATGACATGGGGTATAGAATCAATCAAATAAATCAACAAAGCTTGCTATGTCTAAATAATTATTGTTAGTGTAGCTTTGAAGTTTAGTTCAATGTTTGATTGTTCTGACTATACAGATACAGAAAAAGAAAACACCATAAACTTTTGTGGTATAAAACAGCAATAATCATTTATTATTAACTTATATGACAGTTATCGGATTGACTCAGCTCAGCTTCTCATTTAGGGTTTCTAATATGGTTGCAGTCAGTTGATTAATGGAGGTAGAGGTATCTAAATGGCTTCTTCACTCATCTTAAGGAGTTGGCGCTGGGTAACAGCTGGGGCCTCAGCTGAGACTGTCAGCTGAAACACCTTGATGTAACCTCTCTGCGTGGCTTGAGCTCAAAGCATGGAAACTAGGTTCTAAGAGCAATCATCCTAAGAAAGCAAACTGGGTGGAAGCTGTGTCTCCTACAACCTGGCCTCAGAAGTCATACAAAACCTTATCTTCTTTAGCAGTGAGTAGTTAACACCAGGTCAAATTCAGACGAAGAGGTATTAAACCTGTATGTGTTTTAAAACCACCACATTGAGGAAGGGTAGTTTAAGGACTGTCACAATACAAGAAAGGATTAATAATAATCTGGTGATGAGCAACAGAAAAGAAGCAAAAACATACTCAAACTCTGCTCTTGAGAGGAAAAGTTATTAGGATGAATAAATGATCATTGTTGACACTGAAAAATGTTTAGATATGTTTATTAAAATTGCAGTAGTCCTTGTGGTATGTATCTGTATCTTTTTATACATAATTTTCTCCAATGAAGTACTTATTTCATTAAAGAATTCATCTTGAAAATTCTCCCTTTATTCCAAGGTGTATCTGTTTATTCACTTTCAAGGCATATATCAATCATCAGGCTATACCCTCATTTTGACCTCACTGCCCCAGTCAGTAGTTCTCTGACTCAGAGTCTTCCCCCTTTACAGTGGCAATCTATGAAACTTCACAGTTTCTTTTAACGTTCCATCATTCAAAGAAGCCTCCTGAATTTATCTTATCCAAATGACATTATTCCCTGATAGCTCAGTTGGTAAAGAATCCACCTGCAATGCAGGAGACCCGGGTTCGATCGCTGGGTTAGAAAGATGCCCTGGAGAAGGGAAAGGCTACCCACTCCAGTATTCTGACCTGGAGAATTCCATGTACTGTGTAGTCCATGGGGTCACAAAGAGGTCACACAGTCTCACAGACAGGACTGAGCGAGTTTCACATTCACCTTTACTGAGGTTCACCTATGCCTGTTACCAAACCCTGAGTCCTGTCAACACTGGGATTACTTCACCTCATATTCTGACATTAACTCTCATCTTCAACTTTTACTGTATCACTGTTACATATGGTTCAGTTCAGTTCAGTCACTCAGTTGTGTCCGACTTTTTGTGACCCTATGAACTGCAGCACGCCAGGCCTCCCTGTCCATCACCAACTCCCAGAGTTCACCCAAACTCATGTCCATCGAGTCAGTGGTGCCATCCAGCCGTCTCATCCTCTGTCGTCCCCTTCTGCTCCTGCCCCCAATCCCTCCCAGCATCAGGGTCTTTTCAAATGAGTCAGGTCTTCGCATCAGGTGGCCAAAGTATTGGAGTTTCAGCTTCAGCATCAGTCCTTCCAATGAACACCCAGGACTGATCTCCTTTAGGACGTAACTGTTAACATTAAAAGATATAAAATTCCTTGATGTTTTTATTTCCTTTCAGTGTATTAGCCCTGTTGCTCATCTTTTCCCTTGTATAACATGAACTAAGTTATCAATAATTTTATTCATTATGTTGCAGACACACAACCAGAATCTGCCTAGTTAGCTCAGGCCTGTGTTGTAATGTCTGCTGACCATGCTGTCTTAGTAAAGTTTCTTAGTCTTTCACTCCCTCAGGTTCCTCACTTCCACACTGAAGACAGTTGCTCTCTGGAGCTGATGTGAGAACGGACTGTGACAACATCTGGGAAACGTTTCCACCCCATCTGGTCGATAGGACTGATTCAGTGCTGTCGTGGCAGGGCTGGTGGCTGTTTCCAGAGGAAATTTCTCTGAAAAGTTGAAATACAACAGTGGAAGCAGGTTGAAGGGTCAGAAGGCTGGTATAGACTTCCTTGTTTCATATATTCCACCTGCCTGAACTTTTATCCTAGATAGCATATTGAAAAACAGAGACATTACTTTGCCAACTAAGGTCCGTCTAGTCAAAGCTATGGTTTTTCCTGTGGTCATGTATGGATGTGAGAGTTGGACTGTGAAGAAAGCTGAGAGCCGAAGAATTGATGCTTTTGAACTCTGGTGTTGGAGAAGACTCCTGAGGGTCCCTTGGACTGCAGGGAGATCCAACCAGTCCATTCTGAAGATCAGCCCTGGGATTTCTTTGGAAGGAATGATGCTAAAGCTGAAGCTCCAGTACTTTGGCCACCTCATGCGAAGAGTTGACTCATTGGAAAAGACTCTGATGCTGGGAGGGATTGGGGGCAGGAGGAGAAGGGGACGACAGAGGATGAGATGGCTGGATGGCATCATGGACTCGATGGACGTGAGTCTGAGTGAACTCCGGGAGATGGTGATGGACAGGGAGGCCTGGCGTGCTGTGATTCATGGGGTTGCAAAGAGTCGGACACGACTGAACGACTGAACTGAACTGACTGAACTGAAAGTTTTATCATTTCTTTCCCTGAAAATTCCAAAACTAACACTTTTGGCACTTTGTATCAGCGGGCAAAGAGAGACCAGATATTCCAAAATTGGTGTTACTATTTTTTTTTTTGAGAAAGCTTTATAAAAAAAAAAAAGAACCCTAAAATAGAAGTTATTTAAAAACTGATAAATTTGATCCGATAAAATATTTTAAATTCTTTGTGGTAAAAATACTTAAACAAAGTCAATAGACAGATGATAAACTGGGAAAAATATTTGCAGCACATATGGCAAAAATATATTTTCCTATACTAAAATTATACTAATTAAATATACTTACAGTTTTAAAATATATTAATTTAAAAAAAACAGGGGCAAAATGGTGTATAAATGATGCTTCTATTTATATAAAAAGAAAAAGATGAAATATGTACAAATGTTTGCCCATAAATTGATTATCTGAAGATACACAGAATAACTGGCAAAAATGAGGTGCTTCTAGGGAGAGAAACTTGAGTTTTATTTTTTTCATTTAAATAGGTTTTCTACTCTGGATTTTTAGACATATATATAACATTATCTTATCATCACAAAACAGAAGTACTTTTTAGTAAATTTTTCCTGAAAGCCTGAACAGGAAAAAAAGAAGAAGAAGAGAGGGAAGAATAAAAGAAAGAAAGAGAGAGGGAGGGAGGAAGAAATAAAGAAAAAAAAGGAAGGAAGGAAGTAAAGTCTAACATCTCAACTCTCATAGCAACTAATCTATGCTTTTTTAATTTGTTTCTCATCAAAAATATTCCATCCTTCTCTACTGAAACACAAGGTATTTAGGCAAAAATATTTCCTGATAATTTTTAGTGCTTTGTACTATGCCAAGGATTTAGTAGATGTTTTATATACACCTTTAAAATAAACAAGTGAAGCTTATCTCCTAGTGCATTTCATGTATGGTCTTTTTTGCTTTGTGAAATTTGCCACCTGTTACCTCCTGTCTTCTAGTATGTTACACAGATTTTCCAGAATTTTGGAAAGTGCATAGTGAATTTTGCACGGTAGCTAACATTTTCTCATCAAAAGGGAGCCTTATGCCACTGCCATTTGAGTCAGAAATGTCCAAGAGCCCTTCCATTTTGTATAAAGTCTCCTCATTCAGAAAGACAGCACCACAGAAAAACATGGTGTATACAAATCTGTGTATCCTCCAAGGGGTCCCAACCACATGAGAGTGAGTAACTTTTCAGCCAAATCATTAATATTAGTAAGCTTACTGGAAATGACTGGTGTGAACTGTGTGTAAACTTGGAGATTTTTACTGCACACAATTTAGGCATAACTGACTGACTGACTGAATATTTCTGTTGTTGTTCAGTCCCCAAGTCCTATCTGACTATCTGCAACCCCATGGCCTATAGCAAGCCAGGTTACTGTGTCCTCCCTCCACTATCTCCCATAGTTTGTTCAAATTCATGTCCACTGAGTTGGTGATGCTCTTTAGCCATCTCATCCTAAGTCGCCCCCTTTTCCTTTTGCCTACAATCTTTCCAGCATCAGAGTTCTTTCCAATGAGTTGGCTCTTTGCATCAGGTGGCCAAAGTGTATTGTAGCTTTAGCATCAGTATCAATCTTTCCAATGAATATTCAAGGTTGATTTCCTTTAGGATTGACTAGTTTGATTTCCTTGCTGTTCAAGGGACTCTCAAGAGTCTTTTCCAGCACCACAGTTCGAAAGCATCAATTCTTTGGTGCTCAGCCTTCCTCATGGTCCAACTCTCACATCCATACGACTACCGGAAAAACCACAGCTTTGACTATAGGGACCTTTGTCAGCAAAATGATGTCTCTGCTTTTTAATACATTGTCTAGGTTTATCATAGCTTTTATTCTGGAGCAAGAGTCTTTTAATTTTGTTCCTGCGGTCACCATCCACAGTGGTTTTGGAGCCCAAGAAAATAAAATCTCTATTTCCACTTTTTCCCCATCTATTTGCCACGAAGTGATGGGACTAGATGCCATGACCTTAGTTTTTTGAATGGTGAGTTTTAAGCTTGCTTTTTCACTCTCCTCTTTCACCTTCATCAAGAGGCTCTTTATTTCCTCTTCATTTTCTGTCATTAGAATTGTATCATCTGCATATCTAAGACTTTTGATATTTCTTCCAGCAATCTTGATCCAGCTTGTGATTCATGCAGCCTGGCATTTCTCATGATGTACTCTACACTGAAGTTAAATAAGCAGGGTGATAATGTACAGCCTTGCTGTGCTTCTTTTCCAGTTGGGAACCAGTCAGTTGTTCCATCTCCAGTTGTTAACTGTTGCTTCTTGACTGGCATACAGGTTTCTCAGGAGATACAACTCTTTAAGAATTTTCCACAGTTTGTTGTGGTCCATAGAGTCAAAGGCTTTAGTGTAGTCAATGAGGCAGATGTTTGTCTGGAACTCCCTTGCTTTTTCCATGATTCAATGAATGCTGGCAATTTGATCTCTGGTTCCTCCGCCTCTTCAAAATCTAGCTTGTGTGTTTAGAAGTTCTCAGTTCACATACTGCTAAAGCCTAGCTTGAAAGATTTTGAGCATATCCTTGCTATCATATGAAATGAGTGCAATTGTATGGTAGTTTGAACATTTTTTGGCATTGTCTTTCTTTAGGATTGGAATGAAAACTGACCTTTTCCAGTCCTGTGGCCACTACTGAGTTTTCCATATTTGCTGTGATATTGAGTGCAGCACTTTAATAGCATCATATTTTAGGATTTTAAGTTTTAAATAGGATACCTTATAATCAGATTTATTCAGCCCAGTGTTACATGTTAAAATCAAATCTCCAACATGTGGTTCTAGTAATGAGGGTCTATTAACATTCTCCAGTGGTATTATATACCACAAAATTGCAAGCATATGAGAATGAAGATAATCTTCAGAAAAGAACAGTGTGAAACTAAAATTGGGTCCAGTTTGTTAACAGCAGGCCCAGCATCCACCTAGCCTCCTTCACAGGATGAGGTCTGATCGTTATGCAACTGAGAAAAGCAATTTGTTAGTTTCTTGACTCCACATCTAAGAGTAGCCTTACTTGTTTACTCACTAGTCTGTGTATTTTCTCCAGATGTTTTCTGATCAAAGATTCACCTTCAAGCTAATTCTATCCTCTTTGTTAGGAAATTGTACACAGATTTAATCCAAGAAAACAAAGGCTTTGTCACTTAGTTATTTAAGTGGCAACAAGCAACATGTTTAGTCAGGAAATTTGGCACAGAGCTCAAGGTTAGTACAGTAATGTACTTTCAATATCACATTTGTGCCATGGTATAGTTATTATGTACCTATAATGTAAAAAAAAAAAAAAAAGAACATTTTAGGTAAAGGGTCACATGGGCCTACACACACACAGAGGTATGCATCTTTGATGCTTCAGTGCGCTCCTGAGTATACTTCCTATGAGTCGAAAATGTGGCTCAGTTCAGATCATTTTGCTACCTGTATTTTGAGTCTGCAAGAATCTGCTTTTCTAAAATACCAAATGCATTCCTTTTTTTCCTCATGCTATCACAAACATGAATACACACTCTTGTGAGTATATATCTTTTGCATGTGAAAGTATTAGCCCAAAAGCAGACATGGTTAGAAAGAGGTCGGCCGTACTTTGTGGTCATATTGAAAGCTAGGCCTGGTCAGAAACATGGTGGGCAGTGACAGTTCTGGTTTGCTTCGGGAATGAGGGGTCCCATGATGTGGAACTTTGAGTGCTACAGCCATGATGGTTCTGGGTAAACTGAGATGGATGGTCACTCCAAGTAGGTTCAGTCCATTTCAGTTCAGTTGCTTAGTTGTGTCCGACTCTTTGTGACCCCATGGACTGCAGCACGCCAGGTCTCCCTGTCCATCACCAACTCCCAGAGTTTGTTCAAAGTCGTGTCCATTGAGTTGGTGATGCCATCCAACCATCTCATCCTGTCATCCCCTTCTCCTTCCGCCCTCAATCTTTCCCAGCATGAGGGTCTTTTCAAATGAGTCAGTTCTTCACATCAGCTGGCCAAAGTATTGGAGTTTCAGCTTCAGCATCTGTCCTTCCAAAGAATATTCGGGACTGATCACCTTTAAGATGCACTGGTGTCTTTAAAATAATGTTGCTCTCTTCATGGGGCCACAGCTGGAGACTCTGACACTTCCTCTGGTCATCACCCTTGGAAGTCTTCTCAACCCCTGGGGCTGTCACAGAGAATTCCCTGGAGGTCCAGTGGTTAAGACTCAGTGCTTTCACTGTGTTAGCCTGGGTTCAACCCCTGGTCAGGGAACCAAGATCCTGTAAGCCCCACAAAATAAACAAATGAACCAACAAGCAATCAAAAAGCTGGGGCTACTGTGATCTCATGTGTCCCACAGAGGAAACTCCTGGCAAGGAGCAGGGTGGGAGAAACTAGGGATAGAATGGCAGTATCTTCAGCATCTCTTGTGGAATGAATGCTTCTACCTCATTTCCCCCTAGAATGTGCCTGTCCTCCAATTCTTCCCCCATTCCATCCCAAAATTTACCATATTCTCAGAGGCAGAGAACATCTAGCATTGGACCTACAGCTGAGCAGACCTAAGTCACACAACTGTATTAATTGAGCCTTCATGATGAGCTTCCCTGGTAAAGAATCTGCCTGCAATGCGGGAGACCTGGGTTTGATCCCTGGGTTGGGAACATCCCCTGGAGAAGGGAATGGCTACCCACTCCAGTATTCTGGCCTGGAAACTTCCATGGACTGTATAGTCCATGGGGTCACAAAGAGTCAGATACAACTGAGCGAATTTCACTTTCACTTTCCTTCACTTTCCTGATAAGTGCTTTCAAGATTTGTGAGTTTGTTTACATATTTTGATACATAATGTGTTCAATATATCTTTGGAAACCTTTATTGGCTTGTACAACTGTTGCAAATAATCCTTATAACTTAGGAAAACTTGAAAGTTTGTGGATTAGAAGTATCTAGTATTTAACTAACATAATTGACTACGTAGATCACAAAAAATGTGGAAAATTCTTAAGGAGGGAAATATCATGCCACCTTACCTGCCTCCTGAAAAACTTGTGTGCATGTCAAGAAACAACAGTTAGAACCAGACATGGAACAATGGACTAGTGTAAAATCGGGAAAGGAGTATGTTAAGGCTATATATTGTCATCATGCTTACTTAACTTATATGCAAATAGAATCTGGGTCTCTTGCATCTCCCACATTGACAATTGGATTCTTTACCACTGTGCCACCTGGGAAGCCCCTCTGCAAAGAACACCATGAGAAATACCAGGCTGGGTGACTCAAAAGCTGGAATTCAGATTGCCAGGAGAAATATCAATAACCTCACATATGCAGATGATGCCACTCTTAGGGCAGAAAGTGAAGAGGAACTAAAGAGTCTCTTGATGAAGGGAAAGAGGAGAGTGAAAAAGTTGGGTTAAAACTAAATTCAAAAAACTAAGACTATGGCATCTGGTCCCATCACTTCATGGAAAATAGATGGGGAAACAATGGGAACAGTGAGAGACTTTATTTTCTTGGGCTCCAAAATCACTGCGGACAGTCACTGCAGCCATGAAATTAAAAAAACGCTTGTTCCTTGGAAGAAAAGCTATGAAAAACCTAGAGAGCATGTTAAAAAACAGAGACATCATTTTTGCTGTCAAAGGTGCATATAGTCAAAGCTATGGTTTTTTTCAGTAGTCATATATGGATATGAGAGTTGTACCATAAACAAGGCTGAGCACCAAAGAATTGATGCTTTCAAACTGTGGTGCTGGAGAAGGCTACTGAGAGTCCTTTGATCAGCAAGAAAATCAAACCAGTCAATCCAAAAGAGAATCAACCCTGAATATTCATTGGAAGGATGATGCTGAAGCTGAAGCTCCAGTACTTTAGCCACCTGATGCAAAGAGCCAACTCATTGGAAAGGACCCTGGTGCTGGGAAAGTTTGAGGGCAGGAGGAGAAGGGAGGAACAGAGGATGAGATGGTTGGATGGCATCACCCACTCAATGGACATGAGTTTGAACAAACTCCGGGAGATGGTGAAGGACAGGAAATCCTGGCGTGCTACAGTCCACGGAGTCACAAAGAGTTGGACACAACTTCATGACTGAACAGCAACACAAAATTGTATTATTAGATATGCATTGTCAGCAGAGTTTTGAAAATGGAAAGAGAGATTTCTATCTGCTTGAAAATGAAAGGAAAAGGTTTCTATTGATATGTCCAGGAGAGTGAGACCAGTTCAGTTTTGAAGTTTCATGGCTCAAAATGTGCTAGAAAATCAGAAAACTTAAAATATCATGGAAACATCACCATTGGAAAGCCTTCTGGGAATGGTGAGGACTGTCATCTATGAAGTATTGTGTTGCTGCTTATCCTTGTAAAATTTTGGAAGAGTGAAGAAAGTATGTTAGTATACAAGTCAATGTTTAATTATGACTTTGGGTAAAGCTATATAAATTATATGAGAAAGACACAATTCTTACACTTAATAGGGCATATTGTGGCCTTTTAAAGTCAGAGACAGATAGAAACAAGATGAATTGTGTTATGTACTGGTCTATGTTCAATAAAGTGAAATGTGTAAAGGGGGTATTGAGTTTCCTAATTTAAAAGCAATATGCATTTTTTCCATACTCATGCTTTAGAAGGAAAGACTTCATGGAAAACAAATAAATCATAGTAATCTTAAAAGATTAATTCAATAAACTAATCTGTTCAAACAATTGGTCTTATAAAATCAATTACCTTTGTATTCAAACAGAGAGGCATAGAAAGAGTTCATAAATGAAATATGTTTTCCATAGGGACTTAACCAGAGACTGGTTTATGAAAATAGTCCCTAGAAGACAAACTAACTTCAATCTTAAAGAACGTCCACTAAAAAACAATGACAATTCTGTTTTGCACTAGTTAAGCAACAGGCTGGAAACATGTAAATCCTTCTCAGAGCTTATAGTTATTGCTCTATAGTCTTTGTTTTTCACGTGTACATGGAAATAAGAATAATTCATATCACCCAGAAACCCTGGGCTGGAGTGTCCTTTAAAATAAACCTTACACTGAAACTCAGACTGCAGTTTCCACAGAGCAGTGATGACTGTCATTACCTGGTTATTGCTATTTTTAAATAATGCAGGAAGAAACATCTGCACCTTTAAGTTGTTTCAGATTTCTAATTGGGATAGTATTGCTGCGTTAATTGCCATGTTACATATATTCTTTGTGACTAAATAGCTAAACAAACATCCAATGTGATCTAAGGGAGCATTTCTTTTACATCTGGGAGAGATGCTGAAGATTCTGACTTTCAAATATTCAGTATACTGAAACATCTAGTGTACCAAGGGAGTCGTAAGGAACATTTGTATTTATTTTTATTTGATTGAACTTAAGGAAACCAGTTATTTGGAATCATAGGCTACATGGATCTCTGAAATCATTAGCTCTGTGTCATTCGAAATGTTTTAGTAGTGTCATAAATCCTTTATTTCAAATGCAACCTGATGGGGACCACCACTGCTTGAAATGGACATCAGGTAAACCAATTTTACAAGTTCAAAGCAGAACATTTACACAATATTAGGTTCCATCAATATGGTAAAATTTGTGTACATATTCCACATACATATTTCCCTATTACAGTTTTTAAAATATTTTTTGAAAGAAAAACCTGATTCATACACTCTGAGGCATTTGTGTGTGTGTTTAAAATATAACAGTTCCTTCAAACAGCTTGAAAAGCTCTAATATAGCTTTACCATATTATTTTAAAGATGAAGAATGTGAAACCTAGAGGTTGAAATGTTTCTATGCTAGAATACATAACGGCAAAACCAAAACTCAAACTCAGGTATCCTGGCTCTTCCTGAAGGGAGAATGGTTTTGTTTGTATACAGTGAATATTCATTCTGTGTTAGACACTTAACTCATGTAGTGTTTGTAACAACTGTATGAAGAATTAGTGCTATAATCCTCGATTTTACAGAAGTTGGAACTTATAGATATTAAGTAATCGAGCACTTTAACAGGCCAAAAGTGATCAGAATTTCATTGAATTCCATTTATCTTGACACCCATGACCAGGCTCATCTCACAGCTCTGATATTTGAATATGTAATCTAAAGGGCCAGCTTTAGGGTAGGGTGAATCTGAGGCTAGAAAGTCTTGATCTCTATCTGTGGATCCTTTGATATGGTTTCAGCTAGGTAGATTCAGGAAGAACTTTCCACAGACTGGCCTTGCCTTTCAAATTCTGTTTAGCTCAGAACTGGGCCTCCCTAAACACTCAAATTTCCTACATAGGAGCTCATCCTATTTCTGACTGTGCCAGAATTGCTGCCAAGTTAGAGAAGATATTTATATATATTTAACAAAAAAGAAAAAACTGCAGATTTGGATAGAATCAGGTCCATTTCTACAGTGATATTACTGACAGTAATATGTAGAAAATGTTTTTGAGCTGAAATAAATATGACTGTTGAAAAGGAGGGGCTTTGCAGTTTTTATTCCCAAACCTTCTGAGTATGTTTCAATCCTGTAAATCTACTGGGTTTAATTCTTGCTCTTACTTAATATCCATCATAAATCAAAATGCTTTCAATTTTATCAGAGCATTGACTACATGTAGTAATTAGCATTTAAAACCATTATCTGGAAGTCCTGTGGGAAATTTCATAGGTGAGATGATCCAACTCCAGCCTCCAGCTGACTGTAGGTCAGAAGTACCAAATCACCCTCCATAATTGTCCTCAATTGGTAATCTCATCTCAGCTGATGAGAGGCTCAGGCCAAATTAGGTCGAATTACCTATTACTTCTTAGCAATCCATTTCAGCCATGACCAGGTCAAATTGCACTGCCCGACTCATGATCACCCAGAAGCCGGTTCTGCTGGAAAAACAGCACAGATCTGAGGTCCAGCAGTGAGAAAGACAGCCAGTCCTGAGGGAACCTCCACTTGACTATGAATTATCTTAAAACAGCTTTCAAAGATGGCCCCGCGATTTGTATTTAAAATTTAGAATCTGAGACAGAAGAGGAAAACCAACAGTCTCAATGATATATGTGAGCAAATGATGAAATAGGAAAGTCTTTTCAAAATTTAAATGAAATAAATGATCATAAAAATTTAAATCCATTATTAAAACTTAATAGCTCATAAGTAGCTTTATATGAAAACAATAATTCGAAGAAATGAAAGAAAAATATCTTTATAATCCTCAAACAACCCAATAACAGAAACTATCATTATCTTAATTTTTCAGATGGGGATACTGAATTATAGAAAAATTCAGTAACTGCTGAAGACCATGCATCTATTTTTAATATGTAGAAATGGGCCAGGAACTCTGCATGCTTAAAAAAAAAAAAAAAACTTCCATGATTCTAATCCTTGGAACTTAAGAGGTAACTGTTTCAACACTTGGGTATAGAGAGATTGGGGCTGGGCTGAACAGATAGGATGCATATACCTTCCCAGATCTTATCCTGCCCTTGGACTCAGGTGGCTTTTCTGTGCTCACAAAGCTGTGAAGGGCAAGGCCATGTGTTTTTTCCTCCAAAGAGGTATAGTCCCAGTAGAGGGGGGTGGTATTGACAAATAATAAGCTGCTCATTTTAACCTTACCCTCAAATATAAAGGAGAATTGATCTGATAGTACTGTTGGGAGTCCTCTACTCTGTGTAATTTTTATTGAAATAGAGTTGGTGTATAATATTAAGTTAGTTCTTTATGAAATGAACAACATGATATGTCTAATAAACGCATGTCCCCATGCAAAGTTATGATATTGTTGACCGTATGCATTAAGCTGTATAGCAGTGGTCCCCAACCATTGTGATACCGAGGACTAGTTTTGCAGAAGACAATTTTTCCATGGACCGAGGGTGGTAGGTAGGGATGGTTTGGGGATTATTCGAGGGCATTACATTTATTGTGCTAATGATAATCCGTGTTTGCAGCTGCTCCCCAGCATTGGGCTTCCCTTGTGGCTCAGCTGATAAAGAGCCCGCCTCCACCGGCAATGCGGGAGACCTGGGTTTGATCCCTGGGTTGGCAACATCCCCTGGAGAAGGGAAAGGCTACCCACTCCAGTATTCTGGCCTGGAGAATCCCGTGGACTGTACAGTCCATGGGGTGGCAAAGAGTCGGACACGACCGAGCGACTTCCACTCACTCAGTCCCCGGCACTAGCATCACCACCTCAGGTCCACTGCAGACCGTCAGGCGTGGGATTCTCGTACGGAGTGCACCGCACAGATCCCTCTCCTACGCTGTTCACAGGAGGGTTCACACTCCTGTGGGAGTCTAATGCTGCCACTGATCTGCCAGGAGGCGGAGCTCAGGCAGTACTGCCAACAACGGGGAATGGCTCTAAGTACAGCCGTTTACAAAGTGGAAGCTTTGCTCACCCACCACTCGCCTCCTGCAGTGTGGCCCAGTTCCTAACAGGCCATGGACTGATTCCGGTCTGTGACCCAGGGGCTGGGGACCCTTGCTGTACACCACAGCTGCATAGCTTACTTTGTAACTGGAAGTTTGTAGCTCTTAATCCCCTACACCTATTTTGCCCACCTCTCATCTTCTACCATCCGGTTCTATGAAAAATGCCATTGGTATTTTGATAAGGATTGCATAAATCTGCAGATTTGCCCTGGGGAGTATGATCATTTTAACAACATTAATTCTTCCAGTCCATGTACACAATATCTTTCCATCTGTTTGTCTCATATTCAGCTTCTTTCATCACATTTTACAGTTTTCTGAGTACGGGCTTTTTTTTTTTTTTAACCTCCTTTTTAGATTTACTCCTAGGTAGTTTACTCTTTTGATGCTCTTGTAAATAGAATTGTTCTATAAATTTCTCTTTCTAATTGTCCATTCTTAGTGTGAAGAAACACAACAAATTTCTGTTTTTCTTTTCTATCCTGCAACTTTACTGAATTCATTGATGTATTCTAACAGTTTTTGGTGGCATCTTTAGATTTTTCTACACACAGAATCAGGCTTCCTAAGTAGTACTGGTGATAAAGAACCTGCCTGCCAACGCAGGAGACATAAGAGATGCAGATTCAATCCCTGGATCAGGAAGATCTCTTGGAGGAGGCATGGCAACCCACTCCAGTATTCTTGCCTGGACAATCCCTTGGACAGAGGAGTCTGGTGGGCTATAGTCCAAAGGGTTGCAAAGAGTTGGACATGACTGAAGTGACTTAGCATGCATGTACATATAGTATCATGCCATTTGCAAACTGACAGTTTTAATTTGTCCTTTCCAGTTTGGAGCCATGTGTCATTTCCTCATCTGACTGCTGTGGCTAGGACTTACTATGCTAAATAGATTTGTCAAGAGTGGGAATCCTTGTCTTGCTCCTAATTCACAGAGGATGTATTTTCAGATTTTCACCATTGAGGATGACGTTAGCTGTGGGCTTATCATATATGGCCTTTATTATGTTGAGCTATGTTCCCTCTGTACCCACTTTGTTGAGAGTTTTGTCATAAAAGTATACTGAATTTTCTCAAAAGCTTTTTCTGCATCTGTAGAGCTAACCATATGATTTTTATTCTTCAGTTTGTTAATGGGCATAACCTGTACTGATTTGTGGATGTTGAACCACCCTTGAATCCCTAAAATAAATCCCACTTGATCATAATGTATGAGCCCTTTAATGTATGTTTAATTTAATAATATTTTGTTGAGAATTTTTGAATCTATTTTCACCCGTGGATTTTGGTCTGTATTTTCTTTTTTTGTGAAAATTGTTGATTTCTAGGAATCTGTCCATTTCTTCTAGGTTGTTCATTTTATTGGCAAATAGTTGTTCAGAGTAAACTTTTATGATACTGTTGCAGAAACTCAGCTTCTGTTCACTGGTGACAAAACAGAGTTTTGGGTGAAGTAGTAAAGAGAAGCTTTAATTGCTTTGCCAGACAAAGTGGGCCACAGTGGACTAAAGCCCTGAAGACTGGGTGACCCACCCTGGAGTGGGTAGAGAGGAGTTTTAGTGTTGAAGGAGCGGGGTGTGATCAGCTCACGAAGAGTTCTTGGATTGGTTGGCATCAAAGTGAACTTTCAAGCATCATCAATCTTCTGGTTTCAACTAGTTTAGGGTCTATGAGCTTGTGGTCAGCAGTTTTCATCTGGAGTGTGGTCTGCTTCCTGTAAAAACTGCTTTGAATGTGTGTCAGGCCTTTATCTATACCTTTCAGGAAACCGAGAGTTTGGTGATTCTGTTGTGTGGCAGAATTATAGTCTAAATTGTTACCAGTTCCTTAGCCCAACAGCTCTTCTTTGTTTCTCCATCTTCACATTTCCCAATCATTAGCTCTTGAGTCAGCATTTTACTTCAGAAAACAAGGACACAGGAGCTTGTATATGGTTTCAGTATTTTGCATTTATATATTGTGAGTTGCAAATTCTTTTTCATTTCTGATTTTATCGATTTGATCCCTCTCTTCTTTCTTGATGAATCTGGCAAAAGGTTTGTCAATTTTATCTTTTCAAACAACCAGCTTAGTTTCATTGATCTTTTCTTAGTGTCTATTTCATTTATTTCTGCTCTGGTCCTTTTTGCTTCTTCCTTTCACTATGTGTTGATTTTTTTTCTCTTTCTATTTCCTTTAGGTATGAGATTAGGCTATCTGAAATTTTTTTTGTTTCCTGATGTAAGCTTGTATCACTATATACTTTCCTCTTAGAACTGCTTTTGCTGTCCCATAGATTTTGGATTGTTGTATTTTTGTTTTCATTTGTCTCAAGATATTTTTAATTTCTTCTTTGTTTTCAATCTTTGAGGATGTTCTCTTCCCCTTTACCTCTCTTTTCTCTTTCTGGATCCCTATAATGGAAATGTTAGTACACTTGATGTTGCCCTAGAGGTTTCTTAAAACTGTTCACTTTTTAATTTTATTCATTTTTTCTATTCAGCTTCAGTGATTTCTACTTCTCTGTCATCCAGATTGCTGATCTTCTTCTCTGTATTATTTAATCTACTGTGGGTTTCTTCTAGTGTATTTTTTAATTTAATTTATTGTATTCTTCATCTCTGCTTGGCTCTTCTTTATATTTTCTAAATCTCTGTTAAAAACTTTTAACTTCTTACTCTGTTCATTCCATTTTCTTCTGAGTCTTTGAGCATCTTTGTAATCATTATCTTGAATTCTTTGCACATTGCTTATCTCCATTTCACTTAGATCTTCCAGGATTTTATCTTGTTCCCTCATTTAGAGCATTTTCCTGTCACCTTGTTTTGACTAATTTTGGTGTTTTCATTTCCATGTATTGTGTAGATTGGTTATGTTTCCTGACCCTGGAAAAATGACCATGTATAGGAGACGTCCTATGCATCTGAACAGCGCACTCCCCTCCAATCATCAGACCTATACACTCTAGGGGTGCCCTCGATGTGTACTGCATGAACCCTCTGTTGTGGTGGGTTTTTGCTGTGATGGACTGTCTTAGAGGTATGGCTCATCCTTGTTCTGATTGGTTGCAAGGCCTCTTCTTGTGAAGTGGTCACCAAGTGCTGGTGGGTAGGGCTGGGCTACGAGATGATTGGCTGTGAAGCCCTGGGGTGGGGGTGATTCCTATTCTAGTTACTACCCATTGAAACTGGTATCAGCCTGGTGGTGGGACAGCTGAAGCCTGCCATGGCTGGCTACAGGGCTGGGGTGGTCCTGGGGCTTGTGTCCCCCTACTGGTTTGGGGGCCAGGACCAGGGTTGAAGCCTGCCCAGTGGTGTGCAGAGCTGGATACTGGGGTCTCTGATTGTAGAGCATGGGGTCCCAGAGCTGCCATCCATCCATCAGAGGGCAGGTTCTGGGTCCAGTGTTTCCTGGGGTTAATGCAAGTTACTACGGGATGGAGCCAGAGCCTAGAGTTCCTGCCTGCGTGACCTTGGGGATTCAGAGTTGGTTTTGGCCTATTGGTGTGGGGGGCCAGTGTCCATGGCACCCAGTGTCTAGTGCTGGCTCACTGTTGGGAAGATCCTGGTCCAAGGTCGCTAGTTCCAGGGTCCTGGTGGTCTTAGAACTGGTATAGCCAGTGTGGACACAGTGGGATCTGGGGTGTCCTGGGTCCAGCTCCTGTCCACTGGTGGTGAGACTGGCCCCAGTGTTAGTTCCAGCTCACTAATGGGCAGGGTTGGGACCCACAGATTTTTGTGGGCACCTTTTAGGAGTGGAATCTTTATTTCCTGTAGTCTTCTTGCTCTCCCAAACATAAGTCCCAATGGTCTTCAAAACCAGGTTCTGGGTGTTCATCTTTCTAGTGCAAGACTCTCAGTTTGGGGAACCTAGTGTGGGGCTTAGATCCCTCCCTTCTTAAGGAGAACTTCTGCAATTGTAATTATCCTCCTGTTTTGCATGTTGCCCTCCCTGATGTATGGTCTTGAATCACACTGTGTCTCTTCAAATGCTACACATCTCGTTGTGGTTCTTTCTTTGTATCTTTAGTTGTAGGAGTTGTTTTCTGATAGTTTTGGGTCTTTTTCACTAATAATTTCTCTGTGCATGCATGCTAAGTCTTCAGTCACGTCCAGCTGTCTGTGACCCTATGAACTATAGCCTGCGAGGCTCCTCTGTCCATGGGATTCTCCAAGCAAGAATATCAGAGCGGGTTGCTATGACCTCCTCCAGGGGATCTTCTAGATCCAAGGATCCAACCCACATCTCTTATGTCTCCTGCATTGGCAGTGGGGGGGGGGGGAGTGGTTCTTTATCACTTGTGCCACCTGGGAAGCCCAATTTCTCTGTAAATATTAGTAATTTTGGTGTACCTCTTTTTTAAAAACTTTTAGCTGTGTTTATCCATTCTTCTCCATAGTTCATTGAGTATTTTATTATCATTATCTTGAACTCTTTATTTGGTAGATTGCTTGCCTCCTCTCAGTTCTTTGAGATTTTATCTTTTACTTTCGTTTGGAACACATTCCCCTGTCACCTCGTTTTCCCCACTGTTTCTTTGTATGTGGTAGGCAGGTGTGCTGTGTTTCCTGGGCTTGATGAAGTAACCCTATGTAAGAGATGTCCTTCAGGGCCCAACGGCACACTCTGTCTCGTTCCTGGAGCTATAAGATCTGGGAGTGCTCCCTACATGGGCTGAGTCAGTGCTTCTGTGGTGGTGGGGCCAATTATTGCAGTAGACGCCGGGCCCCGCCTTGGGTGGAGACTGTTGACTGCTGTCGGGCAAGGCTGGATCCTGGTACAGTCAGCTGCAAGTCAGGGGGAGTCCTGGAACTGGTGTCAGCCTGTTGATGGTTGGGGCCACGTCCTGTTAAGATTGACTGCAGGGGCTGGGGGTTCCAGAGTTGGTGCTAACCCACTGGTGGGTGGGGCTGCACTCAGGTATGGTTGGTTGTGGGCCCACGGGTCCTGGGGCAGCTTGTTGCTGGGCCCAGGGGGTCTGAGGGTTGGGGCTGCCTTGCTGCTGGGAGGCACAGGTTCCAACACAGCTGGCTGTGTAGCCTGATGGTCCCAGGGCCTGGCTGGGCACCATGTTCTGGCAAGCTGGTACGTAGTGCCAGATCCTGAGGCAGCTCACCAGAGTCCTCGTGAGAGCCTGGGGCTGGTGCCAACCCACTGGTGAGTGCGTTTGGGTCCCCATGAGACTGGATGCTTCGACTCTGGGGTAGCTGGCCTGAGTACTAACTGGTCGGCTGGTGGGGATGGGCCCCAGTGTTGACAGGCTACAGGGAGGCCCACCATCAAATGGAACTTGCCACTCCAGTGTTCTCCTGATAGAACAAGCTTTGCAAAACGGCTGCTGCCAGTGTTTACGTCTCTGGAGGGAGTCGCAGTGGCTCTTTGCCTTTCTGGGAGGCTTCTTCAGCATTAGCAAGTGGGTATGACCCAGGCTTCTTTCAAATTACTGCCTCTGTGCTTGGACTCAGGTCATGTGAGATTTTATGTGTCCTTAAGAACACAGTGTCCGTTTCCTACAGCCCTTGAGCTCTCCCATATATGATCACAGGTTGTCTTCTAAGCCAGATGCTCTGGCCCTTATCTTCATGATGCAGGACCCCTGCTCTGGTGACCCTGATGTAGGGTTCTGATCCCTCATTCCTTGGGGAGAACTTCTCTAATTATGATTATGCCCCCTTTTGTGGTTTGCCTACCTGGGGTGGGTGGTAGGTTTTGACTACACTGTCTTTCCTCCCCTCCTACATGTCTCATTGTTCCTTCTTTTTATGCTTTGTTGTGGAAAATCTTGTCTCCATGAATTCAGGTCATTCTCATTGATAGTTGCCCTGTAAATTGCTGTGACTATGGTGTGCCTGCAGAAGGAGATAAGCTCAGGGTCTTCCTACTCTGCCATTTTGGTCAGTAAACTTTATAAATTTTTTTTTTTATTGATAGCTGGATATGATGTACTGTATAAAGAAACTTCTATAAATAGGCCTTTAGTAACATGGTGATGAGATGTGGGAGTATTCTATAGCTCTATAATTTGGTCTCAGCCTTTCAGTAAATCCTGTCCCTTTAGACAAATGTTTCTCAGGGTTCTTTTTTTTTTCTCTCCTCCTATCATTAGAAAGGACAGGCTGGCTAGAATGGTTTGAAGTTGGGTATTTCCTTTACATTGGTCATTTAGACCTTGATTATACAGTTGACCCTTGAATAATAGTAACATGGGGATTAGGGGTGCTGAACTTTTGCACAGTTAAAACTCCACATATAATTTTGATTCCTTAAAACTTTGCTGCTGCTGCTGCTGCTAAGTCGCTTCAGTCGTGTCCAACTCTGTGAGACCCCATAGATGGCAGCCCACCAGGCTCCACCATCCCTGGGATTCTCCAGGCAAGAACACTGGAGTGGGTTGCCATTTCCTTCTCCAATGCATGAAAGAGAAAAGTGAAAGTGAGTCGTGTCCAACTCTCAGCCACCCCATGGACTGCAGCCTTCCAGACTCCTCCATCCATGGGATTTTCCAGGCAAGAGTACTGGAGTGGGGTGCCATTTCCTTCTCCGTAAACTTTGCTAATAGCCTACTATTGACTGGAAACCTTACCACTAACATAAAAAAATATATTTTGTATGTTATATGTATGTCTACATATATTTTATTCATTAATGACAGCTTTTTTCTTATTTTCTGATATTTTTAGGCTATGTGGAGTTTTTTGTGGAATTCTTCAAATTGCTACAAAAATTTTTTCAATGCATTTATTGAAATAATCTATGTATAAGTGGACCTAAACAATTCAAAACTGTGTTGTTTAAGACTCAACTGTACCTCAGGCAGGTTATACTCTGGTTAATTGATTTTACCTGAGAGTACGGCTTGCTAAGAAAGACCCAATGCTCTGGTATATTCCAGGGGGTTCATTTACTCTCTCCCAATCAGACGACAAGCCTAGAGAGGGAAATGGCAACCCACTCAAATATTCTTGCCTGGGAAATTTCATGAACAGAAGAGCCTGGTGGGTTACAGTCCACGGGGTTGTTACGAGTCAGACACAACTTAGTGAAGCAATCAGAAGCCCAAGGGGAATTTTTGATATTTGCTATGGGAACCTAGTCAAACTCATGGAGATAAACCTCACAGTGTTGTGAGTCTTTCCTATGACCATGTCCCCACTAAGCCGCCAGAAATTCATCAATTACAGTCCGGTTTTTCTACCCCACAATGGTTCCCATCCAGTTTCCACTCATGAATCTCTGCTCTAGGAAGCTACAACTCCGTGTGTGCAGCGGTCTTTCAGTCTTTCCAATCTTCAGGCAACACTTTGCCCTGTGTCCCCGTGTCTTCTCTTCTCTTATGAACTGAAAAAGAAAAAAAAAAAAATCTGTTTAGCTTTTTTACTTGTTAGGACAATGGAGATTACCATCCTTCTTACAGACAGTATTGGACTGAACTATTTTTTTAACCCATAAACTTTGACATCATTAATATTTTGATAATGTATTTTCTTTATATATTTTTCTCAGTTTCAGAAGCTAATTTTACCAGATTGAAATATATTTTCTATTTTCAGTTTATTAGTGAATTCACTTATAGTTAAACAAAATTTAGGCCATTTTATAGTCATAATAAGTTAGATTTTCATCCTGTGTAAAATGAGACATTTTATCCCATTACTTTTATAAAGCTGCTAATTCTTCATTTTTTAATTTATAGAATATAGGATCTATACACAGATTATAATTACAAAATTAATAATTTAATGCATTCTATTGTCTTTTCTAGTGTAATGTCTGATACTTGCATTAAACTTTAATACCACATTAGGAAATAATCATTTAGGTTTAACTGTGTTTATCTGGTTTCACAGCTTACTTTTAATCTCACATATTAACTTTTCTATTTTTCAAATTGCACTGTTTCTTCTATTAGTTGCTTGAAAATATTTTCAATTAACTATTCTAGAAGAGGTATATGGGTGGTATAATTTCTGAGTACTTGCATGTCTGAGAATGTCTTTCTTTGCCCTTATTGTAGGAACCTCTGGGTAGAGAATTCTTGTATTAAACCCCAGAGCTCTATGGATGATTACTACCTCGAACATTGCTTTAAGGAAAAGTAAGAGCAGCTTAGTTTTTGGTGTTTAATTAGTAGCTATTTTTTTTGTGTGTGTGTATGAATACTTATATTATTTTATGTTTTATTTTTGAAAAAGAAACCAGCAGTACCAAGGCTCTTTTTGGTTCCTTGAAGCTTTTCCTTCATTAGATCTGTGATTGAACAAGTTTTTCCACCCCAGGAAAGTGTTCTACTTTTCCCTTGTCTATTACTTTGCACCATATGATCTGCTGTTTCTTTATGAGGTTATTATTCTGCAAATATTGGATGTCCTGAATCTATACTTCAAGTCTTATAGTTTTTATCCCTTTACCTGTAAGTTTTAAAAATAGTTCTTAAGTTTACCTTCTGCTTCACTAATATGATTTTTTTTAGTATAAATTGTGTTACTAAGAGACCCCATCATGGATTGAGGGCAGGAGGGGAAGGAGACGACAGAGGATGAGATGGTTGGATGGCATCACCGACTCGATGGACATGAGTTTGAGCAAGCTCTGGGAGTTGGTGATGGACAGGGAGGCCTGGCATGCTGCAGTCCATGGGGTTGCAAAGAGTGGGACATGACTGAGCAGCTGAACAACAACAACAACAACAACAACAGTCTCTCCCAGGTGCCTGGGCCAGAGTGCCACCCCAAGCTTTGTTTGTAGTGGCCCCATGAATAAGGCTGCTGGATTTAGCAAATAAAAATACAGCATGCTCAAATAAATTTGACTGACTCTCAGATATTTTTTGTTTTTGCATATGTCTTGGATATTACATGAGACATACAAAGAAAAAAAATATGTTGTTTAGCTGAAGTTAAATTTAATCTGGCATCATGTATTTTATCTGGCAACCTATCCATTGAAGCATTGTCTGTCTTTGTCCTTTGGAGGTAAGGAGGGGTTTGTAGGGAGCTCTTCAAAGACTCCACGTAGTCCTAAAGATGCTGTTCTTTCAGAGGGTTGTATGACACTGCCCTTCAGGTCTTCCTTCACTCAAGCCTATCTGCATTCTACCTGATCCAAATCCCTTGTCTTTTCATGTCAATGTCAGATGCGACATATTACAGGCTCCAGAACTGAACTAATTTCTCTAGGATTCTGGAAGTCTGTGTGTGTGTGTGTGTGTGTGTGTGTGTGTGTGTACCTGAGTTGAGGATATTGTGATGGATAAAAGGAGAGTTAAATGCCTGTGCTTACACTGTCATTGTACTAAAACAGTTTCTCATGTCTAACTCAACTTTTCAGAGCTCCTGTGGCCCACTGTATCACAGCCCATTAAACGTGTTCTCTTACGTCCAACTGGACAGTATGAGTTATGTGGCTGGATAAACGGTGCCACCTTAGGCTGTAACTGATTTAGTACCCTGAGAAGAATGGCTTTCCCCAAACTATCATCACCTGAGAGATTTATTTTCGCCTCCCCTTATGCTCTTCTCTGTTTTACTACCTTACCGCTTGAGACTATCTACCCTCTGGGAAGTTAATAAAAGAAAGTAAGATAATGCTCTATGTGACTGCCTATCAATAGAAAGCCATATACCAACATTTATTGAGTATTTAACATGTGCCAGTCTAAGTGTTTCATACACATTACCTCATTTAGCTTTCCCTACACTCTCCTAACTCTCTTTTTCCAGGTGAGAAAGCACATAATCAGGGAGGTGAACAGACTTGTCATCGGTCATGCAGTAAGGTCTGAGTGCACTTTTTCTACTATATCATTACTGAGAACTTTATTTTCCATTGCCCCTTTTAGAAAGAGTTGAAATTTTGTTTTGGTTAGCTCATCAGTTCTTTTCTACTTCAGTTTCACAGACAGACAACTCTGGGCTTAAGGATTAGTATATGCTGCTGATTCCCATTAGCCGTATCTACAGCCAAGTGCAGAGACCCTTAGAATACAACGTTATCCTTCCTGTAGTTGCTAAGCATTGTTACCATTGGCAGAGGTTCTTTTATTCATTCACCAACACCCATAGCATCAAATGATAACTTTATGACCCTTAAAAAGTATTAAAAGATATAACTCCAAAGGAAATTTGGAGCTAAAGCATGGCAAGGAGCCAGGTTCCAAAGCAAAGTGGGCCAAAGGAAGGTCCCTAGCATCTGCTAAAGGTACTAGGAAAAATATAATTTTGTTATTTACTTTGTGTAGTGGTGGCTCATGTTAATTTCAGGAAATTCCCTGAAGTTTCTCAACAAGATGTATCGGTGGCCCACAACGTCTTCAGTCCTTCCCACTGAAAGTAATGTTTCTAGCACAGTAACTGTGTGCCCAGTATGATATTACTGTTGCATTAGCTTGCAATGAGACAGAGCTCTTAATTCAGGCTACCACAGTGCACTTCCAGTGCATCCTGCCCACACGAAAATTTATGACTGTTTATGCTGCTCATCATTAAAATAGAGTACATGAGTAATACTGCCTAGAATCATAAATGTCCTCATATAATTTTACCAAATTGTTGAACTTTTGACACTTCCCACAGGCCACTTCAAGGCTGCAACCTTGTATGGATAGATATAGGCACATAATGTAATTGTTTTATGAAAAAGACAAAGTTCATATGAGAAGTTTCAAAAATGAGAAGTAAATAATTACTCATTGAATGCCTCATGTGTCCAAATTCTATAATACCCCAACAACCCTATGAATCATGTTCCATTGCTTCCTTTTTCTAAATCCAGGAATGGAAGATCAGATAAGGTACATTATGTCCTAAAGGTAATATAGCATATCACAACATTATCTAACTTACAGATAATCTATCTCTAAAGTTCTAAGTTTTTCCACTTGAACCACAAACAACCTCCATTTTATTATCTATAAAACTTCTCTCTTTTAAAGTAAACTGACATTCTTGTACTCATGTTAATCATCTTAAATTTTAATTTAAAAAATTTATTGGATTAGCTGATGCACTTATTGGATGCATTTATTCAAAGAACCATTTTCTTCAAGTTACTGCTTGAACATTCAATAAAAAATCAAACAGAAATATATCTAACAAGTGTGATTTTGTTTCATTGCTTTCTAATAAAGACTGAGTTACTTAAACTCAGATTTTGGATGTCAGTAGCAGAAATCTGATTTAGGTCTAGATCAACAGTTAACCATATATAAATGAAGAGAAACCAAGAGTGTAAATAAAGGAGAGAAGAAATGCTCAGATTATTTTTCTGTTCTATATCTGTGGCCAGAATTATTTCCTCTGAGACCAAAAGAAGAAATTCAATGTTTATCATATTTCCTGTAAAAAAAAAAAAGGGAGACCAAAAGAGACTAAGATGAGCAGGTGTCTTTTATCAAAACTTAAATGAACTTTCTCAAAAATTAGACTCCCACTTCAGAGGAACTTTGATAACAGTTTGTGAAACCTCAAAGTTGATATGATATGGCTTCCCTGGTGATCGAGCAGTTAGGAATCTGCCTGCCAAAGCAGAGAACACCGGTTCCATCCCTCATCTGGGAAGATCCCACATGCCATGGAGCAACTAAGCCCGTGTCCCACAACTACTGAGCCTACACCCTGGAGCCTGTGATCCACAGCTACTGAAGACCTCATGCCTAGAGCCTGTGCTCCACAACAGCAGAAGCCGTTGCAGTGAAGAGCCTGTGCCTGCAACAAAGAGTAGCCCCGATTGTCACAATCAGAGAAAGCCCATGTGCAGCAATGAAGACCCAGCATGGTCAAAATTAAACAAACAACTACATTCAAAAATAAATCTTAAAAAAAATTTGATATAATAAAAATGCTATGTGCAAATACATACTTGGGAAGACTTTAAAAGCAAAGCAAATGCAATTTTAGGAGTAAAGTGAGAACAATGTATAATCTCATCAGTTTCATTTTCTAACTCACAGTTCAAGTTTTTCTTCGTTCATTTTTACTTCCTAGGATCAGGCTCTTTTCAAGAGATAAAAGGTGCTTAGAATAAGATCCTAAACCAATAGACATGAAATATTTGTGATTTAAGTTGAAAGTGATATCAATTAGTCAGTAACAAAACTTAATGATATCTTTCACCTAAGGAAGTCTTTAAATACTCAAATAATAATATCTAATATTTATTAAGCAGTTAGAATGATGGGTCTTGCCAACAGTAAAATGTTTTACATAGATTTCATGGTGCTTCTATGGTCTAGTCACCATTTTAGGATTAATAGGGAGACAAAGTCCTTCTCTTTAAGAGACATTATTGAGGAAAGGCAGCCAGTAAACTGGACCTAGAAGCACCTCTTTTGCACATGAGGCAGCAAAGAGTGTCAATACCCACCATAGAGGCCCAGGGCTTTTGCAACTTGGCTTAATAATAGTAAATTGTTCAATTCAAAATATGAGTCACAGACAGCATGTGAGAGACAGCCAAACAGAACTTAGATTCCACTTCATGATTAGGGACTCTGTTCATGTATTAACGTGCTTATCCTTTCATTCACACATTCAGCAGGAATTCAATGAGCACCTTGTATGTACCAAGTGCTAAAATAGGTAATGAGAATACAAAGACAAAATGACACAATTCTTGTTCCCAAGGAGCTCCCAGACTAGTTGGTGAAAAGGACAAATATAGAACAAAAAGTTTCAATAAAATGTAGGTGTGAAAAGTTGCAGAGGTGCAGGTAGAAAGAAGGGGCTCATGTTGGCAAGGTACTCTAAGGGAGGGCAACTGAGTTGACAAAGTAGATAGAGAAAATAATATTTTAGGCCATTAAAATAACATTCACAAAGCATTTGGCCATGAATCAGCATGGTGTTTTGGAGTTTGCAAATAATCTGGGTCAGAGGGTGGCATGGACTGCTTGTGAAGTGACTTAAATGTATTTAAAGAGTTTAGATTATTCCTGAAGTTGATTTGGAGTTAATGTAAAATTAAATGAAATAGAACTATCATCCAATTTATTCCCTGGAAAAAATTCATTTCAGTGAAAATATGGATAGGCGATTATAAAGGACACATGCAAGGTATTTTGTGAAAGTTTTCATATGAATGGATTGGACATTGAAAGAAAAATTTGCAATGCTGTTTATAAATGAATTATGTTATGAGATATTCTGATCTACTTTGGTGATCTTAACTACATATATATGCATGTGTGTTTACATATGTGTGTAGACTTTTTGTAATAAATTCTTTTCCCTTATTTAGCCTTATTTCTCTAAGTAGCAATCAGGAAATTGGAATTGATGAATTCTTCTTCCACTTGAGCTTTGAAGCAAGGCACTTAAAATCTGTTGTTCAGATGCTCAGTCGTGTCTGACTCTTTGTGACCCCATAGACTGCAGCATGCCAGGCTTCTCTGTCCTTTACTATGCCTGGAAGTACACTCAATCATTTTCCTCTTTTATCTTCATCAAGAGGCTCTTTTGTTCTTCTTTGCTTTTGGCCGTAATGGTGGTGTCATCTGCATATCTGAGATTATTGATATTTCTCCTGGTAATCTGAATTCCAGCTTTTGATTCATCCAGCCCAGCATTTTGCATGGTGTACTTTGCATATAAGGACTTCTCAGGGATGCAGTGGTAAATAATCCTATGTCCAATGCAGGAGGTGCAAGAGACCCGGGTTCGATCTGCATATAACACAAGCAGGATGGCAATATACACCCTTAACGTACTCATTTCCCAGTTTTGAACCAGTCCTTTGTTCCATGTCCTGTTCTAACTGTTGCTTCTTGACTTGCATACAGTTTTCTTATGAGGCAGGTGAGGTGGTCTGGTATTCCCATCTCTTTAAGAATTTTCCACAGTTTATTGTGATCCACACAGTCAAAGACTTTAGCATAGTCAATGAAGTAGAAGTAGATGTTTTCCTAGAATTCTCTTGCTTTTCCTATAATTCAGCAGATGTTGGCAATTTGATCTCTAGTTCCTCTGCCTTTTCTAAATCCAACTTTTATATTTGTAAGTTCTCAGTTCATGTACAGAGAAAACAATGGCACCCCACTCCAGTACTCTTACCTGGAAAATCCCATGGATGGAGGAGCCTTGTGGGCTACAGTCCATGGGGTCGCACGGGGTCGCACAGAGTCGGACACGTCTGAGCGACTTCACTTTCACTTTTCACTTTCATGTACTGGAGAAGGAAATGGCAACCCACTCCAGTACTCTTGCCTGGAAAATCCCGTGGATGGAGGAGCCTTGTGGGCTACAGTCCATGGGGTCGCACAGAGTCAGACACGACTGACACGATTTAGCAGCAGCAGCAGTAGTTCATGTACTGTTGAAGCCTGCTGCTGCTGCTGCTGCTGCTAATTCGCGTCAGTCGTGTCTGACTCTGTGCGACCCCATATATGGCAGCCCACCAGGCTCTGCTGTCCCTGGGATTTTCCAGGCAAGAACACTGGAGTGGGTTGCCATTGCCTTCTTCAATGCATGAAAGTGAAAAGTGAAAGTGAAGCCACTCAATCGTGTCCAACTCTAAGCGACCCCATGGACTACAGAACACCAGGCTCCTCCATCCATGGGATTCTCCAGGTAAAAGTACTGGAGTGGGTTGCCATTTCCTTCTCCGTGTTGAAGCCTAGCTCGAAGGATTTTGAGCATTACCTTGCAAGCATGTTAAATGAGCACAATTGTGCAACAGTTTGAACATTCTTTAGGATTGGCCTTCTTTTGGATTGGAATTAAAATTGACCATTCCCAGTCCTGTAGCCACTGCTGAGTTTTCCAAATTTGCTGACCTATTGAGTGCAACACTTTAATAGCATCATCTTTCAGGATTTGAAATAGCTCCACTGAAACTCCATCACCTCCACTAGCTATGTTCTTAGTAATGCTTCCTAACGCCCACTTGACTTCACAGTCCAGGATGTCTGGCTCTAGGTGAGTAAGCACACCATTGTGATCATCTGGGTCATTAAGACCTTTTTCTTGCACAGTTCTGTGTATGTTTGCCACCTCTTCTTAATCTCTTCTGCTTCTGTTAGGTCCTTGCTGTTTCTGTCCTTTTTTGTGCTCATCTTAGCATGAAATGTTTCTTTGATATCTCTAATTTTCTTGAAGAGATCTCTAGTCTTTTCCTTTCTATTGCTTCCTCTATTTGCTTTGTTAACTAAAAGGGTTTTCTTTTGCTCCTCTGTTCTTTGGAACTGCTTTCATTTGGGTTTATCTTTCCCTTTCTCCTCTGTCTTTTGCTTCTCTTTTCTCAGGTCTTTGTAATGTCTCTTCAAATGACCATTTTGCCTTCTTGCATTTCTTTTTCTTTGGGATGGTTTTGGTTACTGACTCTGTACAATGTTATGAACTTCTGTCAGTTCAAGTTTAACTGAGACTTACATAATTCTGACTTCTCTATTCCTTGTTAAGTAAAGGAAGGTTGAAGTCATATCAAGCACATTTTGGACCACATATCAGGGTGGCTATTATCCAAAAGACAGCAGCTCTCGAGTGTTGGCAAAGATGTGTAGGAAATGAACCCTTGTGCACTATACATAAGAATGTAAATCTGTACAACTTCTATAGAAGACAGTATGAAGGTCTTGAAAAAAGGTAAAATAAAACTGCCATATGATCCAGCTAACCTGCTCCTGGGTATTTATCAGAAGAAAACAAAAACTCCAACTTGAATAATATACACACCTCTATGTTCACTGAAGCATTATTTACAGTAGCCAAGATATCAGCTCGGTTCTGTGGCTCAGTCGTGTCTGACTTTCTGTGACCCCATGGACTGCAACATGCCTGGCTTCCTGTCCATCACCAACTCCCGGAGCTTGCTCAAACTCATGTCCATTGAGTTGATGATGCCATCCAACTGTCTCATCCTCTGTCATCCCTTTCTCCTCCTGCCTTCAATCTTACCAAGCATCAGGGTCTTTTCTAATGAGTCAGTTCTTCACATCAGGTGGCCAAAGTATTGGATATTCAGTCAAGATATGGAAGCAACCAAATACTTTCAATAGATGAATGGTTAAAGAATATGTGGTATATATGTATGAATATTACTCAGTCATAAAAAAGAATGAAACCTTGTCATTTGTGATATGAGACATACAGAGTATTATGCTAAGCGAAATAAGTCATACAGAGAAAGACAAATACTATATGAACTCTCTTGCATATGTAATTATAAAACAAAGTAAATGAACAAATATGACAAAAAAAGAAACAGAATCATAGATACAGAGAATAAAGACTTGATTGTCTGAAGGAAAGTAGGCAGAGAGTTGAATGAAATAAGTAAGGGAAATTAAGAGGCAAAAACTTTCAGTTACAAAATAAATGAGCCTCAAAGATGAAAAGTGCAGTGTAAACAATATAGTTAATAATAACGTAATATCTTTGGATGGTGATAGATAACCAGACTAATCAAGGTGATCATTTTGTAATATATAGAAATAAACAATTTTATGTTGTGAACTGAGAACTAAGATAATGTTGTAGGTCAATTATACTTCAACATACAAAAAAACTTAGAGAAAAAGAGATCAGATTTGTGGTTACCAGCAGGAGAGAACTGGATGAAGGTCATCAAAAGCTAAAACTTTCCAGTTACAAGACAAATAAGTACTAGAGATGTAAAGTACAACATGATTAATATAATGAACACTTATGCATGTTATACATGAAAATTGTTAAAAGAGTAAATCTTAAGGAAAATTATTTTTTTCTTAAATTTGTATCTATGTGAGATGATGGGGCTTCCCTGGTCGCTCAGATGGTAAAGAATCCACCTGCAATGTGGGAGACCTGAATTCAATCTCTGGGTTGGGAAGATCCCCCTGGAGGAGGGCATGGCAACCCACTCCAGTATTCTTGCCTGGAGAATCCCTATTTACAGAGGAACCTGGTAGGCTACAGTCCATGGGGTCACATAAGAGTCAGACACGAGTAAGTGAGTAAGCACAGCACGCATATGAGATGATGGGTGTTGACTCAACTTACTGTGGTGATCATTTCATGATATGTGTAAGTCAAATCATTATGCAGCAGAACTTTAACTTATGCAGTGAGTGAAAGTTGTTCAGTTGTGTCCAGCTCTTTATGGCCCCATGGACTATATAGTCCATGGAATTCTCCAGGCCAGAATAGTGGAATGGGTAGCTTTTCCCTTCTCCAGGGAATCTTTCCAACCCAGGGATCAAACCCAGGTCTCCCGCATTGCAAAAAGATTCTTTACCAGCTTAGGACCAGGGAAGCCCAAGAATACTGCAGTGAATAGCCTATCCCTTCTCCAGTAGATCTGCCCAACCCAGGAATTGAGCAGGGTATCCTGCATTGCAGGCAAATTGTTTACCAACTGAGCTATCAAGGAAGCCCTATACAGTATTGTATGCCAATTACATTTCAATAAAACTGGAAGGAAAAGAGAAAATTACAAGGCATACCAAAAAGTAAAAACCACAAGTTGAAGACAGAAAGCAAGCATTAGAACCAGATTTGGCAAGGATGTTGGAATTATCAGACCGTTCATTTAGAAATAACTATGACTAATACACAAAGAGGTCCAGTGGATAAAGTATGCAATAAGCAAGACAAATGGACAAGGAAAGAAGAGAGATGGAAATCCTAATTAAGGACTGAAAAGAAATGCTATAAATTAAAACTAATACAAAAAAACAAAAAAAATGAATTTGTTAGTAGACTGGACATGTCTGAGAAAAGCATCTCTGACCTAGAGCTGATATCAATAGAATCCCTGAAAGCAGAAAAGCAAAGAGAAGAAAGACTGAAAAAAGAACCGAACATCTGAGGAATGTGGGACGACTATAAAAGGGGCTACATATGCCTGATGCGAGCGGTAGAAAGGGGGAGAACAAGAGAAAGGAATAGAAGCAATGTCTTAAATCATGATGACTGAGAATGTCCTCCAAATTAATGTCAGACACCAAACCACAGAACTCTTGGCATCTCTTGCCAGGACACTAAGAGGACACCAAGCAGGATAACCGCCAAAAAGCTACACTTCAGTGTATCAGTTACAAAATATGAAAATTCAACACAAAGAAAAATTCCTGAAAGAATCCACAGTAGAGGAAAAAACTTTAGAGGAACAAAGAAAAGAATTCCATCTGGCTTTTCAGAATAGTGACATGTTTAATGTATTGAGAGAGAAGAAACCCCATTAACCTAGAATTCTCTACCCTGTGAAATTTTTCTTCAAAAGTGAAGCAGAAATAAAACCTTTCTCAGGCAAACAAAAGTGAGGGAATTTGTTACCAGTAGACCTCTCTTGGGCTTCCCAGGTGGCGATAGTGGTAAAGAATTTGCCTGCCAGTGCAGGAGATGAAAGAGATGTGGGTTTGATCCTTGGGTCAGGAAGATCCCTTGGAGAAGAACATGACAACCCACTCCAATATTCTTGCCTGGAGAATCCCATGGCCAGAGGAGCCTGGTGGGCTACAGTCCATAGGGTCACAAAGAGTCAGATACAAATGAAGCAACTTAGTATGCATGAATGCAGGCCTGTTTTGCAAGAAATGTTAACAGACATTCGTTAGGAAAACGGAAAATAATATAGGTCAGAATCTCATGTTTACCTTTAAAAAGTAAAGCATCAATAAAGGAATGAAAGTGAAACTTTCTCAGTTGTGTCTGACTCTTTGTGACCCCATGGACTATGGAATTCTCCAGGCCAGAATACTGGAGTGGGTAGCCTTTCCCTTCTCTAGGGGTTCTTCCCAACTCAGGGATAGAACCCAAGTCTTCTGCATTGCAGGTGGATTCTTTACCAGCTGAGCTATGAGGGAAGTCCAATAAAGGAATATGAAAGTAAAACAAAGAATTTATATTCTTTTTATTAACCTAACATATAGCAGTTTGTTAAAAATACTAATAGCAACAATGTATTTGATTATATACTGTTATGTATATATTTCATATAACCCATGGAGTTGAAAATGTGTTCACACAAAAACCTGCACAAGAACGTTTATAGCAGCTTTATTTGTAATTGCCAAAATTTGGAAGACATCAAGACTTCCTTCAGCAGATAAGTTGATAAACTGTTTGTATTTACAAACAATGGAATATTATTTGATAGCATAGCTCAGTTAGTAAAGAATCTGCCTGCAAGGCAGGAGATCCTGGTTCAATTCCTGGGTCAGGAAGATCCACTGGAGAAGGGATAGGCTACTCACTCCAGTATCCTTGGGCTTCCCTTGTGGCTCAGCTGGTAAAGAATCCTCAGTGCAGAATTGGGTTCAATCCCTGGGTTGGGAAGATCCTCTGGAGAAGGGAAAGGCTACCCACTCCAGTATTCTGGCCTGGAGAATTCTGTGGGTTCATGGGGTCACAAAGAGTCAGACATGACTGAGCAACTTTCACTAGCACTTCACTTAAAAATAAATGAGCTATCAAATCATGAAAAGACATTTAGGAAACTTAAATGTATATTATTAAGTGAACGAAGCCAATCGGAGAAGGCTATGTGATTCCTACCATATGCCATTCTGGAAAAGGAAAAACTATGGAGGCAATAAAAAGATTAGTGATTGCCAAGGGTTGGGCATGCACGCTAAGTTGCTTCAGTCACGTCTGACTCTTTGCAACCTCATGGACTGTAGCCCACTATGTTCCTCTGCCATGGGATTCTCTAGAAGGATACTGGAGTGGATTACTATGCCCTCCTCCAGGGGGATCTCCCCTACCCAGGGAGCAAATCCATGTCTCTTATGCCTTCTGTGTTGGCAGGCAAGTTCTTTACCACTGGTGCCCCCTGGGAAGCCCTAAGGGTTGGGCAGAGGAGGGTGAATGGGCAGAGCACAGACCTTTACAGCAGTAGAAACATAATGATAAGCATATGCCATTACACATTTGTACAAGGGCATAGAATTTGCACAACATCAAGAGTAAATCCATAGGTAAACCATGGACTGTGGGTGATAATGTGTCAATGCAGGTTCATACTTGATTTTTAAGAAATGAACTGTTCTGTTGAGTGATATAGTAATGGAGATAGATAGGAGATATATGAAAAATCTCTATACTTTCCTCTCAATTTTGTCATAGACCTAAAACTACTCTAAAAAATAAAGTCTTCAAAAACATTGATGATATTTATCACTAGTTATTACTTCTTTAATCTGGAAAAAAAAATCATTTCAGATAAACTACTGTTCTGTATGCTAGAAACAGCGATGGATGAGCCCCAAACAGCCTCTGTGTCCTTTGGTTATGTTGTGAATGCTCAGACTTTTGTTAAAGAGATTACAGGTAGAACTGAACAGACACAGGCATGGTTGACCATCTTTAACATCACAGTAGTACATATATCAATGACTGCAAATGTAATTGATGCTATCTCTTTCAGAGACGTTAGTTTCCTGGTATTGCTGTAACCGTTTTTCCAGCTTAAAATAACCATGGTGGCTTCTTGCATGTAAAGAAAGAAATTTTTGAAAAGATTCTGCCATTGCAGCACCCAATCCATTAGGGTTTTTTTTTTTTTTTTTTTTTTTTTGATGACACACAGTGATGAGTATGTCAAGGTATGTCATGTTAAGATCTCTTCAAAAGTGACCATTTAATAAAACCTATATTAGGTAAAGTGTCCCTCACTTTCCCCTTGACAGCAGACTTGCAACCTATCAGAGCAACCATGGCTGATCACAAAGAATTCATTTTACATTAAACAAGTGCTAAATTTCATAGTAGTTCTTAGCAGCAAGGGACTCTCAACGGGCAAAAGACTGAATACACTTAAACTTCAGGGAACAGTGAGCTCTTATTGCAGCAATCAATAGCCTTTGACTATGGAGCAACAAAACCTTTTGGCTTCCTGACTGCAAGTAAAGTCTCTGATCCCTTTTCTAACCATAATTCATTTTCAGGGCACTTCGATTCTGTGCCTCTCATCTGGAGGCAACAAGGTGCCGGCCCCTGTTTGAACTCAAGTCCTGTGGAGAAAAAGATTCCCCAACAGAGGAAATAAATACTTCCTAACTTCTTTGTTTGTCTTCCAGACTCCTAGAGGGCCCAGAATCCCTGCTCCCTCTGGGTAGCACTCTTCAACTCTCCCTGCTGAGTTGCCAAATGAGCTGCTAACGACTAGCCCTGAGAAACCAGGAAACACCAGGACAGCAGCCTGGATTGTTAAATTCATCCTTTAGGAGCAGAGAGGGCCTTTGGAGCTCTACTTGAATGCAGTAGTGGTAAGGTTCCATCACAGTCAGAAAAGGAAAAGAATTTGTGTCACACTTGCTCTCTAACAACCAACAGGATACAGGGTTTGAGTATTTTTTCATGCGGTTGTTGTTACTCAGCCACTGAGTTGTATCCAACTCTTTGCGACCCCAGGGACTGTAGCACATCAGGCTTCTCTATCCTTCACCATCTCCTAGAGTTTGCTCAGATTCATGTCCATTGAGTTGGTGATGCAGAAGCAGATATCATTGAATTTGAGATGTTTTTACATGAAGGAATTAAAAAGATTCTGAGAAATATTAGGGATGTCTTGAATCTCCAGCCTTCCTTCTTCCCTCCCCTTCCCAGGTATAAATGGATTTCAAACCAAAAGCCAAATGACTTTTTAAAAATTAATTAATTTATTTTAATTGGAAGATAATTACTTTACTGTATTGTGTTGGTTTTGCCACACATTAACATGAAACAGTCACAGGTACACATCGGTCCCCCATCCTAAACCCCTCTCCCACCTCCCTCCCCAGCCTATCTCTCTGGTTGGTCCAGGCACTGGCTTTCATACCCTGCTTCATGCATCCAATTTGCACTGGTCATCTGCTTTACATATGGTAATGTACATGTTTCATTGCTATCCTCTTAAACCATCCCACCCTCACCTTCTCCCAATGAGTCCAAAAGTCTCTTCATTACATCTGTATCTCCTTCGCTGCCCTGCATGTAGGATTGTCATTACCGTCTTTCTAAATCCATATATATGTATTAATATACAGTATATGTCTTTCTCTTTCTGATTTACTTCAATCTGTATAATAGGCTCCAGGTTCATCCACCTGATTAGAACTGACTCAAATATATTCCTTTCTATCAGTTCAGTTCAGTTCAGTCGCTCAGTCGTGTCCGACTCTGCGACTCCATGAATCGCAGCACGCCAGGCCTCCCTGTCCATCACCATCTCCTGGAGTTCACTTAGACTCACATCCATCGAGTCCACGATGCCATCCAGCCATCTCATCCTCGGTCGTCCCCTTCTCCTTCTGCCCGCAATCCCTCCCAGCATCAGAGTCTTTTCCAATGAGTCAACTCTTTGCATGAGGTGGCCAAAGTACTGGAGTTTCAGCTTTAGCATCATTCCTTCCAAAGAAATCCCAGGGCTGATCTCCTTCAGAATGGACTGGTTGGATCTCCTTGCAGTCCAAGGGATTCTCAAGAGTCTTCTCCAACACCACAGTTCAAAAGCATCAATTCTTCGGCACTCAGCCTTTGTCACAGTCCAACTCTCACATCCATACATGACCACAGGAAAAACCTTGACTAGGCAGACCTTAGTCGGCAAAGTAATGTCTCTGCTTTTGAATATACTATCTAGGTTGGTCATAACTTTTCTTCCAAGGAGTTAGCGTCTTTTAATTTCATGGGTGCAGTCACCATCTGCAGTGATTTTGGAGCCCCCCCAAAATAAAGTCTGACACTGTTTCCACTGTTTCCCCATCTATTTCCCATGAAGTGGTGTGACTGGATGCCATGATATTCGTTTTCTGAATGTTGAGCTTTAAGCCAACTTTTTCGCTCTCCTCTTTCACTTTCATCAAGAGGCTTTTTAGCTCCTCTTCACTTTCTGCCATAAGGGTGGTGTCATCTGCATATCTGAGGTTATTGATATTTCTCCCAGCAATCTTGATTCCAGCTGGTGCTTCTTCCAGCCCAGTGTTTCTCATGATGTATTCTTTATAGAAGTTAAATAAGCAGAGTGACAATATACAGCCTTGATGTACTCCTTTTCCTATCTGGAACCAGTCTGTTGTTCCATGTCCAGTTCTAACTATTGCTTCCTGACCTGCATACAGATTTCTCAAGAGGCAGGTTAGGTGGTCTGGTATTCCCATCACTTGAAGAATTTTCCACAGTTTATTGTGATCCACACAGTCAAAGGCTTTGGCATAGGCAATAAAACAGAAATAGATGTTTTTCTGGAACTCTCTTGCTTTTTCTATGATCCAGCAGATGTTGGCAATTTGATCTCTGGTTCCTCTGCCTTTTCTAAATCTAGCTTGAACATCAGGGAGTTCACGGTTCACATATTGCTGAAGCCTGGCTTGGAGAATTTTGAGCATTACTTTACTAGCATGTGAGATGAGTGCAATTGTGCGGTAGTTTGAGCATTCTTTGGCATTGCCTTTCTTTGGGATTGGAATGAAAACTGACCTTTTCCAGTCCTGTGGCCACTGCTGAGTTTTCCAAATTTGCTGTCCTATTGAGTGCAGCACTTTCACAGCATCATCTTTCAGGATTTGAAACAGCTCAACTGGAATTCCATCACCTCCACTAGCTTTGTTCATAGTGATGCTTTCTAAGGCCCACTTGATTTCACATTCCAAGATGTCTGGTTCTAGATTAGTGATCACATCATCATGATTATCTGGGTCATGAAGATCTTTTTTGTACAGTTCTTCCATGTATTTTTGCCACCTCTTCTTAATATCTTTGGCTTCTGTTAGGTCCATACCATTTCTGTCCTTTATCGAGCCCATCTTTGCATGAAATATTCCCTTGGTGTCTCTAATTTTCTTGAAGAGATCTCTAGTCTTGCCCATTCTGTTGTTTTCCTCTATTTCTTTGTATTGATCGTTGAAGAAGGCTTTCTTATCTCTTCTTGCTATTCTTTGGAACTCTGCATTCAGATGCTTATATCTTTCTTTTTTCTCCTTTGCTTTTCACCTCTCTTCTTTTCACAGCTATTTGTAAGGCCTCCCCAGACAGCCATTTTGCTTTTTTGCATTTCTTTTCCATGGGGATGGTCTTGATCCCTGTCTCCTGTACAATGTCACTAACCTCATTCCATAGTTCATCAGGAACTATCTATCAGATCTAGGCCCTTAAGTCTATTTCTCACTTCCACTGTATAATCATCAGGGATTTGATTCAGGTCATACCTGAATGGTCTAGCAGTTTTCCCTACTTTCTTCAATTTGAGTCTGAATTTGGTAATAAGGAGTTCATGATCTGAGCCACAGTCAGCTCCTGGTCTTGTTTTTGTTGACTGTATAGAGCTTCTCCATCTTTGGCTGCAAAGAATATAATCAATCTGATTTTGGTGTTGACCGTCTGGTGATGTCCATGTCTTCTCTTGTGTTGTTGGAAGAGGGTGTTTGCTATGACCAGTGCATTTTCTTGGCAAAACTCTATTAGTCTTTGCCCTGCTTCATTCCACATTCCAAGGCCAAATTTGCCTGTTACTCCAGGTGTTTCTTGACTTCCTACTTTTGCATTCCAGTCCCCTATAATGAAAAGGACATGTTTTTTGGGTGTTAGTTCTAAAAGGTCTTGTAGGTCTTCATAGAACCGTTCAACTTCAGCTTCTTCAGCGTTACTCGTTGGGGCATAGACTTGGATTACCTTGACATTGAATGTTTTGCCTTGGAGACGAACAGAGATCATTCTGTCGTTTTTGAGATTGCATCCAAGTACTGCATTTTGGACTCTTTTGTTGACCATGATGGCTACTCCATTTCTTCTGAGGGATTCCTGCCTGCAGTAGTAGATATAATGGTCATCTGAGTTAATTCCTTTCTATAGCTGAGTAATATTCACTGTGTGTACATACCACACCTTTCTTATTCATTCATCTGCCGATGGCCATCTAGGTTGCGTCCATGTCCTAGCTATTGTAAATAGTGCTGCAGTAAACACTGGGATATATGTGTCTCTTTCAACTCTGGTTTCCTCAGAATGCATGATCAGCAGTGGGATTGCTGGGGCATATGGCAGTTCTATTTCCAGTTTTTTAGGAATTTCCACACTCTTCTCCATAGTGGCTGTACCAGTTTGCATTCCCACCAACAGTGTAAGAGGGTTCCATTTTCTCCACGTCCTATCCAGCATTTATTGTCTGTGGACTTTTTGATGATGGCGATTCTGACTGATGGACTTTCCTGGTGGCTCAGATGGTAGAACGTCTGCCTACAACATGGGAAACCCAGGTTCAATTCCTAGGTCAGGAAGATCCTCTGGAGAAGGAAATGGCAACCCACTCCAGTACTCCTTCCTAGAAAATCCCATGGACAGAAGAGAGTGGTAGGCTACGGGCCATGGGGTCAGAAAGAGTCAGACATGACTGAGCAACTTCACTTCACTTCATTCTGACTGGTGTGAGATGATATCTCATTGTGGTTTTTATTTACTTTTCTCTAATAATGAGTGATGTTGAGTATCTTCTCATGTGTTTGTTAGCCATCTATATGTCTTCTTTGGGAAAATGTCTGTTTAGGTCTTTTGCTCACTTTGTGATTGGGTTGTTTGTTTTCCTGGTATTGAGCTGCATGAGTTGCCTATATATTTTGAAGCTTAATGCTTTGTCAGTTTTTCAGTTGCTATTATTTTCTCCCATTCTGAAGGCTGTCTTTTCACCTTGCTTATAGTTTTCTTCATTGCGCAAAAGCTTTGAACTTTAATTAGGTCCCATTTGTTTATTTTTGTTTTTATTTTCATTACTCTAGGAGATGAGTCATAGAGGATCTTGCTGTGATTTATGTCAGAGAGTGTTCTGCCTATGTTTTCCTCTAAGAGTTTTATAGTTTCTGGTTTTACATATAGGTCTTTAATCCATTTTGAATTTGTTTTTGTGTATGGTGTTAGAAAGTGTTCTAGCTTCATTCTTTTACACAGTTGACCAGTTTTCCCAGCACCACTTGTTGAAGACACTGTCTTTTTTCCATTATGTATTTTTGCCTCCTTTGTCAAAGCTAAGGTGTCATTAGGTGCATGGATTTACCTCTGGACTTTCTATTTTGTTTCATTGCTCTACATTTCTGTCTTTACACAGTACCATACTCTCTTGATGACTGTAGCTTTGAAGTATAGTCTGAAGACAGGAAGGTTGATCCCTCCAGTTCCATTCTTCTTTCTCAACATTGCTTTGGCTATTCAAGGTCTTTTGTGTTTCCATACAAATTGTGAAATTATTTGTCCTAGTTCTGTGAAAAATACCATTGGTAGTTTGATAAGGATTGTACTGAATCTATAGATTGCTTTGGGTAGTATAATCTTTTTCACTATATTGATTCTTCCAATCCATGAAGATGGTATATTTCTCTATCTATTTATGTCATCTTTGGTATCTTTCATCAGTGTTTTATAGTTTTTGATATACAGGTCTTTTGTTTCTTTAGATAAATTTGTTCCTGACTATTTTGTTCTTTTCATTGCAGTGTTGAATGGGATTGTTTCCTTGATTTCTCTTTCTCATTTTTCATTGTTAGTGTATAGGAATACAGGATTACAGGGATTTCAGGGTATTAATTTTATATCCTGAAACTTTACTATATTCATGGATTAGCTCTAATAATTTTCTGGTGGCATCTTTAGGGTTTTCTGTGCAGAGGATCATGCCATCTGCAAACAATGAGCCTTACTTCTTTTCCAATCTGGATTCCTTTTATTTCTTATTATTTTCTGATTGCTGTGGCTAGAGCTTCCAAATCTATGTTGAATAGTAGTGGTGAGAGTGGGCACCTTTGTCTTGTTCCTGATTTTAGAGGGAATGCTTTCAGCTTTTTGCCATTGAGGATAATGTTTGCTGTGGGTCTGTGGTATATGGTTTTTATTATGTTGTGGTATGTTCTTTCTATGCCTACTTTTTGGAGAATTCTTATCATAAATGGGTGTTGAACTTTGTGAAAGGTTTTCTCTGCACCTATTAAGATAATCATATGGTTTTTAATCTTTCAATTTGTCAATATGGTATATCACATTGATTGACTTGTGAATATTGAAGAATCCTTGCATCCCTGGAATAAAGCCCATTTGATCATGATGTATATTTTTAATATGTTGTTGGATTCTGTTTGCTAGAATTTTTTTGAGGATTTTTGCAACTATGGTCATTAGTGATATTGGCCCATAGTTTTCTTTTCTTTTTCTTTTTCTTTTTTTTTTTGCTGTTGTTGCATCTTTGTCTGGTTTTTTGGTATAAAAGTGTTAGTGGTCTTGTAGGATGAGCTTGGGGATTTTCCTTCCTCTGCAAATTTGTGTAAGAGTTTCAGTAGGATATGTGTTATCTCCTCTCTACATTTTCAGCAGAATTCAGCTGTGAAGCCATCTGGTCCTGGACTTTTGTTTGTTGGAAGATTTTTGATTACAGTTTCAATTTCTGTGCTTGAGATTGGTCTGCTCAAATTTTCTGTTTCTTCCTGGTTCAGTTTTGGAAGTTATATTTTTCTAAGAATTTGTCCATTTCTTCCAAATTGTCCGTTTTGTTGGCATATAGTTGCTCATTGTAGCCTCTTATGATCATTTGTATTTCTGTGTTGTCTGTTGTGATTTCTCCATTTTTATTTCTAATTTTATCAATTTGAGACTTCCCCCTCCCTTTTTTTTAATGAGTTTGGCTAATAGTTTGTCTATTTTTTTATCTTCTCAAAGAACAAACTTTTAGTTTTGCTGATTTTTGCTATACTTGTCTTAATTTCTTTTCCATTTATTTCTTCTCTGATTTTTATGATTTCTTTCCTTCTACTAATTTTGGTTTTGTTGTTGTTGTTCTTCTTCTTTTTCTAGGTGCTTTAAGTGTAAAGTTAGGTTATTTATTTGAGGTAAGCTTGTATTGCTATGAACTTCTCTCTTAGCATTGCTTTTACTGAATCCCATAAGTTTTGGGTTGTTGTGTTTTGATTATCATTTGTTTCTATGCATGTTTTGATTCCTTTTTGATTTCTTCAGTGATCCGTTGGTTATTCAAAGTAGGTTGTTTAGCCTACATATGTTTATGTTTTTCATAGTTTTTTTTCCCTGTTCAGTTCAGTTCAGTTGCTTAGTCGTGTCCAACTCTTTGCGACCCCATGAATTGCAGCACGCCAGGCCTCCCTGTCCATCACCATCTCCTGGAGTTCACTCAGACTCATGCCTATCGAGTCAGTGATGCCATCCAGCCATCTCAGCCTCTGTCATCCCCTTCTCCTCCTGTCTCCAATCCCTCCCAGCATCAGGGTCTTTTCCAATGAGTCAACTCTTCGCATGAAGTGGCCAAAGTACTGGAGTTTCAGCTTTAGCATCATTCCTTCCAAAGAAATCCCAGGGCTGATCTCCTTCAGAATGGACTGGTTGGATCTCCTTGCAGTCCAAGGGACTCTCAAGAGCCTTCTCCAACTCCACAGTTCAAAAGCATCAATTCTTCGGTGCTCAGCCTTCTTCACAGTCCAACTCTCACATCCATATTGATATCTAATCTTACAGCACTGTGATCAAAAAAGATGCTTGAAATGATTTCAATTATTTTAAATTTACCAAGTCTAGATTTATGTCCAGTATGTGATCTATCCTGTGCATGTGTTCAAAGAATGTTCCATGTGCATTTGAGAAAAAAGTGAAATCTCTTGTTTCTGGGTGAAATGCCTTGCAGATATAATTTAGGTCTAATTGGTCCAATGTGTCATTTAAAGCTTGTGTTTCCCTGTTAATTTTCTGTCTGGTTGATCTGTCCATTGGTGTGAGTGGGGTATTAAAGTCTCCCACTAATATTGTGTTTCTGTTAAGTTCCCTTTTCAAGTTCCCCTTGTTAACATTTGCCTTATTTATTGAGGTGCTCCTATGTTGGGTGCATCAATTCAGTTCAATTGCTTAGTCATGTCCAACTCTTTGGGATTCCATTGGCTGCAGCATGCCAGGCTTCCTTGTCCATCACCAACTCCTGGACTTGCTCAAACTCATGTCCATCAAGTTGGTGATATATTTATAATAGTTAAAACTTCTTATTGCATTGATCTCTTGATTATTATGTAGGGTCCTTCTTTATGTCTTATAGTGGTCTTTAAAGTCTATTTTATCTGATGAATATTGCTACTCCCAGTTTCTTTTGGTCTCCATTTGAATGAAATATATTTTTCCAGATCCTCAGTTTCAGTCAGTATGTGTCCCTAGGTTTGAGGTGGGTCCTTTGTAGACAGCATATATAGGGGTTTTGTTTTTGTATCCATTTGGCCAGTCTTTGTCTTTTGGTTGGAGCATTTAAGCCATTTATGTTTAAGATAATTATTGATAAGTATAATCCTGTTACCATTTACTTTATTGTTTGGGGTTCATTTTTATAAACCTTTTCTGTGTTACCTGTTTAGAGAAGTTTCCTTAGCATTTGTTGAAGAGCTGGTTGGTGGTGCTGAATTCTCTCAGCTTTTGCTTGTCTGTAAAGTATTTGATTTCTTCTTCAAATATGAACAAGATGTTTGCCAGGTAATGTAGTCTTGATTGTAGGTTTTTCTCTTCCATCACTTTAAGTATATCCTGACATTCCCTTCTGGCCGGAAGAGCTTCTATCAACTATTATCCTATTACAAATGGAGATCCATTTGTATGTTATTTGTTGCTTTTCCCTAGCTGCTTTTAATATATGCTGTTTGTGTTTAATTTTTGTTAGTTTGATCAATATGTGTTTTGGTGTGTTTCACCTTGGGTTTATCCTATTTGGGACTCTCTGGGCTTCTTGGATTTGAGTGGTTATTTTTCCCATTTTAGAGACTTTTTTTTTAAACATAAATTTATTTATTTTAATTGGAAGTTAATTACTTTACAATATTGTATTTGTTTTGCCATACACAATGGAGTATTACTCAGCCATTAAAAAGAATACATTTAGAGACAGTTTTTACTATTATCTCCTCAAGTATTTTCTCATACTCTTTCCTTTTGTCTTCTACTTCTGGAACTCCTAGGATTCAAATGTTGGGGCATTTAACTTTGTCCCAGAGGTCTCTGAGGCTATCCTCACTTATTTTGTCTTTTCTTTTTTCAGCTCTGCTTCCTTTATTTCCACCATTCTATCTTCCACCTCACTTATCCTTTCTTCTGCCTCAGTTATTCTACTGTTGGTTCCCTCCAGGGTGTTTTTAATCTCAGTTATTGCATTGTTCATTACTGATGGACTATTCTTTATTTCTTTTAGGTCCTTATTAAAATTCTTAATCCATGTCTCTAGTCTGTTTATCTGTAACTCCATATTCTTTTCAAGACTTTGGATAATATTTACTATCATTCTAAATTATTTTTCAGGTAGACTCCCTATCTCCTCCTCTTTTATTTGGTTTGATAGGTTTTTATCATGTTCCTTCATCTGCTGTATATTTCTCTGCCTTTTCATTTCAGTTAGTTTGCTGTGCTTAGGCTCCCCTTCCTGCAGAGTCATATTTCCTTTTAATTGTGGAGTCTTCTCTCTGTGGATGAGGTTGGGCAAGTGATTTGTGAAGGTTTCCTGCTTGCGGGAATTTGTGTCTCTGTTCTGGTGGATGGAGCTGGATCTCTTCTCTCTGGAGGGCAATGCAGTGTCCAATAGTGGGTTTTATGGTGTCTATGGGTTTGGTATAACTTTGGACAACCTGTCTTTTAATGTTCAGGGTTGTGTTCCTTTATGTTGGAGGATTGGCATGAGGTGTCTTGCACTGGAGCTTCCTGGCTCTTGGCCTTAATGTAGGTATGGAGGCTTTTGGGTGGGCTCTCACCTATTACTGTTCCCTGGGTCAGGAGTTTTGTGGTACTCCAAAGTTCTGTGGTTGAGCCTCCTGCCTCTGGGTTTTGGTCTCCCTCTTACAGTGGCCTTAAGACTTCTCTGTCCACACATTGCAGAAGATAAAACCCCAAGGTTAATGGTCAAACAACTCTCCACACTCATGAACACCCAGAGAGATTCAGAGTTATATAGAGAAGAAAAGAAGGAGGAGGGAGGTGGAGGTGGCCAGGAGGACAAAAGGGAGAGTCAGAAAGGAAAAGAGCAATCAAGCCAATAATCAAATCCGTAAGTGAAAATAGATACCAAAAATTAGACTATTAAAGGTACAAAATTAATAACAAATATCAAAAAGCAAAGATTAAAAACCTAGAATAGAGATTAGACTCTCAAAAGTACAATAAAAAAATACAAAACAAAATCAATCACAAAAATTTTAAAAGAAAGTTAGTAGTGGGCTATAAAAATGAAAGTTAAAGGAGTTATAATAAAGAACTAAAATTTAAAAAAATTTAAAAACTGTAATCATAAAAATATATCTAGGAATTTCTCTGGAGCCATTGTTGGCAGTGTGGGGTCAGTTCAGTGTCAGATAGCCCCTTGTTTTTTTTCTTGTCCTTGTTCTTTTTAAAAAAAAATTATTTATTTTAATTGGAGGCTAATTACTTTACAATATTGTATTGGTTTTGCCATACATCAACATGAATCCACCATGGGTGTACACGTTCCCCATCCTGAACCCCTCTCCCTCCTTCCTCCCCGTACCATCCCTCTGGGTCATCCCAGTGCACCAGCCCCGAGCATCCTGTATCCTGCATCGAACCTGGACTGGCAATTCATTTCTTATATGATATTATACATGTTTCAATGCCATCCTCCCAAATCATCCCACCCTCTCCCTCTCCCACAGAGTCCTAAGACTGTTCTATACATCTGTGTCTCTTTTGCTGTCTCACATACAGGGTTATCATTACCATCTTTCTATTTTCCATATATGTGTTAGTATACTGTATTCATGTTTGTTCTAAGTCTCAAATGCACAGTGTTAGCATTAACTGCAAGGTTTTAATCTGTTGCATCTCATACTTCCCAGGCGGTTCCCCTTTCTTTGTTTGTTTTCTTTGCCCTCCTCTGATTGCAATTCTCTTCAGTGTCTAATCTTTGCCCTGACATGAGTGGGCAAAAGTGGCCATTTATTTGGGCTCCCTTGCTCAGTTGTGCTGTGGAGACAGACTGAGACCATAAGCAAACACCACCGGTATGTGCAGGGGGTGCTCCCAGTGGATGGGCCACACTGGGGTTGCCATAGCTCAAGGCCGTGTGCACGTCCCAGGTCCAAGCCTGGGAAGGCTTCCATGTGTTCCACAAGCATACCATCAAATGTGGGCCATGTGTCTTGTACACGTCCCAGGTGCAGGCCACTCAGGGTCCCAGGTGCACCATGAGGGCACAGTCCCAGATGGGCCATGCATCTCTCTGGGTATCTGGGTTCCTCTGCCAGCATTCAGAAGTTTTCTTGTGGTAGTTGCTTCTCTTGCAGATGATTTTTTGATGTATTTGTGGGGGAGAAAGTGGTCTCCCCATCCTATTCTTCTGACATCTTCCTGGCAGCTTTTTTCTTTTCTTATTTTTCACTTTAAATAAGGTGTGAGGGTAAATATGCACACATAACAAGTTGTGGTGGCTCAATAAGTGTTTAACAAGAACCAACATCTGATAAAACACAGTCATACATCATAATGTATGAAAATACCATAATTTTCAGATTCCCCCTTTAATGATTCAAAAGCAAATCAGATGTGAATAATTTACTTAATAGTAAAGCTTTAGTAAAACCAATTAAGAAACAGTTTTGCTTTTTTTAAAAAAGTCATGTACACATGTACACCCATGGCTGATTCATGTTAATGTATGGCAAAAACAACTACAATATTGTAAAGTAATTAACCTCTGATTAAAATTAATTAATTAAAAAAATCAATTTCCAGTTCCCATTGTTACAACCTTCAGAATTAATGTTGATTTATGTCAAGATCACCTAAGCATTTTCAATGGACTGAGTATCAGAAGGGCCAGTACAAAGCCATAAACATTTTATGAAACTCAGAAATGTTGATGTCTAATTTCATTTAGAGCTAAAGTTCTGCTTTCTACTTCATTTCCACTTGCCTCACTTTTAATACCTACATACAGCATCACCCTGATTTTTCCATGTTTGCTTTATTTGTGTCCCTTAACTTTTTACACCCAAACCTCTTTTCATAGATCATGTTTAAACATGAGTGTTGGCCAGACTGATTCTTAACAATTTGTCCTTCCATTCTCACCTTAAGCTTTACCCTACAAGGGCACTCTTGTCTGATTTGAAGGCTGTTTGTTCCTTGTTCAGCCAATAAGTCGTGTCTGACTCTGTCACCCCATGGACTGCAGCACATCAGGCTTTCCTGTCTATTACTATCTCCCGGAGTTTGCTCAAACTCATGTCCATTGACTTGGTGATGTCATCCAACCACTTCATCCTCTGTTGCCCCCTTCTCCTCCTCCCTTCAGTCTTTCCCAGAATCAGGGTCTTTTCCAATGAGTCAGATCTTTGCATCAGATGAACAAAGTATTGGAGCTTCAACTTCTAATGAATATTCAAGGTTGACTTCCTTTTGGATTGACTGGTTTGATCTCCTTGCTGTCCAAAGGTCTCTCAGGAGTCTTCTCCAACACCACAGTTCAAAAGCATCAATTCATTGGCACTCAGCCTTCCTTATGGCCCAACTCTCACATCCATACATGACTACTGAAAAAACCATAGTTTTGACTATATCCATCTTTTTCAGCAAAATGAGGTCTCTGCTTTTTAATAAACTGTCTGGGTTTGTGTCATAGCTTTTCTTCCAAGAAGCCAGTGTCTTTTAATTTCTTGGCTGTAGTCACTGTCTGCAGTGATTTTTGAGTCCAATAAAATAAAATCTTGCTGGGAGCCAGCATGAGGAACTCCGCCCATGGCAAAGGTCATGAGGAAGGAGGCTTCGGCATAGGCAAAGGCAGGATCGAGCCTCAGGAAACCCCCTGTTCCCGAACATCTACCTCTCAAACCAGGGTCTGCCTACTTTACTGTTTCATGCTCTCACCTATACCTCTGACCTTACAGGGAGTTGACCCCCATTACCTCTCTCGGAGAAGGAGTTAACTTACAGCTCCAAGTCAATAAAAATTCCTGGGTGTGACAAGGGTGTCTCGGGTCAAACCTCTCTGCTGGCAGACTAGTTTGTGTGACAGGATTATCCATACTCCTGCCACTACACACATGATTGTTTACTACCTCTTAACTATAAACAGCACAGAGAGTTTGGAGTATTTTGAAAATCTTAATTAGCATAGGTCTTTTCTCATTGTTGAGTCAATGATTGCCGCCAGGCCTCCATATCCTTAGGCACCTGGGAATACATTAATGTATTTGGAATATAGAAAAGGAAATATAGTAGTTTTTGATGTTAGCAATACTAGACTTTTTGAGTTAATGAATTTTCTCTTTTGTTATAAATCACTGTACTTTGTTATAAATCACTGTGTCCTTGCTATGCAAAAATGCAACTTTATCACTATCTTAAGACTAAATAGATCTTAAGGGGAACATTGGTGAAGGGTTTTCATTTGTTGGGCTGATGTTTGCTGCTAAATCTCCATATTCCCTGCCCTTATAATGAATATAACTAGCATATAGGAGAAATAAGTATTAACCTTTAAGATTAATCATGTTAACCTTAGGTTAAATAAATTCCTTTCTTAGTTGTAACCCACTACACCCTTACCCTATAGGAATGCAACTTTATCTGGTACCTGCAGAGGGTGGCGCCTGGTTTATGAAAAAACACCCTTGGAAAAAATAAGTTTTTTGGTTATCAGAAAGAAAGGATCATAAAATGTCAGTAGGCCTCATGGCCAGAAGATGATATAAAACCCCTAAGACCTTTATTTTATACATTTATGTGAAGCACCTGATTTTGATAAAGATCAGGATCGCTAACCCCCGCGTGACTCTGTATTCATCCCTATGTATAACAAATGGTATATAAGCAAACCTAAAAAATAAAGAAATGGGATCAGTTTCTGGAAAGACTGATTCCCCCGTGTCATTCTTTCTTGCTCCTCATTTTCCTGGCTGAATTCCCATCTGGAGCGTGGGTGCCCACCACGTCTACTTACTTGCCCCGGCTTTTAAGTTCCACGTGAGAAGGAGCCCAAGGAGGAGCACCTTCCGATATTCAAGTGGCACCGGTGGCCCAAAGTAGATGGTGCAAATTCCTTGTCTTGGAGTTTTATTGGTATCCCACGTAAACCAAGTTATTCAGCATCTTTTTCTCCACTAATATTTCCTACTATTTTCTAGCTGAATTCCCATCTGGTATGTGGGTACTCACCAAGCCTGCTAATTTTGCTTGGGCTTCTAAGATCAGACCGAGGAGGCCTCAGTGCCTCCTCTCCTTCGGGAGAACGGAAAGACGCCTGTGGTCTACGTAGGTGGTGATTGGTATTCCACGTAAAGCAAGTTATTCAGACTCTTTTTCTCCACTAATTTTCCAGTCTCTCTCTATACCTGTAATTAAATAAGTTTTTTCCTAGGACATTGATTCTGTCCCCACCTTCGAATTACTCTGGATCCACCAAGGCTGGACCCTGGCAAAATCTGTCACTGTTTCCATTTTTTCTCCATCTACTTGCCATGAAGTGATGGGACTGTATGCCATGATCTTAGTTTTATGTGTTGAGTTTTAAGCCAGATATTTCATTCTCTTCTTCCACCTTCATCAAGAGGCTCTTTAGTTCCTCTTTACTTTCTGCCACTAGGGTGGTATCATCTGCATATCTGAGGTTGTTGATATTTCTCCCAGCAATCTTGATTCCAGTTTAGAATTCATCCAGCCTGGCATTTCACATGATGTACTCCACATATAGTTAAATAACCATAATGACAATATACAGCCTTGACACACTCCTTTCCTAATTTTGAACCAGTCCTTTGTTCCATGTCCAGTTCCAACTGTTGCTTCTTGACCCACAAACAAGTTTCTCTGGAGACAGGTAAGATGGTCTGATATGCCAATCTTTTTAAGAATTTTCCACAGTTCGTTGTGATCCATATAGTCAAATGCTTTAGTATAGTCAATGAAGCAGAAGTAGATGTTTTTCTGGAATTCTTTGCTTTATATATCATCCATTGAATGTTGGTAATTTGATCTCTGGTCCCTCTGCCTTTTCTAAATCCAGCTTGTACATCTGGAAGTTCTGTCTATATACTGCTGAGGCCTAACTTGAAGGATTTTGAGCATTACTTTGGTAGCACAAGAAATTAGTGCAAAGGTATGGTAGTTTGACATTCTTTGGCATTGTCCTTCTTTGGGATTGAAATGAAACCTGACCTTATCCAGTTCTGTGGCCACTGCTGAGTTTTCCAAATTTGCTGACATATTGAGTGCAGCAATTTAACAGCATCATCTCTTAGGATTTGCAATAGTTCGGCTGGAATTCCATCATCTTCACTAGCTTTGCTCCTAGTAATTCTTCCTAAGGCCCACTTGACTTCACACTCTACGATATGAAGCATAGCAGCTGATCAAATGCTTCAACAATTCCTTAAATTATTATTTTGGATAAATGTGTTTGTTCACATTTCTTCTTAATTTTGTAAGTAACTCTTGATGGTTTAAGATCAAATATGCCTATTGTTACCTCACCTAATCCCCATTGATTGGTTTTGATGACCTGGAATCCTATATTGTAAAGAATTCCAAGGGGAAGTCCAGTAAGAACATCGGCTGTGATCGATTATTGAGGTCCACTATGGGATAATGCTTGTAAGCACAGTGTGCTTTTTCCAACTACATCTGCTGGCTCCCCTGTATCAGTGTAGTGGTCGGTCTCTTTTACCTGCTGAGTTTCAGGAGAGATCCTTAATTACATAAGGTGGAGAAATTTATGAAAAAGGAAAATCCCAAAGTAGAATGCATTCTAAATATAAAGCATTAAAGTGCCATGATTTTGATTCTGTACTCAGATCAAGCCCTGAATACCTACCTCAAAACACTTATTCATAGGCAATCTTCTCTTTTCAAAAGGAAAAGTAAAAGTGCCAAAATAGACACAGCAATACTTGTTTCTCAAAGCTTATCAGTCACAAGAAAAAAAAAATCTATAGGGCACCAGTCTACAAGCAACTTGTTCACAATCATTTTTACAATTATTGTCATATTGTAAAGAAATTTAAAAAAAATGAAACCTACAATGAGTATGTTGTTCTTAAGTAGACACACAAATGCACAAAACTTTATGGAGCAGTTGCTTTAATAGGTTCTTCCTCCTACTCAATTTCTCTAAATATTAGAAATATTTAATACTTTCTCCTTAAGCCATTTCTCTTAGTTTTTAACTTGGTAACTTCAATATTCCACCTGATTATCTAGTTGAATGATGAAAAGACATCTTTTTTTTTGGTATTAGTTCAGAATTTCTTATCAGTCTTCATAGAACCAGTCAACTTCAGCTTCTTCAGCATCAGTGGTTGGGGCATAGACTTCGATAACCGCAATGTTGAATGTTTCGCCTTGAAAGCCAATCAAGATCATTCTGTCATTTTTGAGATTGCACCCAAGTACTGTATTTTGGACTCGTTTGTTGACTATGAGGGCTACTCCATTTCTTCTAAGGGATTCTTGCCCACAGTAGAAAATATAATGGTCATCTAAATTAAATTCACCCAATCCTGTCCATTTTAGTTCACTGATTCTTAAGATATTGATGTTCACTCTTGTCATCTCCTTCTTGATCAGGTCCAGTTCACCTTGATTCATAGACCTAACATTCCAGGTTGTTATGCAATATTGTTCTTTACAGCATTGAACATTATGTTTACCATCAGACACATCCAAAACTTGAGTGTTGTTTTCACTTTGGCCCAGAGGTTTCATTCTTTCTGAAGCTATAAGTAATTGCCCTCCACTCTTCCCCAGTAGCATGTTGGACACCTTCCAGGCTGGGGAGCTCATCTTTTGGTGTCATATCTTTTTGCGTTTTTCTACTGTTCATGGGGTTCTTGCAGCAAGAGTACTGGATTGGTTTGCCACTTGGAAAATTCTTAAAGAGATAGGGCTACCAGACCACCTTACCTGCCTCCTGAGAAACCTGTTTGTGGATCAAGAAGCAACAGTTAGAACCCTACATGGAACAACTGACTGGTTCAAAATTGGGAAAGGAGTATATCAGAGTCAGAGTACATAACATGAAATGTTGGGCTGAATGAGTCACAGGCTGGAATCAAGGTTGCCAAGAGAATTATCAACAACCTCAGATGTGCAGATGATACTGCTCTAATGGCAAAAAATGAAGAGGAACTAAAGAACCTCTTGATGAAGGTTAAAGAGGAGAGTGAAAAAACTGGCTTAAAATACAACATTAAAAAAAAACCAAGATCATGGCATGTAGTCCCATCACTTTATGGGAAATAGAAGGGGAAAAAGTGGAAGCAACGACTGATTTCGTTTTTTGGGGCTCCAAAATCACTGCAGATGGTGATTGCCATGAAATTAGATGTTTGCTTCTTGGAAGGAAGGCTATGACAAACCTAGACAGCATATTAAAAAGCAAAGACATCACTTTGCTGACAAAGGCCCATATAATCAAAGCTACAGTTTTTCCCATAGTCATGTATCATGTATGGATGTGAGAGTTGGACCGAAAGAAGGCTGAGCACCAAAGAATTGATGCTTTTGAATTGTGGTGCCAGGGACAACTCTTGAGAGTCCTTGGACTGCAAGGAGATCAAGTCAGGCAATCCTGAAGGAAATCAACCTTGAATATTCATTGGAAGGACTAATGCTGAAGCTCCAATACTTTGGCCACCTGGTGCAAAGAACTGACTCATTGGAAAAAGACCATGATGCTGGGAAAGACTGAAGGCAAAAGGGGAAGAGGGTGGCAGAGGATGAGATAGTTGGATGATATCACCCACTCAGTGGATATGAACTTGAGCAAACGCTGGGAGATAGCGGAGGACTGGCATGCTGCAGTCCATGGAATCACAGGGTTGGACAGGACTTAGCGACTGGACGACAACAATCTCATTGAATAGTAAAATTTAGATTCTGGAATGTTCTCCCAAAACTCTTAAAATATCCCAAGGTAAATTACCATTTGCAAATGAAAGTTATTTTTTTCCTACCTAACTTTTTATGTTAATGGGACTAGAGTAGTCCAATCACTAAGTTTGTTCATTTTGCCTCCATTTTTTTCTTCTTTCCATCCCCAAAGCACAGGGGCTGTTTTGGGTCCACAATTCCTAACAATGATCTTTGAAATTTAACTTTCTTTTGAGATTTTCCTTTGTTTCCAATTCATATAAAATACCATTGACAGATATTTAATTTTAAAGGATAGTTATAATTTATTATTCCCCTATTCAGAAACCTGTGGAGATTGCTCATTATCTACAGAATAAAGCCTAGAATTCTCAAGCTGGCATTCTGGATCCTCTATAAAGCATCACGGGGCTAACTATCTTATCTATCTATCCACCCATCCATCTGCCTCCCCTTCCCTCTTTGTTCCCCTCATCCATGTTTATCCCTTCACTCTTCCACAAATACTTAGTGTGTGATTATTATGTGTTCAGCCCTGTGCTAAACTTTGGGAATACTAAGCCAAATAGCTTAGTTACATCCTGAATCAGTCTAATAAAATAGATATGTATACATAAAATTTCAATACAATACAATGAGTGCTATTAAAGAGTTAAGGATAAAGTGTAATGGTAATACAAAGGAAGAATCAGTTAATTCTCTAGAGGACAGAAAAGGATTGTTTGATAAGAGCATGCGAAGTATGACACTGGCCATGAGTATCAAAGGATGAAACAGAGCTCCTTTTGTCTATACTTCTCCCTTTCCCCACATTTTGTGCACTTTCTAAGTAGACTAGATTACTCTTTTCTCTGTTAACACATCCCTAAAGTCCATCTGATCATATTTTTTTCTCTTCACCCTGGAGAACTCCTTTCCCTTCTGTACCGGGTTGACTAGTATCTCTCCAAATATTTGTGTTCATTCAAAACCTGAGAATGTGACCTAATAGGGTCTTTGCAGATGTAATTTGCCTGGGCTCTAGAGATGAGATCATGCTGAATTTAGTGGGGGCCCTAAATCTAATGATTAGCATCTTTACAAGAAAAAGTATATCCTGAGATACACTGAGGGGAATGTCATGTGAAGATGTAGTCAGAGATTAGAGTGATACCACCATGAGCCAAGGAAAATGAAGGATTTCTAACAATCAGCAGAAGTTGGAAGGCATGAACAGATTCTTCCTCCCAGCTCCAGAAGGAAACAAATCTGCTGGCACCTTGATTTTACACTTCTTTTCTCCTGAACTGTGAGAGAATAATTTTTTTTTTTTTAAGCCACCTAATTTATTTGCTTTGGCAGCCTGGAGAAACTAATGCACCATTTTAGTTCCTTGAAGATCTTCTCAAATGACACATTTTCTATCAATATTTTTACTATTGCTTCTTCCCCATTAACAAGTTAGATGCAATTTCTTTTTTCTTTTAGTTTTATTTGTGACTCTTCTGGAATATCACATTTTACCCTGCATTTACATTTTTTGTGGCCTTCCTTATTCAGTCAGATTACAAGCTTTTTGAATGACGTTGACTTAATTTATTCATCTCATATTTTATGCAGCACAGTTTCTAGCTCTTTCTTAGCTAGATCCACCAAAAACAAAACCTGATTTTATAGAAAGTATATGTGTGAATGGTTTTAGGAACATGGTACATAACAGTTGCCCAATAAAATATAGAGACAATATTCAATAAATGTTTGTTGAAGGAATATACAAATAAACAAAATAGAAACCAACATGTAATAAACCTACAGACAGACATCCTATCTATTCAATATAAGCCACTGCCTAGCATAAAATCTATTAGATGCAGAATGTCCTCAATAACTAAATTGATGAATGATAAATGAGTCCAATTCAAGGGATTTCATCCAGAGTGAGTTTTACAATTGTCCTCTGCTCTGCTGAACAATACTTTCTCCCCTGGTCAGAGAGGGCTAATAATATAAAAATTCCTAATAAATTATGATCCTCTCTAAGTCCCTGTTAAGTTTATGTGATCATGATGTATGTAATCAAATTAACATGTATCAGATTATCATATCTGATTGACTAACTCTGTGAATAAAACTAAAGTTTCATTATTCACCCATTATTACCTTTTTTCCAAAAGTCTGACTTAGAAGTTTTAAAAACAAAATTGAGACCCCAAGTGATTGGCAAGTCACAGGTAGAAGATAGCAGAGCTAAAAATTTAAAATTAGATTTAACCTATTTCAAAGCTAATAGTATTTTCACTCTTCCAGCTGATGTGGCTTTAAATCACTTGACTTTTTCTGACCTCAAAATCCTCTACTCACCAGCTCAAGTGGATTCTTTTATTTTCACCATCCTGCTAGCTCAGAATTGTTTCTAGGCTTCCCATCACCTTGTGATAGGAATGCCACCCACTTGTACTGTGCTGAACTCCGTCTGGTCCTTGTCAATGCGATTTTACCTTCATCATCTCTTCAGGGCACTTGCCCTTTCTTTGCCACCTTCCAACACCATATGGCATATTTTATGACACATGGCTTCCATACGTCCTGCCTCCTTATGCTCACTATCCTCTTAATCCCTTTATATACACTTTGACAATTTTCCCCTGCTCTTAGATTTCTGATCTCTACTTTCATCCTAGATTTCACTGAGCTGCCCTGTTCTTTCTCATTTCATGGCATTCTGTACAGTCATGACTGCAACATATGTCTATAATTCCTTCACAGTATTGGGAACATCCATCATGCTGCTGACACCACATAAATTCTGTGCATGCGTAACAGATTTAAGAGAAATGGAGGACACTTCCATCCAAAATGAGCTGACATGGCTTCACAAGTTGATCTGGAGGCCCAGCAACCCCTAGCAAAGTAACATCATATGAACATACAAAGAATCTAAAGATCAAATATTTTAATTGTACTTCTAGAGATTAAATTACATATGTATACACAAATAAGATTGCACATACAAAACACATATGACTTTATTGTTTTATTGCCAAATGTGTATTCCAAATGTGTATAAAACAATTGAAAATGCTGAAATGTTAAATGAACAATGAACATCCATATGCTCAACATGCATATTCAATAATTGTTAACTTTTGCCACATTTGCTTAATGTAGCTATAAATGTGTTTATTTCTTTTTAAAAATAAATTATGTGAAAGTAGTGAAAGACACAAAGATGCTCCAGCATGTATTCCCTAAGAAAAGATATTTTCATTTATAGTGATAATATGTAATTATCATACCTAAGAAATTAAAGATTCCATTGTTGTCGTTCAGTTGCTCAGTCGTGTCTGACTCTTTGTAACCCCATGGATAGCAGTCTGGCAGGCTTTCATGTCCTTTACTATCTTATGGATTTTGCTCAAACTCACATCCATTGAGTCGGTGATACCATCCAACCATCTCATTCTCTGTCTTCCCCTTCTCCTCCTGCCTTCAATCTTTCCCAGCATCAGTCTTTTCCAGTTAGTCGGCTCTTTGCAACAGGTGGCCAAATTATCGGAGCTTCAGCTTCAGTATCAGTCCTTCCAATGAATATTCAGGGTTGATTTCCTTTTGGATTGACTGGATTGATCTCCTTACTGTCAAAGGACTCTCAGGAGTCTTCTTCAGCACCTAAGTTAGAAAGTATCAATTCTTCAGCACACATGACTACTGGAAAAATCATAGCTTTAACTATATGGACTTGTGTCAGCAAAGTAATGTCTCTCCTTTTTAATATGCTGTCTAGGTTTGTCAGAGCTTTTCTTCCAAGGTGCAAGTGTCTTAATTTCATGTCTGCAGTCACCATCTGCAGTGATTTTTGGAGTCTAGGAAAATAAAGTCTGTCAATGTTTCCATTTTTCCTCCATCTGTTTGCCATGAAGTGATGGGGACTGTATGCCATGGTTGAATGCCAGTTTTTTGAATGCTGAGTTTTAAGCCAGCTTTTTCACTCTCCTCTTTCACCTTCATCAAGAGGCTGTTTAGTTCCTCTTTGCTTTCTGCCATAAGGGTGGTGTCATCTGCATGTCTGATGTTGTTGATATTTCTCCCAGCAGTCTTGATTCCAGCTTGGGATTCATCCAGCCAGGCATTTCACATGATGTACTCCACATATAAGTTAAGTAAACAAATGACAATATACAGCCTTGATGTATTCCTTTCCCAATTTTGGACCAGCCCATTGTTCCATGTCTGATTCTAAGTGTTGCTTCTTGACCTGCACACAGGTTTCTCAGGAGGCAGGTAAGGTGGTCTGGTATTCCTATCTCTTGAAGAAATTTTCACAGTTTGTTGATCCACACAGTCAAAAGCTTTCACATAGTCAATGAAGCAGAAGTAGATGTTTTTCTGGAATTCTCTTGCTTTTTCTGTGATCCAGTGGTTACTGGCAATTTGACATTTGGTTCCTCTGCTTTTTCTAAATCCACCTTGTACATCTGAACATTCTTGATTCACATACTGTTGAAGCTTAGCTTGAAGGATTTTGAGCTTTACTTTACTAGCATGCTAGATAAGCACAATTATGCAGTAATTTGAAGATTCATTCTTTGGCATTGCCCTTCTTTGGGACTGGAATGAAAACTGACCTTTTCCAGTTCTGTGACCACTTCTAAGTTTTCCAAATTTGCTGACATATTGAGTGCAACACTTTAACAGCATCATCTTTTAGGATTTGAAATAGCTGAGCTGGAATTCCCTCACCTCCACTAGCTTTGTTCCTAGTAATGGTTCCTAAGGCCCACTTGACTTCAAACTCCAGGATGTCTGGTTCTAGGTGAGTGACCACAGCAGCATGGTTATCTGGGTCATTAAGATCTTTATTCTACAGTTCTTCTGTGTATTCTTGCCACCTCTTCTTAATCTCTTCTGCCTCTGTTAGATCTTAATTCATTATTACATTGAGTTACAAAATTTTGACTTTTTAAATTCTATTATCCCTTATAGATAGAATTGTTACCTGGCATTTATATATAAAAGAACATTTCTTCTTATAAAGTAAGATAAGTTCTACTTCCTTGAATAAGGCAAGATAAATACTTAGGATAGATGCTTATTTTTTCCCTTTAATTGCCAGTTTTCAAAGTAAGGGATTGCTATAATTGTCATCACCAATGAAGGCAAATGAGTTTTTCCCCCTTTAACTTCTTTTAGACTCTTTGATGTTTATCTGTTCTATTATTTATAATTGTCAAAGTTGTGGTTCTCTATGTCTGTCTCTCCATCTCTGCCTTGCAAATAAATCCTTCAGAGCCATCTTTCTAGATTCCGTATGTATGCATTAGTATGTGATATTTATCTTTCTCTTTCTGACTTGCTTCACTTTGTATAAGAGGCTCTAGGTTCATCCATCTCATTAGAACTGACTCAAATGTGCTCCTTTTTATGGCTGAGTAATATTTCATTGTGTATATCTATCACAATTTCTTTATCCATTCATCTGTCAGTGGACATCTAGTTTGCTTCTATGTTCCAGCTATTGTAAATAGTGCTGCAGTGAACATTGGGGTACATGTGTCTGTTTATATACATACAAGGAGATAGGAGGAGAGGGTGAGATGTATGGAAGGAGAAATGTGGAAGCTTATATTACCATATGTAAAATAGATAGCCAACGGGAATTTGCTGTATGTCTCAGGAAACTCAAGCAGGGGCTCTGGATCAACCTAGAGGAGTGGGATAGGGAGGGAGATAGGAGGGAGGTTCAAGAGGGAGGAGATATATGTATACCTGTGGCTGATTCATGTTGAGGTTTGACAGAAAACAACAAAATTCTGTAAAGCAATTATCCTTCAATAAAAAATAAATAAATTCATTAAAAAAACATTATGGTTCTTACTCATGCTCTAATTATTCCAAATTTGGCCAGTGGGAGCCCATATGAGCTAGCTTGTATTTCCTTTTATCAACATTGGAATTGAATATTTCCTTGTTTTCTGGCATACTCATATTCTCTTGTACTTTTCTTCCAAGGACAGTGTTAGCAAGTAAATTTACAAAATTTTTATGTTCAGATAAAAAAGAACACTGTGCCTATAATGTGGAGTAGGTCATATGAAAATATGTTTGATATGATGTGGATACATTAATTTCAGAAACTAGGAGTAACCATCAGAAGAAAGATGTACAAAGCCAGGACCTTACTTTGTGGTTTACTCCATAGGCAAGAAATAAGCACACAAAGGAAACAGAAAGAGAAAACTAACATCACTCTCAGACCCTGCCTATGACACACCAATATGCACAATAGATCAGAGTGAGGGCAGAGGAACAGCAGCACTTCAAATAAAAAACCTCAAGATATAAAAGTGCACTAAACATCTCACTAAATTTCATCCTGTCACATTTATAAAATAGGTTAGAAAATTTTAAAAAATGGAAGCACTTTTAAATTGATCAAAATGCTATAATTTAGTATTAAAGGGAAATAGTAGTCATACTAACTTAATATTAGTTTATTAACAACCAAAATCATAAACAGGAAATAAAATAAAAATTTAATGTATCAAGGTGAGAGGGAATTCTAAAACATCTAATATTACATCATACCAGTGCATTGAAAATAACTGGTCTTGCAACGAAACACCAATAGTTAGATTGTCAGAATTTGTAATAAATGTCAGAAATTAGAATAATTCTTGGCAATTGAGGAAGTCTAGAGCTTATATATGCACAATCATTCAGAAAATATAATAGGATTGAGGAGAATCGTGATAACATTTGAAGTCTGTTCATCCCACTAGGGCTTTCCAAAGAGCACCAGTGTCTAACAAAGGTTAAGTGATCTTCAGGAATTTATAACAAAAACATTTAGACATTCCCGGAACAAAATAAAGTTAATGGATCGCTCATGTTAGCTGGAATTCAGAGAAGCAGAGCTCAGACAATTCTAAACAGATGTTGGTAAGAACAATGCAAAAAAGGAAGTGTGCCAGCTTGTTTTTCAGGGACAAAAACAGATATTTTGGCCAGCGAACCCCATGGCTATGTTATGAAATACATTAATAGATTAAGTAAAACTGTGACACCACAGTATCTACCACATTTCCATATATATTTATCCTCTTGTTTTGTTTAGTCACTAAGTCAAATCTGACTTTTTGTGAACCCATGGACAGCAGTCTGCCAGGACCTTCTGTCCTTGAGATTTCCCAGGCAAGAATACTGGAGTGGGTTGCCATTTCCTTCTCCAGGGGAGCTTCCGGACCCAGGGATCAAACCTTCCTCTCCTGCATCGGCAGGCAGATTTTTTACAACTGAGCCATCAGAGAAGCATTTGTCTTCTTAGGCAAAACATATTGTCCCACACCAATTTTTAAGTGACTATCAGGAAAACCTACCTGTGACTCATCTGCTCTGAAACAACAACTGCCTCTGCCAGAGATGGTCTTTGGGAGTTTTAAGAGCACTCATCTCACACTTAGAGGGAAAGAAGTTTGTCGCTATTGAACTCAACACCTGTTCCTTTTACAATGTCTACGTTTTCGCATTCAGTTAAGGACTATTTTTCACAAAAGTCATTCAAGATGCATGGCTAGCTACTGTTCTGCTTTCCACTGTGTTTGGGACAAGAAAGAGAAAATCACAGGTGCTTTTACCTCTATGCTACTACTACTACTACTAAGTAACTTCAGTCATGTCCGACTCTGTGCGACCCCATAGACGGCAGCCCACCAGGCTCCCCTGTCCCTGGGATTCTCCAGACAAGAACACTGGAGTGGGTTGCCATTTCCTTCTCCGATGCATGAAAGTGGAAAGTGAAAGTGAAATCGCTCAGTCGTGTCCGACTCTTCGCCACCCCATGGACTGCCGCCTACCAGGCTCCTCCGTCCATGGGATTTCCCAGGCAAGAGTACTGGAGTGGGGTGCCATTGCCTTCTCCGATGCTAATGGTTCTTAAATGTGGGGTGCTTAAGATTGCGTTGAATACCTGATGAAAACTATAGACTCTAGCCTTGGAAAATGTAGAACACTTTGCTTGTAACTGGGGGCATTTATTGATCCCCTGAAGCACATCTATGGACAGACATGGACTTCATGAACCTGGAGAAGAAAAGCATGCACCCACACAAACCATGGCTATGAGAAAAAAGTTTCTGAGCATGCATTTCACTTAAAATTTTAACAAGAGAGATGTACTGATGTGTGACTGTCATATGTAACCAATAAGATTTTTACCCCAGCTCTTTAAAAATTTACATAAAAAACTAAGAATAAGTCAATGATGAAAATTGCGGCAATTCTAGACATTTCCACACAGCTGCCAAAGTAGTATGATTATGATCAAGTTAGAAAAAAAACCGTTAAGACATTTCAGCCTGAAAGTGACATGAGTCAGATGTCTTAAAGGCCACTCCATTTCCCACATCTAATTAGTACTGTGTTGAAAGTGAAAATTCATGATACTATATGATCTTGGTTGCTTCCCTATGAGTTGTTTATTTTCCTAGCAATCCACAAAAACATTATTCTGTGTAACTGCTGATACTACTGGCTCTCAAATTATCAAAATTTCATTGGACATTTATGAAATTCCATGATTGTTGTCCATTCTTAAAGGTGATCTGCCCTATAGAGTTGAGATAATTGTTGACACTTGTTCAGTTTCTGGTTTGAGGGTTCATTTGTTTTTTGAACTCAGTTGATTTTTTAAAATTTTTGCTGAAGTATAATTGATCTACAATATTGTGTTTGTTTCAGATGCAGAGCAAGGTGAATCTGTAATACAAATACATGCATCTACTCTCTTTTAGATTCTTTTCTCATATAGGCCCTTAGAGTATTGAGCAGAGCTCCCTCTGCTATACAGTAGGTCCTTATTAGTTGTCTATTTTATATATAGTAGTGTGTATATTTTAATTCCAATCTTCCAATATATCCCTCTTCCCTCCCTTACTTCCCAGTAACCTGAAGCTTATTTTCTACATCTGTAACTCTCATTTTGGTTTTGTAGATAAATTCATTTATAGTCTTTCTTTTTTTTTTTTAAGTTCCACATATAATAGGTATCAAACTTGCCAGGTGGCACTAGTGGTAAAAAGCCTGCTTGCCAATATAGGAGACATTAGAGATGCAGGTTTGATCCCTGGGTCCGGAAGATCTGGAAGAGGGCACAGCAATCCACTCCAGTATTCTTCCAGGACAATCCCATGGACAGAAGAACCTGATGACTACCGTCAATAGGGTCACAAAGAGTCGGATAGGACTGAAGCGACTTAGCACCACACAATTCATAATAGATATCACCTCACATTGATCATAATGGCCATCATCAAAAAGTCTACAAACTGTAAATGCTATAGAGGATGTGAAAGAAAGGGAACCCTCCTACATTATTGGTGGGAATGCAAACTGGTACAGCCACTATAGAGAACAGTATGGAGTTTCCTTAAAAAACTGAAAAGAGCTACCGTATGATTCAGCAATTGCACGTCTGGGCATATATCTGGAGAAAACCATAATTCAAAAATATAAATGTATCCCAATGTTCATTGAAGTATTATTCACGATAGCCAGGATATAGAAGCAACCTAAATGTCCATCAGCAGAGGAGTGGCTAAAGAAGATGTTGTGGATATGTACAATAGAATATCACTCAGCCAGAAAACAGAACAAAATAATGCTATTTGCAGCAACATGGACCTAGAGATTCTCATACTGAGTAAATCCAGTTGATTCTGATGATTTGGTTGTGTTGTGCCTGGAAGCTTATGACTATTCAATAAAGGTAATTGCTAGCGAGTCTTCTTTCCAAAGGCTCCTGGCTAACAGTCCTTTGTTATGCTCTTTACCACCATCTTCAAAGCCTTTGCAATCTGACCTAAATGACTACCAATCTTCCTGCTTTTGATCACCCTTCTCAGGACCATTTACCATTTCCTGCAGTACCTGTCTCCACGCCTTTTCTATGCTATACTAGTTGCCTAAGATGCCATTTCTAGCTCCTCTACCTAATGAAAAGTTACTTGTTATTCAAAGTCCAGCTCAGTTTGTCTCTCCATTTAGAAGCTGTGTCATACTTCTGTCTCATACTCTGGGCAGACATGGTCTTTTCTGTATTTATTGCCATAGATCTTTGTTGGAAGGACCGAAGGACAACTAAATGCAGCATGTCTTGAAAATATTTCTAGCCCATAGGAGACTGGGATATATAACAAATAGATCATAGCTTTTGGACTCAAACAAATCTGTGTTTTAATACTGTTTATTGCTAAATAATTACATGATAATGGGAATTTGCTTTATTTCTTTGATCACTATTTACACCTGTTCAACGGAGATCATTACACTTATTTTATTGGTTTGCAATGAAGTTTATATTGCCCGGAAAATTCCTTGGACAGCCTATGGGGTCCCAAAAGAGTTGGACATAACTTGGTAACAACAAACAACAAAAATGCAGAAACTCAGGGAGTACTGAATCTATAAAAAAATTATTGAAAATGTTTTTCTTATTGAAAAAGATTACTCTAGGATGGAATCTAGCCAGCCAAGTGATACAACAAAATAAAAAGCTTAGGTGAAAATATAATTGATGAGCATTAAATCATACTAAATGTAGAACTAAAACTAAGCAACTATGTACTTACAGTAATAGAACAGAATGAAACTTTTATAAATCTTGTGTAAAAATAATATTGCCAACAAAATTAGAAGGCTGCAGAGGAAAGATGATAGAAAAAAAAGGTATCTGATTATTTTATCAACTATGGCAGGAAGAAGTAAATGACCATTGAAAATATGATTAAAATAATTATCTCTTACCTTCTAAAATTTTTGACTTTAGAGATATCTCCTGCTGCTGCTGCTGCTGCTAAGTCACTTCAGTCGTGTCCAACTCTGTGCAACCCTATAGAGAGCAGCCCACCAGGCTCCGCCATCCCTGGGATTCTCCAGGCAAGAACACTGGAGTGGGTTGCCATTTCCTTCTCCAATGCATAAAAGTGAAAAGTGAAGTCACTCAGTCATGTCTGACTCCTAGCGACCCCATGGACTGCAGCCTACCAGGCTCCTCTGTCCATGGGATTTGCCATGCAAGAGTACTGGAGTGGGTTGCCATTGCCTTCTCCAGAGATATCTCCTAGCATTATGTTATTTGTATGTGTAACACCCATATAAAGTTTAGAACTAACATCAGTTTCTACAAAAAAATGTTGCTGAGGTTTTGATTAGGACTGGCTTAAATATATAAATTAAGAATTGTTATCTTAACTATGCATCACCATAGCTTATCTTGCCAGTTATTTAGCCCTTATTTAATAATAGAACAGTCATTTTCACTTCTTTTGCTCTATATCCCACAGTAGTTTCTTGCATATAATGGATGCTCAAAAAATATGTGTTAATGTAATCAATATCCCCCAAACCAAAGCATTTATTCAAGGAAGAGTATCTAGAGAAAGAGACATTGGTAAGAGCAAGACATGCCAAAACTACAGGCAAATAAATTGTCTCATCATCAATTTAAAGTTTAAAGCCTCATCGCTTTTGCACAATTTAAAGTTTGAAATACCATTTAATTTTACTTAGTTAATAGAACTCCCCACTAGAATTTCACACCTTTATCTCCACTACACACATAATTATCATTGAGTTAACACTTGTTGAGTGAATAAAGTTTATATTTTAACCTTTGAATATCTGCTTCATGATGTTGGTTCATGAAAATCTGATTTTTTCAAAGGGAAAGTAGATCTTCCACAAACACTTGTTTAAGCCTCATATGAAACACTATATTGCAAAAGTCTCAGGAAAAGTGTTATTAGCATGTGAATCAAATAATACAAAATTTTAACACAAAAGTCCCAGGAAGAACTGAAAAGTTCATGAAACTGTGGTTGAACCATAGAAATGGATAGTTATATAACTAATCTGGTTTTTTGAAAAGAAAGCATTAAAAGCATTGAAAAGAAAAAAATGCAGGTCATTCAAGAGGTAATGAAAGGAAATGAATGATGAACACTAGTAGTTATAAAATAAATGCATTTAAGAAGCCACTGATCAAGTTTATAGAACTATTGGGAAATTCTTCTACGTCATGATACAATGATTAAGACATTGACAATAGGACACTGTCCTGACTTACAGCCAGCTGGTATGCTTTCCTGAAATGACTAGAGATACAAACCTAGTCTTTTATGCTGGGACAGAGAATTTCTCTATAGATACACGTGTATTGAAACTTAGCCTCCCATATTTGAAACTTTAACCCACTGAGTTAATTGTCCCTGATTTAATTACTAATAATTATGCAACAATATAATCACCATTGAAATCATTGTTTATTATAGAATAAATGAGCAAGCAACATTGGCATCACAAGAACAATGAGTATTACACTCACTCACAACAGTCAAGAGGGCTCAGCAGATCTGCTGGACTGATCTGGTGTGAAATAATTGCATTGATGACTTTCTTCAGGTTGTCATCAACAAATATCTCCTGGCAATTATTTTGAACAGCTGGCTGCTGCTATTGTGCATCTATTTATAAAGCTGTCCTCTTCAACAAAGCTGGGGTCTTATAAGCATCTGTCTGCAGCAAGTTTTTATCTGTTATGGAAAGATGATTTTTGCACTTTAGTTCTTGACAGCCTTCCCTTTTTACTGCTACCAATATTCAATATCCTTTTCTGGATCTTCTTGATTTATATATTGTTTCTATTAACAGATCTGTCCCATGCAGCCAAAATAAAAACAACTCTAAATTAATTAGTCACGACTGGCTTTTGCCAGAGTCTGAAGCAAATGAGATTATATCTCATCCCTGGTTTATAAAATTTTTTGCAAATGCATTTGTGATGATAGTATTTGTTCTTCAACTTCTGATTTCCCTTATAGAACTTCAGAATTTTATGTTATGCTTTATAGATTTAATTAAAAGAAAGCAAATAGTGAAATCATTTAAAATAGTGCTTTAAATTAAAGAATAACATTTCAGGAAGAATTGTCATTGAACATTCTGGATTAAAAAATACTGTTCAGATGTGTATCCTAAGAAAAATTTTAACAAATATTAGGAGGAGATGACAATTTAATGGTGCCATGTTTTCTCAGAGGACACTCCAGCATCTGTTCCAGGTTTGGTCATTTGCTAGTACTATTTTGGAAGTTGAAGATAGCAAAAGAACTATCCCATGAAATATGTCCAGAATATAAAAGGAATAGTGAATACTCTAAATTAGCTCTGCTCAATAACCTTTGTGAAATTATACAAATATTCTATATCTGCCATGAGCCACATGTGGCTACTGAGTAGTCGAAGTATAACTGAATAACTAAACTTTTAATTAATTTAATTGAAAACTCAGCATGTGAGTAGTAGCTACCATATTTCCAGCTCTGTTTAATAAACTCCAATCCTATAAATGTAATTTTAATTTGTGGGTTTAATAAGCAAGTCAAATATATAAATATGTATTCTTGTATTTTATATGAAAATATCACTGGAGATAGCTGGCATTTTACTCACAATAAAGTATGTGTTTGGCATATCTAGGCTTTTCTGCATTATTATTTTATTCATATTTTTGCAAGCTTCATGAATGTTTTAATTATAGAATTTAGAAGTTGAATATAACTAAAAAATAACTCAGTATATCTTCATTTAATAGATGAGTAAAATTATTTCAAAGAGTGTTGAATAAGCTTCCTTAAGATCACTTGGCCTTGTCAGAAGCAGAGTTAAAACTAACATCGTTTTCTGCTTTTGTGGTAGACAGATTTTTTTCCCACTTTATCCATCCTTTCAAAACTGTTTATTTATTGCCTTGTTGTTTTTCTTCCTTTTATGAGAATATAGTTGATTTACAATATTGTGTTAGCTTCAGGTATACAGTAAAGTGAATCAGTTATACATATAAATTTATGTACACTCTTTTTTTATGATTCCTTTCCCATATAGGTCATTACAGAGTACTGAGTAGAGTTCCCTGTGCTATAGAGTAGGTCCTTATTAATCACCTATATTGTATATAGTATTATAGATATGTCAATCTTAATTGCTCAGTTTATCCCCTCACCTTTCCCCTCCGGCAACGATAAGTTTGTTTCCTACATCTATGACTCTATTTCTGTTTTATAAATAAGATCATCTGTAAAATTCTTTCTTAGATTCTACATAGAAGTGATATTGTATGGTACTGTTTTTCTCTGACTTCCTTCATTCAGTATGATGATGCATAAGTCCAGACATGTTGCTGCAAGTGACATTACATTGTTCTTTTTTTAATGCTGAGTAATATTTGATTGTATATACCACATCGGAGAAAGCAACGGCACCCCAGTCCAGCATTCTTGCCTGGAAAATCCCATGGACGGAGGAGCCTGGTGGGCCATGGGGTCGCTAAGAGTCGGACCTGACTGAGTGACTTCATTTTCACTTTTCACTTTTCACTTTCATGCATTGGAGAAGGAAATGGCAACCCACTCAGTGTTCTTGCCTGGAGAATCCCAGGGATGGGGGAGCCTCGTGGGCTGCTGTCTACGGGGTCGCACAGTCAGACACGACTGAAGCGACTTAGCAGTAGCAGCATGTACCACATGTGGCTTCCCAGGTGGCACTAGTAAAGAACCCACTTGTCAGTTCAGGAGACAGGGAAGCTTGTACTGAAGTCTGTGGGATCACAGAGTTGGACACAACTTAGCAACTGAACAACGGCAAGAACACAGTTTTTAAGGGAACCGCCATACTATTCTCCATAATGTTTGTACCAATTTGCATTCTCACCAGCAGTGTAGGGGGGCTCCCTTTTCTCTACACTTTCTTCAGCATTTACTATTTATAGATGCTTTGATGATGGCCATTCTGACTGCTATGAAGTGATACCTCATTACAGATTTGATTTGCATTTCTGTAATAACACAATTTCAGCAATCTATATGTTTTCTTTAAATCTGCTGCCCATTTTTTGATGGGGTTATTTTTATCACCAAAATTCCATATAGTCAAAGCTACAGTTTTTCCAGAGGTCAAGTGTGTATGTGAGAGTTGGACCATAAACAAGGCTGAATAACCAAGAATTGATGCTTTCAAACTGTGGTGCTGGAAAAGACTCTTTGAGAGTTCCTTGGACATCTAGGAGATCAAACTAGTCAATCCTCAAGGAAATTCATTGGCAGGACTTATACTGAAGCTGAAGCTCAGATACTTTGGCCATCTAATGCTAAGAGCCGACTCACTAGATAAGACCTTGACGCTAGGAAAGATTGAAGGCAGGAGAAGGGGATGACAGAGGATGAGATGGTTGCATGGCATTACCAAGTCAATGAACTTGAGTTTGAGCAAACTCCAGGAGATGGGGAAGGGTGTAGAAGCCTGGCACACTGCAGTCCATGTGTTTGCAAAGAGTCGGACACGACTGAGTGAGTGAACTGAACTAAAACTTTCTCAAATATTCTTTCCTTCTGAAGACTAAGAGTCCAATGGCTATAGTTTAAACAGTGAAATCTCTTTGTTTTAGTATCACAGATATTTAATTTTTAATTATATATACTACTATTACTACTGCTATTACTACTACTGATGATAATATGATTCTAGTTAGTGAATATTTAATAGAGACAGACACTATGCAAAGCTCTTTGTATATATCACCTCATTTAGTCTTCACAAAAAGACTTTGAGGCAGATTTTTTTATGTCTTATTTTATTGATGAGAAAATTGAGGCAGAGAGAGGCTTACTAATTTGTCCATAGTCACAAACCTAGTCAATCACAGAATAGTTATTGTAACTAACTGGGGACAATATGCTATTATTACTAAGCCTTATAATATTCCCCCACTATGCAGTCACATTCCACCAATTTGATCTCACTCTTCCCCCCCGCCCAGTTCTGTCACCTGAGGCCAAACAATACACATAGACATTGACCAGATGGGTTAACATGTCACTGTCCCAAGATAGCTCCCTTGCATTCCAGCCTTTGTTCTCTTGTGCCTCCTCCCTTTCCATTCACTCATTGGTCGGTCCTAATATGCTTCAGCCTGTGTTCTCTACTGATTTTGCTTTTATCAGGGTACAAGTGAAGCCCATGTTAATAAACCCAATAGAATAAGCTTTAAATCCACTCCTTAGCTCTTTCAGAAGTGGTCAATGGTGTTGATCACTCTGTTCTACCTCAAATAGTTGACCCTGTTTTGTGATGACACTAATTCCAATTCTTTGGCTTCTTAGAAGCATCATTTACTGTTTCCTCCTGCTCTATTCAACACTTAAGTGTTACTATTTTTTCAGAACCCTTTCTCGCTCTTTCTATACACTTTCGGGGAACTCGTTCATTCCCACTGCTTTAAATACCAGCTTTATGCCCCTGAATTCCAAATGTAGACCTCAAGCCGCATTTTCTTCAGTTTTGTGTATATAATTTTCTATCTTTTATATTTCTGTTTGGTAGTTTCAAAGCACTGCAAACTTAACAGGTTGAAAACAATTTGAGGGATTCCCTTCAACCAAATTTTCCTACCATAGTATTTGATGCCATCTAAATGGACTCCCAACTAAAAAATATTGTTAGAGCCAGTCTTTCTCTCCCCTCTTCAAGTTAGGCCAATAATGCTAAAATATGTCCCCAAAGTATTTTTATTTTTTCTACTCTGGTCCAAGTCACAATCAAGCTTCTGGAACTAGGTCAATGACATCTGAAATGGGACTCCCTGCACCTTATTTTTTCTTCTAAATCTATTCTCTACAGATATATCATACTGATTGTTGTTCAGTCACTCAGTCGTGTCCGACTCTTTGCGGCCCCATGGACTGCAGCACTCTAGGCTTCCCTGTCCATCACCAACTCCCGGAGCTTGCTCAAACTCATGTCCATTGAGCCAGTAGTTTAAAAATACATGTTATATCATATCATTTCCCTTAGGCCCTTAAATGACACCCTATTATACTTAAAATGAATTCAGAGCTTCCTTTTGTTTGGCCACCTTCACCCCTTCGCGTGCACCCCTTCCCTCACTCATGGTGGCTGGGCCATACTGGCTTTCCTTCTGTTCCTCAGACATTCCAAGAGACACATACACACGCTGTTTCCTGGGGTGTGACTGCTTTTCCCCTGATTCTTCACGGGGCTTCTCCCCATGAAGGGCTACTCCCTTTCCTTTCAGATCCTGGATTAAATATATCCACCTTGGAAAGACCTTTCCTGTACATACTATCCAAAGAAGTCAATTCTGCTTTTCTCTATATAAATATGCTATTTTATAGCCATTTTCATTTTCTATCTATGTATTATTGATTTATCTAATTTTTTTATAAATGGTAGACCTGAAAGAATAAGGGGATAGAGTTTTATTTATTTATTTTTGCTATATACCCAGAATCTAAGACAGTGCACGACATAGAGCAGGTTCTCAGAATAAATGATCAAATAAATAAAATACCACATAAAATGGTAGAGATTGTTCAGGCATTAAGTCTGAGCACCACTGCACTACTTATTAGGGAACAGTCTTTTCACAGTAGGCCAGGTGGGTAGTCGAGTATGAGAATAATAAGATCAAATCCATAAGATTATTTTGCCTCATAACCTCCAGAGTACTTGCACAATAAGTGAATACTAAATATGTGCTTAACTGCATAGTTTTTGAAAACAGCTTTAGACTTGCCTTTAGATATGTCCCTGAACCATCTATAAACAGGCCTGGAGGAGTCATACATTTAAGCATATATCTCAGTTAAAGCTACTCAGTGTCTACAAGAGGACTTTAAGTCTTCCCCCATCTGAGTAATTATCAAAGTACCTGGATCTACATTTTATCAAGATTTCAGAATACCTGAGCTTTAGATTATTGCTAAAGATTACCACTTTATCTTCTGTTGTATCTGCCTTCTCTTCTTCAAAATATGCTACCTGGAAGAAAGATTGCTTGCCTTCCTCTTAGTTTTTTCCTGGAACTCAACAATTTTAAACAGTTGTTGAGTGAATGTTGCTTAATTCTTTAACAATTTTTTAAAAATGTATTGAAAATTGCCTGAAATGATCTGCTTTTATGTGTTTCTATAAACTCAGAAGTCTTAATATTTAGATACTTGTGAAGATTCTGGGTCTACAAATTATATTTTTAAACGAAGCCATCAAACACTAAAACCCTAAAATGTATTGCTTTTACTTTCTCACATAAATGCTTTTAAAGAATCATGTCTAAATTGTGTTTCCAGATTGTACACTACAACCTGGAGAGATTATTTATACCTATCTAATTGAATTAAACATCTGATTTACAATTTGATGGCAAAATCTCTCCATTCCCTTAGAAGGTATAGGTTGATATTTTTCATTTTTAATTTCAATTTGAAGGCACATTAAAATATAGAGTATTGTGAAAACTCAATTCAGTGCATGTAAGTTGGTGGTCTTAAAATTATATTCTAAATGTTCATTCTTAACATGCTATAAGAAATTTATACCAAGCTACAGAAGTATAACCTCCTGGTTTTATGAAATTGAAGCTGATATATGCAAGATTATTTCAGAAGGTACGTAGACTGATGCAAAAATTGGTACATCTTCCTGAATAAATTTATTCACTAGTAATTTAAAACACTATTTTAATATTAAAACTAGCATATATAGTTTACTGAGTAGAATTCAAAGTTTACATGAATTTTTAAGGTCAAATACAGAGACTTTAAAGAAAGTCTGTGCCTAAAAAAAGCAGCTCTAAGTTATCCTTTTGGGATTACCAGGAATTCTCTAAAGTCAGAAATTCTTTGGTGAAAAAGTTTGAGATGCATTGAACCAGTTTTTTTTAAAAAAGAGTCATTTCAGAGCTAAGAAAATGCTCCATCTAAAGATATAGAACTAAAACAAAGCTTCAGAAAGGGGGGAAACTCAGAATTCTTTAAGAAAGTAGGTATGAAGAAAACCCCAAGTGAAGATGAGAGAAATGAAAAGCATAGGAAACTATAACCAATCCTAAGTCCTTTCTAATAGCTCACAGTGACCAATCTGAAGGCAGAACAGAACTCACTCTGCAAGAGTTCATTATCTTCAGATCGGAACCTCCACCCAGCCCGGAATCCTGTTTCTTCTCCTTCTCTTCCCAGATGTTGACTGCTAATAAATTTAATCTCAGCCTGACCTCCTGAAGAATCCATCTGAGACAGGACCATAGTCTGGCAGGGCCGGAGGCAGTGTTTGGTAATGGGGTGCAGATCTGCCATTATATAGCAGGAAGGTAATGAGTAAAAGGGGCTGGGAGCAAGCAGAAGAATAGAAAGGGATTTTGGACAAGGAAGGTCCTGGTAATTGATTTGGATTTTAGCTACATTTTGAGACTAGTTTTTTTTTTCCTTCTGGGCGCGAGGGGTGGAGGTGGTGGTACAGGGGAGTGAGCCCTTGATAGCTTCCCTGATAGCTTGGGGAGCTTCCCTGATATCTCAGTTGGTAAAGAATCTGCCTGCAATGCAAGAAACCTATTTGATTCGATTCCTGGGTTGGGAAGATCTGCTGGAGAAGGGATAGGCTACCCATTCCAGCGTTATTGGGCTTCCCCTGTGGCTCAGCTGGGCAAGAGTCTGCCTGCAATGTAGGAGACCTGGGTTAGATCCCTGGGTTGGGAAGATCCCCTGGAGAAGGGAATGGCTACTCACTCCAGTATTCTGGCTTGGAGAATTCCATGGACGGTATAATCCTTGGGGTTGCAAAGAGTCAGACAGGACTGAGAGACTTTCACTTTTCACTTTTTTTAGGAGGGTGGTCAGCAAAAGTATGAGTGGGAGCAAGGTTTAAGTAGCCAGGAGTGGAATAGGCATAATCCCTCCTTTCAACACTTCTTCCCTATGCAAGATAATACCAAGCATTCAAATTTTGACGCCCTGTTTACTGTGGGAGGAAGGTTTCCTTGCTTAAAATGTCACCTCCATGTTTTCACTTTTACCCGCTGCTAGAGTCAGCCTTCATGCTGATAGGAATCCAGTAATCCCCATGCCACAGTTTCCAACTAGACTGTCCATCTAGTCGTTGAGGCTGGATGCAGACTTGGGCAGGGAAATGTGGGGCCTTGATAAACCGGGCAAGATGAGCAGGAGAAGACAGGGTGAGAGTGTGGATAGACACAGTTGAGAGGTTGATGATTCCTCTGACCTTAAATGACCCTAAGTTTCATTTGTGCAGTATTTTGAGCAACAACAGATGGTCTATAGAAGATAGGAGTAGAAACAGATGGTATCTCACTGTCAGATTTTCTCTCCTGAGACCTGGTGCCTGTCGTTGTATGCTTTATATTGCTCTTTGGCATGCTAAAAGAGAGTTTTTAAGAACTCTTGAATAGCCAGTGGCTCTCACAGGATCTTGCTGGCCTTCTGCTTGGGGGAAATGAAGAAGTCTGAGCAAGGGCTATGAGTAAAAACCATCGTTAGAGTACAAGGGTGAATTCCAGTGGAAAGAGTATAGTAAACAATAAGCAAATTCCCAGATGGTAGGAGACCCGTGCTGTCTCCTGTACAGTGTGCAGCAGTGACATGATCACAGGAAAGTGATAAAGTATGCAGACTCTGGGGGTCCAGTCCCAACAATTTTACCACTACTGTGTAACCTTGAGCAATTTGCTTAGCTTCTGCTTAGTTTCTTGTTTGGAAAAAAAGGAGGCAACATCATAGTATCTACCTATCTTGTAGTTTTGTGAGGATCCAATGAGTTGTGCTATGTTGTGATGGGCTGAGTCGCTCAGCCTTGTCTGACTTTTTGCAACCCCATGGACTGCCAGGATCGTCCCTCCAGGATCCTCCAGAATTCTCCAGGCAAGAATACTGGAATGGGTGGCCATGCCCTCCTCCAGGGGATCTTCCCAACCCAGGGAACCAACCCAGGTCTCCCGCATTGCAGGTGGATTCTTTACCATCTGAGTCACGAGGGAATCCCATGGATACTGGAGTGGGTAGCCTATCCCTTCTCCAGGGGATCTTCTTGACCCGGAATCAAACTGGGGTCTCCTGCATTGCAGGCAGATTCTTTACCAGCTCAGCTACCAGGGAAGCCCATCCAATGAGTTAATAAATACTAAATGTTTGCCATAGGAAAAGTAAATATTAACAATTTTTTTTTATTGCTTCATTCTATATGGATATTGGATTGAAAGGAAAAGAGCAGATAGGTAGACCCAGATATGGGTCATGACTCAGGGGCAGGTTCAGAGATGCTGTAGCAGAATAATGTGAATTATAAAAGCATCTTTAACCAGTGATGGGTAGGGGCTTGTTTATAGAATGCAGGCAAATGATAAATTGTGCCCTGGGAGAGTAGCCATTATCACCATAATGAGTCCTGGTCATAGTAGGGATTAGCAATCATAAAAATCCAATGAGCATTTATACGTTGGTAATGGGCATAGAATTTCTTTAAGCCTCTTGAATAATCCCTTGGCCTAAACATGTATATTACAGAGCATCCCGGGAGACATCAGGTGGCAGTATCAAATGTCAGTCTTCCCCACAGGAAGGAACAGCTGGCCATTTCAGCAAAAGGATGCTCTCCATTCCCCATCTCTTCCCTTGCTTTCCCCTCTCACATTCCACGCCCACTAGGCTCTGCCCTAGTTATCTAAATCAACTAACAGGCCACAGCTCTGTTTAGGCCCCTCCCTCTGTCTCTTGCCAGTTGGCTTCAATTCTTGGCGATTAATACTGGATCATAGAGAGTTGTCAGGGACAGAAATGTCTTGGGAAGAGCAGTTGCTTTCATCTCTGATATTCTGAAGTATGTGATAGAATGTTTAATAATTATTTTGGGCTATTCAGTACATTCATTGTTTCATTAATTTAACCACTTCCTATTATAAAACAGAAACTATATATGTATAGTTAGAAACTACATATATATATATATATATATATATATATATATATATATATATAGTTAACACACAATTAGAACAAAAGGAAAAGTGTCAGGATAGTAAAATGAAGCCCAGGGAATAACAATCTTAGAATGCATATAGTAAGGCCAAGAAAATTGGGTGGATTACAAATTCAGCCAGAGAGTGCTCATAAATCTTTGACCATAATTTAAGATTACAGAGTACAGTGCATCCTCAGAAAGGGGATACTGTGAAAGTCATGATTAATATCCTCAAAAACATCCTTTCAAAAACAACAGTAAATGCCACACACAGTTTTCTGATTTACCCCTCACTATTGGCAGAGGGCATGACACCAAAATACAATGGAGATTTTTAAAATATATATATTATTTAAATATTAAGGACCAAAGCAATGTGATCTAAATTCATAGTTCTCTGGTTTCAAGCAGGTATACATTTAAAAAATTATTTTTTTAATTTCTCTGATTATAAAAGTACTATATGGACATCATGGAAAATTTAGAAATGCTAGAGACACTTTTAAAAGAATTAACCTGTGCATCAATTAGGATGTTTCCTGATTACAAGTAATAGAAACTGACTCTATCTTAAGCAAAAAGCAACATTATTGGAAGAATATTAAGAACTCACAAAATCAATGTGACCAGGCTGAAAATGAGTAGGAATAAGTGCTGATCCAGAGGGCAAGGAAGAAGAAAATCCAATAATATTTATAACCAAAATAGCCTGGCCAGATGCTGTGGTCCCACCGCAGAGCACGAGGGAGGGTGTGTGCGTGCTAAGTCGCTTCGGTCATGTCTGACTCTGCGACCCCATGGACTGTGGCCAGCCAGGCTCCTCTTGTCAATAGGATTCCCCAGGCAAGAATACTGGAGTGGGTTGCCATACTCGCATTTGGGGGATCTTCCCACCCAAGGATTGAACCCACATCTCCTGTGGCTCCTGTATTGCAGGCGGATTCTTTACCTCTGAGCCACTGGGGAGCCACTGGTGAGGCAGGTTTTAGTGTTCATCCAGACCACCTGCGGATCTTGTTCTCCTCCAGGTTCTAGCTCACTAGGACTACTGTGGGGCCAGAGTCTGCCCTTCTGACCAGCTCAGGCGATGCTAATGCATCACAGCAGATAGAGCAAACCCCAGCACTGTAAAATATAGGATTAATCCCAACAGCTACTTAGACATTGAGTCGCTTGTTCTAGATTAAATTCACACTCAAATTCCCACTTGTAGGTTCCAAGTCACATACTAATTGTTACCAGGGAGCAAGAAGAGAGAAAATCAAAACCCTTTTATTAATGAATATGGGGGATATTACACAGGGGCACACAAGTAGGAAAAAGCCCAATCCAACAGAAACTTGCAAATAAACACTACCATTTATAATCCTAAAATCTAGAGATAAACACTGTCAACATTATAATACTGAGGATTATTCCTTTAACTTTATAATTTTTTCCCTATGAACGAAGAGTATCAGAAAGCTTGAGATTATTTTTTCTGACAAAAATCTGAAATAAAAATTGCTTATTATCCAACTAACAGATTCATATGTCTCAGTAATCAATAATTTCATTCAGAAATCAAATCAGTATTTGTGCCTAAATAAATGCTAGACCAAGATACATCAAGGTAGTATCTGCAAAAAATGGCAAGGTCTTGTTTAGAAAACAGTTCTGGGTTTCCACCAAAACCTCAAGAAGAATGGGCCACTGAGGCCCTGCATTTTAATTTTTTGGAGTATATCTGCAATAGTTTTACGTGGAAAATGTGTAAACCAGTTATCATCACCTGCATATTCCAGCCAAAGAGGTTATTTTAAGCAAAGCAACATTCTAGTAAATCCTTCCCAGGTGGCGCTAGTGGTAAAGAACCAGCCCGCCAATGCAGGAGACACAGAAGATGTGGGTTCGATCCCTGGGTTGGGAAGATCTGTTGGACAAGGGCATGGCGACTCACTCCAGTATTCTTGCCTGGAGAATCCCATGGACAGAGAAGCCTGGCTGGCTACAGCCCATGGTGTTAACACCGAGTCAGACACAACGGAAGCAACTTAGCACAAGCAGTGAGTGCTCTGGGATAAATCAGTTGCAAAATGAGCTCTTAACTAACAATTTTGACTTGCAATTGGAACTGCTCGACATAAGCAAATCAAATTTAGGAGTACATTTGCCAAAAGTGATGATTTGGAGTTCAGAATTCTTTAGCTTATGTAATTCATTTGTGTTTATTTGTTTGTTCTTTATGTAATTCATTTTTATAGTAATCAAATAGTAGGACCATATTAAGGCTATTCCTAGTTATGACAAGTAAACTATGTTATTGGCATAGAAAAAAAATTATACTTACTAAGGAACATGCATTAGGTTTATCCAAAAGTAGTTTTAAATCTTCAAGATACAAGTAAAAACAAGAGTTAATTATAATTTCTTTTTTACTTAGTTGATTTTTTTATGTGATCTGTAAATAGACAACCTTTATCAGTCTTACTTTCAAGCAAAGGTCTATAATGCAAGTCCTAAGAATTAAGAAATAAGCCATATATATCCAGTTCATACAACTAAAATTAAAATCATTCCTTGTTAATGGAAATGTTAACACTTTTAATACCATATATCTTGATTTAAAAAAAAAGAAACAAACCTTTTTTTAAAGCTGGAAATGAAATCACCAGTGTTCCCCATGTAGAATTTTCGTGCTGTTCGGCTGCTAAGTTGTGTCTGACTCTTTGCAACCCCATGGATTGCAGAATGCCAGGCTTCCCTGTCCCTTCACTATTTCCTGGAGTTTGCTCAAATCCATGTCCCTTAAGTCGGTGACGCCATCCAACCATCTCATCCTCTGTCGCCCTCTTCTCCTCATGCCCTCGATCTTTTCCAGCATCAGGGTCTTTTCCAGTGAGTCAGCTCTTTGCATCAGGTGGCCAAAGTATTGGAGTTTCAGCTTCAGTCTTTCCAATGAATATTCAGGGTTGATTTCCTTTTGGATTGACTGGTTTGATCTCCTTGCTGTCCACGGGATTCTCAAGAGTCTTCTCCAGCATCATATTTCTAAAGCATCTATTCCTCAGCCCTCAGGCTTCTTAATGGTTCAACTCTCTCGTCCCATACATGACTGCCGGAAAAACCATAGCTTTGACTATATGGACCTTTGTCAACAAAGTGATATCTTTTCTTTTCAATATCCTGTCTAGGTTTGTCATAACTTTTCTTCCAAGGAGCAAGTGTGTTTTAATTTCATGGCTGCAGTCCCCATCTGTAGTGATTTTGGAGCTCAAGAAATCTGCTACGGTTTATGTTTTTTTTTTTCCCCATCTATTTGCCTTGAAGTGATGGAACTGGATGCCATGATCTTAGTTTTTTTGAATGATGAGTTTTAAGCCAGATTTTCACTCTCTTCTTTCACCTTCATCAAGAGGCTCTTTAGTTCCTCTTCACTTTCAGCCATTAGGGTAGTATTATCTGCATATCTGAGTTTGGTGATATTTCTCCCAGCAATCTTCATTCCAGCTTGTGATTCATCCAGCCTGGCATTTCACATTATATACTTTGGACATAAGTTAAATAAGTTAAATAAAGGTGATAATATACACCCTTGGTGTACTCCTTTCACGATTTTGAACCAGTCTGTTGTTCCATGTCCAGTTCTAACTTTTGCTTCTTGACCTGCAACAGGCTTCTGAGAAGACAGATAAAGTGCTCTGTTTTTCCCATTTGTTAAGAGTTTTCCACAGTTTGTTGTGATACACACAGCCAAAAAGCTTAGATGTAGTCAATGAAGAAGAAGTAGATGTTTTTCTGAAATTATCTTGCTTTTTCTATGATCCAACAGATGTTGGCAATTTGATCTTTGGTTCCTCTGCCTTTTCTGAATCCAGGTGGTACATATGGAAGCTCTTGGTTTGTGGATTGCAGAAGCCTGTCTTGGAGGATTTTGAGCATGACCTTGTTAGCATGTGAAATGAGCACAAATTATGGTAGTGTGAATCCCCTCTTTGGGATTGGAATGAAAACTGATCTTTTCCAGTCTTGTGGCCATTGCTGACTTTTCCAAATTTGCTGGCATATTGAGTACAACACTTTAACAGCATCATCTTTTAGGATGTATAATAGCTCAGCTAGAATTCCATGTAGAATATTGGCCTGTAACACCAATTTTGCTTTTCAAGGAAGAATACAATAATAGAGGGAAACCTCAGGAAATAAAATGAATGGGCCTACTCTTTTTGGAGATGAAGAATATTGCTCTTTTTGAAAGACAAATTAATGGAATGAGCCAAGGGCTTTTGCAAATGTGTCATATGCATTGAGTAAGTCAAAGGAAACCAGATGTAGATATAAATATATAAACATGGCATAAGACCATCACCAATTCTGAATCAGAAAAGGGTTAGATGTCCAAAGATTTGAGCATTTTTCTGTGAGGTTATAAAACTGAATAAAGGTGCTACTTCAGTTCTATGTCCATTGCACAAGTGATCATATACCAGAATCAGTCCTCAGTGTCAATTCTACCAGCTATACTTATGGTCTACTACGGTCTACTTATGGCACCTTAAAAGAGCTGTCACTTGATCATGTTCTGGCTGAAGACTCTCTAGTTTGACTACTACTATGTAAATTAATTTGGTAGATAGAGCAGCATCATGTGACTCCTTATGAGAATCAGATTAAGTGTCAATGTGTAGAAAGTAGTCTTTTTAGCAGAAATATAATGCTCAAATTTTTGTAAACCTTACCCTTTTCTGATTCAGTATTGGTGATGATTTCTCATATTATATGACTGATAATAAACTGGTAACAGCAAAACAGTAAAGCACGAGGTGAAGACTCTTTTATTGAATCTGTTTAATAGCTGATCTTATACTGTGTGTCTGTAAGACCAGATACTATAAAACTTCTGGAAGAAAACGTGGAGCACTCTTTGGTATAAATCACAGCAATATGTTTTGGATCCATCTTCTAGAATAATGAAAACAAAAGTAGAAATAAGCTAACAGAACCTAACTAAACTAAAAACTTTTACACAACAGAGGAAGTCATAAGCAGAATGAGAAAACAACCTACAATTGGGAGAAAATATTTGCAAATGGTGCAACTGACAAGGGCTTAACTTCCAAAATATACAAATGTCCTAAGATGTATAAACAGCTCAAGCTACAATGAAGTATTACCTCACCATGATCAGAATCAGTTCAGTTCACGTCAGTCGCTCAGTCATATCTGACTCTTTGTCACCCCATGAACCACAGCATGCCAGGCCTCTCTGTCCATCACCAACTCCTGGAGTCCATCCAAACCCATGTCCATTGAGTCGGTGATACCATCCAGCCATCTCATCCTCTGTCGTCCCTTTCTCCTCCTGCCTTCAATCTTTCCCAGCATCAGGTTCTTTTCCAATGAATCAACTCTTCATATCAGGTGGCCAAAGTATTGGAGTTTCAGCTTCAGCATCAGTCCTTCCAGTGAATACCCAGGACTGATCTCCTTTAGGATGGACTTGTTGGATCTCCTTGCAGTCCAAGGGACTCTCAAGAGTCTTCTCCCACACCACAGTTCAAAAGCACCAATTCTTCAGCACTCAGCTTTCTTTACAGTCCAACTCTCACATTCACACATGACCACAGGAAAAACCATAGCCTTGACTAGATGGACCTTTGTTGGCAAAGTAATGCCTCTGCTTTTAATATGCTGTCTAGGTTGGGCATAACTTTTCTTCCAAGGAGTAAGCGTCTTTTAATTTCATGGCTGTGGTCACCATCTGCAGTGATTTTGGAACCCCTCAAAAATAAAGTCTGACACTGTTTCCACTGTTTCCGCATCTATTTTCCATGAAGTGATGGGACCAGATGCCATGATCTTCGTTTTCTGAATATTGAGCTTTAAGCCAACTTTTTCACTCTTCTGTTTCACTTTCATCAAGAGCCTCTTTAGCTCTTCTTCACTTTCTGCCATAAGGGTGGTGTCATCTGCATATCTGAGGTTATTGATATTTCTCCCAGCAATCTTGATTCCAGCTTGTGTTTCTTCCAGCCCAGCGTTTCTCATGATGTACTCTGCATAGAAGTTAAATAAGCAGGGTGACAATATACAGCCTTGACGTACTCCTTTTCCTATTTGGAACCAGTCTGTTGTTCCATGTCCAGTTCTAACTGTTGCTTCCTGACCTGTATATAGGTTTCTCAAGAGACAGGTCAGGTGGTCTGGTATTCCCATCTCTTTCAGAATTTTTCACAATTTATTGTGATCCACACAGCCAAAGGCTTTGGCATAGTGAATAAAGCAGAAATAGATGTTTTTCTGTTTCAAAACTCTCTTGCTTTTTCCATGATCCAGAGGATGTTGGCAATTTGATCTTTGGTTCTTTGCTTTTTCTAAAACCAGCTTGAACATCAGGAAGTTCATGTTTCACGTATTACTGAAGCCTGGCTTGGAGAATTTTGAGCATTACTTTACTAGCATGTGAGCTGAGTGCAATTGTGTGCTAGTTTGAGCATTCTTTGGCACTGCCTTTCTTTGGGATTGTAATGATAACTGACTTTTTCCGGTCCTGTGGCTAATGTTATGCCCAGAGTCCGAGTCCCCAAAACTGAGAGAATAAGATATCCACAGCAATGCAAAAGCATGAAGGGGTTTTATTTCTAGCTCGAGCTAGGACTCCTACCACATCCAATGCAGTGGAGTGGAGCAAGGAGCCCCGAGCCCAGATTTACAGCAGTATTTATAGGTTTTAGAACAGAGAGTTGGCAAGGGCTGATTGGCTGCAGGGGTTTCCTGGTATTTCCAAATTGGCTATTGGCTGCTGGGGGATATCTTTTACGTCCTGATAAACTCAAACCAGGTTACAGGGAGTATGCTGATTAGACAAGTCCTGGCATCCGTGGGGATGACCTCACTGGGCAATGACTCAGCTTTTCCCGTGAGTCCTACCTTAGTCTCTGAAGCCTATCATGGCGTTTGTTAGGTCCCAACAGCTACTGCTGAGTTTTCCAAATTTGCTGGCATATTGAGTGCAGCACTTTCACAGCATCATCTTTCAGGATTTGAAATAGCTCAACTGGAATTCCATCCCCTCCACTAGCTTTGTTCCTAGTGATGCCTCCTAAGGCCCACTTGACTTCACATTCCAGGATGTCTGGCTCTAGGTGAGTGGTCACACCGAATGGCCATCATCAAAAAAGTGTACAAATAGTAAATGCTAGAGAAGGTGTGGAGAAAAGGGAACCTTCCTACAGGGTTCGTAGGAATGTAGATTGATGCACCTACTGTGGAAAACAGTATGGAGGTTCCTTGTAGTCCTGCCCCTGGGCATATATCTGGAGAAAACCACAATTCAAAAAGATACATGCTATATGTACCTCGATGTTCTTTATTGCACTATTTATAATAGTCAAGATGTGAAAGTAATCAATGTCCATCAGACATACGAATAAAGTACCTTTTCATATGTGCACAGTGTGAAGATGTGTATGTATGTACAATGTAATGTTACTGAGCCGTAAAAAAGAATGAAGCAATGCCATTTGCAGCAGTATGGTTGAACCTAGAGATTCTCATACTAAGTGATTTAAGTCAGATAAAGGAAAGTATCATATGATATCACTTGTATGTGGAATCTAAAATAAAAATGATATGAATGAACTTATTGTCAAAACAGAAATAGAAAACAAACATGATTATCAAAGAGTAAACAGGGGAGGTGAGGAATGAAGTGGGAATCTTCAATTATTAATAACATATATACACTACTATACCTAAACAAGGACCACTGTATAGACCAGGGAACTGTTTTTGCTATACTAATCTATAATGGGAAAGAATTTTTAAAAAACACATATATGTATATATATATATATGAATAACTTTGCTATACATGTGAAATTTTGTAAATCAGATATACTTCAAGGATAAAAAAAAAGAAAAACACTCAGGTAAATACCTGAGCACAGGATTACTGGAACTTCTGGTAGGTTTTATGTTTAACTTTATAAGAAATCACTAAACTGTTATCCAAAGTGACTATACCATTTTGCCTTTCCATCAGTAATGTTTCAGAGTTGTCCTGCAGCCTCATCAGTACTTGGTATTGCCAGTTTTTAAGCATTTTAATATTTGAATTGATGCATAGAGGTATATCATTTTGATTTTAATTTATATTTCTCCAACAACTTTCTTTTCATGTGCTTATTTGGTATTTCTGTGTCTTTTTTGGTGAAATATCTGTTCAAATATTTTGCCTTTTAAAAAATGGGTTATTTTTTCCCTGTTATTAAAATTTCAGGGCTCTTTATATATTCTGGGTACAAGCAAGAAGAGACTGTTCCAGTCTGACGTCTCAGAAGTAAAGAAGGGTGGATAAGGAAGGTTTATCTTTATGCAGCTGTCAACTTTGTTCCATCTATTCATTCAGTAAACATCCACTGAGCATCTACTCTTCTACTCTGTACAGGCGCTGTTCTGAAGGATGGAATAACAAGGTGAGCAAATATGGTCAGCTTTTATGGAACTTCTCACCTCATGTAGTTGTTATAGAAAGAAAGGGTTTCTAACATTGCACCAGAAAACGGTCTGATAGTAAAGGAGATATGCAGAAACTGGTCCTCTTGCTCCTTGTCAAATATTTTCTCAGCAAATGAGGTAACCTCTCTGCGTGTTTGTGATCCCTTTTATTACCATGACCCCATCTTGACATTTTCATTTTTTAAAGGAATATGTAGGACATTTGGTTTTACTTTCTGTGAGTGCAAATTTTCAATTTGAAAGTTATTTTTAAAGTGGAGACAGGGAAAAAGCTCCTTTTAGTTTGAGATTCACCTTCTTAGGATAGTGGGTTCTACCATCCAGTTTGTCTTTCTGAATGACCTTACTACACTGAGATACTGAGATTGAACTTTAACATAGTCAAGATTCAATTCCCAGTCCAGGGACTGCAACACCTCTCCCCAGAAAATAGGTCTTTCCTTAAACCATGATTTTAATAACTAAGAAGCTTGCAGAGATCTGAAAGAGGTATTCCATGGGAAAGCAGTTTGCATAAGTCTAAACCAAGCCTATTCCATTACTAATTCAATGAATTAATAAAACATAGAAACAATTTTACCCTTGTTTTAATTTGAATTAAAAATATGAGATGTGGTTGATTAATTAATTTTCTGTCTCTAGCCTCACCATTGCCTAAAGGGAAGGAAAAGAAGAGAATGATAAAGCTAAACCTATTCACTGAAGATGAACTCACAGCATTTTCCCTACAGTTTGAGATATCCAAATGACCTGTTTGGTTCTTACAGATTTTCATCTTGCTTCAGAAAAAAATCAATGTATCACCAGTAAGTTCCTGCTAAAACGCAAACATAGTAATGCAAAAATGAAAAAAAAAAAAACATACTGAGTTTTAAATGTTGATTTCAGTAGTGGAAGGGAGATAAATAACTTCATGTTTTATCTACAAGAGGAGCTAAATTTTAGCAAGTATCTATGTCTGCATGGTAAAGTGGAGCACAATGTGTTATTCCAATGCCACACAGAGAAGCAAATGTATTATCGATGCCTGGTCTAAACCGTCCTTTCACTAGATTAAAAAAATACTTGACAACTGAACATATTGAGAAGACTCCAGGTCACCTCCCCCAGCGTCTCCCTGTAGTACCTTTAAAGGCTACATATTCACATTTGAGGTAAGGAGAAGCGGTGCCTTGAACGAACCTGATGTGATGTGTGATTGTTTTCTGCATGTTTCAGCAGGGAGTAATTGTGTTGCCAGTAAGAAATAATGGTGCTTACAAACAATTGTGAGGACAAAATCTTTGCAGCTGGCTGAGATATCCATAAAAACTGTTCATTAGTGAACTCGGTTTGCATCAAGCATCCCCTGGCTTCGCCAGGAAGCAAGTTAACCGTAGCTGAGTGCAATGTTTGAGGAGTCAAAGTTTTCTGTGAAAAGAGTCACTGTTGGGCGCATATACTTTTTTTGTGTATGGTTGTGTTTGGTGTTTGTGTTTGTGTATACATATGTTGAGAGGGAAGGAGAGAGAAAAGAAGAAAAAAACAGAGGAAGGAAAAAGGAAGAAATATTATACAAAAGGTCAGCTCTTCAAGCGTTTGAGTGGAATATCACAGCCACATAGAATGCACAGCAGTGTAAAAAGTCCAGCACGGCGTCCTGACGCTTGCTCTTTGTCAGCACAGAACCTCTGCCTTAGAACACCTCTTTCTTCTCATTCAGGGCCGATTGGTCCACTTTCTTACCTTGTTCTCTCCTTTCTCACTCCACATGCCTATGGGAACTGTGTCTCTTTCTCTCTCTCTCTCTTTTTTTTTTTTTGCTGTAAAATAAGAGAGATTTATTCAACAACAGCATGTGTATGTCTGTATACTGTTACAATTATAACATGATATACTGACTTGTTGGATACCCTAGGTTGGCTGTCTTGGCATTGTAGTTATTCTATATTTGTCAACACAAAACAAAAACTTATTCATGTGAATATTTCTGAGATGATGAATCATATCCAGAATGAGATGTTGAGAATGAGAATGAGAGTTTTGTTCACTAATGTTTGTATCTCAACGTCCGCAAAGAAGGGAGCTATCCACATGTTTTCTTGAAGTGTTCTTCCATAGACTCTCACATTAAATGCTGTCATTTAACACTTCTGCTTCTTTTGAGAAATTGATGTAATTCATCTACCATTGCCAGTAAGTAGGGAAGATGTGGTTCGTGTGATGCAAGCTGAATTTCAAATGGCTTTGGATGTTGGGAATGTATGAGATTGGCACTATTTGGGAAGCCCCACTGATGACAGGGATACAGAGGTCAGCACAGGGGATGTTCAGTCACCAGTAGGATGCCCCCGTTGGTTGGTGACACTAGAGTGAGTAAGTGATATGGGAACCATGAAGAAGCTAGTTTCCTTGTCAGTTAGGCAGGAGGAAGGTTGGGTCTCTTTCTAATATAGGCTGAATTTCCCTTACTATCTTTTTTTTTAAAACCTTTTATTTTATATTGGAGTATACTTGATTTAACATAGTTGTGTTAATTTCAGGTGTACAGCAAAGTGATTCAGTTATAGAGTTATATAGTTATACATCAGTTATATAGTTACACACGTATCATGCCTTCTTATATAGACATACAAATAGTTATACATATTAGTTATACATCATATGTTATATAGTTATAAATCAGTTATATAGTTATATATGTGTCACGTCTTCTTAAATGCAGCTTCCTGTACAAGCTATCACTCATTGTAAAGTGCTGATTGAAGATTGATTTCCTAGTTCCAATGGTGTAATTGAGAACTAGACATATTCTAAGTATATGAGTTTTTTTCTTAGAGAATATAACCCATAAAAAAGAGTAAAACAATGCTAGCCTGAAGGCCACCTACTTTCCCTAGACTTAGATTCATACCCCAAAGAAGAGTAAGTTTTCAGGAGGACCACTAAGACTGGAGGAGGTGAACATTATCCCAGGTGCTGTATGGCTCTGGGAGCTATATCCAGCTTCTCCAGGAAGAGGAAGTACAAAATTCTTCCAGCAGGTACCAGCAAGTGTGAGAGCAAAAACAAAGATTGAAGGGTGTGTCCTGTTACCCCATCTGCCAACGGGCTCTTTCCTCTCTAGGCCTACCTGAGCAAAGCCCACGTTGTATAAGAGCCGCTAAGTATAAGCACAGTCTTCCAATTCTTCATTATGGCATTTCAAAAAGTCAGCTCATATTTATTTCTGAGATTGAATTATTTCTGCATTATAAAGAAACTGCATGATTGTCCTTTAAGTTTAACATTAAAAAAAAAATTTTTTTTAGGTCAAAATCTTGTTAAAAAAAAAAAAAGAAGACTCTTAGCCACATAGTTCTTGCTTGAAGGGCTCCTGAAAGAGATTGTCTGGGGAACCCTAAATACTACAGTCATTCATTTTGTGGACTTCTCTTCTGAGTGGGGTTCAAGATTCTGAGAGTGGAAGAAAAGAGGGTGCAGAGCCCTCAGCATAGGCTGGTCACCAGTTTAATTTGTAAAAGAAAATTGAGACCATAGTGCTGCCAAGATTAACTTTCAAATAGCATATCTCCTGTATCCTATTGTGAAAAAAGGGGTCTCTTTTGCTACTCTGATTTGTTTTAGCATAGGTAAATGTCAGGTATTTGATAGGAAGGGAGATGAAATCTACCCTGGTATACATACATTGTCTCATCTAATCCTAAAAACAGCAATATGAGAAAGTTATTATTACTGTTATCCTCATTTTACAAATTAAAACTTGGAGAGTTTAAGGGATTTACATTAGGTCACACCCTTAAAATTGGCAGAACTATTATCAGAATCTGAAACTGGGTTCTACCCCTCCAAGCCTTGTGCTCTTAACCACCAAAATGCATATGGTGCTTTTAGACTTCAGAAAGGTGATGTTTTTTGTCATTTTTTCCCATTCATTTGATAAACAAACTTTTCTTAGTGTATAATATGTGCCAACTGGTATAATGATTTGGGGGATAAAATGGCTACTACCTTCATGCAGCTCACAGAATTTCAGGGCATAAGGAACTTCTCTGGAGTTCCAGAAATCCAACAGAAATGCCTTCAGAAAGAAACTCCTTGCTGCACTCATGTCGGATGGAAGACAAAGTCCTTGAACATTTCAGAAGACCCCAGTTTCCTGTTCACTTAATCAATCTGTCCCAGATTAGTCTAACGTTCTCACACTAAAACATGAGTTTTGTATAAGTTCTCTTTCCCCCCTAGACTTAAAGCTACACACTGTTAAAAGCTGGTGTCTGCATCAGAGTCAGAACAAGGGCTCTTTGGGGAATTCAGAGCTGTGCAGGTGGAGACTCTCGCTGCTGCTTCTGAGCCCTGTCACCTGGCATCTGAGTCCCATAAGCAACAAGTCTAGGAAAGATAAATTGAAGCGGGATGTTACTGTTCTCCAGGTCCAGGTGTGGAACAGCTGGCAAAGGCCAGGGGACTCAAAAGCTGTAAGCAATAAGTTCTGTGGAAACTCTGGCCATTTCACTCACTACGGATTTCTCATGTTAATAATCACTGCTCTGAGCAAAATAGAAGCTCAGGTGTATTATGTCACTTTGCTTTCCAACATATTCACATAGTCACCTGGTTTGGATTCACAGTTGGGCCTTGGAAAGATGACAGGCAGAAGGCTGTGATTTAGATAGGGAGTGGGCAATTAAGGCAAAAATGCCTAGAAGGGCAGCCTCAGTTAAAGTTGTTTCACAATATTTATTAGAAGCTTCCTGTGTCCAAAAAAGTCAATTTGAGAATATCTTGAAAATGTATACACACACACACACACCCATACACTACACAGCTAAATGTCTGAGGGTACATGGCCTTAACTCAGGATATTATGAGGGTTTAAGTTATGGCATTGAGTTGCATGCTTCTTTATGAAATTTTACAGGCAAAAAGAAAGGAAAAATTGCAATTTATGCAGTAAAATAACTTAGTAATTTAACTGTACTAAAAATTAAGCTGCCCTTAATGTGCAACAAACGAAACATATACATACTAATTTGCTTCAGTGTCTCCTCTATGAAAAACTTTTAAGCTACATTTTGAGATTTTTAGTCTTATGCATCTCTGCATATAAATAATAAACACAAGGATATACATGTAATCTGTCGTTAGATTTTTGCCTATTTTCTTGCTTTATGACACAAGAGCCTATGTGCTTGAAAATAAAAGTGAAAGTGAAGTCACTCAGTCGTGTCCAATTCTTTGCGAACCCGTGGACTGTAGCCCACCAGGCTCCTCCATCCATCGGATTTTCCAGGCACGAATACTGGAGTGGGTTGCCATTTCCTTCTCCAGGAGATCTTTCTGACTCAGGGATTGAACCCGAGTCTCCCGTATTTTAGGTAGATGTGCTTAATACACTTCAAAAACATACTCTTTGTTCATTGCAAGTTTAAAAATGTTTATTTTATAATGGAGTACAGTTGATTAACAATGTTGTATTAGTTTCAGGTATACACAAAAGTGATTCAGCTGTACATATACATGTATTTTTTTTTTTTTTCAGATTATTTTCCCACACACAATGGAATGTTATTTAGCATAAAAAGGAAGACCTGACATTTGTAACAACATGGATGAACTTGGAGGGCATGAGGGCATTATCCGAAGTGAAATAAACCAGACAAATACTGTATGATATCACATATATATAATATTAAACAAAGAAAAATAAAGCTGATTTATAGAAATAGAGACTATAATGGTGGTTTCCAGGGACTGGGAGAAAGGGAAAATGGGGAGATACAGGTCAAGGGCTATAAAATATCATTTATAAGATGAATAAGTTCTGAGTATCTAATGATAACAATATTAATAAAGCTTGGAAGTTGCTAAAAGTAGATCTTAAGTGTTCTCAACACATGCACACACACAAAGTTAATGATGTGAAGTGATGTGTTATTTATTTTGACCTTGTAATCATTCCACAAATGTATATTAATACATCATCCTGTTGCATACTTTAAAATATATATTAATACAATTATATTTGCCAATTATTTCTCAATAAATTGGAAAAATATTCTATAGTCATCTCCTCTGTTTTGTGTTAACTTGTGATCAGCTGACATGTGGCCAGAGGACTGAGTGACAAATGGAATTAAGCAGGTTTTCTAGGCGTCTGTCACGTGATTTTCTATTTTCTACATTCAGGAGAGAAGCAAAACTCACTGAGGCAAGTTTCTTGCAAGTTAATTATAAATGACACCAGGTTTTAATGAGTTGGTATGCTCTGAATATATAGCTCATTGACCAAAAAAAAAGTTTAGAGGAAATCAGGGTTCAACTATGGTCATGCAACTACGATCACTATACTTTAAATTTTTAAGCCTATGCCTAGAATATAATAATAATACTAACAATAACCTCTTATGGAGCCAAGACTACTACCTAAGCACTGTACTAACATTTTATTTAATCTTCATCACAACTCTAGTTTCATTTAACCCATGTGGAACTTGAGGCTCAGAAGACTTAAGAAACGTGCCTTGAATTCAAATATTAGTCTATAGCATGACCAAGACTTGAACTCAGCTGATATGATTCCAACTTCTTAGTTTCTATGTTGTTCTGCTTTCAAGAATGTCAAGGGAGAGTAAAGCCTCCAGGTAATTAGGAACACATGTGAATACGGTAGCATCTTTTCTCCACCGCTGCTATCTCTGCCAGTTGAAATCTTGCTGCTTCTTTGTCTTCCATGGCTTGGGAAGTTTGGAAATCTCCTGGATGTGCATTCAAACACAGTTCTAGTAGAGATCCAAGTTGGCAGAGGAGTAGGTGGATGTGAAGTACATCTCTCTGCGTGGATACACCAGGAATACACCTGATTGGATCTTCAGGGAAGATCCTGCAGAATACCAGCTGAGAGCAAGCAGGAGTATCTCTCTACCAGAAAAAAAGAAAAAGAACCATGCAAAACTCAGTAGGACAAAGGAAGGAGCGGGGGGGGGAAGAAGAGTGAGAAGGACTGGATCTATACCTGGGGCATGGGGAAACTGAAGCAGGGGTCAGATCCCCATATCAGGGCAACAGTTTGGAACAGAGGTGAAGCATTTGAGGCTGTTGGTTAGTGAAGTAGCTGATCTTTGACAGTCCAGATGGAATGAGAATCACACAGACAATCCTTCCACAGCCATATGTACCTGGACAGGGACTCAAGTCCCCTAGAAAGTGCAGCAGCTGGGGGCTGGAGCATAGAGACTGGAGGGCAATCCTGGGGCAAGGTCGGCTGTTGCCTGTGGAGTGACAGCCTGAGGGGACCCAAGGAAGGAGATCAGAGTGGGAAATGCTTGTGAAGGAAAGCCAGGCAAACACTGAGACAGGCTGATACTGCTGAGTCACACACAGGGGTGGCGCCCTCTCTATAGCCTCTCTCTCCCCACACATCAGCACTGCACAGCTGAAAGACCCCAGAGAGGGTGGCCCTTTAAGTGCCTGATGCACTGAGCAACAGAGAAGTACCTCCTCCAGGGTAGCCTTTTAAGTGCCTGATGCACCAGGAAACAGAAAAGGACACCAAGAGGGGTCCTGTAAGTGTTTGAACAGGCCAAGCAACAGAGAAGGACTGGCCAAAGAGACCCTCTGATTGCCAGCTCCCAGAGGCTAGAAAAAGGCTCTAATAGGACCTTAGCTCCTGCAGCTGAGGCAGCTGGTGCCCCTGCACGCTTGGCACCACCAGTGTTCCCAGGATCCAGGCAGCTGTGCCGCCTCCATGCTCAATTCTCACTGGGTCAGAGCTGTCAGAAGCTGGACAAAACCCTAATAGTGCCATACCTCTGGTGACAATTGCTGCTGGCACCCCTGAATGTCTGGCATTGCCAGGGTCCCCATGATGCAAGCCCCTGTGCCACCCCCTCGCAAAATCCCCACTGGTACCGAAGAGCCAGAGGCTAGGGGAAAAAACCTCAAGAACAGCATATTCCCTGCTGTTCTAACGACAGCTCCCCTGAGTACCTGGTACTTCCAGGGTCCCTGAAATCCAAGCCACTGCACCACTGCCATACCTGGTCCTCCCTGGAGCAGACCCAAGTCCTCCAGGTCTGACTCAGGAGCAAACCCCTCTGGATGACTCACACACCGAGGTGGAGATAAAACCACACAGAAGAAATAAAGAATAAACAGAGATGAATCACACAATTACTGAAATTTAAAATACCCTAGAAGGAACCAATAGGAGATTAATGGAAGCAGAAGAATGCATAAGTGAGCTGAAAGATAGAATGGTGGCAATAATTGCTGAAGAGCAGAATAAAGGGGAAAAATGATAATTGAGGATAGCTTCAGAGACTTTTGGGACAATATTATAGGCACCAACATTGGAGTCATTGGGATCCCAGGGGAAAAAGAGAAAAATAAAGGGACTGAGGAAATTTTGAAGAGATTATAGTTGAAAATGTCCCCAGCATGGGAAAGGAAATAATCAAGTCCAAGATGTGCAGACAGGATAAACCCAAGAAGAAACACATCGAGACACGTACTAATCAAGCAAACAGAGATTAAACACAAAGAAACAATATTAAAAATAGCAAGGTAAAAGCAACAAATAGCATACAAGGGAAAACCCATACAATTAACAACTGATCTTTCAGTGGAAACTCTGGAGGTCAGAAGGGAATGGCAGGATATATTTAAAGTACTGAAATAAAAAATCTACAAGCAAAATTACTCTACCTAGCAAGGATCAAAATTCATTCATTCAAAGATCAATTCATTCAAAATTGATGGAAAAGTCAAAAGCTTTACAGACAAGAAAAGTTGACATATACAGACTAAAAGTAAAAGGATGGGAGAATACATTCCATGCAAATGGAAATCGAAAGATAGATAGTGTGGCAATTCTCATTTAAGAAAAAATAGACTTTAAAATAAAGAATACTACAATAAATAAAGAAGAACACTGCATAATGGTTAAGGGATCAATCCAAGAAGACATAACAACTGCAAATATCTATGCACCCAACATAGGAGCATTTCAATACATAAGGCAAATACTAACAGATATAAAAGGTGTGATAGACAGCAACACGATGATAGCAGAGGTCTTTAACACCCCACTTGCACCAAAGAAAAGATCACCAAAGCGGAAAACAAATAAGAAAACACAAACCTTCACGGAAACATTAAACCAAATGGAACTAATTGATATCTTCAGTACTTTCCATCCAAATGCAGCAGAATATACTTCTGTCTCGAGTGCACACAGAACATTCTCCAAGATAGACCACATCTTGGGACACACATCAAGCCTCAGTAAATTTAAGAAAATTGAAACCATGTTAAATATCTTCTCTGACCACAAAGGTATGAAACTAGATAACAATTACAGAAAGAAAAATATGGCAAAAACACAAACACAGGGATATTAAACAATATATTTCTAAATAATGGAGAGGTTACTGAAGCAATAAGAAGGGAAATCAGAGGATTCCGAGAAAAGAAGGACAATGAAAGCATGGCAAGCCAAAACCCATGGGATGCCGCAAAAGCAGTTCTAAGAGGGAAGTTGATAGCAGTACAATCCTACCTCAAGAAACAAGAAAAGCATTGAAGAGACATCCTAACTTTACACCTAAAGAAGATGGAAAAATTAGAACAAAAACCCCCAAAGTCAGTAAAAAGACAGAAATCATGAAAGAACGCAGATACTCTTCAATATATGCAAATCAACCCATGTGATAAACCATATTAACAAATTGAAAAGTAAAAACCATATGATAATTTCAATAGAGCAGACAAAGTTTTTGACAAAATTCAGCACCCATTTATGGTAAAAGCTCTACAAAAAAATGGGCATAGAAGTGAGAGAGTCATGCCAGGAGCCAGCGTGAGGAACTTTGCCCATGGAAAAGGTCATGAGGAAGGAGGCTTGGCATACGCAAAGGTGTGATCAAGCCTCAGGAAACCCCCTGTTCCCGAGCATCTACCCACAAAACCAGGGTCTGCCTACTTTACTGTTTTATGCTCTCACCTATACCCCTGACTTTACAGGGGGCTGACCCCCATTACCTCTCTCGGAGAAGGAGTTAGCTTACAGCTCCAAGTCAATAAAAATTCCTGGGCGTGACAAGAGTGTTTCAATTTACAAACTCCTCTGAAGGTTATCTAGCCTGCCTGTATGGGTTCATCCAGCCACATGTGATTGTTTACAGCCTCCCAATCGTGAGAGGCATGAGATGTTTTAGACTTACTAAAGGCAGATTATTTTGGGAAGTTGGAAATTGTTAGTATAGTGGGTTGGTTAGGAATTATATTGGTGAAGGGCTTTTCATTTGTTGTGCCAATAATTGCTGCTAATTCCCCCCCCCCCCGGGTGTGACAAGGGTGTCTCAGGTCAAACCTTGCAGACTAGCTTGTGTGACAGGATTATCCACACTCCTGCCACTACACACATGATTGTTTACTACCTCTCAACCATAAACAGCACAGAGAGTTTGGAGTATTCTGAAAATCTTAATTAGCATAGGGCTTTTTCTCATTGTTGAGTCAATGATTGCCGCCAGGCCTCCATACCCTTAGGCACCTGGGAATATATTAATCAATGTATTTGGAATATAGAAAAGGAAATATAGTAGTTTTTGATGTTAGCAATACTAGGCTTTTTGAGTTAATGAATTTTCTCTTTTGTAGTAGGTCACTGTACTTTGTTATAAATCACTGTGTCCTTGCTATGCAAAAATGTAACTTTATCACTATCTTAAGACTGAATAGATCTTAAGGGGAACATTGGTGAAGGGTTTTCATTTGTTGGGCTGATGTTTTGCTGCTAAATCTCCATATTCCCTGCCCTTATAATGAATATAACTAGCACATAGGAGAAATAAGTATTAACCTTCAAGATTAATCATGTTAACCTTGGGTTAAATAAATTCCTTTCTTGACTATAACTCACTTCACCCTCACCCTATAGGAATGTAACTTTATTTGGAGGGTGGTGCCTGGTTTAAGAAAAAACACCCTTGGAAGAAATAAGTTTTTTGGTTATCAGAAAGAAAGGATCATAAAATGTCAGCAGGCTTCATGGCCAGAAGATGATGTAAAACCCCTAAGACCTTTTTTTATACATTTATGTGAAGCACCTGATTTTGATAAAGGTCAGGACTGCTGACCCCCACGTGACTCTGTATCCATCCCTATGTGTAACAAAAGGTATATAAGCAAACCTAAAAATAAAGAAATGGGATCAGTTTCTGGAAAGACTGATTCCCCCATGTCACTTCTTTCTTGCTCTCCATTTTTCTGGCTGAATTCCCATCTGGTAAGTGGGTACTCACCAAGCCTGCTAATTTTGCTTAGGCTTCTAAGATCGGACTGGGGAGGCCTCAGTGCCTCTTCTCCTTCGGGAGAACAGAAAGATGCGTGTGGCCTACGTAGGTGGTGATTGGTATTCCATGTAAACCAAGTTATTCAGCCTCTTTTTCTCCGCTAATTTTCTAATCTCTCTCTATCTGTAATTAAATAAGTTTTTTCCTAGGACGCCGATTCCGTCCCCACCTTCAAATTACCCTGGATCCACCGGGGCTGGACCCCTGCAGAGTCAATTCTTAGGTAGGTTGATAAGAAGTCTGGAGTCCCGGAGGAGGAGAAAGGGGTCTGGGGCTCCTGAGGAGGAAATATGGATCTGGGGTTGTCAGGGAGGGGAAAAGAGCAAACTTTTTTATATACTCCTTAGTCTTAGTCACATAAAACTTTTTTTTTTTTTTTTAAGTCCAGAGGTGATGATTACACAACAAAACAACTCAGCTTAAACTCTGTACTAAGAGGAGAAGGCAATGGCACCCCACTCCAGTACTCTTGCCTGGAAAATCCCATGGACGGAGGAGCCTGGTAGGCTGCAGTCCATGGGGTCGCTAGGAGTCGGACATGACTGAGTGACTTCAGTTTCAGTTTTCACTTTCACACATTGGAGAAGGAAATGGCAACCCACTCCAGTGTTCTTGCCTAGAGAATCCCAGGGACAGGGAAGCCTGGTGGGCTGCCGTCTATGGGGTCACACAGAGTTGGACCCGACTGAAGTGACTTAGCAGCAGTAGCAGTAGCAAGGATTATATAGCAGCAATGTATCCTGCTTGAGGATACACTGTTTCTCCGTTGTGGGACCCTTCTGACTAATCCTATTATGTTAAAATGTATATTATGGGAATGGGTCTTCCTATTGTTAGTTCTAATCTTGTCATTTTAAGATATAAACTGTGGCAACCTTGAAACATACTTTTGATTTACTGTAATAACCAACTGAAAAAGTATATAGCTCCCTTGGTAAGACTCTCTGTCGCCTTCTGATGTCTATGTCAGAAGATTTCTCTGTTCTTTCTCACTGTAATAAAACTCTGCTACACAAAAGCTCTTGAGTGATCAAGCCTGGTTCCTGATCCCAAAGCTAAATCTTCTTCTTTGGAGATCATGAATCCAACATCGATCAACGTAAGCTATCAGAAGGAAACTACCTCAACATAATAAAGGCCATATACAACAAACCCACAGCAAACATTCTTAATGGGGAAAACCTGAAAGCATTTCCTCTAAGATCAGGAACAGAATAAGAGTGCTAACTCTAGCCAATATTATTCAGGATAGTTTTGGAAATCCTAGCTATGGGCAATCAGAGAAGAGAAAGAAATAAAAGGAATTCAGACTGGAAAAGGAGAAGTAAACTCTCACTATTTGTAGATGACATGAAACTGTACATAGAAAACCCTGAAGATGCTATCAGAAAATTTCTAGAACTTATCAATGAACTTAGTAAAACTGCTGGATACAAAATCAAAACACAGAAATCACTTGCATTCCTATACACTAACAATGAAAAATCAGAAAGGGAAGTTAACGAATCAACCCCACTGCAACTAAAAGAATAAAATACCTGGGAATAAACCTACCTAAGGAAAAAAAAAAACCCTATATACAGAAAATTATAAGACACATATGAAAGAAATAAAAGACAATATAGACAAATGGTTGCTCCTGGGTAGGAAAAGGAATATTGTGAAAATGACTATACTGCCAAAGGCAATCTACAGATTCAATGCAATCCTTATTAAATTACTAATGGCATTTTACACAGAACTAAAACAAAAAAATCTCACAAATTGTATGGAAATCAAAAGACCCCAAGGAGTTAGAGGAATCAGCTTACCTGATTTCAGACTATATTGCAAAACTACAATCATCATGACAGTATAGTACTGGCACAGAAACTGAAATATAGACCAATGGAACAAAATAGAAAGCCCACAGTTAAACCCATGCACATATGGGCACTTCATCTTTGACAAAGGAGGCAAGAATATAAATGGGACAGAGACACTTTCTTCAATCAGTGGTGCTGGTAGAATTGGACAACTATATCCAAAAAACAAAATTAGAATGCTTTCTAACACTATACACAAAGATAAACTCAAAATGGACTAAAGACCTAATGTAAGACCAGAAATGATAAAACTCTTAGAAGAAAACATAGAAAGAACACTGTATGACGTAAGCCACAGCAAGATCCTCTATGATCTACATCCTAGAGTAATGGAAATAAAAACAAAAATAAATAAGTGGAACCTAATCAAACTTAAAAGCTTTTGCAGAGCAAAGGAAACTATAAACAAGGTAAAAAGACAACCCTCAAAATGGGAGAAAAATAATAGGAAATGAAACAACTGACAAACACTAAATGTATAAGCAACTCACACAACTCAATGCCAGAAAAACAAACAATCCAATTAAAAAAAAAAAAAAACAAAAACAAAAAAAACAAGTCCAGAAACAAATCCAATTCAAAAAAAGCAGGGGGCGGGGGAGCAAGACCTAAACAGACATTTCTCCAAAGAAGACATACAGGTGGCCAAGAAACCCATGAAGAGATGCTCAAATCACTCATTATTAGAGAAATGCAAATCAAAACTACAATGAGGTATCACCTCACACCAGACAGAAAGGCCATAAAAAAAAAAAAATCCACAAACAACAAGTGCTGGAGAGCATGTGGAGAAAAGGGAACCCTCTTACACTGCTGGTGGGAAGGTAAATTGATACAGCCACTATGGAAGACAGTATGGAGAGTCTTTCAAAAAATAAGAATAAAACCACCATATGATCCAGCAAACCGCTTCTAGGCATAGAAGTGAATACAGAAGAAACCCAAACTGACAGAGACACACGTACCCCAAGGTTCACGGCAACTCTAGATACAACAGCTAGGACGTGGAAGCAACTTAGATGTCCATCAACAAATGAATGGATAAAGAAGCTGTGATACATATACACAACGGATTACTACTCAGCCATAAAGAGGCTGAGTTAGTGCTGATGAGGTGGATGAACCTAGAGCCCACTACACAGAGTGAAGCAAGTCAGAAAGAGGAAAACAAATATCATCTATTAACACCTATATATAAAAAGCAGAAGGATGGTACTGCTGAATGTGTTCACAGAGCAGCATGGAGATGCAGACACAGAGAACAGGCTTATGGACAAGGGTCAGGGAAAGAGGGAGAAGGTGAGATAAATGGAGAGAGTAGCATGGATGCATATATACTAATATATGTAAATAGAGAGCCAGTGGGAATTAGCTGTATGACTCAGGGAACTCAAAGCAGGGCTCTGTAATAACCTAGAGGGTGGGAATGGGTACCAAGTGGGAAGGAGATTCAAGAGGGCAGGGACATAAGTACACCTCTGGTTAACTTATGTTGATGTATGACAGAAATCAAACCTATATATACATATTTTAAAAACCTATAGCATGCAGCAAAAGCAGTTCTAAGAGGGAAAATTTTAGCAATACAATCTTATCTCAAGAAACAAGAAAAACATTGACTAGACAACCTCACTTTATACCTAAAACAAATGGGAAAAGAAGAGAAAACCCCTGAAGTTAGTAGAAGGAATGAAACCATACAGATCAGAGCAGAAACAAATGAAAAAGAAATGAAGGAAACAATAATAAAGGTTTAATAAAACTAAAAGCGGGTCTTTGAGAAGATAAAGAAAATTGATAAACCATTAGCCAGACTCATCAAGAAATAATGGGAGAAGAATCAGTCAACAAAATTAGAAATTTAAAAGGAGAATTTACAGTAGACAATGCAGAAATCCAAAGGATCATAAGAGATGATTACAAGCAGCTATATGCTGATAAAATGGACAACATGGAAGACATGGACAGATTCTTAGAGCAGTTTGACCTCCCAAGAGTGAACCAGGAAGAAATAAAAATTATGAACAAGTCAATTATAAGCACTGAAATCGAAACTATGATCAAAACTCTCACCAAAACCAAAAGCCCAGGGCCAGCTGGCTTCACAGTTTAATTCTACCAAACATTTTGAGAACCAATCCCTATCTTGCTAAAATGCTTCCAAAAATTTTCAGAGGAAGGAGCACTTCCAAACTCATTCTATGAGGCTACATCACCCTGATACCAGAACCAGACAAAGACAACACACACAAAAAGAAAATTATAGGCCAATATCACTAATAAACAGAGATACAAAAATCCTCAACAAAATTCTAGCAAACAGAATTCAGTAAGACATTAAAAACATCTTGCACCATGATCAACTCAGGTTTATCCCAGAGATGCAAGGATTCTTCAATATACACAAATCAATCACTGTGATATACCTTATTAACAAATTGAAAGATAAAAACCATATGATAATCTCAATAGATGCAGAAAAAGCTTTGGACAAAATTCAACATCCACTTATGATAAAAAAAAATTCTTCAAAAAATGGGCTTAGAAGGAAACTACCTCAACATAATAAAGCCCATATATGGCAAACCCTACAGCAAATATTATTCTAGTGGTATAAAATAGAAAGCATCCCCTCCAAGACCAGGAACAAGACAAGGGTGCCCACTCTCACCACTATTATTCAACATAGTTTTGGAAGTGCTAGCTACAGCAATCAGAGAAGAAAAAGAAATAAAAGGAATCCTATTGGAAAGGAAGAAGTAAAATTCTCACTATTTGCAGATGACATGAAACTGGGTATAGAAAACCCTAAAGATATCATTAAAAAATGACTAGAGCTAATCAATGAATTTAGTAAAATACAGAATTCAAAATCAATACACAGAAATCACTTGCATTTCTATATACTAACAATGAAATATCAGAAAGAGAAATTAAGGAATCAATCCCATTTACCATTGCAACATAGGAATAAAATATCAAGGAATAAATCTATCTAAGGAGATAAATGAGCTGTATACAAAGAACTGTAAGACACTGATGAAAGAACTCAAAGGCAACATAAACAGATAGAGAGATATTCCATGCTCCTGGGCTGGAAGAATCAATACTGTGAAATGACTATATTACCAAATGTAATGTACAGATTCAATGCAATCCCTATCAAATTACCAATGGCATTTTTCACAGAACTAGCTCAAAAAATCTTACAATTCAAGTGAAAACTCTAAAGACACCAAATAGCCAAAGAAATCTTAAGAAAGAAAGAATGGAGTTTTAGGAATCAACCTTCCTGACTTCAGACTATGCTACAAAGCTATAGCCATCCTTCAATTAAAAATAAATAAATTTAAAAAATCATAATGTGTGAAGAGTAAATATAATATGTTTACAATAAAAAGACACTAATCTGTCTTCCAGATTGTGCAATCCAGAATGTATTGCTTAGCCTGTCTGAATCATCCTTACTTCACAGAATTATTGTGAAGAATGAATACATTGATTTATGTAGAGTGTTCTTTCCATGTGGGCACAGAGTAGTAGGTGTTTATTAAATGTAGTTCCTGTTTGCTACTTATACCAACAAGACTGTTTCTCAGAACTGCTGCTGCTGCTGCTGCTGCTAAGTCGCTTCAGTCGTGTCCGACTCTCTATGACCCCACAGACGGCAGCCCACCGGGCTCCCCCATCCCTAGGATTCTCCAGGCAAGAATACTGGAGTGGGTTTCCATTTCCTTCTCCAATGCATGAAAGTGAAAAGTGAAAGTGAAGTCGCTCAGTCGTGTCCAACTCTTAGCAACCCCATGGACTGCAGCCTACAAGGCTCCTCCGTCCATTGGATTTTCCAGGCAAGAGTACTGGGGTGGGGTGCCATTGCCTTCCCCTATAGGAAATCTTTTCTTTCTCCATGGGTTCATGGACCATTGTTTTATCCCCCTTAAAAGGATATCATGTTTATTTGGTGGCATTCAATTTTCCCAACTAATTTGTAAAATGTCTGATGTCAGGATTGACCTCTTGTAACTAACCATCTTTGCTTATGTTCTCCAGAATGGGAATGACACATAATTTTTTTCATTAAAATTTTGGCACAGAAATTTAGTCAGAGTAGGAAGAAATGATATGAATAATTCCTTAAATATATGAAAAGTCCAATTAGTCAAGATTTGCAGGTCCCAATGAAAACTAGAAGCTGAATAAAAAGGAGCTATAAACTGATGAAATACATTTTAGATTAGAAATGTTCCATATTTATTCTTGACTAATCACAGGTATTGTGGATGATGAGATAATATTTTGAAATATCACCATGTGAAATTATAGTCACCTGCTGAAATGAATGAACTAATTAGGTCATTGGGTCATCATGAATACCTGTATACTCTGCAAAACTATCCAGCTGGCTGTGTAATTGGCATTAATACTGAACTGTATTGTGACTTGAAGCACTGGAAAGGCCACCAGCTTACAATGTCCCATTGTGATAATGCACTAAAAATGAAGACACAAGAATACATTTTCATGGATAATTTTGAGAATGTGGTGAAGTTTTCTGTTTATTATTTAGATAATCAAGAAATCAATCTAGGGTTAAACATTAAAGTAAGTCTGAGGACTATTAATTTTTTAAACTAGCAAAATTTTACAATGAGACTACTTCTGAATTTTTATGCATCAGGATAGAAATAATAATTTATGGAATGTATTTGGACTAAAGTAAATCAGTGAAAGTGAAAGTCGCTCAGTCGTGTCTGACTCTTTGTGACCCCATGGAATTCTCCAGACCAGAATACTGGAATGGGTAGCCTTTTCCTTCTCCAGGGGATCTTCCCAACCCAGGGAGCAAACCCAGGTCTCCCGCTTTGCAGGTGGATTCTTTACCAGCTGAGCCACCAGGGAAGCCCAAGAATACTAGAGTGGGTAGCCTATGCCTTCTCCAGAGGATCTTCCTGACCCAGGAATCGACATGGGGTCTCCTGCACTGCAGGCAGATTCTTTGCCAACTGAGTTCTCAGGGAAGCCCAGTCTCCTTTCAGTTATGGTGAAGAAGACAAAATGGCAAACAAATTAATTAACTGGGAAATCAACAAAGAAGTTGAAAAGTTTATCTTATTAACTATACTAGAAAAATATGGATAATCAAGGGCCATATTGCAGAAATAGCAGTAAGAATAGAATAATAACCTCTTTACTCATTAGATTAAAACCCTCCAAAAAATCCAGATGACTTGACAAAGCACACCAAGTGATTTATAATAGATTCATTCACTCATTTCTTCCGTTCATTTATCTGCTTATATGCACACTTGGGTTAACATTTACTGAGCACATGTGAACCCTGTGCTAGATATTGGAGATGAAATGCTTCCAACTAGATCAGTAGCCTCAAGGCAAATCACAATTGGGGTGGACAGTGTCCCAGGCATATAACCAACTAGGATACAAAGTTACTGTCACTTTAATTGGGTGGTGAATAACTCTACCTGAGGGAATCAGGAAATGCTGCTCAAAGAATGGAGATCTATCCTAGGTTCTGAAGGTAAACGAGGTGGTGAGAAGGAATCTGGAGGTGGGTGAGGAGGATGTTCACCAGATTAGTTAGGCTTGAAGGAGCGCTGTTTGGAGGATATGAACTGTTTGGAAATAACAGCCTGGTTGTATTACAAACGTGAGGAATAGGAACAATTGGAGGTAAGATTAGGTTTAATTTGGAGTCTTTAAAGGGTCTTGGTGCCAGGATAAGAAGGTTTTCCAGCTTTATTATATAAAAAAAGGGTTGATTTGGGGGGGTGGGAGAGAGAAGGAATATCATAAGCAGATATTTTATTTTAAAACAATACTGTCTGAAGTGTGGAGGCTAAACTGGAGTTAAATAAGACCAGGTTAAGAGAAAATTACAAAATCCAATAGTAGGATAAGAAGACTGATATCAGATAATTTATGAACCTAATCTGTATGCAATGGAATAATTATTTCTTCAGACTCCTTGACCGCTTGACTGATTTCAGGGAACATGATATCACGTGAGAGCTTAAAATTATTTGATCAAAAGTTTAAAATTAATTAATAAAAGCCAATTAATTAAAGCTAATGAAAACAGTTAAAAGGGAAAATCTCTAGATAAAAAAATACATTAAATTGAATGTGTTATTATAATTCATCATTAAAGATGTTCACAGGATAATGAGGTGGTAGATAATAACAAAATGCTTCATTTCAGCAGGGAAAAAACATTGCTCAAGTATTGCATTAGCATCGACTCAGCAGACTTTTGTTATTTTAAAACTTAATCTTTTTCACTTAGAACATATTATTTTGCATAAACTCTTACAAGAAAAGCATCTACATAAAAATAAAAGTTACTCTATAGAAAGAAAGTTCAAAGGAAGAAATGGAACTCCACAGTTATTTTTCCTTTGAAATGTTTCTGTAAAAATGAGTCTGTGGATTTCACTACCCTAGGACTCTAAACATTATAGCTAGAATAGTATCTGATTCAGGCGAGTCAAATCACTTGGCTAAACCGAGTCAATCAGAGTCTTTTGACTAGGAAATTGAAATTGGTGTACAAAGACACAGGGGAAGACAATGGCACCCCACTCTGGTACTTTTGCCTGGAAAATCCTATGGACGGAGGAGCCTGGTGGGCTACAGTCCATGGGGTCTTGAAGAGTCGGACATGACTGAGCGACTTCAGTTTCACTTTTCACTTTCATGCACTGGAGAAGGAAATGGCAACCCACTCCAGTGTTCTTGCCTGGAGAATCCCAGGGACGGGGGAGCCTGGTGGGCTGCCATCTATGGGGTCACACAGAGTCAGACACGACTGAAGCGACTTAGCAGCAGCATACAAAGACACATTTCAGCTAATCAGAAGTGCTAAAGTTGAGAGGACTGGTCAAGGTACAGGGTTGTCTTTCTGTTTCAAGTATATGACAAAGAAGAGAAAGTTAGTCTAAAGAGAGAAAGTGGTTGCAGACATCCAGAAGGAAACAAGGATCCTGGGACACCAGAAGAGAAAAGACCAGAAAGAATAGCTAGCTTAGTCCCTGATTACTTTCTATATACTGGGTCAAACATCTGCCACCTAGATTCTATATGATTTTCTTATATCTTTGCAACATACTTCTGTGGAGTTTTTTTGTTATTGTTGTTCAACATTGTTTCGGTGGGTTTTTCTTTGAAGTCAAGTAATTCCTAACCAAGACATACATGTTTCCTGTATCAAATATGACATAATGGGGCAAGAAAACGGGGTATCCAATTGAGGAAGAAACTATTCTGAAATTGAATCTGACAGTATATTAGAAATATGTAACATCACCCTTCTAGTTTTAGTTCTAAAATTTAGAAATCTTAAATGTAGTACCTACATGTATTTATTATAAGAAAGAGTATCTCAACATTTTAAAATTGATATTTTATATTTTCATGGCACTTTATAGAGCTCTGAAGGAGTTTTAAGCAGCCATCTTCTAGTGTCGCAGCTTAGCGTCAAAATAAACCGAGTAAGAAAAATCATTGACTGTCTGGACCTAAACAAGGCTTGCTATTCTAGAGCAGAAATGGCTCCCATCTTTAGTATACCCTGCTTTGCCTTAGGAGGCACTCGATGCCCAATTTTTCATTAGTAATATCTTTCAAGATAGGAACAAATGGAAGAGTAGACATACAGATGGACCATCCTGCTGCTGCCAATAGTGAGAAAGAAGTTAGCATGCACTCACATTTAGAAGTCATCAGAAAAAAATTCCTATTTTATTCAATTCCTATTATCATTGAGTAGAATTTTCCTAAAACTTAGTATGCCTCACACATACCAGGAATAGATGCATATATGGACGTATGAAAGGATGACCCAGATGGATGAGTAGCTGAATGACTTAAGCCTTAAGTTCTTGAAAAGCATCTTTCATCCGTACTTACCTACTTGCGGTGGTGTGCTAAATAAATGGGAGGTTTAGAAACTACACAAAAGCTTTAAAATCTCCCTCCAACCCATTGTACAAAATAAAGCTGCAGCCAAAGAATTCCCACGTAGCAATGAGCCTTTAACAGAATTGCCCTCCACAATTTTGAATACAAAGCAAAGCATCTTCTGCATGTAATTGCAAGGAGGAGATGGGGGACCAGAAATAAGCCAGATATAGATGATGAACTACCTTCTTCCATCAGTCCTAACAGGGATTTGTATTTATTGCTTGTTATAAAAGCTTTATTACCCTTTTCACAACTCTAGCTATCGAGGGTTTGATTTAACCAGAAAACATGCCAGTAATTTGCTCTTCACTAAGTATGCATTTTCAAGATCTAGAACTTATGGCCGTGACTTTGCTGTTCTTTCCATACATTAATTAGTATTTCAGAATGAAAAGTGCAGACTAGACACTAGATATTGAGGAAGGGCCTTTTCAGGCAAGAACATGTGTTGTTGGATTAATTTTATAAAGATTGCCTTTGGAAATGTATCTAAGTTGAATACGAAGTATATAATTAAATAAAATTTTTTACATGCAAAATTACTGTCAGTTACAAAAGTCATATGGGATACGCTACCTATTTAAATAAAAATTGTGATGGTCATGTAGATAAATGACCTACATAAATGGAGAAATTTGCAATAGTTCCATGTAGACATCCATACAATAAAAAATTCCATCTATCCTTCCTTCTTTTGATCAAGTCACTCATATCGTGTATCTTCCAAAGGCCTGAATCCTCTGGAGATGTCACTCTGGCTCTGATTTAGTAGTAATACTAAGGCGTGTATTTTACTGGGTGCTACTGTGTATTTGTATCCTTCATATGATGGCTCGATTTAGTATTGCTCTAGAGAAACATGAATTATTTATAATTATGAGATTAGATTCACTCTGAGAGAAGCAATTTGAACAATTAAATGTAACAGAAAAACAAGCAATACATGTAATAGAAAAAAGCTCTCCCTCAGTTTTGTCGGCCCAATTTTATCTAAAACTGAGAATCTAACAAAATCTTTTCTATCCCCCCAAATGTCTATTAGTAAAAATGCGATTAAATTAGCTGTGTTCTTAGTGAATGTGCCGTTGCTTGGGAAACCCTTTGGGATCTGGGGAGGAGACTGACGGGAAACTATAAAGCTCTTACAATGTACAGGAACGTAAATCAGTCATGGGTTTAGCTAGCTCTAACTCCAAGAATGTACAGGCTTGGGAAAGGATTATTCAAACAATATTTTTTCCAGCCTGTTCTTCAGAGAATACAGCTGGTTTGAATTAAAAGAAATGGATTTCAAAAATAACTAAATAGAAATGTTTTGAGTACCTCACCAGATTCAGGTAATAAGAGAGGGGAGAAAGGACTGTATTTCACCATGTTCTTTTCTTTTTTCTCCTACTTTTTTGGAGGAAAGGGGATAGGAAAAAATATTACTTAGGTCACTTTAGCTATTGAATTACAGGTTTGTAGTCCAATAATATATGACAGATTTACAAGACCCCCTTGAATGATAAAGTTACACTTCTCTTATCTAACCATTCTGAAATCATGGTCTGTATAGATAAAGCATGCAAAACAAGTAATTTGATAAGATTATGCCAAAATACCAATTTCACACCTAAGTAGTTCCCATTTGTTTATTATATATTGAATCCATTTGAAAGTATTGCATCAAATACTAAGCTTTTCCTAAAGCCTAGTTTGGCTAATAGTTTTTGCCCAAGTTTAAAACTCAGGTAACAGTGGAGGAGTTGAAAGATAGTAAGGCATAAACATCTGTTCTAACAGCTTGGTAGAATTTATAACAACTGACAAGATTCAATTTCTACACAACTTCAAATGCCTTGAGGCAATACCATAGTTAGAACTCATTGTGTTTGGAATGTAAGGGGATTATTTTTAGATGGCTTTTCAAAAGCAGGGGGTAATATCATATTCTTGTATTCCTGAAACTGAGAAGTAACTGGAATTTCAGAATCTGGACACTGTAGATAGCTCCAGTACGTTTTACAGCCTGACTTTTCAGGCATTCAGGGCTACATTGTTAATAGCATTGTTAATCTGCTTTCAATTAATGCAAGTTACTGGGGCTGATGTTCCTGGAAAGAGACACCTTGTTAAATTCAATGCAGCTGCAACTCCAGCTTTTTGTAAAACTGCAAATAGGTCTATTAGTTTGTATGGTGATAATCTGAAATATTTTGAGAGAAGTTAAGCTTCCTACTATGTCTGCAACTATTTACTCAGTTTAACAGAGGTTCCAGTGGATAAATATTAAAAGGTTCAAGCCTATGACATCCAAAGACACATCCCAGTTCCAGTGCTCTGCAACTAATAAAAAGAGCTTTGGAATTTGAGGTTTAAGCCTTAGATTTACAATGCATTGATGTTTGTTATATTCATTAATGACAAAGCTGTGTGGTTTAATATACAATGATATAATATTTAATTTTATGAACATTGTTGACTTTTTTCTTGCAAAAATAAGACAATAGACAAGTCCTTGCCTGAAAGCAAAGGGAAGCTGAGGGTTGTGTAGAGATAATTGTTCTTTTCTGAACTTGTAGATCTTTCAGCTGCTTTCAGTCCTTCTTATCTCTAATAAGCCATCAGCATGAACTAAATCTATCTATCTGTCAAGTTGCTAATCAAAAATAAATGCCAGAAAAGAGAAGAAAAAGGAACAGTGTGTATACATCTCTCTGTTGAAAAACTCTCAGGTGAACCTACATGAATTCTGCCATTGAAGAGACTAATATCAAATTCCAGGAAACCTTGACCTATATTCACCACTCAGCACCTTTTAAGGCAGGAATTATTAACTGGTGGTGCACAATAAAAATTATCCACTGGACTTTTGAAGCCCATCTCCCTTAGTCCCAGCCCCTATGTTGTGGCCCAGGTGTCTAATTGTCTAATCTTACCATGATTCTTATATGTCCCACTATTCATCTGCTTATACTCAGGTTCTATATACAGTAACTGAGCAACTTATTAACTGTACTGTCTTGTCATTATAGTATACTTACTTTTGATTCTCTTCTGTGATAAGTATCATCCAGACTTAACTCAGTAAGATGGGGCAAGATAAATGCTTGAAGTTAAATCTCATGGTCAGGGAAGTGTCATGGTAAATGTCTGCAAACAGTTTAATTCATAGCCCAGCACTTAACAGAATCCATAAACGGGGAAACTTTTGAGCTGAAAGCATCAGGTAAAGATAGATTAGCACCAAGGACAGCACCAAGTAATTTGACTTCAAAGAACTGCTTTGACTTCATTCTAATCCATTCAAAATTACTGAGTTAGGCTTGACTTGGGCTTCCCTGGTGGCTCAGAGAGTAAAGCATCTGCCTGCAATGCAGAAGACCTGGGTTTGATCCCTGGGTCAGGAAGATCCCCTGCAGAAGGAAATGGCAACCCACTCCAGTACTCTTGCCTGGAAAATCCCATGGACAGAGAAGCCTGGTAGACTACAGTCCATGGGATTGCAAAGAGTTGGCCATGACTGAGCAACTTCACTTTCACTTTCTGGTACAGTTCTGCAGGCCTTGAATAGTTCTAAACTAGAAGTGTTTATCACATGTGGAGCTTTTTAAACCAGTTCACAAGTCCCATCTCAGTTCCTCTAATTCAGAAGCTCTGGGACAGAGAAAAGGAAAAATTTATATTTTATAAAAATTTACAGACTCATCAGTTGTTCATAACTGATTAAAAAGCACTTAATTCTGTGATTCATCAGAAGCACATGGATAATTAAACTTAGAGTTTTCAGCCCTAGATCCAGAATTTTCTGATTCAGAGGATCTGGGGTGAGACCTGAGAATATACATTTCTAAGTTCCCAGGTTATTCTGACAACAATGGTTTGTGGAACATAATTGGAAAACCACTAACTTAAATTATAGGGATAAGTTATTGGAGGCCCAGTTCCAATTGAATAATCTGTCTCATTTACCGAGGAGACCTTTATTTTGGGTCCAAAGGTGAAATCATATGATCTAAGTAACTTTGCGTGATCCATCTGCAAGAACTATGGTATCTTTAGAGGCCTCAGACTCCTTATCTTGTGATCACTCTTGTGACAGCTTCCAGGAACATAATACATATTCTGGAATCAAGAATCCTGATCACCAAGGAGGTTTGTCATACAGGGATTTTCTTGACTTTTCTGGTTATATATATATATGGGTAGATATGGCTTAGTCTTTATTGCATTTTTACTTCTTTTGTATTCTCTTTACTAACCATTACTTTCAAAATGGTTCAACTTTTATGGATTGAGTTGCACCCTTCCAAAAAGATATGTTGAATTCCTAACATCCATTAAGGCAGAATATGATATATTTGAAAATAGGATCTTTACAGAAATAAGTTAATGTGAGGTCATTATGTTGAATGCTAATGCTTATAAAACAGGGTTACGTGGCCACAGAGACAAGCACACACAGGGAGAAGACAATGTGAAAAACGGAGCAGACAGCCACGTGAGTGAAATGAGGCACAGCTGACTCTTGAACCACACAGTTTTGAACTGGGTAGCTCTGCTTATATGTGGATTTCTTTCAATAAATTCATGCAGTGCTTCACATTCAGTGGTTGGTTGAATCAGCAGATACAGAACCACAGACTCAGTTTTTATTTGTTTATTTATTTTCTGCTGGATTTTGGTATACCCATGACTCTTGGAAACAATCCTCCTTGGATACCAAGGGACAACTGTACATGCCAGCTAAAGAATGTCAAGGATTGCCAGTGAGTGCCAGAACAGAGGCACCAAGGAAAGATTCTCCACCACAGATATCAGAGAAAATATCCCTGGGGATACCTTGATTTCAGATTTCCAACTTCCAGAGCATTGGGGCAATACATTTTCACTCACCCAGTTTTTTATACTTTGTTATGGCCACCCTAGGAAACTAATATACCTATTATAAGTTAAAACAATGTGAACATATGTAGTACTTTATAGTTTAAATGTATTTAGATTATCATAGTCAATTTAAGTAGCTAAGTGATGATATATTTATTTTGCAGATGAGAAACTAAGATGGAGAAAAGTTGAATGAGTTGATTTGCATCATAAAAAATAGCTAAAATGGTTAGCAGGAACAAGATGCAGAAAACTGTTCCTTACCCTTTATCTCCCTTTTACATTTGCAATTATTTCCCAATAAAAAGAAGAGAATACTCACTTCCTGGGGCAAATGACTCCATAAAATAGAAATTTCAAATTTTTATTCAAGGTCATTAACAGCAGAAATCAGAATTGAAAGTGGTGTGGGTTTTTAGCTGGACAAACATGGGTTCAAACCTCAATTTTGCTACTAATTATGTATGTAGCTGTTACTGAAAGTCAAGACATTACTAATTATCACATAGGGATATTTAAAGATATAAATGAGACAGCATATATAAAACTCGTAACAGAGGCTTTGCAGATGGTGGATATTTAATAGAGGTTGGTTTCCTCATTCTTCCTCTTGAGTTAGATCAGTTGAATACCATGAAAATAAAAACTTGAATTTCTGAACACATGCTTAGAAAAAGATAATCGACCTTTATTTTCAAACAGGTCAGCACTGATTATTCATTAAAGTCATTATTAATGCAATAAAAATTCAGGGGCACTTTAGTTTTATATCTATAGAAGCTAGATGGAAAAGGGTTAAGCTAGAGAAACTTTTCATCATTTGATTTAGAGACACTTAGCATTTGGTTGTTATTAGGCCCATAATATTTTTTTCCTGTGTCCAATCTGGAACACACAAAGGAGATACGCTAGAGGTCAAGGTTTTGATCATATTGATTATTCCTGGGTCCTTGTGCTGCAGAGAAATCACTGGGAGTGATAGTTTCACAGTGATGCCCCCCGAGTACAGCATTAAGAAAAACCTAAGGACAGGGAAATAGGCATCACCTATTTCCACATTCAAACCCTCATCTGTGAAGCCAGCCACAATGGAGACCTACATTACAGGCCTAAAGCTCTTGTGCTTCATTTTCTAAACCTCTATCATTCAGCACAACAAAACCCTGATCTTTTAATATTTAAGAATACGTTGTCTGCACAACCAGGCAATCCCATGGCAGAGGAAGTAAACACCTGAGGCTGAATGCTGAGAAATTAATGAAGAATTAGACAGTAAGGATTTAAAAATAAAATTTGAAGGATTCAGGGTCCAGTCTCTGTTTAAGAAATGATACCACTTAAGCACACAAGTAATTGGGTTAATTAGAAGGGAAGGATCAGCACTGGTAAATTGAATTTAAAAAATATGACGAAGGTGACTTCATACCCATGATGGAAGAGTACAAAGATGGTAAGCGCACCTCCTCCCACAGGCCCACCAAAATTACAGCAGAACAATTTACAGAGCAAAGAAATAGAGGAAAACAACAGAATGGGAAAGACTAGAGATCTCTTCAAGAAAATTAGAGATACAAAGGGAACATTTCATGCAAAGATAGGCTCAATAAAGGACAAAAATGGTATGGGCCTAACAGAAGCAGAAGATATTTAAAAAGTGGTGGCAAGAATACACAGAAGAACTGTACAAAAGAGATCTTAGTGACCCAGATAACCATGAAGGTATGACCACTCACCTAGAGCCAGACATCCTGGAATGTGAAGTCAAGTGGGCCTTAAGAAGCATCATTACAAACAAAGCTAGTGGAGGTGATGGAATTCCAGTTGAGCTATTTCAAATCCTAAAAGATGATCCTGTGAAAATGCTGCACTCAATACGCCAGCAAATACGGAAAACTCAGCAGTGGCCACAGGACTGGAAAAGGTCAATTTTCATTCCAATCCCAAAGAGAGGCAGTGCCAAAGAATGCTCAACTACTGCACAATTGCACTCATCTCCACTCCAGTGTTCTTGCCTGGAGAATCCCAGGGATGGGGGAGCCTGGTGGGCTGCCGTCTATGGGGTTGCACAGAGTCGGACATGACTGAAGTGGCTTAGCAGCAGCAGCACACGCTAATGAAGTAATGCTCAAATTTCTCCAAGCCAGGATTCAGCAACATGTGAACCATGAACTCCCAGATGTTCAAGCTGGATTTAGAAAAGGCAGAGGAACCAGAGATCAAATTGCCAACATCTGCTGGATCATCAAAAAAGCAAGAGAGTTCCAGAAAAACATCTCTTTCTGCTTTATTGACTATGCCAAAGCATTTGACTGTGCAGATCACCACAAATTGTGGAAAATTCTGAAAGAGATGGGAATACCAGACCACCTGACCTGCCTCTTGAGAAATCTGCATGCAGGTCAGGAAGCAACAGTTAGAACTGGACATGGAACAACAGACTGGTTCCAAATAGGAAAAGGAGTACGTCAAGGCTGTATATTGTCACCCTGCTTATTTAACTTATATGCAGAGTGCATCATGCGAAATGCTGGGCTACATGAAGCACAAGTTGGAATAAAGACTGCCAGAAGAAATATCAATAACCTCAGATATGCAGATGACACCACCCTTATGGCAGAAAGTGAAGAAGAACTAAAGAGCCTCTTGATGAAAGTGAAAGAGGAGAGTGAAAAAGTTGGTTTAAAACTCAACATTCAGAAAACTAAGATCGTGGCATCTGGTCCTGTCATTTCATGGGAAATAGATGAAGAAACAGTGCAAACAGTGGCTGACTTTATTTTGGGGGGCTCCAAAATCACTGCAGATGGTAACTGCAGCCATGAAATTAAAAGACGCTTACTCCTCAGAAGGAAAGTTATGACCAACCTAGACAACATATTGAAAAGCAGAGACATTACTTTGCCAACAAAGGTCCATCTAGTCAAGGCTATGGTTTTTCCAGTGGTCATGTATGGATGTGAGAGTTGGACTATAAAGAAAGCTGAGCACCGAAGAACTGATGCTTTTGAACTGTGGTGCTGGAGAAGACTCTTGAGAGTCTCCTGGACTGCAAGAATATCCAACGAATCAATCCTAAAGGAAATCAGTCCTGACTATTCATTGGAAGGACTGATCCTGAAGCTGAAACTCCAATACTTTGGCCACCTGATGCAAAGAGTTGACTCATTGGAAAAGACCCTGATGCTGAGAAAGAGTGAAGGCAGGAGGAGAAGGGAAGACAGAGGATGAGATGGTTGGATGGCATCACCGACTCAATAACATGAGTTTGAGCAAGCTTGGGATTTGGTGAAGGACAGGGAAGCATGTTGTGCTGCAGTCCATGGGGTCACAAAGAGTCAGACAGGACTGAGTGTCTGAGTGAACTGAACTGAATCTTTAATGACAGAGAGCAGATCAGTGATTTCAAGAGACCAGGGTGGAGAAAAGGGACTAACTGCAGAAAGGGCTGAGAAAAAGTAGCTGAGTGGTGTTTCCGTGCTTTGTACTAGCAGTTACACATTTGTATGCATTTGTCAAATCTCGTTGAAGTGAATATTTTAAATTGGTGCATTTGATTGAATGTCAATTATATTTAAATAAAGTTTATTAAAAATAAAATTTTTAATGTTATGTTGCAGCCTGCATGCCAGGGTATTTTAGGGGAGAATGGATACATGTATATGTATGGCTGAATCCCTTCGCTGTTCACCTGAAATTATCACAACATTTTTTGCTAATTGGCTACCCTCCAATACAAAATAGGGGCTTCCCTCTCAGCTCAGTTGGTCAAGAATCTGCCTGCAATGCAGGACACCCAGTTTTGATTTCTAGGTCAGGAAGTTCTCCTGGAGAAGGAAATGACAACCTACTCCAGTATTCTTGCTTGGAGAATCCCATGGACTGAGGCTCCTGGCGGGCTATAGTCTATGGGGTCGCAAGAATCGGACATGAATTAGCGACTAAACCACCAGTACAAAATTTAAAAATAAATAGATAAAAATTAAAAAGTGAAATGCTAAACCCAAAGGGAAAATCTTCAAGTGGCTAACGTGATATCCCAGAACCAGGAGAAGCTTGATATCGTATTATATGATACTGCTACTTGCATTTCCCTCCTAACTGTTTTTTTCACTTCAGTATTTCTTAACATTTTTATTTTCGAAAAGGATGAATTGGCAAGTGTGGTGATGTAGTCTTAATTTTAACATGAATTGCAATAACTAGAGGGTCAGAAGTTTCATTTTATAAATACTTAAAGGGAGAAAAGCCTTTATTAACATCAGCATGTATTTTATAACTTGATTAAGAAGTGTGGCTGATACAATTATTGAAGCATTCAAAGCTTTTTATCACAAACACACTGGTCATTCTTTCTGAAAATTCATGAAGGACAAAAGCAGTATCCATTTTTTAGACAGAGTTACAAGCATAAAAGCCATTTACAGACTTTGGCTTTGAGTGCAATGATTCCAGCGTTCTCTGAGATCTAGATTCTCACTTTCCTGAGTTCTAACTCATTTCTGCTCTTTGTTGCTAAAATCAAGTAAAATTCTGTCAGGAAGTTCCAGACATATATATATATACACGCACACACATATATATATACATATATATATACACATACACATAGATAGAATAAAATATTTTTTTAAAGAGGTGAATAAAAAATAATTTTAGAACACAACCCTAGTACTAATGAATAATAAACATGGATGTTTAAGAGCATTACAAATTAGGTACATAACAATTTTTCTTATGTGATAGACATACCTGTGTTTTAATTTATGATGGATAAGCATATATAAAAAAATCAATGCATGATTATATTCCTATAATGCATATAAATATCTGGAGGTCTGTGTCTATATTGAAATGAAATAGGTCTTCTATTATCCTGAAACAAGAGTTGGCTAATCTCTCCCCCAGTCCCTTGAATAGAGGAATTAAGATACTATGCAAGTTTTTTTTTTAAATTCAACAATTTTTAGTTGTTATAATTAACATACAATATCATATTGATACATTATGATTCAATATTTTTACACATTATTAAATGATCACCACAATAAGACCAGTCACCATCTGTCATGCTGCAAAGTTTTCATATCATTGACTATATTCACATCCCTGTGACTTTTCATTTTTTTCCTGGAATTTTGTGCCTCTTAATCTGCCTCACCTAGTTATTCATCCTCTCACACCCCTCCATTTGGGGAGCCACCTGTTCTTTCTCCATTTCTATACATCTTTTCTGTTTTATTGTATTTATTTGTCCTGATTTTTCAATTCTATGTATAAGTGAGACCATCCAGTATTTGTCTTTCTCTGTCTGACTTATTTCACTTAGCTTTTCGCAATACTTTCTAGGTCCACCTATGTTGACACAGAAGAAAAGAGCTCACTATTTTTATGACTGACTAATATTCCATATCGGAGAAGGCAATGGCACCCCACTCCAGTACTCTTGCCTGGAAAATCCCATGAACGGAGGAGCCTGGTGGGCTGTGGTCCATGGGGTCACACAGAGTCGGACACGACTGAAGCGACTTAGCAGCAGCAGCAGCAGCAGCAGCAGCAGCAGCAGCAATATTCCATACTGTGTGTGTGTGTACCACGTCTTCTTTATTCATTCACCTATGAACGGACACTTAGGTTGCTTCCATATCTCGGCTATTGTGAATAATGCTGCAATGGACATAGGGGCACATATGTCTTTTAAAATTAGTATTTTCATTTTCTTCAGTTGAATACGCGGGAGTGAAATTGCTGGTAGTTCTAGTTTTGATTTTTTGAGGAACCTGCATACTATTTTCCTTGGTGACTGCACCAATTTACATTTGCACCAGCAGCACACAATGGTTCCCTTTTATCCACATCTTCACAAACACTTGCATTTTGTCTTTTTGACAACAGCCATCCCAACAGGTGTAAGGTGGCATCACACTGGTTTTGATTGTATTTTCCTGATGATTATGATGTTGAACCTCTTTTCACATGCCTGTTGGCCATTCATGTCTTCTTTGCAAAAATGTTCCTTTTGCTTTACTTGTGGAAGTAGTGTACTAATTCAAGTTTATTAAGAAAACAGAGAAAGATTTCACAAAAAAAATGGATTGATTTTGAATGAAACAAAATCAGTGTTCATAAATTCATGAATTTATTTTCCTAACACTATTCCCATTCTATAAATAGAAGTTCTACACATTCTGAAGCCATTAGGTATGTTAAATGCTAAAATATGAAATCTTTGATTTCTTTGGAGAGTTTACTAGGTGACAAATATGACATAAGGAAGCAAAGTTTTTTTGTTTTTTGTTTTTTAAATACAAGGCATACAGGTTCAATGGAAAGAAAGAAATGTTCAGTAGAAAATGACTGAAATAGCCATGAGAGAATGTAAGCTCTTTAATAAAGAGTCAAAAGCTATTGTAATAGTTGTAAATTGTTTGTTTTATGGGAAGCAGTATGGAATTAATCAACAATAAATCATAGTGGTTAAGAAATGTCAATGTATGGCAAAACCAACACAGAATTGTAAAGTAAAATAAAAAATAAATTAAAAAAAAAAAAAAAGAAAGCTCAATTCAAGTCATTTACATCCAAATCTTGCTTGTCCATTTAGTGCTTATGAACTTGGGTAGATTTTAGCTCTTCGATTTTCAGGAGCTCCATAGAATTTTGTATGGCTTAAAAATGAGGAAGTACATGTACAAGTGGTTGCCATAAAACTTGGCATAATAATACAGTTATTATTATTAGACTATTATCAATGACTGTATTAAGGAGTTAATGTTTCATGGGGACAGAGTTTTGGTTTAGAAAGGTGAAAAATTCAAGAGATGAATGATGGTGAGAGTTACACAATAATGTACAGAATAAAGTACAATAATAATGTACTTGGTGCCAATGAAATGTACAGTTCAATATGGTTAAACCAGTATGTTTCATGTTATGTGAATTTTATCACAATAAATAATATTACAAAATAATAAAGAAGTAATTTCTAAATTGATAGACATCACTGAAGATATTGAAATGGAATTGCAATAATTCTTCTCACAATTCTTTTAGGAAAGATAGTTGAAAAGGATTTCCTGCTTTCTCCTCTATCAAACGGTCTAAACTATAGTTTTATAAGCTATATAGAAACAACCTAAATGGCATAAAAATAATTTCGTTTTCTTATTTTCAAAATGTGATTTCTACAGGTTGCTCAATCACCAGTGAGATGAAGACAGGATAATCTAAAAAGCAGGATATAAGAAAGCAGTCTTCCACATTAGGCATTGACCTACCTGAAATCAGAGAGGCTAGACCAAATTACCACCTCCATGGTATATTTCTTTTTAATTGCATGGTCTTTAGCAAATATTTGTTTCTCTTGTGGGATAAAATCCTGCCAAATGGCTTCAAAGCTACAATTAAAATGCACCTACATGAGACAAAGGTGGCAGATTGGAGTGCGAAAATTGCTTAGGAACTCTCCTGTCAATCTACTCTTAGTAATGCTCTGGCAGGAATCTTTCCGGACTGCTGCTTTGAGTATTAAAGTGCACTTCTCCCAGAAAGCCCAGAAGAGCTGCAGAAGAGCAAGTGTTGCCATGAACTTGGTCTTTACTCTTCAAAAGCTCGAGGAAAAGGCATGTGAAAAGTATCATCTATGGTAGATGGCTCTTTCTAATCTAATGCTGGACTTAGTTTTAACTCAACAGTGTTGCAGCAACTTCTCAGAAAATACAGATGTTGAGAAACTGTGGATTTCCTTTCTTTTAAAATCCACTATTGTCGCACCTAGAAGAGTAGGCCAGGTTAGGATCAGTGTTGTCTTTTCTAGGCTGTCAGAAGCAAAAATGAGGGAGGGTAGTAAATGATCTCAAGGTGATGATGTGAGATGGGTTTCCTATTCATATCCTCCTATTTGGCCTCTGGGGACATTATTATTAAAGCTATACAGAGGATTCAGGTATTTCTTTAGCCCTGCATTATTTTGATGAGTAAAGGGGCACAGGTATACTAGACCTTGGTTCAACAGAAATGTTTATTTTTTTAGACAAGTAATTTCTGACTGTGTGTCAGGAAAGCAACGGTTTACTAAAGAGCTTCTTTATCTAACTTAAATATCATGACAGACTAATAATTAATTGGTCATTCAAATTGCATTTCTGCCAGTACAATAGCTGTGAAATTTATCCTCCTACATGTCTGCTAGCAATTAAGGATTAACAAGAGGCTAAGAAAGAAGATAAATTTAATGTGGACTCATTGGTCATTTTTCTTCAAGTACAGTTTATTTGTTCCACTTGGCATTTTAGGCCCCTAACTCTTGAACTATTCTTTTCTAAGAGATCTCAAATGTATTTCCAGTGCTACAGAGTAAAAGTTCTTGGCAATTCACATGGTGATATTTTGTTAGCAGGGCATTTCAGAGAAACCTAAAAACAAACACAATATATAGAGGAGCATAATAATGAGATGTTAATGAGATGTCTGGGACAATAACACCCTAGAATGTGACAAGTAGGATAATGAAGAAATAAATTTGTTAACCAAGTTTCACTGCTAACAAAGTCGCAAGTCCTACCTGTGTGTGAGATAGCCTTGCATGCTTGTCAAGTGGATACTGCGAGGGGTTTATTTTTGGTACAGATGGGTGCAAGGAAGACAGGATAAGAAGGTCAAGAGTAGAGGGTAGAGATGGACCTAAAGGGAAAAATTTGTGTGTCAATTGCCTAGGGAGAAAAAAATACAGTGAGAAACAACTTACCTGGAAACAGGAGAACTCCATAGAGAAATGTCATTTTTAAAGGGGGTCAAAAAGTACACCCACATTCATAGCAGCATAATTTGCAGAAACCAAAAGGTGGAAACAACCCAAACATCCACCAATGAATGGACAAATAAACAATATGCTGTATATGCATACAACTGAATATTATTCAGTCTTAAAAAGGAGTGAAATTCTGACACATGCCACCATCATTGATGACCCTTGAAAATATCATGCTATGGGAAATAAGCCATGCAAAAATGGCCAGATGTTACGCTAACTCACTTCCATGAGATACTTAGGATAATCAAATTTATAAAGAGAGAAAGAATAGTTGTTACCAGGTGCATGGAGAGCTTGTATTTCACTAGTACAGATTTCAGCTGGGATGAAGAAAAAATTCTGGTGGTGATGGTTGTAAAACAATAAGAATTTTTTTTTTTAATACCATAAACTATAAATTTAAAATTGTTAAAATGTTAAATTATGTATGTGAGTGTGTGCTTAAGTCACTTCAGTCATGTCCAACTCTTTGCGATCCTATGGATTATAGCCCGCCAGCCCCTTCTGTCCATGGGATTCTCTAAGCAAGAATTCTGGAGTGGGTTGCCATGCCCTCCTCCAGGGATCTTCCTGACCCAGGAATTGAACCCATGACTCTACATCTGCATTGGCAGGCCAGTTCTTTACCACTAGCACCACCTGAAAAGAGGAAAGAAAAAAAAATTTTTAACTGCTCTTTCAAATTGATTATAAAAGTTTAACAAAAATGTAATCCTTTGTGAGTCATTCCAATTCCAGTTTGCACAGAAAATAATTTTATGAAGATGCTTGATCAACCACATTTGGTTATATCTTGAATGATATATATGAAAAGTTTAAGGAAAAGTTTTTTGAAAATAAAACAAATGGGCTAAATTTCTTTTGAATTCCTTAAGACAGCTATGTTTACTGAGGGAAATAGCAGAGAGGATTAGCAGAACTCCTGATCCTTTTCCTAGTTATTCAAATACTAATTTGGGATGGTGTATAGGTGGATAAGAGGATATAAGAAGAGGGCGTCAGAGGATGAGATGGCTGAATGGCATCACTGATGCAATGGGCTTGAACTTGGGCAGACTTGAGGAGATGGTGAGGGACAGGGAGGACTGGCATGCTGTAGTCCATGGGATTGCAGAGTCAGACAGAACTGGGTGATGACAACAATAGGAGGAGAAACTTCTATCAGACACAGTCCTTCTGTAATCTTTGCTAATGTTTCTTTTAATTTGTACCCTAATCATTTTTCGCATTAATTATAAAGCCTTTAAGAATAGTTCACTTCAGTCTCTCAGTCATGTCCGACTCTTTGTGACCCCATGGACTGCAGCATGCCAGGCTTCCTTGTCTATCACTAACTCCGGGAGCTTGCTCAAACTCATGTCCATTGAGTTGCTGATGCCATTCAACCACCTCATCTCTGTCATCCCCTTTTCCTCCTGCCTTCAGTCTTTCCCAGCATCATCAGGTGACCAAAGTATTGGACCTTCAGCTTCAGCATCAGTCCTTCCAATGAATAGTCAGGACTGATTTCCTTTAGGATGGACTAGTTGGATCTCCTTGCTGTCCAAGGGACTCTCAAGAGTCTTCTCCAACACCAGTTTAAAAGCATCAGTATTTTGGCACTCAGCTTTCTTTATAGTCCAACTCTCACATCCATACATGACTACTGGAAAAACCACAGCTTTGACTAGACAGACCTTTGTGGTCAAAGTAATGTCTCTGCTTTTTAATAGGCTGTCTAGGTTGGTCATAGCTTTCCCTCCAAGGAGCAAACATCTTTTAATTGCATGGCTGCAGTTACAATCTGCAGTGATTTTGAAAATAAGGCCCAGTAGATAACTCCAAAACAAGCTTTCAAATGTGTATATCTTACCTCCTTACAACACTAGTTTTATAAACTATGGCCAAGTCACTGAAAATTACTGAACTTGAGTTCCCCATTTTTGAAATGAAATTCTTTGAAGACAAAAGTATATGGCAGAGACATGCATTTTAATTAAAAATAACTGAATAAAAACACAAAGAAACTCAACACACTTTAAATAAGATGAACTCAAAGAGACCCACAATGAGACACATTATAATAAAAAAAACTTTAAAGCCAAAGATAGAGACTGCTAATTAGTAGCCTCCTTTCTTCTTTCTCTCCTCTGTCTATAACTACAATAAATTCTTTCATAAAGCCCTCCTCTAAATTCCACCTTGTCATGTTCTGGAATATAAAATTAAGTATCAGTTTTCTGTTCTTGCTAGAATTAAATGATTGCTACCATTGAGAGTTTCTTCACATCATTAACTCTGAGTTTCAGCTCTCACCCAAGAGAAACTGTTGCCTACACTTGTTAATTCTTTCCCTATGCAATTATTTAATATATACTTTGGCAGATGTAACTCCAAAGTTTTTAGAGATACAGGGCTTCCCAGGTGGCTCAATGGTAAAGAATTTGCCTGCCGATGCAGGAGATACAGGAGATGTGGGTTTGATCCCTAGGTCAGGAAGATCCCCTGGAGTAGGAAATGGCAAGCTGCTTCAAGTTTTTTGCCTGTAAAATCCCACGGACATAGGAGTCTTGTAGACAACAGACCATGGGGTCACAAAGAGTTGGACATGACTTAGCGACTCAGCAGGCACGCATGAATTTACACTAATAATTAAATTTGGATATTCACACATGACAAGAACCTAACTCACAAGAGGAGTTTTATTTTTCCCTTGAGAGTATTGTCCATATTAGTGTTTCATGATGGATTTAGGAATATTGCAGAGATGGAACAATGCAATTACAAATGGAATTCTAAAGTCAAGACAAAATAAAATATTAAAGCTATTTAAGGTTAAGAGGTAAAAGGATGCAAACAACTTCACTGGTTTCTATCATAGTAGACAAAGTCTTTTTCAATGTCCAAGAAGGAATTTAAAGCAAAGAAAAACATTTATTGGGTTGCAGTAGAATATTTGCAGAAAAACTATATCAAGATGATAGAAAAAGACTAGCATGATGTACTAAAGCATTCCCTCTAGTCAAGAAAAAGTAATTAACTTAGTAAAAGAGAATCAAAGTTTTAGTTATTTGCTTTTATTTTAAGGTATGGCCGTCCTAAATTTGTGAAGGTGTATAGTATCTAACCTTTCTCAAGACGTACGTCTGAAAAGGAAGACTAAAAAGCAAATATATTGTGTTCATGCAAACTTTTTGAACATATTATTTGAAACTATCCAGAATCAAAAGGCCATACTACATGAGCTGGATAAAGATTCAACTATCTATTGATTAACTCTGTCCTACTCTGCAAGTGCTATAGAAAAAGAGTAAAATGATATATCTTACGAAATAGACACATGCTCAGATGGCAAAATAAAACACATACACACAAGCACACCCATAAGGTGATCAATTCAATAAGATCGGAAAACTTATAGGATACAAAGCCTTAACTTAAGGCACAACCTAACCTTATCTTTAAAACATTAAGAAAAGATAATTCAATTAATGATCCATAAAGAAATATTCAGTTATCATTCAAATACTTGCCTACAACATAATGTTAACATTAAGGCAATTACATTTTCACATCCCTGCAGTACTGTGGAGGAATTGACATATTCTATGATCTGTGAATAAAAATGTTAGAAAACAGATAAAATAATAAAGCGAGCCATATGAAAGACCTTCTTGAAAAAGAAAATAGAAATAAAATAATATATTCTAATAAAATAGTATGACATATAGATTTAAAAATGAACTTAAAGTTATTAATATTTTACACATCTTCCTTACATCAAGCAATAGCTCAGTTTTATTATCCAACTCTATAATCTTTATCAACAAATGAAACAGCTAAAACTTATATTCCACATCTTTTGAAGCAACATGATTAAGAAAGTAAGTACAGAATATGTAATAACTCATATGATAAAAAGTTTAGAAATGCTTCCTTGGTAAAACTTTTAGAAACATTTGATTTTAAAACTGACTCAATCTAATCATCAAAATAGTATGCAGCCCTAATTGAATGGTCTTTGTTTAATTTTTAACAAGAAATGTTAATATCTTGTGTACTTTTTTTTTTTTTTTTACTGTAGGATAATTCCTTTACAACACTGTGTTGGCCTCTGCATCATATCAACATGAATCAGCCCTGAGTACACACGTGTGCGCTCCCTCCTGAACCCCCACTCATCTCCCACCATTTCCCACCCCTGCAGGTTGTCACAGAGCACCGGGTTGAGTTCCCTGGGTCGCACAGCAAATCCCCACTGGTGTGCACCTTACGTACGGTAGTATGTGTTGCCATGTTATTCCTTCAGTTCGTCCCACCCTCTCCTCCCCTCACTGTATCCGCAAATCTGTTCTGTGTGTCTCTCTCCGCCATTGTCCTGCAAACAGGTTTATCAGGACCATCTTTCTAGATTCCATGTGCATTGGGCACATAGCATGTTAAGAAAGCCATAATTGAAAGACACCCATGTACCCAGATATCCATTGCAACACTTTTTACAATATCTAGGGCATGGAAGTGGTACTTATCTGTCCATCTACAGATAAATGGATACAGAAATTGCGGTACCTATGACAATGCAATATTACTCTTTATATACTGTTTGATAGTATAAGACAACAAAACACAAGGCCAAAATAGCTACATGAAAAAAGGCATCAGCGAGCTATGTTTGAATCCAAATGTTAGTATCTAGTCAATTAGAAATATATATACTGTATCTATGGTTACCATGTAGATAGCACTTGTGTGTGTCAGTCGCTCAGTCCTGTCCCACTCTGTGACCCCATGGACTGTAGCCCACCAGGCTCCTCTGTCCAGGGGATTCTCCAGGCAAGAGTACTGGAGTGGGTTGCCACTTCCTCCTCCAGAAGATAACACTAATCTATAACTTTTTAATATTTTTAAAATATTTACCTTGACACATTTCTCAAGAAATAATTTTTAAGTGTATATATTTCTGAACTCTGGCTTGATTTAATACCATGCTTCTTAAAACTGTTGTCTCATCACCACTCTTCATGATAAGCTGTTCTCTTTTTATAGTAATATTTGACATGTTCCTTTTTATTTTTTAATGGATTTTTGTTGACTTGAGGTAGATCAAATCAACTTTTTTCATAATTGGGAGCAATATTTTTCCCCAAAATATCCTCCTACTATTCCTTTCTATATGAAGAGGATTTCACTCTCCTCTTTCTTTTGATATTTTCCTCTAGTCTCTCTTGGGTGAGGGATCTGGCTTATTTGATTGTAGGTTTGGGAGATGAATTGCATATGTGTGTCTTAGTCCTTCCTGCCCATTTATTATTCAGGCAATACCTGCCTACAGGAAATAGGTTTTCTCCTGGACTTCTCTCTCATGTAAGAAATATAAGATAGAAATACAACATTTGGAGAAGTCCATGAGTCCTCAATGCTACCTGAGCCTGAGACTGTGTCTGATCCTGACACTATCACACCTATTGCTGCTGCAAACCTAAATCATATTCTCTAACATTAGCTTTATGAATAAATATATTTATTGGACTTGTCTATGGCATTTGCTATACCTTGTCTATCCAAGTTATAATCCTTTGCTGTTTATGAAAAAAAATTTTTTTTGCTGGTAAATAACTGATATATATACATTCATTATATATAAGCAATTTTTAAATTTTTTAAAATAGATTTTCTTCTGAAATGCTTTATCTTGTGTCTCAACTAATTCACAAACCTGGTGGGAAAGGAGTGCATTATAATTCAGTTGCCCTTCCCCAAATTCCAACATTATCCAGCTCTCCTGAACTATTTTTTGTTTGTTTCAGGGCTGCTTTAGCAGGAGAGAGGGGCTCAAGGAGGTACTTTTTTCCACCAAGTAGATCAAGGAAGTTTAAAACTGTGTCATAAATGGAAAAAGAATAGGAATTGATTTTTAAAATCAAATTCATTAGAATCGTAGAGTCTGATTTTAGAACTTCAGTACATTTTCTAGATGAACCAAGACACAAATAATTATGAACAATAACAGTGCACCATCTTGCTTGTAGTCAGTTAATTTATTATTTAGCTACATGAATTCCAAACATATTTGATAAAACCCATTTTTTACTAGGATTACTTTTATTCTTTAAAAACTGTGTCAAATATTTTAACAATTAAATATCTATTGATTGTCAATTTTTCATTAAAACCTATCAGTGAAATTACTGTTTTTTAACAAGAAAACTAATTTCAGTTACAAAAGCTAAAAGATTAGTCTTCCCTTTGATTCCATGAACCCAGGAACTTGAAAGGCCCAAGGCACAGAGGGAGACTACCCACCACTCTGCGCATATTTATGGACTTCTTGTTCTCCTGGTAAGTACTCTCCTGACAACTAGTGCTAAATCTAATCAATCATCCCTTAAAGACATCATAGTGCAGATTCACCTCACCCCTTCATTAGCATTCATTAGCAATTAATCAACACAGCAGGAGTCTCTAGAAAGTTCAACAATCCATAAGGTGGATTTACATTAAAGATGAGCAAACACGAGGAGAGGTAAAAAAGAAACAGGAGATGAGCAGTGTCAGATCTGTGGGAGAAAACTAGCTTGATGTGATCTTCAAAAAACCAAAAATCAACAGAATCTGATTATTCAGCTAAGACTTAAACTCTTGATTAACAAGCAGTAGCCTGCGTAACTCTATTACAGTTGTCACAGACAAATTTATGCTCCCATCAGCCTGCTGAGTACATTTGTTCCACTTCAAGAGAGCCTATGTATTGTCATTATGTCTTCAAAAGGAACGAAAAGACGTTGTATCCAATTTTTTGCAATCGTGGGCAATAGCTTAATTCAGCCCTTAACTGTGTTCTCACAGAGAGTTGAGGGTTATAATGGAGGCCTATTTTCCTACAGGATGAAAAGGAGCCTGCTGTGGAGTATAATACCCTGAACCTATGGTTGAGCGCTGTATTGTGCCCACTGAAGTGTCTCTCCTCAAAATGAGAGAAATAGGGAGGGTGTGTCCTTTGCCGGCCAGTATCAGTGAGGATCAAGAATCATGACGTCTTCCCTTGTCTGAGCTCACTGAATTCTTCTGAGCTCCCAGCCAGCCTAACTTAGTTTTTCCATCAGGTAAAGACAATCTCAGAAATTATTTCTTGAGGGTGAAAAAATTAATAATGCAAAAAGGACATTTTTTGTGCACATTATATTAATGCCTTGATTTAATTATTCTAACTCACCATCTGATTTAAAAGTAATACAGAATCACTATACTCACATAAGAAATGTGATATCTAAGTTTCAAAATAATATTTACAGGAATATGTCCACAGGTGTTGTAACAGTAGCAACTACTGAAGCCACCCAAGTTAATGTAAATAATACCTACTTGAAATATAAATGCTAAGTAAGTGATGTATTTTAGCATATGATACATTTAATTTAGCTGTATGTGTTCTTGACTGTGACAGTTATTTGCTTGATCCACGCATGTTGATGTCTTTGACTGACCATGACCTGAACCATTCACCCCCAAACAAAGGCCTCAGACTTTAGTATAATCCAAACACTTTGCATCAGTAAACTTACCTCAGCAATCATGACCATCAAATTGCTACCAACAGAATTGCTTTATTTAGGGAGAAATAAACAGCCTTCAAAGATTTTGGTCTCAAACTGCAGTGGAAAGACCTAGACTTTTTTTTTTTTTTTTCCCTTCAGAGAAATTTTACAAATGTCACAATTTGTTGAATTGGTCCAGTCTGGTTCTCCATGGTTATAACTCAAAATAAGAGTGAAGTAACTGACTGCCCAGCATGGCTCATCATTTGAGTTTCAGAATAGACTTCTGAATGCTTCTGAATCACTGCTACCTCTCTTATTGAGTTGTTCTGGATGTTTCCTAAAAGCAGACTATACTCTGGATTTATTTGGAAGAAAAATCGTCTTTTGAAAATTTGTCTCAGTAATTTATTTTTAATTTGTTAAACATCTTTTTTCAAGGCTTAAGCTCATTTCTAGTGTGCATTTCAGATGTTGGTAGAGTGATGCTTAGAAAATTTTGTTTCTTATCTTGCTTCTTCATTTTATCCCATCAATTCACTAACCTGAAAGAAAACAATACAGTCTGGATAGAAAATAGAATTAGCTGATAAAAGCATTAAATTAGACACATGTTAATATCACTCATGCCCTTGAAGACTCTACAGTCCACTACTTATGTCCAGCAGTGGTTCATATCCTGATCACCAGAGCCTCTGACTGCAGTCATTGGCAGTGACTGACAGGTTCACATCAAGAGGGATCAAACCTTCATACATTTTTAAATACCCCAAATGATCCTAATGGAGAATTTAAAACAATTTAGGGATTCGATATTAGGGAAATGCATTCAAATGAAAGATCAGATAAACATGTTAGCCAATACTCAAAGTATTAATGGACCTAAAACTAACTCTGTCCAGTGGAAGATAATTCATAAGGCTTTCCGGACACAAGTGATGGTTTTAGAGTGGGGGTGGGGAGGATGCCGTCAGGAAATGGGAATAGAAGGTGAACAAGATGAGGCAAGAGGACAGAGGTCAGCGCCGCTGAGACGGATGCAGACAGAGACGTGACTGGTTTTGTGTCTTCTGTTTTCGGAGAAACTGAACCATGCGTCATACCATTTTCCAGCTTTTCAGTTAGCTAAGTCACTGTTCTCAGTCTCATAAAGATAGGAGTTTAAAATTAACAAATAGGGAGGGAGGGATAAATTGGAAGACTGGAACTGATGCACACTACTATACATAAAATAGCTGGAGACGATTGAGTGACTGAACATGCACTCACAGCACATTCTACAGCGCAGAATGGAGACGCTGCTCATTCTTCATTTTAATAAAACTCAGGACAAAGAAGGCCAAACTTCCTATAGCAGTGTGATTTTAAGCACATTGGTTAATATCTCTGTTTTGGTTTTCTCATATAGAAAATTAAAAAAAAATAATAGTACCAACCTCAGCGTTTTTATGAGGGTTATGTGATTCCATATTTATAAAGAGCTTAAAAGGAGGCCTAATATATAAGCTGTTATTATAGTTGTTATTAAAGTCTTAAGTTTTGGAATTTCTCAAGTGCAATGTAATAAATACATCTTCTGGAAGAAGTGATTAATTCATATTGGAAAGTCTCGATTTCCTAGTTCAAATCTTGGCTCATTAAATGGTAGATATTAGTTCATTATTCATTAAATGTTAGAGATATTAGTCCACTATTGTTATAACTACTAAAAATACATTAGGCAAAGAGCCCAGGGACAAGATTTAGGAATAAATATTCAGAAATGCCATCACAAAGTCTTATTTAGCTACAATGCATGTGAGAGCAGTCCCAGTTGTTTATTTGATAAAATAAATAAATATACTTATATCCATGGTTTGCAATGTTTTCATGTATATGGATGAGTTTACTAAAGCAATGGACCATGTGAAATATCCACCTTAACTTTCTGGGTTATCTATTAGATTCTCAAGAGGACTTTGGAAAATACCAGTGCATCTAATGAACTTCTGGTATAGCATATTACAAGTAACATATGACTGTTTAATAATTAAACATATAGCTTTTCTGTAATAAAAATGTAAAGTTACAAGAGCTTACCAGTAAGCTAACTGAAATTCTCTGGGCAATAAATTGTGACTTAAGAGTGAGAAATCTTTCTCATTTCAGTTCAGTTCATTTGCTCAGTCTTGTCCGACTCTTTGTGACCTCATGGACTTCAGCACCAGGCTTCTCTGTTCATCACCAACTCCTGGAACCTACTCAGACTCATGCACACTGTGTCGGTGATGCCATCCAACCCTCTCATCCTCTGTTGTCCCCTTCTCCTCCTGCCTTCAAACTTTCCCAGCATCAGGATCTTTTCCAATGAGTCAGTTCTTGGCATCAGGTGGCCAAATTATTGGAGTTTCAGCTTCAGCATCAGTCCTTCCAATGTATATTCAGGACTGATCTCCTTTAGGATGGACTGGTTGGATCTCCTTGCAGTCCAAGCAACTCTCAAGAGTCTTCTCCAACATCACAGCTCAAAAGCATCAATCCTTCGGTGATCAGCTTTCTATATATCTCAACTCTCACATCCATACATGACTACTGGAAAAACCATGGCTTTGACTAAACGAAACTTTGTCGGTAAATAATGTCTCTACTTTTTAATATGCTGTCTAGGTTGGTCATAGCTTTTCTTCCAAGGAGCAAGCATCTTTTAATTTCATGGCTGCAATCACCATCTGCAGTGATTTTGGAGCCCAAGAAAATAAAACCTGTCACTGTTTCCATTGTTTCCCCATCTATTTGCTATGAAGTGATGGGCCTGGATGCCAGGATCTTAGTTTTCTGTATGTTGAGTTTTAAGCCAATGTTTTCACTCTCCTCTTTAACTTTCATCAAGAGGCTCTTTAGTTCTTCTTGGCTTTCTGCCATAAGAGTGATGTCATCTATGTATCTGAGGTTATTGATCTTTCTCCCAGCAATCTTGGTTCCAGCCAGCATTTTGCATGACGTACTCTGCATATAAGTTAAATAAGCAAAGTGACAATATACAGCCTTGATGTACTCCTTCCCCTATTTGGATCAGTCTATTGTTCCATGTCTAGTTCTAACTGTTGCTTCTTGACCTGCATACAGGTTTCTCATGAGGCAAGTCAGGTGGTCTGGTATTCCCACCTCTTTAACAATTTTCTACAGTTTTTTTTGTGATCCACACAGTCAAAGGCTTTGGGCTAGGCCATGAAGCAGAAGTAGATGTTTTTCTGGAACTCTCTTGCTTTTTCCATGATCCAGTGGATGTTGGCAATTTGATCTCTGGTTCCTCTGCTTTTTATAAATCTAGCTTGAACAACTGGAAGTTCGTGGTTCATGTATTACTGAAGCCTGGCTTGTATAATTTAGAACATTACTTTGCCAACATGTGAGATCAGCAAGGAGATCCAACCAGTCCATCCTAAAGGAAATCAGTCTTGAATATTCATTGGAAAGATTGATGTTGAAGTTGAAACTCCAATACTTTGGCCACCTAATGTCAAGAACTGACTCATTTGAAAAGATCCTGATGCTGAGAAAGATTGAAGGCAAGAGGAGAAGGGGTTGACAGAGGATGAGATGGTTGGGTGGCATCACCGACTCAATGAACAAGAGTTTGAGTAAACTCCAGTAATTGGTGATAGACAGGGAGGCCTGGTGTGCTGCAGTACTTGGGGTAGCTAAGAGTTGGACATGACTGAGTGACTGAACTGAACTGAGATGAGTGCAATTATGTGGTAGTTTAACATTCTTTGGGATGGTAACAAAAACTGAACTCTTCCAGTCCAGTGGCCTCTGCTGAGTTTTCCAGATTTGCTGGCATATTGAGTGCAGCACTTTCACAGCATCATCTTTTAGGATTTGAGATAGCTCAGATGGAATTTCATCACCTCCACTAGCTTTGTTTGTAGTGATGCTTCCTAAGGCCCACTTGACTTCACATTCCAGGATGTGTGGCTCTAGGTGAGTGATCACACCACCATGGTTATCTGGGTCATTAAGATCTCTTTTGTATAGTTATTCTGTGTATTCTTGCCACTCTTAATATCTTCTGTTTCTGTTAGGTCCATACCTTCTTTTATTATGCCCATCTTTGCATGGAATGTTCCCTTTGTATCTCTAATTTTCTTGAAGAGATCTCTAGTGTTTCCTATTCTATTACTTTCATCTATTTATTTGCATTGACTTTTGAGGAAGTCTTTATCTTTCCTTGCTATTCTTTGGAACTCTGAGAAATCTTTCTACTAGTATTCATTCATGGAGCAAATGTTTTTTCTCAACTCTTGGCAAAATGTCATAACTGATACTGAGAAATGGTGGAGAAAAGGTTGTGTTTCAAAAATGAGAACTCTAAAAGCACAAACAAATTCAGCTTTTAGGATAGGGCAGCTACATGGATATGAGTTCATAAAAGAAGGCCATAAAAGAAGACAAAGAAGGGGCATCACATTAAAAATACCTCAAACCTAGTGGGAAATCCATCTGGGTCAAGAATATAGAGGGCTGCTGCTGCTGCTGCTGCTGCTAAGTCGCTTCAGTTGTGTCCGACTCCGTGCGACCCCACAGACAGCAGCCTAACAGGCTCCCCTGTCCCTGGGATTCTCCAGGCAAGAATACTGGAGTGGGTTGCCATTTCCTTCTGCAATGCATGAAAGTGAAAAGTGAAAGTGAAGTCGCTAGACTGATACAAAAACCAATGGATTTCTACAAACAATAAGTAGTAGTTCAGGAAGGCATATAGATGGCCAGTGTCAGACATCAAAGAATGAAATGAAGCCTGAAATCTAGAGACAAGGTGCAGTCACTAAAAGCAAGGGATACTGGATACTCTTCAGATTATATTCCAAATAAAGGAGAGAGAAGAATAGGGAAGAACCAAGTCATTGAAGAACTAGAAAATAAAGTCAGAACCTGTTGCCACAGAGCTGGAGCCTAGAATAGGAGGATTTAAGGCATAAGACAGTCACAAAGGAACTGGAAGGTAAAGTAAGGGTTTAAATTCCATAGAACTGGGTATTGAGTTCATATTAGGAGCAGCAGTCAATCCTGCTCATTCTTGAATCACTGGAATACTATCCAGAGCTCCTCTTGTCTATACTCCAGACCAGAGATAAGAAAGGTTCTAGAGTCCTAGATAGGAAAGATTCTTATGAATAATTAAATTATTCCAACTGTTACAGTTAAGAACAAAGAGCTAGCAGAGATCTATGTTTCATGGATAATTCAGCAGCTTCATTTTAGCTTTTTTCTTTGTTGTTTTCACTTCTTGGTCCCTAACACTGAACTATAGCTCTTCTCAAGCTTCAGATAAATTTCTTTTTCATGTAAATATTCTAGATTCATTGAAACTACTCAATATACAACTACTTTTATAGCTAGCCTAACTATGTAGAGCAAAAGGAATGCTTAGTCAATTCAAACTAGTACAGCCATACTGTAAGACAGTTTCTTATAAAACTAAGCATACTCTTACTATATGACCCAGCAATTGTATTCCTTGGTATTTATTTACCCAAAGGACTTGAAAACTTATGTCCACACAAAACCTGCACACAGATGTTATAACGGCTTTATTTAAATTGCCAAAGCTTGGAAGCAACCAAGTTGTCCTTCAGAAAGTGAATGAAAAAATAAATTGTGGTACATCCAGACAATGGAATAGTATTCAGCACTAAATGGAAATGAGCTATCAATGCATAAAAAGGCATGGAGGAACTTTACATATGTATTGTGAAGAAAAGAAACAGGCTCCCCAGATGTCTCAGTGGTAACAAAAAAAATTCCACCTGCCAGTGCAGGAGACGCAGGAAATGCAGTTTCTACTCTTGGGTCAGGAAGATCCCCTCGAGGAGGAAATGGTAAACTCCAGTCTTCTTACCTGTATAATCCCATGGACAGAGGAGCCTGATGGGCTGCAGAAAATGGGGTCACAAAGAGTTAGACAAGATTGAGCAACACAGCACACAAGTAAAAGAAGCCAATCTGAAAAGGCCACGTATTGTAGAACTCCAACTACATGACAGTCTAGAGAAGGAAGTACTGAGGCTACAAAAGGCCGATGGCTGCTGGACTGGGGAAAGGGGGAGGCATAATAGACAGGGCACAGTGGATTTTTAGCACAGTGAAAATATTCTGTATGGCACCATCATGGTGGATTCATGTCCTTATATGTTAAACTCATAGATTGAACAATATCGCCAGAACTCTGATGTAGACAATGGGCTATGGGAGATTAGGATGTGTCTCTATAGCTTCATGGACTGTCACAAGAGTACCAGTCTGCTCTCGGGTGTTTATAATGGAGGTGACCATGCATGAGAAGGGCAGAAAGCAAATGGGGAATCTCGGTACTATCCCTTCAGTGTTGCTGTTAATTTTAAACTACTCTGAAAAACTCTTAACAGATGCAAAGTAGAATATAAATAATAATTCAGCCATTTCCCCAGAAACAGATGTACTGCTGGCTTTAGAGTGATGTACCATCAACATCAATGGTTTTTCATGCTCAGGTACACTGCCATTCTCAAGGGAAATAAGTTAATTGGTTGATCTTTATTATTAATAGACAAAAATATTTTTAGGTAAAATCTTTAAAATGATTTTTGGACAATGAATTATTTTATAAATTGCATGAAAACTAGAAATGAAAAAAGAGCTGAATCAGAAACATAATAGGACCTTGGAAAGTAAAAAGAAACTACTGGGAAAGGGGAATATAGGAAAGAATATAAGAGCTTTCTGGTTTCTGTTTTAATTCATTTTGTTTGCTAATTGTAGAAATATAATTTTCAAAAAGGTAAATGTAAAATGAACACATGTCAATTACTATTTAGTTTAGTAATTAATAAAGGAACTAATAAGATGTTAAAGCTGGTCCAAAATTGTTTTATTTTGATAAACTAGCATATAAAGGCAAGTTAACAAAGGAATGTTTGGATAGGCTTGTTACATTAGACAAAAAAAGATTACTGTCTAACAGGGCCAAATCCTGAAGCGTTTGAGGTCACTTATTTTATTGGACAGATCTTATATGCATCTTTCCTGAAAAAAAAAAAATATACAATTCAATTTTGGTTTTCAGTCACTGAATTGTGTCCGATTCTTTGCAACCCCATGCACTGAAGCACACCAGGCTTTCCTGTCCTTCCCTGTCTCACAGAGTTTGCTCAAATTCATGTCCATTGAGTTGGTGATGCTATCTAACCATCTCATCCTATGCTTCCCTCTTCTCCTCCTGCCTTCAATCTTTCCCAGCATCAGGGTCTTTTCCAATCAGTCAGCTCTTCAGTATCAGTCCTTCCAATGAATATTCAAGGGTTGATTTCCTTTTAGGATTTACTGATTTTATCTCCCTGAAGTCCAAGGGACTCTCAAGAGTCTTTTCCAGCACCACAATTTGAAAGCATCAATTTTGCCCTTAAAATGTCAGACATTGCCTAGCCAATCGCAAGTGGATCCAAGAACAACAATGAAAGGACACACAGTAATCCGTCACATTTGTCTATTTCTAAGTTTCAAATAATTTTTTCTGACAGTACTATCACTATGTTACATGCATGCTTTTTTCAAAAGGAAAATCCACACACATTTAACCAGATGGTTTTACTAACAACAGAGCAATAACATTTCTTATCAGTATGAAAATCTTATTATGATGTACTATACATATGGAATATCCATTATTCCTAAGACTCTCAGTCATTTTTTTTCTTGAGAATGCTAGACTGCACAGTTTATCTGAAAATCAAATTAACTTTATGAGTAGCACTCTTGCAATCACATTTTGCTTGTAATCAAAAGATGTTCTCAACAAAACCAGAGAAAAATGCTACACACTTCAGAGTGAGTAATAATCACAGTTAAGCTATAATTTTTGCCTTAATTGTTGTCCCATGCACCTAAATAGGTAACCTAAGACTGTCTCCCTATCTTATAAAGGAAGATATATCAAAGTGCAATCTGGGAGACCTGGGTTTGATCCCCAGATTGGGAAGATTCCCTGGAGAATGAAATGGCAACTCACTCCAGTATTCTTGCCTGGAGAATCTGATAGATGAAGAAGCCTGGCAGGCTACAGTCCACGGGTAGCAAAGAGTTGGGCACACAACTGAGCGACTAACACACATACCAAAATTAAGATACCTATGGTCATTAATGATTTTGAAATGGCGAGATATAGCATCATGAAAAATGAATAGTACATCTGAGAATGATAAACTTCTCTATTAGTAATATTAGTCACATAGTAGAAATATTAATCAGACAGATTCAATTCTAGTTCTACTATATGAAGGCCAAATAAGAGATTGATTAACTTTTAGTTGCAGTGATAAACCTGTTAGAAGTGTTGCTCTTTTTTTTTTTTTAAAGTTTTACTTCCTCATGAGACCAGATGAACACAAATGAACATTAGTCAGAGTCATATTTGAGAGGAAGACTCACCAGTAGTAGTTTATATATTTTATTACTGGGCACAAGAAAAATGAAAACTCCAATTTTGAGGGGATACATCTGGTATACCTACTAAAACTCTATAATGATGCATATGTTTTTACTTATGTTGATTCCAGACTTCCTGTTTGCTGGAAGTTGCATGAAAATTTAAATTTAAACACCATCTATGCATATTGGTCATAAGAGGAAAGAAAAAGTTCAAACTTCTAGGTTTTCTATTACCATCATCAAATATATACCTATCGTTAGGTTTGGACTTCTTCCTCAAAAACCCAGTTGGGATAATTCCATCCCCTGAAAGACCTGGAACCATTCATCATTATTTGAGGCAAGCATGTGAGTGATTTTCAGATAAAGCATGAGTCCCAAGGCTTCAACTGCGAGAATATGGTGCCAAGTATAGGCCTCAAAGTGAGTGAAGTGAAGTCGCTCAGTCGTGTCCGACTCTTTGCAACCCCATGGACTGTAGCCTACCAGGCTCCTCCCTCCATGGGATTCTCCAGGCAAAAGTACTGGAGTGGGTTGCCATTTTCTTCTCCAGGGGATCTTCCCAACCCAGGGATCGAACCCTGGTCTCCTGCATTCTAGGCAGACACTTTAACCTCTGAGCCACCAGGGAAGTCCTCAAATAGGCTGCCAAATACAGGTCTCAAAGGGCTTCCCAAGTGACTCAATGGTAAAAGAATCCACCTGCAAAGCAGGAGATGTGGTTTCAATCCTTGGGTCAGGAAGATGCCCCGGAGGAGGAAATGGCAACCCGCTCCAGTATTCTTGCCTGAAGAATCCCATGGACGAAGAGCCTGGTAGACTACAGTCCATGGGGTCACAAAGAGTGGATCATGACAGAGCATCTGAGAATGCACACATAGGCCTCAAATTGGGCACTGGTGTAAGAAGGAATAGTCATGTTGGGAGTCCTTGTGCCTGCTGTTTGGAATATGCTCTCCCAATTAATAATGAGATTCAGCTCAACAAAATTGATTGCCGCATACTTGGGGGTTTAGGCATTGTGTATAAAGAGGCAAATGAATGTTCTTGACTCTGCATTTGAAATCTTCTTGGTTGATTTCTTCATCAATATATTTCAGGCACCTAGAGCAACTACCTAGCTACTCATAAAATCATTACTGAATGAGTGTAGGAATGAACCAATGAAAAACGCAAGACTTATGAAACAATTAGGAAACAAGAAAATCCAGTTTAAAAGAGCTCTGAGCTGACTGTCATCTATGAGTTGATAAGCACACACACATAAAGCAAGATAGAAAAATCAGCATTTGTTGGAGTTAAAGGAGAAGACTTCATGTAGAAGACATGATTTGCATGGACTTTGATTAGGTGGCAGAAATGATGAGGCAGAGAAATGGAAGCCCTTAAGTGTGAGCAGCTCTACAGTACATATTCATCTTACTCACTTTAGTGAGCTTCTTAATTAGATAAAACTCAGCTATTATTATATCAGAAATTCAATGAGAAGCCTTTATTTGAAGATGCCCACTTTGTTTTCACTTAAATACTAGTCACTGTTATTTCTCATTATATTTTTCTTATGAATTAATTCAATTAAATATTGGTTAAATGCCAACAACAAAGGAGAGTTTGTGTTAAACCTAGAGATCCAAATAGAATGTTATTCCATTCCCTACACTTAAGTGTCTTACAGACTCATGAAGATGACTGACAAGTGAGCAGTATAAACACCAAAGAAGCTGTATCTCACAAAAGCCAAAGAGCTCTCATTACCTTTATGAGATCAGTTTCTGTATGAGCTGATGTCCACTTTAATTCATTAAAGAGAGGATTTTTAATCAGTTGATAATATCTTATTTTTTTCTCCTTTTCTGGATTTTCAGCTAATATTATGCTATTAATTCAATAAACTAGAATATGCAAGATACACAAAGAAAAATTTGAGTATTGAAGGACGTTCATCCACAGACTGGCCTCCTTTTAATAATCTCTTCATCTTCCAGTAGTGGCACTCAAGAGACCTAGAAATCTCAACTCATCCAGTTCAAATATCTTTAATTAGGCAAGGCTACTAAATTATAATTACCCCGTTGTTCAGTTGTTAAGTCGTGTCCAACTCTGGATCCCCTGAACATCAACACACCTTCACTAACTCCACGAGTTTGCTCAAACTCATGTCCACTGAGTCAGTGATGCCGTCCAACCATCTCATCTTCTGTCGTTCCCTTATCCACTTGCCCTCAATCTTCCCCAGCATCAAGGTTTTTTCCAGGGTGTCGGCGTTTTCCATCAGGTGGCCAAAGTATTCAAGCTTCAGCCTCAGTCTTTCCAATGAATATTCAGGGTTGATTTCTTTTAGGATTGACTGGTTTGATATCTTTTCTGTCTAAAGAGCTCTCAAGAATCTTCACCACCACCATTTGAAAGCATCAGTTCTTCAGTGCTCAGCCTTCTTAATGATCCAACTCTCACATCCATACATGACTACTGGAAAAACCACAGCTTTGACTTTACAGACCTTTGTCAGCAAAGTAATGTCTCTGCAGTTTAATATGCTGTCTAGTTTGGTCATAGCTTTTCTTCCAAGGAACAAGCGTCTTAATTTCATGGCATCAGTCACCTTCCACAGTGATTTTCATCTTAAGAGAACCTAACTTTTCAAGAGCATTTTAAACTGCTCTTGAGCATTTTAAACATTTTTCATGTTATTAGCTTTTTAAAGTCTAAATAGCAATAAAGTAGACTTAGAGGTCTGTTTTCTATGTTTCTTCTTTGATTAAATTTATTGTGAATTGAATATAATGAACGCAACACTTCTGGACCACAGCCAGCCTTCGATTTAAGCTAAGCATTGTTAGTAACGAAGCTCTCACTCAGACCTTTTCTGCTCCTTTAGCGAGACAGATGTGAGGCATGGTCATGGACAACCTCCTTCCCCAACCTCTGGAACAGAAGACACACTCTAACACTGCTTTCAGTTACTGTCATTTATAGAGCAGTTCCTTCATCTAAAACTTTTTGCATACAGTTTCTCTTTAATTCCCAAATAACCCTTAAAGTAAGAATTATCGCTATTACACTGTAGAGGTCATGAAATAGAGGGTTACAGAGGTTAATTAACTCACCAAAACCTCAGACACTAGTAAAGGGCAGAGTTGTCAGGCTTCTATCCCAAGTCCTTCATTCTCCTACACCCCGAATAGTACTACTTCTTAAACCTGTGAGGGCTTGGGAACTAGCTCAGTCCATTTTTAGAGGCTTTTCTGAATAAACAGGGAGGCATAATTCTTGATTTTTGTATTCCTTTCCTAGACAAATTGAGCCTCATATACTTTGATGCAAGTAGCTACAAAGATCTTCTAGGTTTTCAGTTAGAAAATCAAGAAGGCTGGTTCAAATTCTATGCAGAAAGCAGTTTGCATGGGTTCTTTGCTTCTCAGAGTGTCAGTTCAGAAGGATGTTAAAAATATTCACCTCTCAGATTCTCTTGCGGTGTAAACAGGAATATATGGGTAGAGCTTGGGGAAAACCTGTTGCTTTCTTGATGAAAGAGGAGAGCATCAGCTCTACTCCTCTCCTCCTTTTGTTCTTTCCTCCTTCTGTCTAGAATACAGAGGTGATACCTGAAACAACAGCAGCTGTCTTGTGACTGAGCACCAAACCTTCCCAGTAAAGATTACAGAGCCAGAAGTTGGAAGGAAGTTGGGTTCTTATTTAATTACTTGAGCCCGTGTCTGGAATTGCCTATTTCCAAGAGTAGAAAAGTCAGTTCTTATTTGATTAAGAAGTCTCAGTAATGTTTATGTTACCTTCATTTCCAAATCATATAGACTTTATTTTTACCTCACTATCTTTTATTGTTAGTCCTCAGACAGAGAGAAGTCAGTTAAAATAGGCTTTTTCATAGTTATTCTTAGCTATATCCTTTCCCTATGAGCAAGCATACCTGTGGATGCTTTCTCTTCAATACTTCATAGGCAAGACTTTGAATAAATAAGTAGAATTCTTTTTTTATTCCAATTTTCCTCCCATTTAGAATGGAATTAGTCAGTCTTACATGTAGTCTACGTCAAGGTCCCACATGCAAATGAGTTAAACTATGTACAGTTATACAGAAGAAAGGAAAAATTTGCATATAAAATATAATCATTAGTAATGCATCAATAGTTTTATCTGACTATTGCCTGCTATTTAAAATTTGTCAAACATTGTTTAAATGTGCTATAAATAATTTTGATGAATTATGAATAAAACTCCTTCAGAACACGGCACACTTTATGAATGTAATCAGTGGATTTCTAAGAAGCTAGAATTAAACAGAATTAAGGTCCGTCTAGCCAAGGTTATGGGTTTTCCAGTGGTCGTGTGTGGATGTGAGAGTTGGACTGTGAAGAAGGCTGAGCACTGAAGAATTGATGCTTTTGAACTGTGGTGCTGGAGAAGACTCTTGAGAGTCCCTTGGACTGCAAGGAGATCCAACCAGCCCATCCTAAAGGAGATCAGTCCTGCGTATTCTTTGGAAGGACTGATACTAAAGCTGAAACTCCAGTACTTTGGCCACCTCATGTGAAGAGTTGACTCATTGGAAAAGACTCTGATGCTGGGAGGGATTGGGGGCAGGAGGAGAAGGGGATGACAGAGGATGAGATGGCTGGATGGCATCACTGACTCAATGGATGTGAATCTGAGTGAACTCTGGGAGTTGGTGATGGACATGGAGGTCTGCTGCTGCTGCTGCTGCTGCTGCTAAGTCGCTTTAGTTGTGTCCGACTCTGTGTGACCCCATAGACGACAACCCACCAGGCTCCCCCATCCCTGGGATTCTCCAGGCAAGAACACTGGAGTGAGTTGCCATTTCTTTCTCCAATGAAAGTGAAAAGTGAGAGTGAAGTCGCTCAGTCATGCCAAACTCTTAGTGACCCCATGGACTGCAGCCTACCATGCTCCTCTGTCCATGGGATTTTCCAGGCAAAAGAGTACTGGAGTGGGGTGCTACTGCCTTCTCCGACAGGGAGGTCTGGCGTGCTGGCGTGCTGCAATTCATGGGGTCACAAAAAGTCAGACATGACTGAGTGACTGAACTGAAGTGAAATGAACTGAAGTCTCCAGAATGAGCAATTCTAGAAATGAGAGAAAACAGAAAGACAATAAAATTGAAAAAAGAGGGAAAACATAGAGCAGCATAGAAGTTTTAAAAAGAAAAATAGATTGCTCAAATGGGAGTCACTAAAATGATCTCTAAAAATAGTTTCATTAAAGTGAGAAAAATCACCTTATGAATAATGTTATCATAAATATCATACCAACAATTAGATAATTATTCTAATAAAATATTTTCAATTCATTAAATATCTTTTGTAAAGAGAAATTTAAACAAGAGTATGAGTAGGAAAACAATAAGGTGTAGCTTTCAGTGAATTCAACTAGCAATTTCATCAAAGCCCAGCTCTCATTCATCTGAATTTAGGAATCACGTATTTTCACAGTTCAGTTCAGTTCAGTCGCTCAGTTGTGTCTGACTCTTTGCGACCCCATGAATTGCAGCATGCCAGGCCTCCCTGTCCATCACCATCTCCCGGAGTTCATTCAAACTCACGTCCATCGAGTCGGTGATGCCATCCAGCCATCTCATCCTCGGTCATCCCCTTTTCCTCCTGTCCCCAATCCCTCCAAGCATCAGAGTCTTTTCCAATGAGTCAACTCTTTGCATGAGGTGGCCAAAGTACTGGAGCTTCAGCTTTAGCATCATTCCTTCCAAAGAATACCCAGGGATGATCTCCTTCAGAATGGACTGGTTGGATCTCCTTGCAGTCCAAGGGACCCTCAAGAGTCTTCTCCAACACCAGAGTTCAAAAGCATCAATTCTTTGGCACTCAGCTTTTTTCACAGTCCAACTCTCACATCCATACATGACCACTGGAAAAACCATAGCCTTGACTAGATGGACCTTAGTCGGCAAAGTAATGTCTCTGCTTTTGAATATGCTATCTAGGTTGGTCATAAATTTTCTTCCAAGGAGTGTCTTTTAATTTCATGGCTGCAATCACCACCTGCAGTGATTTTGCAGCCCAAAAAATAAAGTCTGACACTGTTTCCACTGTTTCCCCATCTATTTCCCATGAAGTGATGGGACTGGATGCCATGATCTTCGTTTTCTGAATGTTGAGCTGTAAGTGCTCAGTAAAAATTAATTTTCTTTCCCCAAACAAACAAACAAAAAAGATTCACTTGATCCAAATCAGTGGATACTTATAAAATGACTTTCACTGGTAATTAGAAAGTTAGGAATAAGAAAATGCTACATAAATATTCAGCATGGATTTTTTGAAGAATTTCACAGCTATAGCATTTTAATTTCAATTTCTACACAAAAGGTTAGCGTGTGACATTCTTGTCCTTTAAAATTTTGTTTTTAGTGACCATTAGACTTCGAGGAATGTGATCACATTAACATCAATTTGGCAGAATAGTTATAAATAAAAGGTGTGACAAATGCAACCTTCAGAGCAGAGAGCTGTCTCTTGTGAGGGCCACAGGGGTCGGCATGAAGCTCCTGTCTTCTCTAACATCTGGATTATTGATGGTTAGCATTAATGATGTGAAAGCAGAACACACAGCATGTTAATAAAATTTGCAGATGTTACAAATTTGGAAGCTGTTGTACACACCAGGAGACTAAGAATTAATACAAATGGATCTAATGAGATTACAGATATGAGAAGAAAAGAGGAAAATTAGATTCCATTTAGAAACATGCAGCTAATCAGTCTTGGGGGAGGCAGTCTGAAACATGTTCACTCAGCAGGTCTGAAGACAAACCTGGGAAGTAATCAATTTAAACAAAATGCAAAGTGCAATAATAAGACTGCTGGGATGAGAGAAGGAGTGCAGGTCCAAGATCACTCAGCTGTGCCAGACTTGAGCCTTTCTTATCTGGAACTGCTCTGAGTAGGTCTGAAGGAAGAGACCTGAAAAGCAGGAAGCTATTAATTTGGAAGTTAAGAAGTAAAAGCAGTTCCCTGGTACAATGGTAGCATCAATAGTCACTTCCAAGTTCTGGGTTGAGCACAGTCACGTGTACTTGAATTGCCGCAGTGTTAAAAAAAAAAAAAAAAAAAAGAATGTTAAAAATGTTATCAACATAACGATTGTGGCCTATTTAGGTTCATGGTCCAGGCAACTACTCTTCTAATTCAAAAAGAACTGAAGACTTCAGGAAGTGGGATAGGGATGCAAAATAAAGCTGATCATACTCAAGGGTATAACTGTAGCCTATGGGGAAATAGACTTGTATAAAGGTAACACATTTATGACAGCTTTGGTGTCAGTACTGTCAGCTTTGAGCTTTGTAACTTTGGGAAGATAACTTGCTCTACGCTATTTACTTGTTGTATATTACAAAATATATTTAACTTTTACGAGTCTCTGTTTTCCCATTTATAAAACAGATATAATAATGCCAGTTTTCTTGATGAAAATTTCTTCTTTCTCTTCAGTGAGACCTATATAGGAAGATTTGATTGTGAGTTGCCTTGTCCTGCAGCAGCTTGAAGCCACGAATAAAAAAGTAACAAGTTTTTTTTTAATCTCTCTTGAAAGTACATAGATTTATATGGTAATTTATATTGTATTACAAAGGTAATTATTTTCAGGCTCGACAGGGCCATCTCAGCCAAATGCTCTGTCTTGTCTTCCCATTGGCTAATTCTAAAAGTGAAGCAAGCTCTTGGTAGACACCGGAAATTGCTCCTCTTGGGTCCTTCCTCTGGGCCACTTTCCTTGGCTGCAGTTAATCTTTCCTTGGGTACAGCAGCTGTCTATGACTCTCACTGTTAGAGGACCATCTCTGCTCTATCTCCTATAACCTAACGTTTCCAGAGTTAGTCTTCTGGTCTTGGCAGTTCCCAATTAGTGGCTCTTTCAGGAGCCTCGTCCCCGAAATGTTCATGAACATTCCACAGGAACAAAACAGATGAAGATGACTTCCTCCAGGGAGACTGCTCACACTGGGAGACTTGTGGTGTCAGTGACCCACTGAGTTCATTTAGTGTTTAAGTTTTTATTATCTGAGAGGAGCAAGACAGTAAAGCACAACACAGAAATTCCATATATCAGTCTTTCCTCCCTTTGCTTCATCCTGCTGTTTTTCTGAGGTGAAGAAGGGAGTGCTACCCTCTGCTGGCTTAAGGTTAGCATTCTAACGTCTGTAGAAAACTTCTAAGAGACCCGTGGGAAGACGTGAAAACTTGGGTACCTAAAACTCATGGCTTCACCCCAAATTCTTCTAAACATGTCTATTCAAGAACTACTGGAGCCACAAATGCAAACATAACCCTAGAGTATCTGGAACAGCGTGCAGTTCCATGAAGTAGATGTGTGCACGCACGTGTGCTCAGCCACCCAGTCATATCTTACTCTCTGCGACCCCATGGACTGTAGCCTGCCAGGCTCCTCTGTCCTCGGGGTTTCCCAGGAAAAAATAATGGAGTTGGGTTGCCATTCCCTTCTCCAGGAGATCCCATACCACTCAACTGACACACTGTGAGAGACTTTCCAACTTAGGCACAAAGTCAACTACTAGTAGCTAAAAGATCGAAATACCGTGAAAGAGTACAGTGGGAAGTGCAGACGACTGATCACGTGCCCGTGAAGATCGGGCATGTCTGCCTTCAAACGCTAGTTCTGCCCCTTAGCGGTTTTGTAACTTTGGAAAGCTCCTTAGACTCTCAGAGCCTCGGTTTCCTTGTCTGTCAAACAGAAATGAGAATATCTCTTCCACGGAAGAGATTAGAAGAATTAAATAAAATAATAGATGTAATATTTACTATGTCTGGCAAGTCTTCAGCATTCAAAAAATAAGTTCTTGATGCTCATAAAATAGAGAAGCTTTGTTGGTGATTTCTTCCTAAACTATAAAACTATTCACCAGAAAAATTCTTACTAATACAGACTATTTGTCATATGTGGCATTATGGTGGATTGGCTTTGTCATTCGGGTCCCTAAATTGGTCCTGTTTTCATATAACCCTTTGCAGTCACCAGTCTGCTTCTTTTTCTTCCATTCTTAACCAGATACATCTAGGGAGCACCAAGTCCCCTTGAACCAACCCATGACCCCTCCTAAGGCTTTGTCTGGACTTCCTTCCTGTGTTCAATTCCTCTGGTGATGTTGATATGATTACACCTGTCTGATGAGATAGACTTGGTGAAGCACTTAGGATATAAACCACTTTTCTCATCCAATATGACCACACAGAAACACACACATATTTAAGAACTCAAGGTTACTCAAGAAATTGTAAATTTTAATATAATGCTTCCAACAATGTACTAGAAACAGTGTATTTGCTTAAGGCTTACATATAATTTGATTCAATCTACTTAGTCAAATAATAGTTAAAGCTAGCATTTACTGAGTATTTTCCATGTGGCAGGCACTATAATATGTGTCATCTTATCTAATCCTCACCACAATCTTTTGAGTTAGAGATTTTCATTATCTCTATTTTGCAGATGAGGCAGTTGAGGCAGAGAATATTTAAACAGTTTGACCGAGCCAGTGACTTAAACAAACAACAATAACAACAACGAAAAATACCTGATTACTGCTTATCCACACTTTCCAATTTTCAAATGATTCACAGATTTCTTTAGTTTATAATGTTCTTCATGCAAGTGACTTAACTGTTATTTCTTCTAATGACACCTTAAAACAAAATCACTCATTTCATTTTAATCATTTAAAAATTTGGGTAGTTAAAAATAAAACTATAACGAACTGAAGATTGCAACAGCTATTATTGTAATGGTAATACTTTAAGTGTTTTACATTCCATATTATTTTTCACTTTTAACTGCTATATTTACCTCTTATTTGAATATTGAAATGTGTCAATATAAATCCTTATTACATGTAATAAACTGAAAGGAGTAATTTAACTTTAAAATATTATAAAATCATAAGAAAAATAGCTATTTTTACATTTTTCGAAACTCTGATGGACTATTTCACCAAGTGACAGTCAATGGGAGCAGACAACCAATGCAACATAATTAGACATCTACCAACATACAGAGCTGTTGGATTTCTCAACCCCATGGGCAACAGAAATGGCAGAGCAGATTTTTTGGAAAATTTACACATTAGTACATAAACAATCTGTCAAGAAATCACACTTTTCAGATGCCTACCTCCTACAGTTTTCAAGACATTACCAACTATCACAAATGTGATTTGCAGGGGAGAAGTTTCCTGGTCTCCTCGCTTCAATAGAAAGTGATTGTCATCACTGACAGAGTCCAGGAATATCAAATGAAAAATAAAAAATTGATCGGCCAGGGCTTTGTGCACCATGAGAAAAGAAAAAAAAAAAAAAACTCAATAAAGTTTTTGTTTTTTTTCCCCCAGAGATGTAATATCTTGCCAGCAAGAGCAGATTCAAGTTATACTGAGTAGGAGACTATATTGAAAAAAGACATGCTAAAGAAAAAAGTACACTGTAAAGCGTCCCTAAAAGTATATAGAAGCAAAAAAAAAAAAAGCACTTGGCAACAGTTTGTAAAATAGGATGAATCAAAAGCCAATTAAGAGATCAAAATATATGCAGCCAATATCCAAAGAGTAGGGACGACATATAGGCAGCTTGGAAGCTAATTAGAATGGAGAGGTGATAATTGTATGCACTGGGAGAAGGCAAACTGTAGAGAGTTGAATGGAAATGAGGCAAAGATTGAGAAGGAAAAGATCTCAACACTTCTGCAGTGTGGTAGTAAATAGTATAAAACAAAAATGTGAGAAATGAGCCCCTGGATGAGGTGCTGGGTGAGGATCATGGTTTAATACATTTTAAATTGTGGATTTCCTCCTCACTGGAAAGAGCATGCCCTCCAGTCATCTACATTCACCCTCTATTTCTTTTCGAATCATCTTGAGGGACTTTGAAGACTGGGAGTCGAGATCAAGCTCCACTTCAGTTTTTAAACTGTTTCCCTGGGCTGGGCTGCATGCCAATTTAGAGATTTTTTTGTTTGTTTTGGCTCTTCCGGTCTCTGTGGCTATAGGTTGTTGTTTTTTATTTTTTCCAGTAAAGTTTGTCCTGGCCTACCTTGTCTTACCACTCTTCATATCTTTTGTAGATTACTAGCTTTTACCCTGAATGTCTACAAAATCTTGTTCCATCTCCCTCCTTGACGACGACCTATTTTGTCAGGAGGACTGTAGAGCTTTACTCCAAATGGTAAACAGAGCAAAATCAAAATTTTCTTTTAACAAAGTTGCTGAAGTGATGACTTTATTAAATGAAGTATCTTGAAGTTTGGTGAGACCCCAAATTCCTATGTTGTCTTATCCTATTGAGTGTCTCTAAACACAGAGGTTCTGGGCAGTCAGCTTCCCATGGCCTTTGTCAAAATGACAATATGCTTACATAAACACACTTGTAGATCAACCTCTTCCAAACTGCTTCCACAAATTCTTTCTATCTCTTGATAAATTGATCAGAAGGATAGCTGCTTCAAGGCCAAGATAAGATTGCTTTTCTTTGGTTGCTTGTTTGATTCTTGCCCAATAAAATAGTGTTATTCAAGGACACCTTAAAGTATTATTGAAAGAAAAAAATACTAAAGCGATAGTATATAAAGTTTTAAATTAATCAATTGTCAAAATCTACAAAAAAAGTACACAAAGAGAAGAAGAGTGTGTGTATACACACACACACACAGAGAGAGAGAGAGAGAGAGAACACAATGAAATGCTTAGTTTTCTCCAAATAACTCCTTTGGAGAATAGACAACTCTCAGCCACTCTAGAAAACGTTAGAACTCTCTTCTCCTTAAACATAAGCATTCTTTTCCTCTAGAAAATATTTATTCTAATTACTGCCTTAGTATAATGTTTTTAAAACATGAACACAAATGCAAAACAAAAAAATAAAATAAAGTAAAAAACACACTGCCAATTTCCACTTCCAATCAAGATAAAATAATGGGGCATTGATTCACGTGCCATCTGAAACAACAAGAGAAAAGAGATTAAAAAATGAAATAACCATTTTCAACCTATTGAACATCAGGTAACAAAGGAGAATAATCCAGGAAACACAGGAAACAAGAGTTGAATCCTGTCACTAGCCAAGCACACTATGCTCTGAGAGAACTTCCAGCACATGGTGTAGAGAATGAGGACATATATGGAGCCAGACACACATCTTCAGCTGCAGAGACAAAAGTTGAGAATTCAGAGAAACCAAAAAGAAGCAATGTCCTGGAGAGCAGAGGTCTGCACATGGAAAGAATGATGGAGATCTGTAAAGTCCCCCTTGGATATTCAGCAGAATATCGACCAGCCCATGTATACTGGGGAAATATCCGAGGCAAGGGACAGGGCTGCCTGAAAGAATTAGAAGAAAGAGCACCTAGAGCTCACACAGGGCTGGGGAAATAAATGCTTTTCACTTTGTTGTAGGATGTAGTTAAGTTACTTGGAATCAGATTGATCTTTTCAGTTTTTTTTCTTCAAGATTTATTAGGTGGGACCAGAGTCATGTTTTACTTAGGGCTAATTGCTCCCCCACCACTTAAAGTCAGACCTTTCTGAGCATTCTGTTCAATATACCATGGATTTTACCTACTCGTTGCACATAAGAAAGATTTATATTGACACATTTCAACGTTTAAATTAAAAGTAGAAATAGTAGATAGAAGTGAGAGGAATAAATATAAAAAACATAAAACACTTAAAGCTTTACCTTGGGGTTTCCAGAGCAAGAAGAGTGTCTCTATTATTCATGATGGAACCCTTGTTTGTGCTAAGGAGATGACTGAAGATAGGGGCTGGACATGCCAGAAAACTAAACATGTGATTGGTTGGATCTTTGAGCCATGCGATATTGGTCTAAACTCCCAGGAGGAAAGAGAATTTGGAGGTTGAGTAACATGGCTAATGGTTCAACCAATCATGCCTACATAATGTTTCCCTGCTAAAAACTATGGACTTCAAAGATTGGAATAGGGAGCACCCCTGCCTGGCAATGCTCTGTGTATTATCACTCATCATCGCTCTCAGTTCAGTTCAGTTCAGTCACTCAGTCCTGTCCGACTCTTTGTGACCCCATGAATCGCAGCATGCCAGGCCTCCCTGTCCATCACCATTCCCGAAGTTCACTCAAACTCACGTCCATCGAGTCGGTGATGCCATCCAACCATCTCATCCTCTGTCGTCCCCTTCTCCTCCTGCCCCCAATCCCTCCAAGCATCAGAGTCTTTTCCAATGAGTCAACTCTTTGCATGAGGTGGCCAAAGTACTGGAGTTTCAGCTTTAGCATCATTCCTTCCAAAGAACACTCAGGACTGATCTTTAGAATGGACTGGTTGGATCTTCTTGCAGTCCAAGTACTCTTAAGAGTCTTCTCCAACACCACAGTTCAAAAGCATCAATTCTTTGGCACTCAGCTTTCTTCACAGTCCAACTCTCACATCCATACATGACCATTGGAAAAACCATAGCCTTGACTAGATGAAACTTTGTTGGCAAAGTAATGTCTCTGCTTTTGAATATACTATCTAGGTTGGTCATAAATTTCCTCCCAAGGAGTAAGCGTCTTTTATTTTTATGGCTGCAGTCACCATCAGCAGTGATTTTGGAGCCCCCCAAAATAAAGTCTGACACTGTTTCCACTGTTTACCCTGTTTCCCCATCTATTTCCCATGAAGTGATGGGACCAGATGCCATAATCTTTGTTTTTTGAATGTTGAGCTTTAAGCCAACTTTTTCACTCTCTTCTTTCATCAAGTGGCTTTTTAGTTCCTCTTCACTTTCTGTCATAAGGGTGGTATCATCTGCATATCTGAGGTTATTGATATTTCTCCTGGCAATCTTGATTCCAGTTTGTGTTTCTTCCAGCCCAGTGTTTCTCATGATGTACTCTGCATATAAGTTAAATAAGCAGGGTGACAGTATACAGCCTTGATGTACTCCTTTTCCTGTTTGGAACCAGTCTGTTGTTCATGGCTCTAGGATCCTCCAAAACCTCACCATATACTGCTCTCTCTTTAGCTAGCTTAAACTTGTATCCTTTTGGACTAAAACTGAACTTGTAAGTATAACACTTTCCTGTGCACTTTGAGTTGTTCCAGGGAACCTGACAGGGATAGTGGGAACCCCTGAATTTGTAGCCAGTTGGTCAGAAGTGTGGCCTGAGGACCCTCGAACTGGCAGCTGGCACCTAAAGTAAAAGCTGTCACTTGGAAGACTGTGCCCATAACTTGTGAGATTTTACCTGACTCCAGGAAATCTATGTCCTAGAGTTTCCCTGCTTGTGAACCTCCCTGCACTGAACTATTATGTGAATGAGAGATGCACATTTGAAAAAATTAAGTCCATAAGTTTGGGGGACTTCTATGTTATAGCAGCTATAATTATCCTAACTACATTATAGTTATCTCCTTCTTTCCTTCAGTTTTTCCTCAAAAATTCTCCTGGTGAGACTTTCTCCATTCCTCCTACCTAGAATTTTATCCACCTCTAATATCTCATGTCCCTCTTACTGTTTTGTTTCCCTTAACACTTATTTTTAATACCATAGCAATCCATATATTTTTGTATTTATCTTATTTTCTGTCTCCTCTAGTAAAATGTGAGCTCTAAGAAGGCAGAGGTTTATGTTTTAGTTGCTCACAGCTTTATCTGCTTTGTTGAGAACAATCCAGCATGTAGCAAATGTTTACTGTATGAATCAATAAATAAATATATTAGACGAAAAAACAGAAAACAACTCATAGAATGTATTAAACTACAATTACCTAAAAGACATAAAATAAAAACTCTAAGTAGACTAGCAACAACAGAAATTGAAGGAAAAAGGTAAATGTTCAAATCCTTTAGTGATGGAAATCACAGGTCTTGGAACCTGTTGGAGAACAAAGTGATGAGAAAGATTTTAATGAAATCCTCACATTCAACACCCAGGGGGACTGAGGAAATTATGAAGCAGTTAGCAGAGTTATGGACATTATGAAATAAATCCAGTTTAGATGAGACAATAAGCTCTTAGGACAAGGCATTTAAATGACTTTCAAAATCTCATGACCAGATCATACAGTCAAGAATGTCTGAAAAAAAAAAAAAAAAGAATGTCTTAAGGTTGAAACACAAGAGTTAGAAGTAGAAGATTGTTGGGGAGGAAATTTCCATATTAAATATGAATATTACAGGTTTATGCCAAAGAGATATATTGTCTGTGGAATAAAAGAAGTTGTTAATAAAATGGTTTTAATTCAGGTTTAATTTATTTCTCTAGTTTATATCTTTTAGAGACCCACAAGTGAACACTTAAAGAGTATAAGAATGTTACTGAAACTATTATATTGAAAAATCTCAGGCATAGAAATTCATTTATTATAGACCAGCAGAGATATTTACTACCTTCAGCATCTTCAAAACTCTTGAGAATTGAATGGACTGTATCTTTATGGCTGAAAATAAACCTATAAACTTAAGAGTACTTCATTACTGCTTCTTAATAACAAAGCCCTTTTGCAAACAAGCAGGTCATGAGCAGAACTTAAGATGAGTAATCACATCCAGACAATTTAGATGATCAATCATCTTATACATGCATAAAATATTAAACATAATGAACATGTTAGAGAACTATTGATCTATTCCAGTCCAAGTCACAACAAACCATGAATGGTTTTTTTAGTGATTGAGAGCATTTATTAGATCCTGAGGTTTATATACTTGAATAAGTAGAGGCCTTCAATGCACAGCTTCCAGTAGAGACCAAGTAGCTGAACTTTTATTTCTCCCAAGATTACGGCAAGATCTTTTTATTTAATTAATATGTAAAGGTTATTCTATAATGGGCCTTGTATTTACAACTGTCCCTATTTACAGTCTCAATTTTGCAGCTTCAAGTTTTATCCCATCCATATGTCTCCGTAATTATGGAATTCCATAATCATAAATCCCAGAAGTTAGAAAAAAAAAAAGTACGTTTTTACCCAAGACTTTTTATTTTTAGCAAACCTCTATACAAGATATTTTCTGTACATGTCATGATTGGTTCCACTCTGGCACTGTGCTGCAGCAGATAAGCAGTTGCTTATGCCTCTGATCCCGCCCCAGATACATATCTGCACTCTGATCACACACGTGAGATGCCTAGTAGTTGCTACATGTAGTTGTTAGGTCTGACAATGACAAATTTTGCATCTTTATGTTAATTACCCCAGAATGTGTGTGTGATGGGGGAGGGTGTAACAGATGCCTCGAAACTGTTTGGATCTCCTGGACCTGGTGCTCCTTGAGGCACAGAAACAGCTAACTATTGCCACGACCTCCATGTGCCTGTATACGCAGGTAAAGGAAGCATGGGGGAACTGCCCTCCTGAATAGGGTTCTTAATTCAGAGTTGATCTTTGCATTCTTCAATGCTGAACTTAAACATAATGAAAATAACATCATTCAAGATCTAATTATCATTTTTGCTAATACGTGAATAAGATCAGTCTGGCACATCAACACCTCTAGTGATTTTTATGCGCACAAAAGTGCAAAACCCTTTCTCTTTTGAGGTTTTGATACATTGTTACAGTAATTAGCCCCAGTGTATTCAGAACTCCTTGTAAGTATCTCCCTTTGCCACCTGACTTTGCCGGTTTCTTCCCTCAAGAGAGGATTCTATTTCTCTTCTTCAGTCTGGTCTTGGTTATGTGACTTGCCTTGACCAATGAATCAATAACGAATGTGATACAGGGGGCTTGTGAAGTAGAACTTGTCCTCTCTGGCTTCTAGAAACCCTGTTCCCCACGCGAATGATTCCAGGCTAGCCTGCTGGATGCAGAGCGGTCACCTTAGAGAAGTTCCAGCTATTCCAGTTGCCCCAGGCCCCCTAGACATCTCAAGTAAGGTCCCAGACCTGAAGTGAGGAAATTCTATGCCATTCATGCCCAGTCAAGTCAGCCCAGACTAGAAGAACCACACAGCTAAACGACAGGTTTTTTTTCACAGATTTTTAAGAAACAATAAATGTTCATTATTTTAAGCCACTATGTTTTGAGGTGGTGTGTTTCAGAGTAAAAACAAGCTAATTCAAAGGCTTAGTTAAAAATTATTTTATTTTTTCTCCTCCTTCCACTGCAGAGTATAGCCACTCTTTCTTCTCTGTTCTTCCAGAGAAATCATTATTTTGGCTGCATATTAAGATCTAGAATTTACTAATATCCAAAATATCTATAGGCAAGATAATAGTATCTTCATTTTATAGACATGGCAAATAAGGCTTAAAGAATCTATATAAATTGTTGAAGGTCATACAGGTAGTACTAATGGTACATGAAATATTTAAATCCATTGTAGATTCTTGGTACCTTGAGCGTCAAGACAATTTTTAGTCTTTTAAATCACACATTTGGCATAATGCTGGGAATGACACAAGTGCATAATAAATGCTTATTGAACTGAACTGACCTTTAATGTTGTACTTTATATAAGCCTTGTTTCTGGCTTGTCTTTGCTTAAATTTTACTTATCTCTTCACCCAGAACAAACAAAACACAAACTAGAAAATGACATTTTTATGGTCCTAAGTACTCTGAACTATAGCTTCTTTTAAGATGTTTTTCTTAAATCTATGTCACTTTTAGGCTTATGACTTTAGTTTTATGCCCTTCCCACAATAGCCATATTGTAATGTACTTTGAATGACTTTCTGTGGCTTACATAGACACCAAGTCCATGATATGTATTGAAAAGGATCATTTCAGGAACAAGATACAGGTAGAAACTGTAAGGGTAGTTTACAGCTACCCCTGGTAGCTCAGCTGGTAAAGTATCCACCTGCAATGCAGAAGACCCTGGTTTGATTCCTGGGTTGGGAAGATCCTCTGGAGAAGGAATAAGCTGCCCACTCCAGTATTCTTGGGCTTCCCAGGTGTCTCAGATGGTAAAGAATCTGCCTAAATGCAGGAGAACTGGATTTGATCCCTGGGATGGGGAAGGTCTCCTGGAGGAGGGCACGGCAACCCACCCCAGTATTCTTGCCCAGATTTCTTGCCCAGAGAATTCCATGGACAGAGGAGCCTGGCGGGCTATAGTCCATGGGGTCGCGAAGAGTCAGCCAAGACTGAGCAACTAAGCACAGCACAGAAACTGTAAATGTGAGTCTTTGTCTTATGTAAGAACAGGGCACACTAAGCATTTTTCTGGGCCAGTTTTTCTAAGTTCACATCAACCAAGTCAATCATTTTGAAACCATTCATGTTTTATTGTCATTCCATTTAAATGAATACTGTGGCATTATGCCTGATTTAATGAAGACATTACAACTGACTTTTTTTTCTCTACATTCTTATTTCTGGCAAGCATTATCCAGTCACTTCTCAGTGTTGTGTGTGTTTGTGTGTGTATGTGTTTATGTGTGTGTGTATTTGGAGGAGAAGGAACATGTGACGTCACCAACGTGAGAGATGAAGAAACAATGGCCTGGAAGGTTTTCAGCTTCTCCTGATGGAACATAAGCCGCGATCAAGACAAAAGTTATAACTCCCTTGAATAAAGCCTCATTTTTCCTCCAGGCAGTTCTGGTCTTGATTTAAGATTTTCCAGATCTTCAAACTTTTTTCCCAGGCATTTGGAGTTTTCAAAATATGGATATTGCTCCCAGGCAGTTTTCTTTTTTCTTTTTTTAGGAGAATTTTTTAATGCAGCATTTCCTATTCAAGTAAACTTAAGTCACAAATAAATAAAGCATACTCAAGGCCCAAAGATGTTTAAGAATTTTAACCTATCTTTTATCCCATTCCTTAGAATTACTTTTCAAATGGTTTGGATTTAGCCAAACCTAAAATAGTTTTTTTGTCAAGAGTCTTTTCTCCGCCCTTAATTTTTAAACCCATGTGTATTTTGAGGGAAATTTAATACATATGCTTCTAATTCATGTGCACTTAACTCATCAGAATGTTGTTTTGTAAGACCTGTTTGAAGTTTAAGACGTCTTTTTGGAGACTCCCTTTAATAAGTCTTTTCAAGCTTTTATTCTTAGAAGCAGGAAGTCACATTTTGCCAGAAGTAAATGAATTTCAACCACCAAAAGTTCACATTTAGTCTCAAACTGGCAGCCAAGACATTTTGTAACTTGCACAAATGAGTTCTTTTACTTGCAGGATAAAGTTGTTCAATTTTTAAAGCAGCAAACTCGGAAAACATAGATGCACTTTCATTCATCTTATTTGACATATGAAAATTGTCAGTTATGCTTTTAAAGAACATAACTTTAAAATAATTTTTCTAAATGAATCTTAAAATTCCTAAATACTTGCATAGATTTTGTTTAAAAATTTAATACAATTGTTTTCTCAAAATAAAAACACAGAAAGTAGTAAATATTGAGCCAGAAGTAAAAGATAATTGAGGGCTGTTTTAAAGTGAGATATGGAGAGATATCACTTACAGAGTAATAGATGACAGCAGTTCAGTGCATATAAATACAGCATTACAAGCACTTTGATGCATTTTTATCACAGGTCTGTGTGGCAGAGAATCTGACATATATAAAATATGAGGATTAAAAAAGAACAAAGGGGCTCAAGACAAAATGCTTAACAAAATGCCATTAATGAATTATGAAGACAAGAAAGACAACAGAGAAATCTCAGTGTTTTAAAAAAATTACTGCTTGGGCTAAGATAATATCCCATCAGATTTATTTTTTATTTCCTGCTGATGGCTGCAGCTGTTCTTCCTGATTCTCCATCCTAGTGCAGTCTACTGTCTGAAGCCGATACCCACGGAAAAGGGCCTCTCCTACATCTGGGTGGCCAAAAAAAGGGCTAATGAGAATTCCAAAGGATAGAGAATCATAGTTATCTTGGTTTCTCCATAATTGATAAACTAAAAGAAATAAAATAAAGAATGCTCGTGATTATAAGCAGAATCATAAACATTTCATTTTTATTTTGCTTTCTGTTGAATAGAACATGTGTGCAACCCAGTGATTAATGAGGAAGCTGAAAGGCTACTTGGCCTGGAAGAATAACCAGAGGTTAAGAAATATTTACTCATCAAAAATCATTCTTGTACTAAAAAGATTTTTGTTTGACTTGAAGAAAGTTCTCAGTCCTTCTCACTGAGAAAGCAGAGGGACATGGTTCTACTCTGAACTGGGGACCAAGCCTATCTGGAATAACCTGCACTGTGACATTTTGGAGGGATACCCCAATACATCAACAAATGTTCACTCCTTGCTCTGTTCCCAACTCAGGAAAGAAGACCCTTAATGGAAACCAAAATGTGGCTTAATAAATTGTGTTTGTTCCTCCTTTGCTTTCCATTTCTTCTTTGTGTTTTCCATTAGCTTCCTCTGATTTTATCTCATTCTTTTCTTAGGCCCATATCTTTTCATCCTTCTCTTCCATTACAGTCTCATTCTTCCCACTTTGCATTTTCTTCACTGCATTTGTGCCCTCATCACATTCCATTTGTTCTTTGTCCTCAAGTTCACCTCTCCCTCTGCCTTTGACTGGTCTGGATCACTTTTTTTCTGTACCCAGAAACACAAAGGAAGCTATTCCACACCCACCCCCTGCTTTTTTTTTTTTTTTTTGGTCTTCCTAACATCACTTCCATCCCAAGCCTCAGCTTTGCCCAGTAAATTGGTAATGGCAGTAGGAAAAATCTACATTCATGATTGCTTGAAAATAGAGAAGAAAGGAGAAATGCATACATCACTAAGAACTGACTCCATGTAGAGGCACAGATGTACTTGATAATCTGGTGGGTCATTTGTGACATTAACCATTACATTCTCATCTGTTAATTGTGCTATAACCCCACTGAGGCACCAAATCACCACATCAACAATAAGCTTGATATAGTAGGTCACCTAACCCAGCTACCTATCCAGTGTATAAATCAGGCCAGTTGCATGCCAACAGTGGTCATGCCACCTCTGATCAATACTTCCAACAATGACCTTACTATTTCAGGAAATCCCCTATTGTGTGATTAGAAAGCACTTATTTTTAGAGCTTCTTCTAACTGAGCTCATAACTGCCTCACTGTGACTCCACTTACTTGCTAACACCACTTGAGTGGTGAAGTACCAATCTCATTACCAAAAGAATAGCACTTTACCATAGATATTTCTGAGTTTTCCTCAGCACAGTTATCACTGGCTTTCCCAAAGAAGAAGAAATGCAAGATGATAAAGTGGTTATCTGAAGAGGCCTTACAAATGACTAAGAAAAGAAGAAAAGCAAAAAGCAAAGGAAAAAGGAAGAGATATATCCGACTAAATGCATAGTTCCAAATAGAAAGGAAGAGATATTTCCGACTAAATGCATAGTTCCAAAGAATAGAAAGGAAAGATAAGAAAGCCTTCTTAAGTGAACAATGCAAACAATAGAATGGGAAAGACTTGCTTTTCAAGAAAACTGCAGACACCAAGGAAATATTTCATGTAAGAATGGGCATGATAAAAGATAGAAACAGCAAGGACCTAGCAGAAAAGCAGAAGAGATTAAGAAGAGGAGACAAGAATACACAGAAGAATTATGCAAAAGGTTTTAGTAACCCAGACAACCACGATGATGTGGTTACTCACCTAGAGCCAGACATCCTGGACTGTGAAGTCAAGTGGGCCTTAGGAAGCATTACTAGGAACAAAGCTAGTGGGGGTCATAGAATTCCAGCTGCTTTATTTAAAATCCTAAAAGATGATGTCATGGTGAGGCAGTTTTAACAAAAGTGTTGCATTCAATATATCAGCAAATTTGGAAAACTCAGCAGTGGCCACAGGACTGGAAAAGGTCAGTTTTCATTCCAATCACAAAGAAAGGCAGTGCTGAAGAATGTTCAGACTCCCCTACAGTTGTTCTCATTTCACATGCTAGCAAAGCAATGCTCAAAATCCTTCAAGCTGGGCTTCAGCAATACATGAACCAAGAACTTCCAGATGTACAAGCTGTTTTCAGAAAAGGTGGAGAAACTGGAGATCAAATTGCCAACATCAGTTGGATCATAGAGAAAGCAAGGGAATTCCAGAAAAACACTACTTTGGCTTCATTTGCTACATCAAAGACTTTGACTTCATGGATCACAACAAACTGTGGAAAATTCTTAAAGAGATGAGAAAACCAGACCACCTTACCTGTTTCCTGAGAAACCTCCATGCAGGACAAAAAGCAGCAATTAGAAATGGACATAGAACCATGGACTGGTTCAAAATTGGGAAGGGAGTACATCAAGGCTGTATATTGTCACTACGCTTATTTAACTTATATGCAGAGTACATCATAAGAAATGCTGGGCTGAATGAATCAGGGCTGGAAGATTGCCAGGAGAAATATCAACAACCACAGATACACAGATGATACCACTCTAATGGCAGAAAGCGAAGAGGAATTAAAGAGCCTCTTAATGAGAGTGAAAAAGGAGAGTGAAAAAGCTGGCTTGAAACTCAATATTCAAAAATCAAAGATCATGGCATCCGATTCCATAACGTCAAGGCAAACAAATGGGGAAAAGTGAAAACAGTGACAAATGTTATTTTCTTGGGCTCCAAAATCACTGCAGACAGTGACTGCAGCTTGCTCCTTGGAAGAAAAGCTATGACAAGCCTAGAGAGCATATTAAAAAGCAGAGACATCATTTTGAATATAGTTAAAGGTATGTTTTTTCCAGTTGTCATGTATGGATGTGAGAGGTGGACGATAAAGAAGGCTGAGTGCCAAAGAATTGATGCTTTCAAATTGTGGTGCTCAAGAAAACTCTTGAGAATCCCTTGAACTGCAAGGAGATCAAATCAGTCAATCCTAAATGATATTAAACCTGAATATTCATTGCATGGACTGATGTTGAACTTGAAGTTACAATACTTTGACCACCTGATGTGAAGACTCACTGGAATAGACCCTCATGGTGGAAAAAGACTGAAGGCAAAACGAGAAAGGGGAAACAGAATGAGGTGGTTGGATGGCATCATCAGCTCAATGGACATGAGTTTGAATAAATTCTGGGAGATAGTGAAGGATAGGGAAGCCTGGCATATTGTAGTCCATAGGGTTGCGAAGACTTGGATATAATTTAGTGACTGAACAACTACATATCTCTGTGATATACAACTATTTTTTTCAATTCCTTGTCAAATATACATTTTTATTACAGTGAAGGAGTCATTTATATTTTGTATGTAGTATATATTTCTGTATTATAAAATATAGAAGTCTTTCAGTTGATTGCTTGATCTTTTTTCCTTGAAAATTTTCCTCTCATTATTTTTTTCTCTCTCTCATTAGTCTCATGCACTATGTAATATTAACATCTAAATGTTCATCCCCTACAACATATCTATTTTCTTTGAATTATGAAGTTTATATGACCTCATTTGCATGCTCTTGAAAATTATGGATTATATTAATAATTACTCAAAAGTCTAAAAACTGTGCTTTTACTTTTGGTTTCTTTGGCAATTTCTCTTAGCATAAATTTAAATTTAAATAAGTGCAATGATACTAACATAAAAATGCTACAGATATTTATTCCATATTGCTATGTCAGAAAATGAGATTATGACAAATTTGCATATCTTTTTACCTTTATTTCAAATAAACTGGGAATGAATCATGATTGCTGGTCACTAGTTATGACCAGGAAAATTTAAGACCCTTCCCCTATTTTTCCCTGTGCCCATCACTCTACACCTTAAGAGAAAGAGATATAAAAAAATAGAATCCTCAATATTTCAAAATGGGGTACTAATATGGGGAATAGAAATTTTAGTGGGAGGACTAAGGGATTATATGTAGGACTAAAAAGAAATAAATCTTTTCTTGTGACCTCTGCCTTTGTTCTTCTCATTCTTTTATCCTATTTAATAGTTTTTGATAAAATTAGACCTAAAGTTAACCAGCTGAAGGAACACACTATCATTCTTGGGAAGCCAAGTAGAGTGTCTTTATGCAGGTCTTAGAGGAGAAACCATTTTCTGTTTTTTGATTGTACTCCTCGTGTGACTTTCTTTCCTTCTCCACCTCTTTGTAGCTAATTGGATGGAACAAGTCTTGGAGGAACCTACTTGTATTGAAACACTCATAGTCTAAATGTATCCATACTGGGGTCCAGAGGAGGAAACATATGGAGGAGGAGTGTAGGTTGGCTCACCTTGAGCCCTTAAGAGAGATAGGGTCTCTTTTTGACATCTTATATTATGGTAAAGGGGTAAATAATTTTCTATTTTATAGAAGAAGAAGATAGTGATCAGCAAGATTTAGGAATTTGCAGAATGAAGTGCAGGGATCAACAAAGGCAAATTACTAGGGAAAAGAAACAGGGCTTTGGAGCTAAAGACCTGCTAATAATGTAAAATGATGTTTGCTTATAATACCATCTGCTATAAAGCCCAGAACAAGTAGTTTGTGTCAGTAAAGACTCACAGATATATTTCAGATCACATGTTGTTCTGTTGTTGTTCAGTTCCTCAGTCTTGTCCAACTCATTGTGACCCCACAGACTGCAGCACGCCAGGCTTCCCTATCCTTCACCATCTCCTGGAGTTTGTGCAAACTCATGCCCATTGAGTTGGTGATGCCATCAAACCATCTCATCCTTTGTAGTACCTTTCTCCTCCTGCCTTCAATCTTTCCCAACATCAGGGTCTTTTCCAGTGAGTCAGCTCTTCACATCAGGTGGCTAAAGTATTGGAGTTTCAGCTTCAGCATCAGTCCTTCCAAAGAATATTCAGCATTGATTTCCCTTAGGGTTGACTGGTTTGATCTCCTTGCAGTCCAAGAGACTCTCAAGGGTCTTCTCAACAGCACAGTTCGATGGCATCTATTCTTTGGGGCTCAGCCTTTTTTATTGTCCAACTCTCACATCCATACATGACTACTGGAAAAGCCATAGCTTTGACTAGATGGACATTTGTTGGCAAAGTAATGGCTCTGCTTTTTAATATGCTGTCTATGTTGGTCATAGCTTTTCTTCCAAAGAGCAAGCATCTTTTAATTTCATGGCTGCACTCACCATCTGTAGTGATTTTGGAGCCCAAGAAAATGAAGTCTGTCACTGTTTCCATTGTTTCCCCATCTATTTGCCATGAAGTGTTGAGACAAGATGCCATGATCTTTGTTTCTGAATGCTGAATTTTAAGCCAGCTCTTTCACTCTCCTCTTTCACCATCATCAAGAGGCTGTTTAGTCCTTCTATGCTTTCTGCCATAAGGGTGGTGTCATTTGCATATCTGAGGTTATTGATATTTCTCCTGGCAACTTTGATTCCAGCCTATGCTTTTTCCAGCCCGGCATTCCACATGATGTACTCTGCATATAAGTTAAGTAAACTGGTTGACAGTATACAGCCTTGTCGTACTCCTTTTCGAATTGAACCAGTCAGTTGTTCCGTGTAAAGTTCTGACTATTGCTTCTTGACCCACATACACATTTCTCAAGAGAAAGGTAAGGCGGTCTGGTATTCCCATCTCTTTAAGAATTTTCCACAATTTGTTGAGATCTACAGAGCTTTTATGTAGTCAATGAAACAGAAGTATATATTTTTTTTCTGAAATTCCTTTGCTTTCTCCATGACCTAACGAATGTTGACAATTTGACCTCTGGTTCCTCTCCCTTTACTAAACCCAGCTTGTACATCTGAAAGTTTTCAATTCAAGTACTGCTGAAGCCTAGCTTGAAAGATTTTGAGCATAACCTTACTAGCATGAAAAGTGACCACAAATGTCCAATAGTTTGAACATTCTAAAGCATTGACCTTTGGAATTGAGATGAAAACTGATTATTTCCAGTCCTGTGGCCACTTCTGGGTTTTCCAAATTTGCTAACATATTGAGTGCAACACTTTAACAGTATCATCTTTTAGGATTTTAAATAGTTCAGCTGGAATTCTGTTACCTCCTCTAGATTTGTTTATAGTAATGCTTCCTAAGGCTCACTTGACTTAACACTGCAGAATGTCTGGCTCTATGTGAGTGACCACACCATTGTGGTTATCCAGATCATTAAGACACTTTTGTACAGTCCTTCTGTGTACTCTTGCCACCTCTTCTTAATCTCTTCTGCCTCTGCTAGGTCCTTACCATTTCTGTCCTTTATCATGCCCATTTTTGCATGAAATGTTCCTTTGATATCTCTAATTTTCTTGAAGACATCTCTAGGCTTTCCCATTCTATTGTTTTCCTCTGTTTCTCTGCATTGTTCATTGCAGAAGGACTTCTTATCTCTCCTTGTTTCTCTGGAACTCTGCATTCAGTTGGGTATATCTTTCCTTTTCTCCCTTGCTTTTTGCTTCTTTTCTATCCTAGGCCAAACTTGCCTGCTACTTCAGGTATCTCATGACTTCCTCTTTTGCATTCCAATTGCCTATGATGAAAAGGACATATTTTTGTGTCACTTTAGAGGGTCTTGTAGGTCTTCATAGAACTGGTCAACTTCACCTTCTTCAGCATCAGTGGCTGGGGCATAATCTTGGATTACTATAATGTTGAATGATTTGCCTTAGAAATTTTGTTTGTTTGTTTGTTTGTTTTTATTTTTTATTTTACTTTACAATTCTGTATTGGTTTTGCCTTACATTGACATGAATCCACCACGGGTGTACATGCGTTCCCAAACATGAACCCCCATCCCACCCCCCTCCCCACAACATCTCTCTGGGTCATCCCCGTGTACCAGCCCCAAGCGTGCCATATCCTGCATCGGACATAGACTGGCAATTCGATTCTTACATGATATTATACATGTTTCAATGCCATTCTCCCAAATCATCTCACCCTCTCCCTCTCCCTCTGAGTCCAAAAGTCCGCTATACACATCTGTGTCTTTTTTGCTGTCCTGCATACAGGGTCATCATTGCCATCTTTCTAAATTCCATATGTATGTGTTAGTATACTGTATTGGTGTTTTTCTTTCTGGCTTACTTCACTCTGTATAATCGGCTCCAGTTTCATCCACCTCATCAGAACTGATTCAAATGTATTCTTTTTAACGGCTGAGTAATACTCCATTGTGTATATGTACCACAGCTTTCTGATCCATTCATCTACTGATGGACATCTAGGTTGTTTCCATGTCCTGGCTATTATAAACAGTGCTGCAATGAACATTGGGGTACATGTGTCTCTTTCAACTCTGGTTTCCTCAGTGTGTATGCCCAGCAGTGGGATTGCTGGGTCATAAGGCAGTTCTATTTGCAATTTTTTAAGGAATCTCCACACTGTTCTCCATAGTGGCTGTACTAGTTTGCATTCCCACCAACAGTGTAGGAGGGTTCCCTTCTCTCCACACCCTCTCCAGCATTTATTGCTTGTCGATTTTTGGATCGCAGACATTCTGACTGGTGTGAAGTGGTACCTCATTGTGGTTTTGATTTGCATTTCTCTAATAATGAGTGATGTTGAGCATCTTTTCATGTGTTTGTTAGCCATCTGTATGTCTTCTTTGGAGAAATGTCTATTTAGTTCTTTGGCCCATTTTTTTATTGGGTCGTTTATTTTTCTGGAATTGAGCTGCAGGAGTTGCTTGTATATTTTTGAGATTAGTTGTTTGTCAGTTGCTTCATTTGCTATTATTTTCTCCCATTCGGAAGGCTGTCTTTTCACTTTGCTTATATTTTCCTTTGTTGTGCAGAAGCTTTTAATTTTAATTAGGTCCCATTTGTTTATTTTTGCTTTTATTTCCAGAATTCTGGGAGGTGGATCATAGAGGATCCTGCTGTGGTTTATGTCGGAGAGTGTTTTGCCTATGTTCTCCTCTAGGAGTTTTATAGTTTCTGGTCTTACATTTAGATCTTTAATCCATTTTGAGTTTATCTTTGTGTGCGGTGTTAGAAAGTGATCTAGTTTCATTCTTTTACAAGTGGTTGACCAGTTTTCCCAGCACCACTTGTTAAAGAGATTGTCTTTACTCCATTGTATATTCTTGCCTCCTTTGTCAAAGATAAGGTGTCCATATGTGTGTGGATTTATCTCTGGGCTTTCTATTTTGTTCCATTGGTCTATATTTCTGTCTTTGTGCCCATACCATACTGTCTTGATGACTGTGGCTTTGTAGTAGAGACTGAAGTCAGGCAAGTTGATTCCTCCAGTTCCATTCTTCTTTCTCAAGATTGCTTTGGCTATTTGAGGTTTTTTGTATTTCCATACAAATCTTGAAATTATTTGTTCTAGTTCTGTGAAAAATATCGCTGGTAGTTTGATAGGGATTGCATTGAATTTGTAAATTGCTTTGGGTAGTATACCCATTTTCACTATATTGATTCTTCCGATCCATGAACATGGTATATTTCTCCATCTATTAGTGTCCTCTTTGATTTCTTTCATCAGTGTTTTATAGTTTTCTATATATAGGTCTTTAGTTTCTTTAGGTAGATATATTCCTAAGTATTTTATTCTTTTTGTTGCAATGGTGAATGGAATTGTTTCCTTAATTTCTTTTTCTACTTTCTCATTATTAGTGTATAGGAATGCAAGGGATTTCTGTGTGTTGATTTTATATACTGCAACTTTACTATATTCATTAATTAGCTCTAGTAATTTTCTGGTGGAGTCTTTAGGGTTTTCTATGTAGAGGATCATGTCATCTGCAAACAGTGAGAGTTTTACTTCTTCTTTTCCAATTTGGATTCCTTTTATTTCTTTTTCTGCTCTGATTGCTGTGGCTAAAACTTCCAGAACTATGTTGAATAGTAGTGGTGAAAGTGGGCACCCTTGTCTTGTTCCTGACTTACGGGGAAATGCTTTCAATTTTTCACCATTGAGGATAATGTTTGCTGTGGGTTTGTCATATATAGCTTTTATTATGTTGAGGTATGTTCCCTCTATTCCTGCTTTCTGGAGAGTTTTTATCATAAATGGATGTTGAATTTTGTCAAAGGCCTTCTCTGCATCTATTGAGATAATCATATGGTTTTTATTTTTCAATTTGTTAATGTGGTGAATTACATTGATTGATTTGCGGATATTGAAGAATCCTTGCATCCCTGGGATAAAGCCCACTTGGTCATGGTGTATGATCTTTTTAATGTGTTGTTGGATTCTGATTGCTAGAATTTTGTTGAGGATTTTTACATCTATGTTCATCAGTGATATTGGCCTGTAGTTTTCTTTTTTTGTAGTATCTTTGTCAGGTTTTGGTACTAGGGTGATGGTGGCCTCATAGAACGAGTTTGGAAGTTTACCTTCCTCTGCAATTTTCTGGAAGAGTTTCAGTAGGATAGGTGTTAACTCTTCTCTAAATTTTTGGTAGAATTCAGCTGTGAAGCCGTCTGGACCTGGGCTTTTGTTTGCTGGAAGATTTCTGATTACAGTTTCAATTTCCGTGCTTGTGATGGGTCTGTTAAGATTATCTATTTCTTCCTGGTTCAGTTTTGGAAAATTGTACTTTTCTAAGAATTTGTCCATTTCTTCCACGTTGTCCATTTTATTGGCATATAATTGCTGATAGTAGTCTCTTATGATCCTTTGTATTTCTGTGTTGTCTGTTGTGATCGCTCCATTTTCATTTCTAATTTTATTGATTTGATTTTTCTCTCTTTGCTTCTTGATGAGTCTGGCTAATGGTCTGTCAATTTTATTTATCCTTTCAAAGAACCAGCTTTTGGCTTTGTTGATTTTTGCTATGGTCTCTTTTGTTTCTTTTGCATTTATTTCTGCCCTAATTTTTAAGATTTCTTTCCTTCTGCTAACTCTGGGGTTCTCGAATTCTTCCTTTTCTAGTTGCTTTAGGTGTAGAGTTAGGTTATTTATTTGACTTTTTTCTTGTTTCTTGAGGTATGCCTGTATTGCTATGAACTTTCCTCTTAGCACTGCTTTTATAGTGTCCCACAGGTTTTGGGTTGTTGTGTTTTCATTTTCATTAGTTTCTATGCATATTTTGATTTCTTTTTTGATTTCTTCTGTGATTTGTTGGTTATTCAGAAGCGTGTTGTTCAGCCTCCATATGTTGGAATTTTTAATAGTTTTTTTCCTGTAATTGAGATCTAGTCTTAATGCATTATGGTCAGAAAAGATGCTTGGAATGATTTCGATTTTTTTGAATTTATCAAGGTTATATTTATGGCCCCGGATGTGATCTATCCTGGAGAAGGTTCCATGAGCACTTGAGAAAAAGGTGAAATTCATTGTTTTGGGTGAAATGTCCTATAGATATCAATTAGGTCTAACTGGTCTAATGTATCATTTAAAGTTTGCGTTTCTTTGTTAATTTTAAGCGAGATCATTCTGTTGTTTTTGAGACTGCATCCAAGTATCACATTTCATACTTTTACTGATTATGAGGGTTACTCCATTTCTCCTCTCAGATACTTGCCCACAGTAGTAGATATAATGGTCAGCTGAGTTAAATTCATCCATTCCATTTAAATTCGTCCATTCGTCAGAGTCAGACATGATTTAGCAACTGAACAATAACAAGATAAGGAGAGGACCTGAATCAACATCTTTCTAATTTTCTAATGAAGACATACAGAAGGCCAGTAGACATATGATAAACTGCCCCGAATCACTAGTTAAGTAAATGAAAATCAAAATCACCATGAGATCTTACTGTATACCTGTCAGAACGGTTATTATCAGAAAGACAATAAATAGTGAGTATTGATGAGGATATAGAACATAAATTGGAATATCACACTATGAAAAACAATTTGTAGGTTCCTCAAAAAATTAAAAATTGAAATACAATCCAGCAATTTCAATCTTGGATATTTAAGTAAAGAATATGAAATACCAACTTGAAAAGATATATGTACTTGTATGTTCATTGAAGCATTATTTATAATAGCTAAGGGGCAATCTAGATGCCAATCAATAGAGAAAATGTGATATATATATCAGTTCAGTTCAGTTCATTTCAGTCGCTCAGTCGTGTCCCACTCTTTGCGACCCCAAGAATCGGAGCACGCCAGGCCTCTCTGTCCATCACCAACTCCAGGAGTTCACTCAGACTCATGTTCATCAAGTCAGTGATACCGTCCAGCCATCTCATCCTCGGTTGTCCCCTTCTCCTCCTGCCCCCAATCCCTCCCAGCACCACAGTCTTTTCCAATGAGTCAACTCTTCGCATGCGGTGGCCAAAGTACTGGACTTTCAGCTTCAGCATCATTCCTTCCAAAGAAATCCTAGGGCTGATCTCCTTCAGAATGGACCGGTTTGATCTCCTTGCAGTCCAAGGGACCCTCAAGAGTCTTCTCCAACACCACACTTCAAAAGCATCAATTCTTCGGCACTCAGCCTTCTTCACAGTCCAACTCTCACATCCATACATGACCACTGGAAAAACCATAGCCTTGACTAGATGAACCTTAGTTGGCAAAGTAATGTCTCTGCTTTTGAATATACTATCTAGGTTGGTCATAACTTTTCTTCCAAGGAGTAAGAGTCTTTTAATTTCATGGCTGCAGTCACCATCTGCAGTGATTTTGGAGCCCCCCAAAATAAAGTCTGACACTGTTTCCACTGTTTCCGCATCTATTTCCCATGAAGTGATGGGACCGGATATATATATATATATACACATAAATATACTTTTACCCTGCCATATTAAAAAATGGCAATGGTAAAAATTACCTTGCCTTTTGTGACAATATGGTTGGATCTGATTGTTATTAATATGTTATCATTAAAGTTAATATTATTAATATGTTAAATAATAATCAGTTATTATTAATATGTTAAGTGAAAAAAATCAGAAAAAGATAAATTCTGTATACTCACCCTTATATGCAACGTCTAAAAACAAAACATGTCAAATCACTATGTAGTACACCTAAAATCAATGTAATATTGTAGGTCAGCTGATTTCAATAAAAATGCCTTTTTAAAATAAGTCTGCCTATTATTTTCATTGCTCAAAAAGAAGTTCCTTACTTGTTATTATTAATTATCTTAAATGATCATTATATATCAACAGATATCAAGTTTATAAAAATCAAAGATACATTTGTTATTAACTTTCAGAAAAAGTTCAAGGTTTTCTTGAGTAAATAATAAAGGTTCATCTTGGGGACTCTTACTAAACCGGGTGTGTCTGATTCTTGAGGTCATCTCTGGACGAAAAGTTGCTGACCTTCATGTGAGCCTCAAAACTAACTCATGTTGCAAAAGGATGGATGTTATTGTCTTCTGTGAATAGTCGACACACCTGTGCCTGGAAGCTCGGAGGAGAACTGCCCACTAGCAAATACTGAACAGTGACTGTGCGAGATTTGAACATAGAACTTCTGGTGACAAAGCTTATTATATTCGCATGCCACTACATCTAACCTGTTGGAGAGTGAAAGCGTATTATATGTGAATTTTCTTTCCTTTCCAGTATATATTTTCACCAGGTTTTACAAAGTTGTTTTATTATTTAATTTCTAGTGTGGTTTATGAAATGAATTTTCATATTCTTAGTGTAACTGTCACAGCATTTGATATTCATATTATAGAATTTGCGTATCTGTCACAAAACAAATATTCAGCCAGTTTTTAAATTTCATAACAGCCGGAGGCAGTCATAGTTGATTTAGCAGATAAGGGAGAGCTTTAAAAAAGTTTAGGGGAGAGAGCAAAAAGCTGCAAAGAACAGTAAGTAAAAAGTTGAGCTTTTTTATCTTGAAACTCTCTCTATTCTGGTTCAATATTTTTTAATATTCCAGTGCTATGCAGGAGCCATTCACCCCTAGCTCCCAAGAGCCAGCTGATAAATATTCAGGAATTTTGTGAATTGAGTGGTTATAATGGAAATATTTATCCCAGAGATACAAGCAAACATGATAAGTCAGTAATTTTTCCCCTCAGAGCAACATACCTCTAAATATTGTCCATATTTAATACTGTGTGTGTTAGTCACTCAGTTGTGTCCTGATCTTTGAGACCCCATGGACTGTATCCTGCTAGGCTCCTCTGTCCATGGGATTTTCCAGGCAAGAATACTGGAGTGGTTTGCCATTTCCTTCTCCAGGGGATCTTCCCAACCCAGAGATTGAACCCAGGTCTCCCACACTGCAGGCAGATTCTGTCTGAGCTTATGGTTTTTTTAAGTGTTGTTTACAAGACAAAAACAATTGAACAAAAATAATAAAGTTAAAATAATAAATGTTCCTTGTATATTTTGTATCTTACAGTTTTTCATATATTATCTCACTTAATCTTCACAAAAATTCTGTGAAAGCAGTAGAGAAGGTATTATCATCATCACATTTTATATATGAGGAAACTGAGGCTCCAGATACCAGGGCTGGTAATGGTAGTGTTGAGGCTAAAATCAAATATTTCTGTGATTTGTCCATATCTTCTCTACTGTGCACTAGGCATGCCTTACCAGAGAAACGGTTTTTGCTTTTGAGAGAACAGGGCAGAAACACATAAGTTTTGTGCAGACTTTTTGCCTTACTTGGAAATGAACGGGAATTCTGTTTTTGTTTTTCCACTGACAATCTGTGGAATCTCAAATGTTTTTCCTGAAAAAAGAATCCACATGACCATGTGCTAATGTGAGATTTTTTAGCCCTGGTTTGCCACAACCCTCTGTTTGTTTTCTTTCAAATGTTAATTTCTAATTTGAAAAACCTGCTCAGAGAATAAACATGAAACTCTTCAAGGCTATTTTAAAATATCTTCTTGGTTTTGTGGTTAATTGGAGCTTGTATATGCTAGATTGACAGTTGTCCTGATTGAATCTATTCCTTTATACATAGCTTAGGAAGAGTACCGAAGTTGTGGGGAGTGGGAAGGAGAGTGAGGTCAACAAGATGATAGGATAGGAAGCCCTTATTCACCCACAGAAACACAGGTTTAACAGCAACATAAGTGATGCAATCCCTTTAGGAGAAGCTCAGAATCCACTTAGGAAGTTGCAGAATGTCAGATGAGTACCAATATGAGATTAGTCAACTGAGCAAATACAAAGAGCAATTTCACTTTACCCACATCATTCCTTCCCCCAAACTGGCCGACTCAGCTCTGAGAGATTGCTGCTCCTTTCTGGGGAGTAATAGAGCATGGAGTCAGCTCTGCAGACCTTCACTGTGCTTTCCAATAGGCTTGCATTCTGCCTCAACTCACCCAGGGTGCTTAGAACTGGTGTAGTCCAGACAACGAGGACAGCTAGGGATCTTTCTGCGGCCAGCAAGGCTCTGCAAGTTTTAGGGAGAGCACAAAACTGAGATTTTTTCCTGCAAGAAGGAGGCAGAAGGGATGCTCGTCCTCAGCCTTTCAGTGCACTCTCCAAGTGAGACAAAAGAAAGTTTGTGTCCCCCTCGGATTCATATGCTGAAATCTTACACTGTGAGATCAAGTATTAGGAGGTGGACCTTTGGGAGGTGATTAGATGATATGTAAAGCCCGCAGCTAAGATTCTACTCAATGGTGAAAAACTGAAAACTTTTCCCATAAAATCAAGAACAAGGCAAGGATGTCTACTCTCATCATTTCTATTCAATTATAAATTGGAGCTTTATTACTGTATACATATGCCATATATATTCCAACTATACTGCTGCTGCTGCTGCTAAGTTGCTTCAGTCATGTTTAACTCTGTGTGACCCCACAGAGGGCAGCCCACCAGGCTCCCCTGTCCCTGGGATTCTCCAGGCAAGAACACTGGAGTGAGTTGCCATTTCCTTCTCCAATGCATGAAAGTGAAAATGAAAGTGAAGTTGCTCAATTGTGTCTGACTCTAAAGTAAAGCAAAACAAGTCAGACAAATCGTAAAGAAAGAAATTAAATTGTCTGTTTCCAGATGACATTCTTAAGTGCAGAAAATCCTAAAGACTCCACAAACAAATTATTAAAGAGTTCATTTAAAAATTCAATAAAGTTACAGGACACAAAATCATCATATAAAAATCAGTTGCATTTCTGTACACTAACAATAAACTATACAAAAAGGAAATTAAAAAGGCAATCCCATTTGCAATAACATCAAAAAAAATCAAATTCTTGGTAAGAAACTTAACCTAGGATGTGAAAGACTTGTACACTAAAAACTACAAATTTATGCCTATAGTCCATAATACTGTGTAATGTGCACTTAAAATTTAATTGAGCGTAAATCTCAAGTATTTTTATCATAATAAAAAAATCACTAAAAAAGATAGTTTGTGGTACAATGTTACTGAAGCTCTAGCAAACAAAGACAGAGATTTAAAAATAGAAACAACACTGTCAATTAACATCTGACATCTGTAAAACACAACACTAAATAATAACAGAATACATATTTCTTTTAAGTACAAACAGAATAGTTACTAAGATCATATTCTGGGCCATAAAACCAAAGACACAAGTCATAGAAAGTATGTTCTCTGACCACAGTAGAATCAAACCAGAAATCAATAACAAAATTATTCTTTTTCTTTTTTGATACATAAATTGATATTAACTATTTTAGTAACAAAAGAAAAATGAAACTGAAAGGGAAAATATTAGTATGTTACTCAGTTACCAGTACCATTGTTTAAGTCCATCAGTGACTTATTAATACTTTATATTTCAGGAAATTCTACGTTAAGTAAAAGACAACCCAAAAAGTTGAATGCTAAACATACCAAACCATCTATGTTTAGAGAAAGTATAAAGTCAATAAAAAAACATTTAATAATCCTTTTAAGTCATAATAATAGCAAGAAAACCACTGTCATTTTACATTTAAATAGTGACTTCAACAAAGTTTCAAGATGTCCAGAAAATAAACAGGATGTGATTACAGTCAATTTTCAGAGGAATGAATCAAAGCACAGAAATATTAAGAAAATATAAAAGCCTGAATTAGGAATCAGTTCTTCTAAAGCCTAAGCTATTGAATTACTTAACTGTGTACAATGAATCTTTTTTAATTTTTAATTTTTTGCTGCAAGGGTTGCAGGATCTTATTTCTCTGACCAGGGATTGAGCCCAGGTCCATGGCAGTGAAAGTGTGCAGTCTTGACCACTGAACTGCCAGGGAACTTCCCCCAGTGAACATTTTTATTGATCTTGAAGTATCATATATGAAAATAGATTAATTTATCAACATATTTTAAACCTACAATAAAAGTGTGTCAAAGAAAATCATTCTTCCAAACTATATCTGTAAAAGTATAATTTATGTTGCTAATCATGGTCCCAAAATAAATGAGTTACAAAGCTCAAGACAAAAATCACAGTGTCTGGTCAAATGCAAGACAAATGGCCCAGTAATTTTCTCATGTATGTACCTATCCAATTCCTCTTGCATTCCTGGAAGTCCCTGATTCTATTACAGTGCAACTGGCGTAATGAATGCAGAAATGAATGAATAAAAGCATGCAAAGGAATATGGAGTTGTGAGCTTTTAAGCATTTTTATAAGTCCTCAAAAAATAATCAATGAACCTATACTCCTTGGGGAAAATACAGATTGAAAGAGTTTTTTTCAGACATGCCCAGGCAGCCTTGTGGTATCATGGCAGTTATCTCATCATCAAAAGGCAAAAAATAGCGCAATTGTCTAGGCCCATCTTTAGCTTTTTTAGTTTAATATCCCTGAGATGAAATGCTTACAAATAACTTTGATATATAACTTACAAATAACCCTGACTGTTAGGTTTTGTGTTACATGTTGAACACAGGAAGTGCCAGTACCTTAATGAGAGCACAGCCTTTTCTTTATGAAAATATGAGCAAATTTGCATTGATACAATTTCATTCTATCATATTTCCTTCCACTGCTGTGTTTTCTCACTCAAATGTGACAGACATAATGCAATTTATTGAACTGCATGAACTTTTTACAGCCATGGCTCTGTAACTTCATTTCATATCAAGCTGTATTAAAAGGAAGGTAGAGAATCACCAATTCACTTTTGCTATCACAGTGCCAATAAAGAGCTGCCACAGCTCTTTACTGGCATTGTGATAGCAAAAGTGAATTGAGATGTAGTGTGCTGTGTCCTAAGTCGCTTCAGTCGTGTCTAACTCCTTGCGACCCCATGGACTATAGCCCTTCAGGCTCCTCTGTCCATGGGATTCTCCAGGCAAGAACACTGGAGTGGGTTGCCATGTCCTCCTCCAGAGGATCTTCCCGACCCAGGAATCAATCCCTGGGTCTCTCTTGCTCTGGCAGGCAGGCTCTTTATCACTGGTGCCACCTGGGAAACCCTATGCAGGGTAGGAAAATTCATCTTTCAGTATCAGAAGATGTGGGATGGACCTTGACAGCATTCCACCAAGTGAAATACATCAGACAGAGAAAGACAGATACTTACTATCTCATTTATATGCAGAATATGAAAAAAAATCACATAAACCCAAAAAGGTAACTCATAGAAAAAGAGATAAGACTTGCGATTATCAGAGACAGAGAGTTGGGTGAGGGGGAATTGAAAGAATATAATCAAAAGGTAAAAACCTCCTGTTATGAGATAAATAAGCACTAGGGACTTAATGTACAAATGATGACTATATACTGTATGACATATAAGGAAGCTGTTAAGAGAATACATTCTAAGAATTCTGAGATCAAGGAGAAATTTTTCTTTTTCTTCTTTCTTTCCCTTTTATTGTAGCTTTATGAGATGCTAAATGTTAGCTGAACCTAATGTTTATCACATTTCACAACAGATGTAAACCAAACCATCATGCTGTATACCTTAAACCTGTATGGTGATATATGTCAATATTTCTAAGTAAAATTCTTTTAAAAATCTTTAGAAAACATGGATTTTAACACCTAGAAAAGTATTAACAGGATGAATGAATAAATAAAGGATTTAATTTCTGATTTCATGGCACAGTAGGTGAATAATATTAGATTAGCCTTCTCAATGGGCTTCTCTGGTGGCTCAGATTGTAAAGCATCGGCCTGCAATACAGGAGACCTGGGTTTGACCCCTGGGTTGGGAAGATCTCCTGGAAGAGGATGGCAAGCCATTCCAGTTTTCTTGCCTGGAGCATCCCCATGGACTGAGGAGTCTGGCAGGTACCGTCTACAGGGTCGCCAAGAGTCGGACATGGCTGAGTGACTAAGCACAGCCAGTCGTCTCAAAACCTTAGACATGGATTATGATAGTCTTACTTTACGGGACTGTGGTAAATCCTAAAGAAAATAGAGTACATGAGAGTGTTTTACAGATATGTTATATAAATATGGTATCCTATGGAAAATATGGAAATATAGAACATTTGTTTTCATATTCAAATAGTATTATATTATTTCAACCACTATGGATAAAGTGCACAATTTACGCCTTCTCAGATACATTGCAGTCCTATTTATTTAACATATGTCCATTTTCCCAAAAAGCACAGCTAAGTATTAACCATTTGACTGTATCAGAAAGAACCAGTTTTTTATTCTTTAATATTTGGTGCCTAAACTTGCACATTGTGGTGTTGTTCAGTAGCTCAGTTGTGTCTGATTCTCTGCGACCCCATGGACTGGAGACCACCAGACTCCTCTGTCCATGGGGATTCTCCAGGCAAGCATACTGGAGTAGGTTGCCATGCCCTCCTCCAGGGGATCTTCCCAACCCCGGGATCAAACCCAGTAAATTTAAATGTAAAGCTATGTCACTAGCTATCTAAATCATTACATTGCATTATGTGAGTTCCTTTCTTTTTCATTAGTTCCTTCAACTGGCAAAGATTAATTTATAGTGTGTGTGTGTTTAGCATCTGTGAAGTTCTCCTGTGGGTTACTCCATTGAGACTAAGGTGTTATACACAGAAATTTGAATGAAGTAAAGCAGTTGTCAAGAAGAGATGGAAAACATTATGCCTTTAATTATGTTTCCACACCTGCATGTATGAATTCCATTTTGGGGGAGAGAGGAAGATATGAGGCAATTAAAGAAGTTGCTGCATGGACCTTATTGGTGATGAATCATTACAGAGTTCACTGGGGCATTATAGAAGTGAAGGAAATCCAAGTGCCTAGAGAGAGAAAAGTACCAAGTACTTAATTACTGGTTGTGGAGGTTAAAGTTAAAACAAAATCATGGCATTAGGTTAATAAAATCCACATTAATATTGCTGCTATTGGATGCATTCTTATGTTTGAAAAACTATATAAGGAAATGAACACAGTTTATTATTTTTTAAATAGCAGTTTTGGTTTCTGCTAAGTGAATTATAAAATGGTAATCCTGGATAGCTCAAATGGTAAAGAATCTGCCTGCAATGTGGGAGGGTCAGGTTCGTTTCCTGGGTTGGAAAGATCCCCTGGAGAAGGGCATGGCAACCCACTTCAGGATTCTTGCCTGGAGAATCCCATGGACAGAGGAGCCTGGCGGGCTTCAGTCCATAGAGTCGTAAAGAGTCAGACACAACTGAGTGACTCACTCACCGAAACACACACACACACACAGAGACTATAGGAGATGGTATTTCAAAAGTGAACTTGTTGAATTAGCCTTCACATTTCACCAATATTTTTCTTAGTTCAGGTGGCAAATACTCAAGCAACTTACATTTGCTGATGGCCTACTGTGTGCTATTGAGAGGGTAATAGGAAGGAAGGCTAGGGGTCCCCAAGTGGAGAAAATAAGCTGCAAGTGGAAGACTTTTTTTTTTTTTCCTTCTTTACACAAAATTGAAAGGAGGATTCTTTTAAATTCTATGCTCTCATGAGGACACCTGACTGCCTGAATGTAACTATTCTCAAAACTTGAGCTAACCAGTGCGTTTTTTATGGAAATGTTTTTCTTAAGCTATGTTAATGAACTACCTATTTGCCTTGGAATCTGCCTTTCTTCAAGTTGGTTCTGCCTAAGACTCAAACCTTGAATGGATAATGGCTCAACAAACCAGTATGTCTTACTCACGGAAATGTTCTCTTAAGCTGTGTTTATGACACTATGCACTTGCTTAGAAATCTGCTTTTCTTTAAGAGTCATGTCCATTGTTTTATGGATGACTCACCTGTGCCAATGCTATCTCAAAACACATGTTGTGGGAGAGGGGCCTGATGCGACTCTCTCAGTTTTGAAGTGAGTCTTTAACAGATATATAACTCCTTGCTACAAGCTAGCAGCAGAGGCACTCTTTCTGCCCCGTTCTACTGTCTATGTCAGGAGCTTCCTCTATCCCTTTATACTTTAATAAAACTATTACACAGAAGCTTCAAGGAATCAAGCATCATCTCTGATCCCAGATAGTTTCTTCTTTCAGGACCTCGCTGGACTGTTGAAATAGCTGGGAGACCAGCCTGCCTCTGATTCCTGGCTCCTGTTACAGGCTCTTAGAGCAGATGCCAGCTTGCCGTGTAACACTGTTTGAACAAAGGCTGTTTAGCACTAAGCTTTCTGAGTCCCTAGGGCTCTCTCTAGTCAACACAGCAGTGAATGAATTTCAGGGAAAATAAAAGGAAAGTTGGAATCATTTTCTGAAAGAATGAGTCTTTCTTTCAGATTTGGATAAGAACCTTTTTGGTAGTGCTTATCAAAACAAGACATAATGAAAAGACCATTCGCAGGACCCCACTCTGCACCTACATCAGACTGCCATCCTGCTAAAAATGCACAGAATACAAAGGTGCTGCTTTCCACATCTTAAATATTATCCTATAGGATATTACGTTGTTTTTCCTTCATTACAAAAATGAGTGATAGGAAATACTGTAAGACAGATGGTTAGGTCCTGTTCTGATGTCATTAAAAGAAGATTACACATATTTTGCTTGGTGCAATAATATGAAAGATAATTTAGTGAAATGCACATTTACCAAATAAACATTTTCTGCAGAATGTGTTTGGGCATAAATACTTACAGTGTGATTGTATTTCTCTGCTATTTATGGTACTTGTATTTTTTAAGACCAACTAGCTTACTTTGGCGGAGAAGGCAATGGCACCCCACTCCAGTACTCTTGCCTGGAAAATCCCATGGACGGAGGAGCCTGGTAGGCTGCAGTCCATGGGGTCGCTGAGAGTTGAACATGACTCAGTGACTTCACTTTCATTTTTCACTTTCATGGATCGGAGAAAGAAATGGCAACCCACTCCAGTGTTCTTGCCTGGAGAATCCCAGGGACGGGGGAGCCTGGTGGGCTGCTGTCCATGGGGTTGCACAGAGTCGGACACGACTGAAGCAACTTAGCAGCAGCAGCTTACTTTGGTATCTAAATGGCTTTCATTTTTGTTAAACTTGCTGAAATACTTAAGATAACATTTTTAACAGCATCAATCATCAGCCACAAATTTCTTCTCAATGCACTCGACTCTTTCCAGGATCTTAAGAAATTATACCTCACGTTTCTTTTAGTGACCATCATTTTCAAATTTGCATAAACTCATATATGTGGTTAGTTTTTAAACTTAACTCTTAAATAAAATCCATAGCTTCATTGGCTTTATGTTTAAGAAAAGGTTAAAAGATTCCCAATTATTTATCACCCTTTAGATCATTGTAAACTGGACAATTGGTTTTAATCTTATCAGTGGAGAATTTCTCTTAGATTTCCTGTTACTATCAGACTATGATCATGTTGGCTAAATTGGTATCTTTTTCTTTCCCAGTGCACATTCCGATTAGTTTTGCTTTTGTTTTAGAATTTACTTCACAAGCTTCTGATAATAATTAAATAAAATAATCCATAACCAATGCTTAAACAAGTGCCTGACACATTGTAATGTCTCCGCATGTGCTATCTTAATACACACAAACATACACACACACAGAATATGGTGATACTGTTTGGCTTCAAATCGAAAAGCATCCCAAAGGGATTATACAAGGCTGCGAATTATTCACTGGGCAAAGCATATTAACATCAGTTCTTTACTTTTCAGTTTTTCCTGACTCATCGATCAAATATTTGTTGACTCCCTATAATGTGTACAGAACTTACCAGGGTGCTTAGAAAGATGCAAGAGGTATAAAGTAATTTCTTTCAAGAAATTACAATCTAACCACAGAGACCACTTCACTCAAGAATAAGTATTATCAGGCTATGTGTATATGGGAGCAGGGAGTTTAGGGAAAATGTGTGCACATGCTTCTCAATTTTGCTGTCAAAAAACTAACCTTCTCAAAAAATAAAGGTTTAAAGAAAAAAATGAAAAAAAAGAAAAAAATTATCTGCTGAACAATTGCAATTAATTTTCTTAAATTCTGTTTTAAGAACTGAAGCCCTATGTCCTCAATCATCACCAACGAATTTATTCACAATTCCCCAATTCTGAAAACTTTCCTCTGGTTCTGATTTCCAAAACCTTCGGAGAGGAGTGAAGACGGCAGAGGCACAGGAGGATGTGGAGTTCATCCCTCCCCATAAACGCATCAAAAATACATCTACGAATGGAACAGTTCTCACAGAGCACCAGCTGAACATTAGCCTAGGACCTTGGGCATTTGGAAGGACAGGAAAGATCCCTGCATACACACATAGGGCTCACAAAAGAAGAAGGGAAAAGAAAGAAGAAAGGAAATGGGGCAGAATCTGTGCCCCTGGGTCGGGGGAGCCGAAGGAGAGGAGCGGTTCCTGTACTTGGGGAAGCCCTCTCACCAGCAGCAAGACAAAGTGGGACAGACAGGAAGCTTCAGGGGCTATTTAGACGGAAGCACAACAACCGGCGTAGCTCAGCTGGTTAGGAATCTGCCTGCAGTGCAGGAGACCTGGGTTCAATTCTGGGTCAGCAAGCTCCCCTGGAGCAGGAAATGCAACCCCGCTCCAGTATTCTTGCCTAGAGAATCCCATGGACAGAGGAGCCTGGCGGGCTAGCATTCACGGGATTGCAAGAGTCGGGCCCGACTTAGTGACTTTGCGCTAGTGCTCCAACAACCAGTCTGCAGCAGGCAGGACAACGTGAGACCGGCAAAGACGGCCTGAGGCACAGCCCGGCACGCCCTAGACGAAGACAGATTTTTGCCAGTGGAGACAGGGGGCTAGGTGCTGGAATAAGGGATTTGGAGAGCAAACCCAGGGGAAAGACTGCGGTTGGCTGCAAGGAGACAGCCTGAGGGGACGAGAATGAGGGAATCTACAAATGAGGACGCCTGTGGGGAAACCTGGGCGGCTGCAGAAACAAAGCACCATTGTTGAGTGACGTCAAAGGGGAGGGGCCGCTGCAGCCTCTCTGCCCACGCGTTGGCCCCTGCCTCCATGGGCACTAAGAGGAGCTCCCGGTGGGGTGGGTGTGCCTGCACCCCCAGCTGTGGCTGCCACTTTTCTGCACCTCATCCTCTCCGTGGTAGATGCTATCACGACCTCGGCCACTGCCACCTCCGTGCCTCCTCCTTGCTTGGGCAGACTCATGGGCTCAGGGATAGGCTGGGGAGCAGGACCCTGTGGGTGGCCTGAAAATAAGCCCCAAGGACCATGGAACAAAGGACAAAAAGATGAAATCACTCCTCACAGCTGGGCCAACCATGAATTGACACCGCTGTGACTGGCTTTGTAACTTCAGCAACTTAAAACATCTGAACAGACAACAAGTGCTCCCACAGCCAAGACAGGTCTAGCTTGAGCAGCTGTAGCCTTTGTGAGGTGTGTACACTGAGACGGGGGTTGGAGGGGGGCACAGGGTGGACTGGACCAGGCCAGAGTCTGAGTTGCACCCACAGCACCCACAGCAGGCCCATTTCCATGACAACTGCAATCCTGGAACATGACTTCCATGAATTTACGCTGGTGGCATGTTGCAAAAATCTCCTGAGACACCAGGGCCAATTGCTGGCATATTCACAGTTAAGATGGGGCTGAGAGCAGTGCCAGCAACCGTGTAATCTGGAGAACAGGCGCAGTGGGTGGCAAGTAATCCAACAAAGTACATCCACAGGTGAACAGCTCCAGAAGAGAAATACTCAGTGACTTCTCTCCCGGTGGGAGTGCTCCAGTCTGCCTGCCTCACACTGAAGTTCAGAAACAGAGCTGGGGGTCTCAACTCCAGCAACTAGGGAGCAGACCCCACCCTGACCGGGCAGTAACAACCACAGAGCAATGGAGAAGCCTTGCTCAAATGCAGCGCAGGCTGTGTTCTCCACAATATCAGTCACAACTCTTACTGAGGGGATACTGGCCAGCATACACAGAGGACAGAGCTGTTGCTATTGTTCGGTCACCCAGTTGTGTCCAACTCTATGCAATCCCATGGACTGCAGCACGCCAGGCCTCCCTGTCCCTCACCACCTCCCGAAGTTTGCCCAAGTTCATATCCATTGCATCGGTGATGCCATCCAGCTATCTCATTCTCTGACGCCCTCTTCTTCTTCTGCCCTCAATCTTTCCCAGCATCAGGGACTTTTCCAATGAATCAGCTGTTCGCATCAGATGACCAAAATACTGGAGCTTCAGCTTCAGCATCAGTCCTTCTGCTGAGTATTCAGGGTTGATTTCTCTTAAGATTGACTAGTTTGATCCCCTTGCTGTCTGAGGGACTCTCAAGAGTCTTCTCCAGCACCACAGTTCAAAGGCATCATTTCTTTGGTGCTCTGCCTTCTCTATGGTACATCTCTCACAACCGTATGTGACCACCGGGAAGACCATAGACTTGACTATATGGACCTTTGTCGGTAGCGTAATGTCTCTGCTTTTCAACATACTGTCTAGGTTTCCCATAGCTTTCTTGCCAAGAAGCAATTGTCTTCTGATTTAATAGCAGATTCAGTTCAGCCACTTCCCTCGTGGCTCAGCCGGTAAAGCCTCTGCCTACAAGGCAGGAGACCTGGGTTCAATCCCTTGGTTGGGAAGATCCCCTGGAGAAAGAAATGGCAACCCACTCCAGTGTTCTTGCCTGGAGAATCCCATGGACAGAGGAGCCTGGTGGGCTACAGTCCATGGGGTCGCAAACAGTGGGACATGACTGACCGACTTCACTTTCATTTTCACTATCAGTTCAGTTCAGTTCAGTTCAGTCACTCAGTCATGTCTGAATCTTTGTGATCCCATGGACTGCAGCACGCCAGGCCTCCCTGTCCATCACCAACTCTTGGAGTTTACTCAAATTCATGTCCATTGAGTCAGTGATGATACCTATAGTTAAAACAGCCCTCACACCAAAACATATTAAACCCATGTGGGCTACACAGGGAAGTCCTTACATAAAAATAGCCCTCCAAGACAGTCTGAGTATCTGGCATGAAGAAGAACCCCCAGAGCATTTAGTCTTGAAGGCCAGTGGGGCTTGAGTGTAGGAGCTTCATAAGACTGGGGGAAACAGAGAATCTGCTATGGAAGCAAGGACACTGGTAGCAGAAGCTCCAGGGGTTATTGATTGCCATGAGCTCTCCTGGAGGTCCCACTTTCATCACTAAGACCCAGCTCCACTGAAAAACCTGCAGGCTCCAGCACTGGAAATCCTCAAGCCAAAGAGCCAATAGGAGAGGAACACAGCCCCAGCGATCAGAAGATAGGCTCCTTAAAGTCATGATGAGCTCACAGTTACCTCAGAACAAACCTTGACATCTCCCTGCCTTCGTCAAGATGCAGGCTCTGCCCTACAAAGGACAAGACCCAACTCCATCCACCAGAGAAGAGGAAACAGTCTCTCAACAGGAAGCCGGCACAAGTCTTGGATCTGCCTCACCACGAGGGGGCAGACATAGAAGCAGGAGGAACAATGATCCTTCAGCCTGTGGAAGAAAGAACACAGAGTAAGCTTGATAAAATGAGATGACAAAGAAATAAACTGCAGATGAAGGAGCAAGATAAAAACCTATAATAACAACTAAATGAAGAGGAAATATGTAATCTATGTGGGGGGGGGGGGGAAATAAAGCAGAGTAATGATAGTAAAGATGATCCAAAATCTCAGAAAAAGAATGAAGGTACAGATTGAAAAAATACAAGAAAACTTTAACAAAGACCTAGAAGAACTAAAGAACAAATAAACAGAGATGAGCCAGACAATAGCTAAAATGAAAACTACCCTAGAAGGAATTAATAGCAGATGAGACACAGACAGAAGAACAGATAAGTGAGCTGGAAGATAGAATGGTTGAAATAACCACTGTGGAAGGGAATGAAGAAAAAGAATGAAAGGAAGTGAGACAGTCTCAGAGACTTCTTGGCCACCATTAAACACATCAACATTTGAATGACAGGGGTCCCAGGAAAAGAAGAAAAGAAAAAGTGTCTGAAAAAAATATTTGAAGAGATTATAGTCAAAAACTTCCCTAACATGGGAAAGGAAATAGTTAACCAAATCCAGGAAACACAGAGAAACCTATATAGGATAAACTGAAGGAAAAACATGCTGAGACACATATTAATCAAATTAGAAAAAATACTAAAAGCAGCAAGGGAAAATCAACAAATAACATACAAGAGAATCCCTGTAATGTTAGGAGCTGTTTTTTATTTATTTATTTTTTTATTGAAGGATAATTGCTTTACAGAATTTTGTTATTTTCTGTCAAACATCAACATGAATCAACCATAGGTATACATATGTCCCCTCCCTCTTGAACCTCCCTCCCATCTCCATCCCCATCCCACCCCTCTAGGCTGCTACAGAGCCCCTGTTTGAGTTCCCTGAGACATACAACAAATTCCCATTGGCTATCTGTTTTACATAGGGTAATGCAAGTTTCAGGAGCTGATTTTTAAGTAGAAACTCTGCAAATTAGAAGGGAGTGGCATGATATATTAAACTAATGAAAAGGAAAAACCTACAACCAAGAATACTATACAGAGAAAGGCTCTGATTTAGATTCAATGGAGAAATCAAAAGCTTTATAGATGAGCAAAAGCTAAGAGAAATCAGCAGCAGCAAACCAACCCTACAACAAGTGCTAAAGGAATTTCTCTAGGCAAGAAACATAAGAGAAGAAACAGACTCACAAAAACAAACTCAAAAATAATAAGAAAATGGTAATAGGAATATACATATCAATAATTAGCTTAAATGTCGATGTATTAAATGTTCCAACCAAAAGACCCAGACTAATTGAATGGATACAAAAACAAGATCTGTATATATGCTGTCTACAAGACACCCACTTCACACCTAGGGACACATACAGACAGAAACTGAGAGAATGGAAAAAAATATTCCATGCAAATGGAAATCAAAAGAATGGTAGAGTGTTAGTACTCATATCAGGCAAAATAGACTTTAAGATAGAAACTTCTAGAAGTGACAAAAAAGGACACTACGTACTGATCAAGGGATCAATCTAAGAAGATATACTAGTTGTAAATATGCACCCAACCATAAGAGCACCTCAATATATAAAGCAGACTTTATCACCCATAAAAGGGGACATTGACAGTAACACAATAATATTGGGGGGACTTTAACACTCAGTTACACCAATGGGTAGATCATCAGATAGAAAATTAACAAGGAAACACATCTTAAATGACATATTAGGCCAGATAGACTTAATCGATATTTATAGGATATTTTATCCAAAAGCAGAAGAATACACTTTCTTTTCAAGTACATATGGAACATTCTCCAGGACAGATCACACCTTGGGTCACAAATCAAGCCTTGGTGAATTTCAGTTCAATTCAGTCACTCAGTTGTGTACGACTCTTTGCGACCCCACAGACTGCAGCATGACAGGCTTCCCTGTCTGTCACTAACTCCCAGAGTTTACTCAAGCTCATGTCCATCGAGTCAGTGATGCCATCCAATCATCTCATCCTCGTGTCCCCTTCTCCTCCTGCCTTCATCTTTCCCAGCATCATTTTCTAATGAGTCAGTTCTTCACATCAGGTGGCCAAAGTATTGGAGTTTCAGCTTCAGCATTAGTCCTTCCAATGAATATTCAGGACTGATTTCCTTTAGGATGGATTGGTTGGATCTCCTAGCAGTCTACAGGACTCTCAAGAGTCTTCTCCAACACCACAGTTCAAAAGCATCAATTCTTTGGCACTCAGCTTTCTTTATATTCCAACTCTTACATCCATACATGACCACTGGAAAAACCATAGCTGTGATTAGACAGACTTTTGCTGGCAAAGTATGTCTTTGCTTTTTAATATGCTGTATAATTTGGTCATAACTTTTCCTCCAAGGAGTAAGTGTTTTTTAATTTCATGGCTACAGTCACCATCTGCAGTGATTTTGGAGCCCCACAAAATAAAGTCTGTCACTGTTTCCCCATCTATTTGTCATGAATTGATGGGACCTGATGCCATGATCTTAGTTTTCTGAATGGCAAGTTTTAAGCCACTTTCACTCTCCTCTTTCACTTTCAACAAGAGGCTCTTTAGCTCTTTGCTTTCTGCCACAAGGGTGGTGTCATCTGCACATCTGAGGTTATTGATATTTCTTCCGGCAATCTTGATTCCAGCTTGTGCTTCATCCAGCTCAGCGTTTCTCTTGATGTACTCTGCATATAAGTTAAATAAGCAGGTTGACAATATACAGCCTTAACATATTCCTTTCCCTATTTGGAACCAGTGAATTGGTGAATTTAAGAAAATGAAAATTGTATCAAGCATCTTTTCCTATGAAGAAAACTATAAGATTAGAACACCACTATTAGAAATCAGAGATAGGAAGTCAATTATAAGAAAACTGTAAAAACCAGAAGCACATGAAAGATAAATAATCTGTTACTAAATAACCAATGAAATCAAAGAGGAAGTCAAAAAACACCTAAAACCAAGTGACAATGAAAACACAATAATTCAAAACCTATGTGATACAGCAAAAGCAGTCTTTAAAGAGAAGTTCATAGCAATATAATCTTATTTTAGGAAACAAGAAGCCTCAAATGAACACCCTAACCTTACATCTAAAACAACTAAAGAAATAAGAATAAACAAAACCTGAAGTTAGTAGAAGAAATGAAATTATAAAGAGTAGAGCAGAAAGAAATGAAAATAGACACAAAAAAGAATCAATAGCAAACATCAGTGAAACTAAAAAATTTGTTCTTTAAGAAGATACACAATATTGACAAACCTTTAGCAAGATTCATCAAGAAAAAAGATGAAGAGGACTGAAATCAATAAACTTAGAAATGAAAGAGGAGCAGTTACAACCAATACCACAAAAATCATAGGAACATAAGAGATTACTACACAACCTTGAAGAAATGGACAAATTCTCAGAAGGCACAACCTTCTAAGACTTAGCCAGGAGAAAATGAAATATATGAATAGACAAATCAAAGGTACTGAAATTGAAACTGTGGTTAAAAACCCAACAACCAGAAGTCCAAGACCAGTTGGCTTTACAGGCAAATCTATCAAACATTTAGAGAAGAGTTAATACCTATTGTACTCAAACTATTCCAAAAAATTGCAGAACAAAGAATACTTCCAAGGTCATTCTATGAGGCCACTATCACTCTGATTCCAAAACCAGATAAAGATAATGCAAAAATAAAATTACAAGCCAACACCACTGATGAACATAGACCCAAAAGTCCTGAGTAAAGTATTAGCTGACTAATCCATAAACACATTAAAAGGATCACACACCACGATCAAGTAGACTTTATCCCAGAGAATGCAAGGATTCTTCAACCCATGTAAATAAATCAATGTGATTTATTCTGTCCATGGAATTCTCCAGGCAAGAGTACTTGAGTGGGTTGCCATTCCCTTCCTTCTTTAGGGGATCTTCCCAATCCAGGAATTGATCCCAGGTCTCCTGCATTGCAGGCAGCTTCTTTACCTTGTGAGCTGCCTGGGAAGCCCTATAAACCTACCTACGAAGGCAAAAGACCCATACTCAGAAAACGATAAGATACTAATGATAGAAATCAAAGATGACACAAACGGATGGAGAGATATACTATGTTCTTGGATTGGAAGAATCAATGTTGAGAAAATGACAATATTACCCAAAGTAATATATAGATTCAATGCAATCCCTACCAAATTATCAATAGCATTTTCCACAAATTAGAACAAAAATTTTTTACAATTTGTATGGAAACACAAAAGGCCATGAATAGCTAAAGCAGTCCTGTGAAAGAAAAGCCGTGCTGGAGGAATCAGGCTCCTGAACTTCACAATATACTACAAAGCTACAGTCATCAAAGTAGTATGATACTGGAACAAAAACAGAAATATAGGTTATGAGACAGGATAGAAAGTCCAAAGATAAACCCACACATCTATGATTACCTAATCTAGACAAAGGAGGCAAGAAGATATAATGGAATATATACTTATCTTATAGCCAACAAATACATATATGTAGCCGACAAAGGTCCATCTAGTCAAAGCTATGGCTTTTCCAGTAGTCATGTATGGATGTGAGAGTTGGACTATAAAGAAAGCTGAGTGCTGAAGAATTGATAACTTTTGAACTGTGGTGTTGGAGAAGACTCTTCAGAGTCCCTTGAACTGCAAGGAGTTCCAACCAGTCCATCCTAAAGGAGATCAGTCTTGAATATGCATTGAAAGGATGGATGCTGACGCTGAAGCTCCAATACTTTGGCCACCTCATGTGAAAAACTGACTCACTGGAAAAGACACTGATGCTGGGAAAGATCGAAGGCAGGAGGAGAAGGGGACGACAGAGGGTGAGATGGTTGGATAGCATCACAGACTCAATGGACATGACTTTGAGCATGCTTCAGGAGTTGTTGATGGACAGGGAAGCCTGGAGTGCTGCAATCTATGGGGCTGCAAAGAGTCAGACACGACAGTGACTGAACTGAACTGATATACTTATCTGATCGAAATAAGTAGCATTGGGAAAACTGGGCAAGTACATGTACCAGAGTGAAATTAGTACATTCTCTAACACCATACACAAAATTAACTCAAAAGAAAAAAAAAAAAAAAAGCTAAACGTAAGACTGGATACTATAGAACTTCTAGAGGAAAACATAGCCAGACACTCTTTGACATAAATTTCAGCAAGATCTTTCTTGATCAACTTTCTAAAGTAATGAAAATAAAAACAAAAATAAATAAATGGGACCTAATTAAACTTAAAACTTTTGTATAGCACAGAAACCACCAAACCAAACAAAAAGGCAACCTATGTAATGGGAGATAATATTTGTAAACAAAGTGACTGACAAGGGATTAATCTCTAAAATATACAACAGCCTATTGTCAGTCCTATACCATTCAGGTGATTTAGAAGAAACTACCTATGCACAGTGTAGAGAAAGGGAAATCCTATACTCTGTTAGTGGTAATGTAAGTTGGTACAGCCATTATGGGTTACAGCATGGAGATTTCTTTACAAAATATCAATAGAGCTCACTCCTGGGAATATATCTAGAGAAAACCATAATTTGAACTGATATATGCACTCTAATGTTCACTGTTGCACTATTTATAATGTCTAGGACATGGAAGCAATCTAAATGTCCATTAATGGATGAATGGATAAAGATATGATACTTATATACAATGGAATATTACTCAGCAACTAAAAAGAATGAAATAATGCCATTTGAAGCATTATTGGATGGATGGATGGATCTAGAGATTATCATACTAAGGGAAGTAAGTCAGACAAAGACAAATATCATATGGATCACCTATATGTGGGATTTTTTTTAAAAGATACTAAAGTGAAATGAAAGTGAGTCACTTAGTTGTATCTGACTCTTTTTGACTCCATAGACCGTAGCCCACCAGGCTCCTCTATGCATGGAATTCTCCAGACAAAAATACTAGCATAGGTAGCCATTCCCTTCTTCAGGGGATCTTCCCAACCCAGGGATTGAACCTGGGTCTTCTACATTACAGGAGGATTCTTTACCATCTGAGCCACCAAGGATGCCCTGGTATAAATTAACTTACTTATAAAACAGAAATAAAGTCACAGACATAGAAGAAAATTTCGTGGTTGCCTGCATGCATGCTAAGTTGCTTCAGTTGTGTGCAACTCTGTGTGATCCTATGAACGGTCAGGTTCCTCTTCCATGGGATTCTCCAGGTAAGAGTACTGCAGTGGGTCGTCATGCCCTCCTCCAGGGGATCTTCCAGACCTAGGGATCAAACCTGCGTCTCTTATGTCTCCTGCATTAGCAGGCAAGTTCTTTCCCACTAGCACCACCTGGGAAGCCCAAACTCATGGCTACCAGGGGAAATGGAGGAGACAAATTGGGAGATTAGGATTACACATGTATGTGTGTGTTAGTCGCACAGTCATGTCCAACTCTTTGCAACCCTGTGGACTGAAGCACACCAGGCTCCTCTGTCCATGGGGATTCTCCAGGCAAGAAAGCTGCAGTGGGTTGCCATTTCCCTCTCCAGGGAATCTTCCTGACCCAGGAATTGAACCTGGGTCTCCTGCACTGCAGGTGGTTACTTTACCATCTGAGCCATATTACATTCCACATACACACTACAATATATAAACTAGATAACTGATAAGGACCTGTTGTATAGCGCAAGGAACTCAACTTAATACTCTGTAATGACCCATATGGGAAAAGAATCTAAAAAACCGTGGAGACGGATTCACTTTGCTGTACAGCAGAAGCCAACCCAACGCTGTAAATTAATTATATTCCAGTAAACACTAATTTTTAAAAAACTGGAAAAACAAAAACCTTAAAGGATTTTTACCCTATTAAATGGTGCTCAAGTTTTAGAACTCCTCAGTTCCTTATTCTGTTATAAGCAGATGAAAGAAATAGTAAACTTAGGAAATCTTGAATCAGTTGTTGCACAGAGCCATTATCTAGCTCTGTGGCTACAGATACTATATTTTACTTTTCTGAACCTCAGTTCTCATATTTTAAGTTCAAGAGACCACACACACACAAACACACACACACAGAGTTCTTTAGCAGCTGTAACAGGTGATGGCATCTTTGCTGCTTAGGATGGAATAAAGCTCCTTGACAAATATATCTCTATCTTTACTAAATGGTCCCTAACCTCCTTGACTTCTCAGTAATATATACCTGTAGACTATTGGTCTAGGTTAACATAATCTATAGCAGAAATTTTACTTGTAAATTGAAGTAGATAGTAAGACTAGTGTGGGTGGTGCTTCAATAGATACATAATATATATATGTTTACATAATATATATATTTCTATTTTTATCATTGGAGACTGTGTGTTTGGGGAAGTTGAAACAAATATGAATATATCCTATATATGTTTAACTGAAAATATGAGTATATCAAGCTTAAAAGTTTTCTGTACATCAAATGTAGAGAAAGCATCCTTGTCAATAACAGAAGCTACTCCTGGAACAATGTGAATATAGGGAAAACTAGCAATTTATAAAGGTTTTAAAGAAAAACTAATAATTTTTTTTCTCCATGAGTGACTTGAAAAGATTATTTGAATTACCAAATAGTAAAAATTTCATCTTCCACTGTGTTAGATTAATTCTATCCAAGATAATTACGCATTGTTATCTCAAGAAGAACTAGTTATATTTATTCAGGCATAAGTATGTCTAGAACAAATTTAGTCACATTTTCTTATGAATTTTCAGTATATGGTTGCCTTTGGATCGAAATAAAAATAAGTTTTAAGAAGTAAATGGATAATTACAAAATGGAAACTATCCCTTTTAATTTTCCAGTTTTTATTTTCAGGAACTCAAGCCCCAGGCAAGTACCCAGTAACTGTACTAAGGGGAAGAGCTTCTCTGTAGAGATTTGACAATTAGTTTTCTTTCTGAGAAGCTCTTCCTATAGAGTATCTGAGTTTTTGAAAACAGTAGACAACAATGACAGAATACCCCAATACATTGCTTGTGTTTTCGAAGTCACTAGTGAGTCATGGATATAGGTCCAGGCTCAGTGGGTGGTACCTGAGAAAGGGTGACTGTAAAGCATAGCATCGCCTAATGTTCAGGTCTCCTATAAGACTCGGCTCTTGAGCAAAATATTGCCCCTTTCATAACCCCTAGAAGAGGATTCCATCAGTGGCATCTGCCATGATTGAAGGAAACTTAAGGGAAAATGAGAAATGCAGATACTTTCACCAGGAACCTCTAAATCTGCTTCTGGGCCTTGATTTTACCTCATGCTTGTCAGTTACTAGCAAGTTTCAGCACCTCACATAAATCTCTGGGAAATCCAATTACTTTAGTCTTATTTCCAGTTCTAATTAAATAGTGACTAAAGGGTTCTGCACTTACCCCTCACCATCAACCTGTGTTTCCTATACCTATGACCTGAAATCAGATGCATGTAAGATAAGACAGTCCTTTGTGAAGTCTTTGATAGCCCTTCCGTTTAAGGCTTAGCTATGTATTCTTTCAATGTAGTGTTAGTGTTCCCTATATACCTGGGCTAACCCTCTGATTTTGTGATAATCAGTGTGGAGCCTTTGGATACCTGAGTAGTAGATTCAGGCCTATGACCTCCCTGCCTCCTCAGCTATAAACATCACAGACCAGTTTATGGCCTACCTGCCTTTAGTTTCTGAGTTAAGTATTTCTGAATGTAGACTAAGTACAGGTGGTGACTGCGGCCATGAAATTAAAAGATGTGCTCCTTGGAAGGAAAGTTATGACCCACCTAGATAGAGTATTAAAAAGCAGAGACATCACTTTGCCAACAAAGGTCCGTCTAGTCAAGGGTATGGTTGGTTGTTCCACTGGTCATGTATGGATGTGAGAGTTGGACGGTGAAGAAAGCTGAGCACAGAAGAATTGATGCTTTTGAACTGTGGTGTTGGAAAAGACTCTTGAGAGTCCCTTGGACTGCAAGGAGATCCAACCAGTCAATCCTAAAGGAGATCAGTCCTGAATATTCATTGGAAGGCCTGATGCTGACACTGAGACTCCAATACTTTGGCCACCTGATACAAAAAGCTGACTCATTGGAAAAGACCCCGATGCTGGGAAAGATTGAAGGCAGAAGGATAAGCGGACGACAGAGGAATGGAAGGTTGGATGGCATCACTGACTCAATGGACATGGATTTGAGTAAACTCCAGGAGTTGGTGATGGACAGGGAGGCCTGGCGTGCTGCAGTCCATGGTCTCGCAGAGAGTCGGACACGACTGAGCGACTGAACTGAACTGAGACTAAGTGGGCTCATATGAGGGGTTTCTTTTATGAGTAAAGGCAAAAAATTAAAAATATGGAAGTATGAATGATAAAACAGTAAGTAGACTAGCCGTTAATAACAACGACACTAACAGTAAAAGTAATAAATTAATGAAATAGACTGCCTCTTGGGCACTGTGCTTAGTATACCACATACATTAAAGCATTTAAAACTGGAACAATTCTATAAGGTGATACATTACTCCAAATTTGCAAGTGGTTATATGTCTGAGATAGTGGCATTGGGTAGGTAGAATTAGACATGCAGAGAGTTTTTAAAACTCTTCAGGTTAAAACTGAAAGAAAAAACTTAACAGAGGAGTTCTGTCTGGCAACTGGTTAATGTCCCAAAGCAATCAGCAAATTAGCAAACCTTTCCCACATCAACCAACCTAATATGTGCTCACGGAGGACTGGTTTATGTATTTCCTTAAGGATGTCTTTCTCGGAGCCAACTGCTACACTGCAACCCTGTTTACCCATTGCCAAGTCTGCATAATTGTGAATCCTGGAGGACAGTGACTATGAATTGCTTACATTCATGTCTCTCAGGGTGCTTTAAACTGAGCGTCATTCACTATAACTTCAGTCAGATTGTGGGAACATCCTATCTCGGGATTTAGCACATGCCATAAAAAAGCTCTGAACTATCCATTAACATCAGGGCTGACAAAATCAGGATCACTCAAGTCCCAACTCTGGAACGTTGTGGTATCTGTGGCTAAGACTTAATGAAATTACATGTTCATGATTTGGTAACTGAATTTCTTTTCACAGTACAGAGAGCTGACTTTCTGCCAAGAAAAAGATATGCTTAGTAGATGTGTTACCATAGAAAGTCAAATATAAATTTGTTTTTTTTTTATGAAGATGAAAACTCGCTGGAAATTAATAGAGGTTATCCTTCACATCACCGGAGTTCCTGTGACGTCGCGCTCCTGGTTGAAGAAGGTCTATGAAAAGCACCGTTAGGAGGCTAGAGGTGAAAGAAGAGGGAGGGTTTTGTTCATTTGATTTGTTCATTTGATTCTCTCCCTGAAAGGCTAAGAAGCTCTCTCTTCTTCCAGGCTCAGGCCACTGGCTCCTCCCCTTCTTCAGGCTTTGAAATGAGAATAGTCATCTCCAAGCTATTACATTTTCCCTTGTGGTAACTCTACAAACACTTTAAACAACACATTGTAAAGAAACCCTCACTGAATTATCATTTTGAATGCACCATCTGTTTTCTGTTGGAACTTTGACTGACAGAAATATCAACCCTCAAGACATAAAACAGTCCTAAATTTATTGCATCTGCCTTCTCCATCATCCTTTTTTGAGCTTTTTTTTTTTTTTAACTGCCATGTTAAGCCTCTCGATCTTTGTCTTACTGATTTAACTTTCTCTCACCTTGCAAAAGGCTCTTGTTATTCTTGTTATTCTTTCTTTTTTTTTTTTTTTCTAGCTTTTTTGGTTAGCACTGATCCACATTATTCCTGTTCTCGCCATAATCTTAGCTTAATTTTCTAAAGGTACTGCAGCCAAATGGATTACAAAAATTCAAAATTCCCTGTGAACATAAGCTGCAAATGGCATAAATGACTTTTATTAGGTGCATGTGGCCCCGGTAACACTTCCCCAGTGGCTCAGTGGGCAAAGAATCTGCCTGCAATGTAGGAGACACAGGAGACTCAGGTTTGATCCCTGGGTGGGGAAGATCCCCTGGAGGAAGAAATGGCAACCCACTCCAGTATTCTTGCCTGGAAAATCCCGTGGATAGAGCCTGGCAGGCTACAGTCCGTGGGGTCACAAAGAGTCGGATATGAATTCTGATATCTGGATTTTTTTGATACCACCTGTAGTGCTATATGGGGCATCCCAGGTGGCCTTCGTGGTATAAAATCTACTTGGCAATGCAGGACGCATAGTGTTGGGCTCAATCCCTGGTCAGGAAGATTCCCTGGAGGAGGGCATGGCAAGCCACTCCAGTATTCTTGCCTGGAGAATCCCATAGACAGAGGAATCTGGCCTACAGTCTATATGGTCTCAAAGAGTCAGACACAACTGAAGTGACTCAGCAGTAGCAGCAGTACTGCTATATGCAAATAAGTGCTAATGTGAAAGTGGCTTTGTCACTTGAGACTAATGTGTTTTAGGGGAAAAAAATGTTTCATGGTACAGAGATTTCTGGTAATTATTACCTATGTCAGTTGCCTTGAGTCTCATAACTGACCCTGGAATACTTAGGACAATAGCCTTTGCATCTACAGAATATAAAAACAACCTTCAAAGTTAAAGAGACTCATTCTTCTATTGGTTCACTTGTCAAACATAATCAGTGTCTACTCTATGTCAGGCACCATGTTTGGTTTACAGATTTCAAAAATGAATAGGATACAATCTCTGCCTTCAAGAAATTCACAGCTCATGGTGGAGGCAGAAACATAAGCAGAAAGTAGAATGTAATATAGAAGAGCAATAGAGAAATAGAGAAACAAATAAAATATTGAAAGAGCATAAAGGAGGAACCAATTTACCTTGGGTGATTACAGAAGATTTTCCAGAGGAGACAATTTCTGAACTAAATCAACAGGAGTGGAGATGTACAACTGCCTCATCAATATCCTCTAAAAATTTCAGACTCAGCAAGGGCCAGAGTAATGCATCATTGCTCACCATATACGCTCCTTCTGTATTCCCTCTTTTCTTAGATGCCATTCAGCCACCTAAGATACAAACCAGGACAGCAGCCATATTCAACCAATCAACTACAAAGTCCTGTCAGTTCAGTTCCTTCAAGAGAATGTAAAGCGAGGGCCGACCAAGCATGAGTTAGAGTTGATAAGAACACTAAGCCCTAACCCTAACCCTAACTCAACTGTTGGAAATTAGGATGGGCTAATCCTCAAAGTGAGGGAGGAGAGTGAAAAAGTTGGCTTAAAGCTCAACATTCAGAAAACGAAGATCATGGCATCTGGTCCCATCACTTCATGGCAAATAGATGGGGAAACAGTGGAAACAGTGTCAGACTTCATTTTTGGGCTCCAACATCACTGCAGATGGTGACTGCAGCCATGAAATTAAAAGGCATTTACTCCTTGGAAGAAAAGTTATGACCATCCTAGATAGCATATTCAAAAGCAGAGACATTACTTTGCTGACTAAGGTCGGTCTAGTCAAGGCTATGGTTTTTCCTGTGGTCATGTATGGATGTGAGAGTTGGACTGTGAAGAAGGCTGAGCACCAAAGAATTGATGTTTTTGAACTGTGGTGTTGGAGAAGACTCTTGAGAGTACCTTGGACTGCAAGGAGATCCAACCAGTCCATTCTGAAGGAGATCAACCCTGGAATTTCCTTGGAAGGAATGATGCTAAAGCTGAAACTCCAGTACTTTGGCCACCTCATGCGAAGAGTTGACTCATTGGAAAAGACTGATGCTGGGAGGGGTTGGGGGCAGGAGGAGAAGGGGACAACCGAGGATGAGATGGCTGGATGGCATCACTGACTCGATGGACGTGAATCTGAGTGAACTCTGGGAGATGATGGACAGGGAGGCCTGGCGTGCTGCAATTCATGGGGTCACAGAGTTGGACACGACTGAGTGACTGAACTGAATGAACTGAACTGAATCCTCATGGCTGAACTTTCCTGGTAACTCAGCTGGTAAGGAATCAACCCGTAATGCAGGAGACCCTGGACCGATTCCTGGGTTGGGAAGATTCCCCTGGAGAAGAGATAGGCTACTCATTCCAGCCCTCTTGGACTTCTCTGGTGGCTCAGAAGGTAAAAAAATCTTCCTGTAATGTGAGAGATCTGGGTTCTATCTCTGCTTTGGGAAGATCCCCTGGAGGAGGGCATGGCAACCCACTCCAAAATTCTTGCCTGGAGAATCCCCATGTACAGAGGAGCCTGGCAGGCTTCAGTCCATAGGGATGCAAAGAGTTGGACACAACTGAGTGACTAAGTACAGCACCCAATCTTCATGTTTACAGGAATTTCTCCAAAAACACACAAATCTCTACTTACAAATATAAAGCAAAAATAATCATTGAACGATTTAAATTTTCAGAGACAGTTTAAGAGATTTTTGTATCAGACTGTCTGGGATTTCATTTTCACACATGTGGCCCTGAAAATTTAGATATAACTCCTTAAGGTGAGGGTGGGGAAAGGAATCACTTCAGACACAGCAGAGAATTATTACTTTTCCTGAGTAATAATACTTATGGAGTATGCTTTACATAAGAATATTTTTGAAACAAGCAAACAAAAAGTTTTAGACAGCAAGGCTGAGATTAAGAGGAAACAGAACGTCTCTGAGTACCCATCACTGGTCATGATACTAATCTGCCACTCAAGAGAGAGATTATTTCTCTTTAATTTCTAGTTTTATGACAAAGCCCTTCTTAAGATTTGAGTAAACATAAAGGCATAATATGGGCTTTCATGATGTCTCTGATGGTAAAAAATCTGCCTGCAATGCAGGAGACCCAGACATAATATAATTTCATTTAAAGTAGATTGCTATCAAGACAGTGGATTCATTAAAATGCCTACAAAACAAATAAGGGAGCCTATTTGGAAGTACTAGCTATTTTAAAAAAATCAATCCATCAAGAATATGTTATCAGTTTTTTTGTTGTTTTTTAGTCTCTAAGTCATTATTGGGAAGTTAATGCAATTTGAAGACTGCATTAGTGTAAAATAAATGAAATTACAAATTACTTAGATTATCACACAGAATTTTGATGTTTAACACAAACTGAATATTTCTACTCTTCATTCTTTCATTCATTTTACAAAGTAAACTTACATGTGAATATTCTAAAATTGCTCATGCTAAATAAAGTACTTTCATTTCACAAGTGCTTAGTAATTATTGCTGTCACCAGTGCAGCCAAAAAATAAGTTCAGTTCAGTTCAGTTCACTCAGTCGTGTCTGACTCTTTGTGACCCCATGAATTGCAGCACGCCAGGCCTTCCTGTCCATCACTATCTCCTGGAGTTCACTCAGATTCACGTCCATCGAGTCAGTGATGCCATCCAGCCATCTCATTCTCAGTCATCCCCTTCTCCTCCTGCCCCCAATTCCTCCCAGCATCTGAGTCTTTTCCAATGAGTCAACTCTTCGCATGAGGTGGCCAAAGTACTGGAGTTTCAGCTTTAGCATCATTCCTTCCAAAGAAATCCCAGGGTTGATCTCCTTCAGAAAGGACTGGTTGGATCTCCTTGCAGTCCAAGGTACTCTCAAGAGTCTTCTCCAACACCACAGTTCAAAAACATCAATTCTTTGGCGCTCAGCTTTCTTCACATTCCAACTCTCACCCATACATGACCACTGGAAAAACCATAGCCTTGACTAGACGGACCTTAGTCGGCAAAGTAATGTCTCTGCTTTTGAATATACTATCTAGGTTGGTCATAACTTTCCTTCCAAGGAGTAAGTGTCTTTTAATTTCATGGCTGCAGTCACCATCTGCAGTGATTTTGGAGCCCCCCAAAATAAAGTCTGACACTGTTTCCACTGTTTCCCCATCTATTTCCCATGAAGTGATGGGACCAGATGCCATGATCTTCGTTTTCTGAATGTTGAGCTTTAAGTCAACTTTTTCACTCTCCTCTTTCACTTTCATCAAGAGGCTTTTTAGTTTCCTCTTCACTTTCTGCCATAAGGGTGGTGTCATCTGCATATCTGAGGTTATTGATATTTCTCCTGGCAATCCTGAAAATAGTAGGTTTTTCTCTAAGATGGGAGACAAAAGTGATCTTCCCTTTTTATCATAAAATATAACCTCAGCATATGTAAATCCAGCTATGAAGTCCAAACTAATTCATTCCTAAAGTTTAATGAAAACAGATTTCATAGATATTTTACATTCTAATGACTGAGGCACTTAGGCAAAACATGTTGTCCTCTGTTCTGGCTGAGGTGAACAATATGTAATATTTTATGTTATCCACGTTAATTGGGACATTTATTCATGATGCTTTGAGGATTACAAAATTATCATTAATTTATTGATATTTGGAAGCTAAGTCCCAATTTCTAACATTTCTTGAATCTTCTACTGCTTGATAGGACACAGCTTTCAAAGATCCTAGGGGTATTCTGTGTTGATGTTGCTCTCACAGTGATATCAGAAGATAAAGTGACAGATACATACAAAACCCCTACAAAATTGCTAAATCAGTTCCAATAAATCAGAATAAATGAGAAGTTGTAATTTTCCTATTCTGTTTTGTGGTTAACACATCAGTTATTCTTGGTCACTTCAGACATGTCTTATTCTTTGCAACCCTATAGACTATAACACGTCAGACTCTTCTGTCCATGGGATTCTCCAGGCAAGGATACTAGAGTAGGTTGCTATGCCCTCCTCCAGGGGATCTACTCAATCCAGGGATCGAACCCGACTCTCATTCTGTCTCCTGCATTGGCAGGTGAGTTCTTTACCACTGGCGCCACCTGGGAAGCCCTTAGTCACTATCTTAGAGACAGTAAAATATGGGACAAACCACGCACAAGTCAAACAAGTGGCCTGAACTTTCTGAGCTGTCAGGAAGCAAGGGACAGAGCTAAAGGCCGTGAGACTCTCTGTTTTCTCAGGCTGCCTCAGGACCAATCTTGGTCATAGACACACAGAACTCTTAGGAAAAAAGATAGAATATATTTTCTGCATGAGAGTATCTTTGGTTAAATCTATTGTTCATTCTTCTTGCTTCCTTTTATAAAAATTGAGAGTCCCTTAGTTGATGAGTAGGGGTGAACCATGTATAAAAGAAATATGGATCACAGATAATGCAATATTAGAAATATTTGGTGCAGCCTAGTTGAGGCTGATGCCAAGCAGTTCGGTTCAGTTCAGTAGCTCAGTCATGTCCGACTCTTTGCGACCCCATGGACTGCAGCAAGCCAGGCCTCCCTGTCCATCACCAACTTCTGGAGTCCACCAAAACTCATGTCCATTGAGTTGGTGATGCCCTCCAACCATCTCATCCTCTGTTGTCCCCTTCTCCTCCTTCCTTCAATCTTTCCCAGCATCAGGGTCTTTTCAAATGAGTCAGTTCTTCACATCAGGTGTCCAAAGTATTGGAGTTTCAGCTTCAGCATCAGTCCTTCCAATGAATATTCAGGACTGATTTCCTTTAGGATAGACTGGCTGGATCTCCTTGCAGTCCAAAGGGTTCTCAAGAGTCTTCTCCAACACCACAGTTCAAAAGCATCAATTCTTTGGCGCTCAGCCTTCTTTATAGTCCAACTCTCACATCCATACATGACCACTGGAAATACAAGTTGTTCAGCTTCTCCATTTACTCCTCATCCTGTTATGTTCCTTAAGATGAGTGAACTCTTTAGATAGAGGCAAAACATCAACTAAAATAATGCTAGTGTAAATTTGTGCATTGTGAACGTGAAAGAAGGGCTTTGGTCTAAAATGTTCAACATAATTGACTTTGATTAGGAGATTTACTGGAAATAAATGTCATAGGACAATACAGTCTTTGATAAGCTTATAATTAAGTTTACCCTCAAAGAAAAAGTCTTGACCATTAGAGCTAAGCTGTTACCAATGCCCAGGTTAACCCTTGCTAAGAAGTTGTCCATACAGTATAATTTACTATTTCTTTTTAGCCAATGGAGTACCAGAAACTATTTAATACTTTCATTCATAGATGTATAATGTCCTAATAAATGTAGAGCTTTAGAGGAGAACAATCTGAGTTCCAAATCTGATTGTTCCAATTATAGACTGTGACATTTATTTGATCTTTCCATCTCAATTTCCTTTTCTATAAAATGAGTATAAAATAGTACATATGTACAAGAATAGGACTATTGAGAAGCTTAACTGAGTCAATGGTGATAATATCTTTAGTCTACCACTGGGTGTGGTATTAGAGTAAAATAAATGTTAGCTATTTTTCTACACCAAGGAATTTAAACAGATATGTCAGAGTTATTCTAAGGTATAGAAAATTTAAAGTCTCTTGAATAAGATTACTAAATTGAGGTAAAAGAAGAACATCTAACTTCATTAACTTCTTTACCTATTTGTTTACCTTGATTTTTATAAGCCCTATGTTCTCTCATGCTTATTCATACATTTAGGCACATAAAATCTTGAAATGGTTTAATATAGATCAATTAGTTTATAGCCTTTTGCCTCTCCTTTCTGTATCTCATTCTCAGTCCCCTAATTTTGGGATATAAGAAAATACATTTAAAACTGGGTGGTGCTTCAGCAACTTGCCTTCCCTTCCCAAGGTGTAAAGATAAGTAAAGGTTTTGTTCCTTGTCTCAAGATAGCTTCAACACAGCCTGCAGCAGCACTGTCAGCACCATCCCTGTGATGCCAGGGAATCGTGGGGAGTGCCACTGTGCCGGGGCCAATCTGCTGCCTGGGATCCTTCAAAGGCTACTTCAGAGTGCTTTCCAGTTTCTAAAGTTCTTCTGCAGGCTCATGAGAGGGATCCTGGGGCTTCTGCATGTGATTAGAAGTACAGTTTTCCATATTCTCCTCTCCACCTCCCCGTGAACGGCAAACGTCCGAGAGCCTCTTGCTCTCTAAGTCTGTAGGACTCTTCAGCTGTCTATACAATGGCATTCATAATGATATTTGAAACTTAGGGTAGTTTGTAAGAAATATCCAATGAATTATCTATCTGTTCATCTAATCTGTTACAGATTTGATTCCTATAGATGTTTCAAAAGTTAATAATAAGATAACCTTCCAAGCATTCAAAAGCACATAATGTCTTCTGGAGGTATCAGAGTAATACAATAACAAACAGAAGAGAAGGATGCCAATAAAGAGTGTGTTAAGTCACCATATGGGCAACAAAGGCTAAATCTCATGAGGAAATGCTGTGAAGCAGTATAAACACAAACCACACGGGACTCCTCCTGGGTAGGCTATAGTGTTCAGTCATTTGGTCAGTCTAGATGTTGCTGTGAAGGTCTTTCTCAGATGTGTTAACATTCACAATTGGTAGACTTTCAGTAAAGCAGATTGCCCTACAAAATATGTACATGCCTCATCCAATCAGTTGAAGGCCTTAACCCAAAGACTGAGGTTTCCTGAAGAGTTCTGTCCCAAGACTGTAACAAGCCCTCTTCTATAGAAACAGGAGGAATATACTAGGAATATGTTTTTATAAACTAATCAATTGAGTGTTGCAGTGACATAATATGAAAATGCTATTATTATTTCCTTTGTGGTGTTTCCTGCAAATGAAAGTACTAATTCCTGACTCAAGAAGAAACCAGAGCTCCACCTAGGGGTAGAGTCCCGGGCTGAGATCTAGAAAGTAAGTGTTACAGCGTATACAACGTATTTCATGCAATATACAGATGGAAATTTTCTTAAGGAAAATAAGATTGTATTTGAAAAATCATGTTTTACCAAAAAAAAAAAAAAAAGACTGACATAAAACCCTGCCTAAGTTTCTAGCCTGCTGGCCTGCTCTGCAGATTTTGAACTCAAAACTACAATATCAACTCTCTTAAATGTCCAGTCTGCTGGCCTATCTTATAAACAACACATTTGCCAGCTCCCACATGAACCAAGGCCTTAAAATCTCTCTCTCTCTTTCCCCCTCTCCTTCCTTTCCCTCTTCCTCTCCATCCTTCTCTCTTCCCCTCTTTCTTCCCCTCTTTTTCTAGCACCCAATGAATAAAGATCATGGACAAACCAACTCCCTCAATCGTTTACTTTCATCTTTACTGAAAGATAATTAACATGATACTGTGTAAGTATAAAGTGTATACTGTGATGGTTTGATATACATAGATATTGTAAAAAATTTTTCACAATAAGGTTAGTTAACACACCCTTCACTTCACATAATTACCATTTTGTTGCTGTTGATGTTAATGTGAGAACTTTAAAACTCTTCTAGCAACTTTCAGGTACATAATACAGCTCTGGGAAAAACCTAAAAGTCCTTCAAGTCCCAAAATGAAGCAGCTGGTGATTGGTAGTGGGCTGGTTGCACATCAGACTAGTGGGATCCAAGTGGTATGAATGAAGAGCAAACTTATCTGCTCAATCCATTCCTGGTATCTGCTTGCTCAGACCGCCAGCTTATCACAATTCTAAAACAAAAACAAAGAAAAAAAGAAGGTTTAGTGGATTCAACTGAAGCGGATGTGGTTACAGTTCATCCATTCCCGCTGCCTCTTCTATCTCCTTTCTCCCTCAGCCTGCACTTCTGTTTGTCTTGCTTGCTTGTCTGGCGAGATAGTCTAGACCTTTATGCCTGAGAGGCCTGTGCCCCGAGTTGCCAGACCCTTTTCAGGTCTGTTGCTGCAATGATCCATTTATAGTTTGTACTGAATATGGAAGCAGCAAGAAACGCCACAACAAATCACCTGAGTTCCAGACATGCTCCACCCTGCTGCCGTTATTAGAGGCAGCTGTTAAGGTTCCTAACAAGCAGGGTACTTACTTCTATTTGTTGGTCTACTGAAATGAGGATCCAAAACGACCACGTCAGAAGGTATAACTTTAAGTTTACAAAACATCCTTGTTTTGTTTCTTTGCAGATGATACGATTTTTTTTTCCACTTAAAAAATTAGCTTTAGCAAGGTATAATTGAGGTAAGAATTTGCCAATATTAAGAATTTGAAAATTTGAACAAATTAAGTTATATAGCTGCAATGCTCGGAGAAGGCAATGGCACCCCACTCCAGTACTCTTGCCTGGAAAATCCCATGGACGGAGGAGCCTGGTAGGCTGCAGTCCATGAGGTCGCTAAGATTCAGACACGACTTCACGACTTCACTTTCATTTTCACTTTCATGCATTGGAGAAGGCACTGGCAACCCACTCCAGTGTTCTTGCCTGGAGAATCCGAGGGACAGGGGAGCCTGGTGGGCTGCCGTCTATGGGGTCGCACAGAGTCGGACATGACTGAAGCGACTTAGCAGCAGCAGCAGCTGCTGCAATGCTAATGATACAAAATAGAATTGGCAAACTACAGCTCACAGGTCATATTTGGGCACTGCCTATTTTTACAAAAATCATTTGAACATAGCCACACCGGTTATGTATTGTCTGTGGCTGCCCTGCTGCACAATGGCAGAGTTGTGCAACAGACTATGTGACCAGCAAAGGTTAAAATACTTATTGTTTGTACCTTTATAGAAGCTTACTAATCTCTGATATAGAACATTTCCTTCACCCCTTTGCAACTAATATACTTTTAATGCCAACACCTACCAGTCACAGATGAGCCTCCACTATAGCTTTGACGTTTCTAAAATATTTTCCAGAGTTATTGAGATAAAATTGACGTACAGCACTGTATAAGCTTAAGGTGCATAACAAAATTATATACATCACAAAATAATTATCACAATAGATTTAGTGGTATCCTGCTCTCATAAATGGAGATGGCAATGGTGCCTGATGGGCTGCCGTCTATGGGGTTGCACAGAGTCGGACACGACTGAAGTGACTTAGCAGCAGCAGCAGCAGCTCTCATAAAGATAGAACTTTAAAGAAAGAGAAAATTTATTTCCTTTTGGTGAGAATGGTTAAGTATTACTCTCTTAACAATTTTCCTTTTAACATACAACATTGTTAATTATCATGCTGTAACTTATATCTCTACTATTTACAATTGGAAGATTGTAACTTTGAAATACCTCCCTCCACCCTCTGGCTCTGGTAACCAAAAATCTGATCTCTCGTAACCAAAAATCTGATCTCTTTTCTATGAATTTGTTTGTTTGTATTTGAAGTATAGTTGACCTGCAATACTCTGTTAATTCCTGGTATACAACATAGTGATTAAGTAATTCTATACATTTCAAAATGATAATCACGATAAGTGCAGCTTTCCTCTGTTACCATACAAAGATACTGCATAATTATCAGGCTACAAGGGAAACCCAATTATTGACTCTATTACCCATGAAAGCGTGCTAGTCACTCAATTGTGTCTGACTTTCTGCAACCTCATGGACTATAGTCCACCAGGCTCCTCTGTCCATGGGGATTCTCCATGAATACTGGAGTGGGCTGCCATGCTCTCCTCAAGGGGATCTTCCCAATCCTGGGATCAAACCCAGGTGTCATGCATTGCAGGCAGATTCTTTACTGTCTGAGTCACTCAGGAAGCCCCATATTACCCCTGATGTAAATTTCATACCTGTGACTCATTTATTTTGTAACTGAAAGTTTATATATTTCAAATTCCTTTACCTATTTCTTTCCTCCCACCCTACACCCCCCTCCTCTGGCAACTACATGTTTGTGTTCTGCATCTACGACTGTTTCTGTTTAGGTGCCTTTGCTCATTTGTTTTGTTTCTCATATTCCATAAGTTAAATCACACAATGTTTGTTTTTTCTCTGATTTATTTCACTTAGCATAGTACCATCCATGTTAAGTCCATCCATTAAGTCCATCTATGTTATCGCAAATGGCAAGAATTCATTTATTTTTATATTTGACAAATATTCCATGATGTATATATTGTATATATATGTATATGGTGTGTATATATATATATATATATATATTCTTTATCTATTCATCTATCAGCATCAAGCCATGGTTGCTTCCACATGTTGGCTATTGTAAAAGATACTACAAGGAACAGAAAGGTGCGTACATCTTTTCCAATTAAGATTTTTTAATTATCTGTTTTTTTCAGGTAAATACCCAAGAGTAGAACTGTTTTATCATATGATAGTTCTGGGCTTCCCAGGTGGTGCTAGCGGCAAAGAATCCACTTGCCAATGCAGGAGACTTAAGAGACGTGGAATCAACCCACTGGGTCAGGAAGATCCCCTGGAGGAGGGCATGGCAACCCACTCCAGAATTCTTGCTGGAGAAGCCCATGGACCGAGGAGCCTAGGGGGCTCTAGTCCATAGGTTTGCAAAGAGTCGGACTTGAGTGAAGCAACTTAGCATGCGCACATGCCTGATATTTGTATTATTTGGAGGAGACTACTTAGTGTTTTCCATTGTGGGTATATCATCTTACATTCTCACCAAGAATGCATAAGAATTCACTCTTCTCCACATTCTTGTCAACAGTTCTTATTTGTTCTCTTTTTTATAATAGCAATTTTGACAGGTGTGAGATGATATCTCATGACGGTTTTGATTTGCACTTCCCTGATGATTAGTGATGTTGAGCATCCTTTCATATGTCTGTTGTCCAAATGTCGGTTTTCTTTGGACAAATGTCAATTCAGATCTTGTGCCTATTTTTTCTATTGGGTTGTTTGTGTTTTTGACGTTGAATGGTATCTGTACATTGTATATTTTGAATGTTAACCCATTGTCAGATACGTCATTTGCAAATCTCTTCTCCCATTCAGCAAGCTGCCTTTAGGTGAGGTGATAGTTTCTTGCACTGAGCAAAAGCTAAAAAGCTTGATGTAGTCCTATTTGTTTATTTTATCTTTTGTTTCCTTTGCCTGAGGAGACAGATCCAAAAGAAATATTACTAAGAACCTATGTCAAAGAGTGTACAACCTATGTTTTCTTCTAGAAATGGTACAGTTTCAGGTCTTACATTGAAGTCTTTCATCTATTTTTAGTTTATTTTTGTATACAGTGTGAGCAAGTAGTCCAGTATGATTCTTTTACATATAGCTGTCCAGTTTTCCCAAGACCATGTATTGTAGATGTTGTCTTCTTCTCATTTACATTCTTGCCTCATTTGTCAAACATTAATCATGCACATAACTGTGGGTCTATTTCTGTGCTCTTTATTCAGCTCTATTGATCTATGTGTCTGTTTTTGTGCCAGTACCAAACTGTTTTGACTAACTTTTTTGTAGCTTTATAGTATAGTTTGAAATCATGGCATGAGATAGCTCCTGAGGTTTTTCTTCTTTCTTAATGTTTTTTGGCTATTCAGGATCTTTGGTGGTTATACACAAATTTTAGAATCATTTGTTCTCTTCCTGTGAAAATGTCAGCAGTATTTTGATAATGATGGCATTGAATCTGAAAATTGACTTGGGCAGTATGATCATTTTAACAATATTAACTCTTCCAAGCCATGAGCACAGTGTGGCTTCCATTTGTTTTTGTCATTTTCAATTTCTTTTGGCAGTGTCTTATAGTGTTCTGAGTACAGGTATTTTAAATCTTTAGTCAGATTTCTGATTTCTTCCCAAGTATTTTATTCTTTTTGATGCAATTATGAATGGGATTGTTTTCTTAATTTCCTTTTTATGATAGTTTGTTGTTAATGGTAGAAATTACTGTATGTTAATTTTGTGTCTTGCAACCTCAATGAACTCATTGATGAAGTCTAACAATTTTTTGGTAGTGTTTTTAGAATTTTCTATGTATTGCATCCTGTCATCTGAAAACAGTGAGTTATACTTCTTCCTTTCCAATTTGAATTTGTTTATTTATTTTTCTTGATTTTCTGTGGCTAGGACTTGCCATTCTATTTTAAATGAAAGTAGCAAGAGCAAGCATCCTTGTTGTATTCCTGACCTTAGACTAAATGCTTTCATCTTTTCAGCATTAAATATGATGTTAGCTGTGGGCTTGCTATTTATGACCTTTATTATGTTGCTGCTGCTGCTGCTAAGTCACTTCAGTCATGTCCAACTCCACGCAACTCCATAGATGGAAGCCCACCAAGCTCCTCCATCCCTGGGATTCTCCAGGCAAGAACACTGGAGTGGGTTGCCATTTCCTTCTCCAATGCATGAAAATGAAAAATGAAAGTGAAGTCACTGAGTCATGTCCAACTCTCAGCGACCCCATGGACTGCAGCCTACCAGGCTCCTCCGTCCATGGGATTTTCCAGGCAAGAGTACTGGAGTGGGGTGCCATTGCCTTCTCTTTATTATGTTATGTTCCCTTTATTCCAACTTTCTTGAGAGTTTTTACTGTGGATGTATATTTGGATTATGTCAAATGCTTTCACTTCATCTGTTGATATGATCTTGTAATTTTTATCCTTTGTTTTGGTGATCACATTGATTGATTTGTAAACATCAAATCATCTTTGCACTTCTGGGATAAACCTTACTTGATCACAGTATATGTTCCTTTTAATGTATTGCTGAAACAGGCTTGTAATATTTTGTTGGTAATTTTTGCATTATTACTCATCTGTGATATTAGCCTGTAATTTTTTGTGTGCAATATCTTCCACCTGGTTTTGTTATATGGATGATGTTGGCCTCAGTGAATGAGTTCAGAAGCACTCCTTCCTCTGTGATGGTTTGGTACAATTTGAAAAGGATAGATATTAACTCCTCTTCAGAATACCTGGTAGAATTTACTTGTGAAGCACCTGGTCCTAGATTTTTATTTGTTGTTTGTTTTTTATTGCTTCATCAATTTCTTTGCTGTCAATTTGATTGCTCATATTTTCTATTTCTTCCTGATACACTTTTGAGAAATCATGTATTTCTAGAAATTTATCATTTCTTCTAGTTTGTCCTTTTTATTGGCATATAATTGTTCATGGTAATCTCTTATATTCCTTTGTATGTATGTGGTGTTGACTGTAACTTCTCTATTTTCATTTCTGATTTTATTGATTTGGGTCCTCTCTCTTTTTCTCTTAATGAGTCGGGTTAAAGTATATCAATTTCATTTATATTTTCTAAGAACCAGCTCTTAGGCTCATTGATATTTTCTATTGCTTATCAAATCTCTTTGCACTAATTTTTATCTCTTTTCTTCTACTAACTTTGAGTTTTATTTGTTCTCCTTTTCCTAGTTCCTTTAGGAATGAAGTTAAATTGCTTATCTGAAATTTTTCTTATTTCCCAAGGTAGGCTTTATATTTCTTTTCTTTCTTTCTTTTTTTTTTTTTTTTTTGCTATAAACTTGCCATTAGAACTACATTTGTTGCATCCCATAGAGTTTGGACCTTTGTGTTCTTATTTGTCTCCAGATCTTTTTTTTCTTTTTTTCTTTCTTTTTGATTTGTTCAGCTTCTATTGTTTTGGGGCTTTTTTCCTTGTAGTTAATTTCTAGTCTCATACTGTTTGTGGTTGGAAAAGAAGCTTGATATGATATCAATCTTCTTAAATTTACTGTTATTTGTTTTGTGGACTAGCATGCAATCTGCACTAAAGGAGGTTCCATATGTGCTTGAAAGGAATGTGTATTCTGCTGCTTTGGATGGAATGTTTTAGAGATATCTATTAAGTCTTTATGGCCTAATGTTTCTTTTAAAGCCCGTGTTTCTATATTAATTCTCTGTCTGGATGATCTGTCCATTAATCCAAGTAAGGTGTTAAAGTTCCATACTGTTATTGTGTTACTGTCAATTTCTCCCTTTATGTTTATTTGTTTTATGAATTTAGGTGCTTCTATACTGTGTGCATATACTTTTACAGTTGCTATATGTTCTTCTTGGATCAATCCCTTGATCGTTATGTAATGTCTTTCTTTGTCTCTTGTTACAGTCTGTCTTAAGGTCTGTTTTGTTTGATATAAGTATTGCTACCTGACTTTCCTTTTGTTTCCATTTTCATGGATACCTTTTCCCATCTTTTCACTTTCAGTCTGTGTGCCTTTAGATATGAAATATTTTTTGTAAGGAGTATATATTTATTTTTTCTTTTATAATTATTCAGTCACTGTACATCTTTTCATTGGAGAATTTATCCTTTTCACATTTAAAATAATTATGGATAAGCATGTACCTTTTAAGTCATTTTATTTGTTGGTTTGGGGTAGTTTTGAGGGTTTTTTCATTGTTCTTTTCTTCTTTTCTCTCTTCCCTTGTGATTTAACAATAATCTTTAATGTTACATAGGGATTACTTTCTTTTTGTGTGTATGTATCTAGTACAGATTTTTGGTTTGACTCTCCAAGATTAGCAGATGAATCTGACCTAGGTTTCTTTCAAATTGTTGCTTCTGCCCTGGATCTTGGAACATGTGAGATTTTGTGTACACACTTTAAGGGTGGAATATTTATTTCTCTCAACCTTCTGGCTCTCCCAAAGTAAATCCAACTAACCTTCAAAGCCAGATGTTCTAGGGGCTCATCTTACTGGTGCAGGATCCCCAGACTGGGGAGCCCCATGTGGCACTTGGGCCCACACTCCTTGGGGGAGAATTTCTGCAATTGTAATTATCTTCTTACATGAGGGTAGTCTACCCAGGTTTGTGGCTCTTGACTATACCGTATCCCAACCCCTTCTATCAGTCTTATTACGACCCCTTCTTTATATCTTCAGCTGGAGAAGATGCTTTCTGCTAGTCTTCTAGTTGCTCTGAAAATTATTGTAATTTTGTGTGCCTGTGGAAGGAGGTAAGGTCAAATTCCCCTTACTCTGCCATCGTAACCACTCTTCTAATAAGATTTTATTTAATAAAATTCATAAGAAAATCCTAAATAAACTGTTAGTACTAGCAATAAACTGTTAGGATTAATCAACAAATGTAGTGAAGCTGCAGTATACAAAATCAACATATAGAAATCAGTTGTTTATATATACTAACAACTGAATATTTGAAAAAGTAACAGAAAACAAGCATTCACAATAGCATCAAAAACAATAAAATACTTTGGAATAAATTTAACCAACAAGGTGGAAGATCTGCATGCTTAAACTACAAGACTTTGATGAAAGAAATTGAGAAAAGCACAAAGGTGAAGATATCCTTAGCCATGGATCAGAAGAAATAATATAGGTAAAATGTGCATACTACCCAAAGTCATTTATAGATTTAATGCAATACCAATCAAAATTCAAACGGAAGTTTTCACAGTAATAAAAAAAAAATCCTAAAACTTGCATAGAACCAGCAAAGACCCCAAATATCAAAAGCAATCCTGAGAAAGAAGAGCAAAGCTGTAGTCATCACAACTCCTACTGTACTACAAAGCTATAATAATCAAAACAGAATGATATTGGCATAAAAATAGACACATAAACCAATGTAACTGAACTGAGGACCCAGAAATAAACTTGCACATATATGGTCAACCAGAGATCAAATTGCCCACATCCACTGGATCATGGGAAAAGCAAGAGAGTTCCAGAAAAACATCTATTTCTGCTTTATTGACTATGCCAAAGCTTTTAACTGTGTGGATCACAATAAACTGTGGAAAATTCTGAAAGAGATGGGAATACCAGATCACCTGACCTGCCTCTTGAGAAATCTGTATGCAGGTCAGGAAGCAACAGTTAGAACTGGACATGGAACAACAGATTGCTTTCAAATAGGAAAGGGAGTACGTCAAGGCTGTATATTGTCACTCTGCTTATTTAACTTCTATGCAGAGTACATCATGAGAAATGCTGGGCTGGAAGAAGCACAAGCTGGAATCAAGATTTCCAGGAGAAATATCAATAACCTCAGATATGCAGATGACATCACCCTTATGGCAGAAAGTGAAGAGGAACTAAAAAGCCTCTTGATGAAATAAAAGAGGAGGGCGAAAAAGTTGGCTTAAAACTCAACATTCAGAAAATGAAGATCATGGCATCCAGTCCCATCACTTCATGGGAAATAGATGGGGAAACAGTGTCAGATATTACTTTTCTGGGCTCCAAAATCACTGCAGATGGTGACTGCATCCATGAAATTAAAAGATGCTTACTCCTTGGAAGAAAAGTGATGACCAACCTAGATTGCATATTCAAAAGCAGAGACATTACTTTGCCAACTAAGGTCTGTCTAGTCAAGGCTATGATTTTTCCTGTGGTCGTGTATGGATGTGAGAGTTGGACTGTGAAGAAGGATGAGTGCCGAAGAATTGATGCTTTTGAACTGTGGTGTTGGAGAAGACTCTTGAGAGTCTCTTGGACTGCAAGGAGATCCAACCAGTCCATTCTGAAGGAGATCAGTCCTGGGTCTTTGGAAGGAATGATGCTAAAGCTGAAACTCCAGTACTTTGGCCACCTCATGAGAAGAGTTGACTCATTGGAAAAGACTGTGATGCTGGGAGGGGTTGGGGGCAGGAGGAGAAGGGGACGACCCAGGATGAGATGGCTGGATGCCATCATGGACTCGATGGACGTGAGTCTGAGTGAACTCTGGGAGATGGTGATGGACAGGGAGGCCTGGCATGCTGCGTTACATGGGGTCGCAAAGAGTTGGACATGACTGAGTGACTGAACTGAACTGAACTGAATATTTGACAAGAAAGCCAAGAATACTCAACAGTGAAAAAATAATTCTTCAATATATGATGTTGAGTAAATGGGATAACTATATGCAGAGTGAAACTGGACATTTATCTTACACCATACCCAAAAATTAACTCAAAATGGATTAAAGACTTAAAAACATAAGAACTAAAACCACAAAACTCCTAGAAGAAAACAGGAAAAAATTCCTTGGCATTGTTCTCAGAAATAATTTTTTTGGATATGACACCAAAAACATAGGCAGCAAAAGCAAAAATTAATAAATTGGACTACCTCAAACTAAAAACCTTCTGCAGAGAAAAAATATAGTCAACAAAATGGAAAGGCAATGTATGGAATGGTATAAAATATTTACAAATTATTTATTTCAGAAGGGGTTAATATTCAACATATATAGAGAATTCATGCAACTCAAAAAATAGTGTATATATATATATATATATACATATATATACATATATGGTTTAAAAATTTGCAGAGAAGCTAAATAGACATTTTTCCACAGAAGACATACAAATGACTAACAGGTACATGCAAAGGTGCTCAACTTCATTAAGTCCAGGGAAATGCAAATCAAAACTGCAGGGACATACCGCCTCATACCCTTAGAATGACTTTCACCAAAATGATAAGTATAGGTAAGGATATGAAGAAAAAAAAAACCCTGTGCACTATTTATGGGAATGTAAATTGTGGTTATGGAAAACATATGAAGACTCCTCACAAAAACTTAAAAATAGAGTTATCATGCAATCCAACAATCCCACATCTGGGTATATATCAAAAAGAAATGAAAACAGAATTTCAAAGAGATATATGCACTCCATGTTCATTGAAGCATTATTATAATACTCAAGATAGAAAAACAACCTAAGTGCTCATTAGTAAATAAATAAAAGATGTTGTGTGTGTGTGTGTGTGTGTATACATACATATACAGTGAAATATTATTCAGCTATGAGAAAAATGAAAATCTTGCCACTTGCAAGAATATGAATGAATTTGAGGGCATCTTGCTTAACACAAAGACAGACATTACTGAAAGATATCACTTGTATGTAGAATATAAAAAAGCAAAACTCAAAGAAACAGAGAGCAGAATGGTTGCTACCAGGGGTTGGGGGAGTGGGGGAGATGGAGAGATATAGGCCAAAGGGTACAAGATTCTAGTAATAAGATGAGTAAGTTCTGGGGATCTAATGTACAGTATGCTAATTACAGTTAATACTGTATCATGTTATTGAAAGTTGCAAGAAAGTAGATCTTAAATATACTTACCACAAAAAATAAATTATGTGAAGCAATTATGTGAAGTGGCTAGGGTGTCAGCTAAAGCTCTCATGGTAATCATTTTGCAGTATAGAAACAAATGTACCAAATCAACATGTACACATTAACCTTACAGAATGTGCTATGTCAACTATATCTCAATAAAGTTAAGGGAAATTTGGAAAAGCTGTTTTTAAAAGGAAAATCAATGTTTTAAATGGTTCCATCACACACCATAAAAAAAAGAGAGAGAGAAGAAAAATAAAACAAAAATACTTGCTTGCTCCATCCTCTATAGAAGGAACCCTTCCTAACACAAGAACTCTCGTCCAGCAGACAATAAAATAAGGGAACAGGAAGACAAAGTCGCTGTGAGAGCCACTGAATGAGAGGGGCCACTCTTACCTCCACCGCTTGGTTCTTAGTTCCATGTATTCCATCAGTCAGAGATCAGAGCTATACAACTGTTAATCCAGTATATATACTCCATCTTGATGGACAACACCCCAAACAACGTCATGTCATCATCAAGTTGGTGTCTTAGCCAAGCCTTTGGGAAATCATTTCAATGTTCTAAGAGGCTGACAGCTAAATAGGGTATATGGTACAACCAGTAGATGCTGTGACCATGGGCCCATTGTTGCTTCTTCTTCACCACCTTCCTTTGTCTGAGGCATCATTCTACAGGATCTCCTAACAATAAATCTGACATTCTGTACACATTTGGAAAGTGCTGCTGAGCAAAGTACCATGGCTGGCAAGGGAAGTCTTAAGGCGGACTCATGCTCTGTTCAGGGTAGAAGGACTCTGGTATTAATCTGCCATCAAGTGGTTGGCTTGTGATCTTGAGGGATTGTATCATACTTCCATGGTGATAATGATCTGCTGTAATCAACTTGTCATCACTGAATGGCTAGTGTTCTAAGGAGATGGTACTTCAAAAGAAGGACATAGATGTGAGGGGCATAGATGCAGCAGAGGTGGGTGAATTGGGGCTCTGTGAGATCCATTTGTGTGATTTATTTGTGTCCTCCAGGCCTGCCTGGCTTCATTCCCAAAGGTACCATTTTCATTGTGCTGTGAATTAACGCTGTACATCATGGCTTTGTTGGTATGAAAATACTTTGTAATAAGCAATTCTGATTGTATAGTCACTTGATGTTTCATGATCAGACTTTCAGCATCCTGAAACCACAGAAACAACATGTAACGACTACTACTTCAATGTGTACACCACATTCTTAAAGGACTTGCTCCTCACACACAGGATATCTTCTCCAAGATAATATTTTAGTTGAGCTTTTATGAGGCCATTGTATTTCCCAGGTGGCACTAGTGGTAAAGAACTCGCTTGTCAATGCAGGAGACGTAAGAGATGTGGGTTTGATTCCTGGATGGGGAAGATCCCCTGGAGGAGGACTTGGCAACCCACTTCAGTATTCCTGCCTGGAGAATACCATGGACAGAGAAGCCTGGAAGGTTACAGTTCATAGGGTTTCAAAGAGTCAGACATGACTGAAGGGACTTAGCATTGAACTTAGGATATGATATTGCTTCTGGTGACTCACTTAATATATTCACTGTGGAGGAAAGGGCAAGTTCAGGAGTTTTCCACTTGGTGTTCCCTTTTATTATACTTCTTATCCCACTAGTCTGGGAAGCAAAGTGAGTGAATTGCCTAATGCTAAGTATATCTGTCATATAGATAGATAGATAGATAGATAGATAGATAGATAGATAGATAGAATTACACAAAATTAACTGCAGAAATGATCATTGGACCAACTATAATTCATACTTGGGCCAAGACTCCATACTTGGGATAGACTTCCACATGCTATACCTTAACAGAGGGTGGGACCACTTCATTACTGTATATTCATTGAGTGGGGGGAAGGGACATATATCTTAATTTCTATTTTTATTTATTTAGATATTTCTACATAACACTCACACTCCAGTGCTCTTGCCTGGGAAATCCCATGGACAGAGGAGCCTGGAGGGCCACGGTCCATAGGGTCACAAAGAGTCGGGTATGACTGAAGCAACCTAGCACAGCACAGCGTATAACACTCAAGTTTACTTTTATTTAGACCATAGCAGCCAGATCAGAATCTGATGAGAAGCCTGTGCATTGCCTGAACCTTGAACTAGATGGAGTAGCTGGATGGGATTTGGAATTGTCTGCCTTAGAGAAGGAGTGTATTTCGTGAGGGAGGGAATGAGATACAATACATTGTGATGGGAGAGGGAGATTCTGGAGTCTGGTCCAAGTGCAGACAGCCTTCAAATCCATTTGGTCTTCCTGGACACACAGGAAAATTATGCAAACCTTTGGACTAGGCTGGGGGCACCAGATTAGGTTCTAACCAATGAACCGTGATACCAAGGAAATACTCTGGCCTAGTAATTTAATGCACCACATGATTCTACCCTCTTTCACCTTGCTCCTTAGGTGGTAGAATGCAGAATATTCAAGAAGGTTTCTGAGGAGGCTCTAGGCTATGACATGGAAGGAGTTAAAATTCCTATCACAAGGAAAACAAGCATATGAACAATAAATAAACTTTTGTTTTGTTAAGCCATTGAAACTGGGGAAGGATATATGTTATAGCAGATAACCCTGATTATGTGAGTACAAGCCCATTTGGCAGTATTTCTATTCATTACTTGGCTGGCTGAAGTCCTCTAATACTTTATTCAAGGATGCTTAATTAAAACTATATTGTTTGTTTTCTGTCATATTTTAAAATGCTTGTCTGTGACTTTTATGCTTAATTAATAGTTTTATTGGGCATAAAATTCTTTGTTTATACTTTCTTTCCCTGAGAAATTCACAAGAAATACTAAATTTTCTTCTAGCATTTAATGTCAGTAGGAAAAAATCTGAGACCAGTTTAAATTTTATGCTTTTTGGGTGCATTGATTTTTTTTTTAATACTGTAAGCAAAGAAAAAAATCTTTTCTCCAACAGCTTTATTGAGGTATAATTAACATATAAACATTGTATATATTTAAGCTCTACAACTTGATGTTTTGATAAATGTACATTGTGAAATTATCACCACAATTAAGCTAATTAATATATACATCATCTCCACATAGCTACCATATTTGAAAAGTTATGATCAACCTAGATAGCATATTCAAAAGCAGAGACATTACTTTGCTGACTAAAGTCCATCTAGTCAAGGCTATGGTTTTTCCAGTAGTCATGTATGGATGTGAGAATTGGACTGTGAAGAAGGCTGAGCGCCGAAGAATTGATGCTTTTGAACTGTGGTGTTGGAGAAGACTCTTGAGAGTCTCTTGGACTGCAAGGAGATCCAACTGGTCCATTCTAAAGGAGATCAGCCCTGAGATTTCTTTGGAAGGAATGATGCTAAAGCTGAAACTCCAGTACTCTGGCCACCTCATGAGAAGAGTTGACTCATTGGAAAAGACTCTGATGCTGGGAGGGGTTGGGGGCAGGAGGAGAAGGGGACGACCCTGGATGAGATGGCTGGATGGCATCACGGACTCGATGGATGCAAGTCTGAGTGAACTCTGGGAGTTGGTGATGGACAGGGAGGGTTGGCGTGCTGCGATTCATGGGGTCGCAAAGAGTCAGACACGACTGAGCGACTGAACTGAACTGAACTGAACTGAAGATAAGAAAACTTAATTTAAAACTATCTTCTTAGCAATTCTCAGCTATACTTGCCTTATTAACTATTGACACTGGGCTGTATGTTAGATCTCAAGAACTTATTCATCTTGCATAACTGACACTTTCTACACTTAGACCAACATCCTCTCATTCTCCAGCCTCCCATAGTATCCACCATTCTACTCACTGCTTCTATGAGAGTTATTGTTTTAGATTACACGTGTAAGTGAAGTTATTTAGTATCTTTCTTTCTCGTTCTTTCTCTCACTTAGCTTCCTGTCCTCGAGTTTTATCCATGTTGTCACAAAGGGCAGGATTTGCCCTTTCATGAGGCTTCTCTGTCCATTCTCACCCCTCATTGAGCACTCAGGTTTTTTCCATATCTTAGATACTGTGAAAGCGCTGCTCTCTCTCTTTTTCTGTAATATTTCTAGGATATGTGTTGATTTATAAATTTTGCATTTACTCATGTATTTACTTACTTACTGGGCTTCCCAGGTGACTCAGTGATAAAGAATCCATCTGCCAGTGCAGGAGACTCAGGAGACAAGAGTTCAATCAATCCCTGGGTTGGGAAGATCCCCTGGAGGAGGAAATGGCATCACTCCAGTATTCTTGCCTGTAAAATCCCAGGGACAGAAGAGCCTGGCAGACCACAGTCCATAGGGTCACAAAGAGTTGGACATGACTTAGTAATGGCACATGCATGCACTTACTGGTAAGACTTTTTATAGGCAGTTTTATGTTCAGAGCAAAATTGAGGGGAAGGTGCAAAGATTTTGCACCTAACCTGCCCCCGTACATGCATAGCCTCCCCCAATATCAATAGCCCCACCAGAGCGGTACATTCATAACAGCTGATGCACCTACATTCTCACATCATTACCGTTCAAAGTCCGTAGTTTACATTATCATTCCCTGTTGGTGTACATTCTATGAATTTGGACAAATGTAGAATGACATGAATCCATCACGATGGTATCTGCATTTATTTTTACGGACAATTTGCCCTTTGAAACTGTAAGTTTAATTCTCTCTTCATTTTGGAGGAATTTCTGTAGCTACATTCAGTGTTAGGCAGTATTCTAAAAATCATCCTTAATATTCCCCATTCTAATCTTTGGAACCTGTGATTATGATGACTTATCTCCTCCATTATTATGTTACATTAAATGGCACAATTTATCTCACAATAAGGAGTTTATCTGAATGAGTCAAATATAATCACATGAACCCTTTAAAAAGCAGAGAATTTTCTCAGTTTGATAGCAAAAGAAAAAGAAAGATTAGAAGCATAGGAATAATCTGATGTGCTATTGCTGCTTTGAAATAGATGGAGTAATCTAATGAGGAAGGCAGGCAGCACTCTAAAAGGTGAGGGTGACCCACAGTTCACAGCCAAAATCCTTGAATTTTGCCGTCAATCTGAATAAACTTGGAAGGTTCATCCCCAGATGTTTCAGATAACAATATAATTGGTCAACGTGATTTCAGATTCGTGAAACCCTAAGCAGAGAATGCAGTCAAGCCATGTTGGATTTCTACTCTGCAAAAACTATAAGATAATAAATGGGCTATTAAGTTTTAAACTATTAAATTTGTAGAATGTGGTGTGTGTGTTCTGTGTGTGTGTGTGCTCAGTCATGTCCGACTCTTTGTGACCCCATGGACTGTAGCCCACCAGGCTCCTCTGTCCAGCGAATTTCCAGGCAAGAATATTGGAATGGGTTGCCATTTCCTCCCCAAGGGGATCTTCCCAACCCAGGGATCAAACCCACGTCTCTTATGTCTCCTGCATTGACAGGCTGGTTCTTTACCACTAGTGCCACTTGGGAAGCAAAATTTGGTATGCAGCAATAAAAAATGAAGAAAATTTCAAAATACTTCTCCTATGTTTTATTTTCTTTTTCTTTGTGCTCAGTAGCTATCCTTCTATTTTTAATCCTTTGTTCATTACCATTTCATCTCAATCCTGTCCTTATAGTTGGCCAAAATGTCCCTTCAATTTTTAAGTTAAAAAAAAAAAACCTCATTTTTAATTTCACACAAGAACTTTTTGAGCATTGTAATCAACTTCTGCCATTTTCAGGCAATTTCGTAATTCCATCTTCCCAAAACTTTTTATCATTTTGAGCAAAGAACTGTTCCAGGTGCCTTTTGCAGTCTTCCAGGGAATGGAATTTTTTTTTCCCACTAGGAGAAATTTGTAAAGACTGAAATAAATGAAATCCACAATGCAATGTCTGTTGAATACAGTGGATGTATCAGAACTTCCCAGCCAAGCTGTAGTAGTTTTTGTCTGGTCATCAAAGAAACACATAGACATTATCCTCATGAAAGAGTATGCATTTTCTGTTAATTCAGAATGCTTTTCATTGAGTTCTGTTTTCAGTTGGTCTAATAGGGAGTGATACTTGTTGGAATTAATCATTTAGTTTTCCAGAAAGATCTCATAAAAGAGGACCTCCTTCCAATCTCATCATATACATAACAAGATGTTCTGGATGGAAATTAGCGTTTGGTGTGGTTGGTAGTGGTTCGTTTTGCTTGGCCTGTGGTCTCTCCCATTCCATATTACCATACAGTATCTGCATTTCATTGCCTATCAAAATTTGTTTAAAATTTTGGTGTTTTTTTTTTTTTTTGGCTTAATTTATGTGGAACCCAAACTTCAAAGCAATGAACATAACCAAGCTGATGCAAATGATCTTCCATGCTTGATTTGGATATTTTGAGTATATCATTTATCTCCCATGTTGTATAACATTGATTGTTTTCAATTAATGTCTCCATTGGATCCCTATCTCTCTATCTTTAGTGGGTCTACCTGACTGTTGAGCATCATCAAATCAGAAATCTCCAGTATGAAACCTCACAAACCACTTTTGACACATTCAGTCAGTCACAGGACCTTCTCCATACACTGCTCAAGTCCTTGTGTATGTGTATGTTTCAGTTGCATTTTTACCTTTCTTGAAATAATAAAGCATAACATGCCATAATACTTCTCATTTTCTTCCATTTTCAGTATTAAAATAGCTACACAAAAATTCACCAATTTTGATGTTTTTTAATACATGCTGATATGACAGCTGTCACAATAAAATCTAACAAAATTGTTCAGAATGAAGTTAAAGATAACAAAGTGCTACTAGAGTCAATTCACACTTGCAAAATATATTTGTTTTATAAGTCACAGCAACATGGTTGGTCTCATTTTTTATATACTTTTTAGTAACATTTTTCTAGTGGATATTCTCATCTATCATTTATTTTCTTTATTCTTTCTCCATTTTACTTAATATTTTTGTATTGATCCTATGCTTTTGTATTGTTTATATCATTTTTGAATGATAATATTTCTCCCTGGACCATCAATTTGGAAGAGATCTGTGTAGAGAGGGAGATTAGGTCAAAATACCAGGCCAGCAGAAATTCTCTCTGGTATACCTTGTTATTGTTGTTCAATCACTAAGTTGTATCTGTCTCTTTTTGACTCCATGGGCTGCAGCAAGTCGTGCTCCTCTGTCCTCCACTATATCCCAGAGTTTGCTAAGACCCATGTCCAATGAGTCGGTGATGCCATCCAACCATCTGATCCTCTGTCATGCCCTTCTCCTCCCGCCTTCAATCTTTCCCAGCAACAGGGCCTTTTCCAAAGAGTTGTCTCTTTGCATCAGGTGGCCACAGTTTTGGAGCATTGGCTTTAGCATCAGTTCTTCCAATGAATATTCAGGGTTGGTTTTCTTTAGGATTGACAGCTTTGTTCTCCTTGAAATCCAAGGGACTCCCCAGAGTCTTCTCCAGGACCACAATTTGAAGGCACCAATTTTTCAGTGCTCAGTCTTCTTCATAGTCCAACTCTCACATCTGTATACGATTACTGAAAAAAAAACATAGTTTTGACTATATACACCTTTCTCATCAAAGGACGTCTCTGCTTTTTAATGCACTGTCTAGGTTTGTCATAGCTTTCCTTCCAAGGAGCAAGCATCCTTTAATTTCATGGCTGCAGTCACCATCCACAGTGATTTCGGAGCCCAAGAAAATAAAATCTGTCACTGATTCCATGAAGTGATGGACCTGGATGCCAAGATCTTAGTTTTTTTTAATGTTGCTTCAAGTCAGCTTTTTTACTCTCCTCTTTCACACTCATCAAGAGGCTTTTCATTTCCTATTCACTTTCTGCCATTAGAGTGATGTCATCTGCATGTCTGAGGTTGTTGTTATTTCTCCTGGAGTCTTGATTCCAGCTTGTGATTCATCCAGCCCAGCATTTCACATGATGTACTCTGCATATAGGTTTTTTTAAAAATAAAGTATTGTGCATGTCAGTGAATTGTTTTAGTATTTATATTTCCCTCACAACTGGTAGTCAATGTAGGGCTGCTATCACTCAAAGATATCCTCTCTCAACTTGTCTTTACTACTATTCCCTGCAAAGATGGTGCATCTGTTTTTTTTTTTCTTACCATCCCCACTGCACCATCCCCATTTCCTCATTCCATCATTCCACCTAAATAGAATAGAAGTTTTGGCCATGCTCGTGCATGCCCAGTCATGTCTGACTCTTTGCAACCCCATGGACTGTAGCCTGCCAGACTCATCTGTATATGGAATTTTGCAGCCAAGAACACAAGAGTGGGCTGCCATTTCCTCCTCCAGGGGAATTTTCCTGCCCTAGGGATTGATTCAATGTCTTCTGCATTGGCAGGCAATTCTTTACCACTGAGACACCTGGAAAACCCTGGTCACTCACCTATATGCTCTGTTTTTAATTGTTTGAAATAGGGGATTCTTTCTTTCTTTCTTTTTTCTTTCCAACTGTGATTCCTACTTTGTAGAGCTGTTCTCAACTACTTTTTTCTGAGATTTATGTCTTTCAGCATGCTTTCTAAGCAATTTTCTAAGCCCTCCTTGATCTTAACTCAGTTAAGCATGTATTGTGGTTTGATCCAAGCTTATAAGTAGAGAACATGTGAGCAGAAAGAGATGTTGATCAGGTGAGACAAATTTCTGCTATTAGAGTTTCATTGAGTCCTACACGACTGAGTAACTTCACTTTCACTTTTCACTTTCATGCATTGTAGAAGGAAATGGCAACCAACTCCAGTGTTCTTGCCTGGAGAACCCTGGGGATGGAGGAGCCTGGTGGGCTGCCATCTATGGGGTCACACAGAGTCAGACACGATGGAAGTCACTTAGCAGCAGCAGCAGCAGAATTTGTTTTTCTTTTTTTGGTCAAAGAAAACAGTATTTTTAAGAAGCTAAAACAGTAATGGATAAGGAATATGGTAAGTGCATATATAGGATAAATGGAAAAAAAGGAATGATTAGTCTGTCTACTTGATAGGTATAAAATTTTCTAGAAGACAATATCCAGATCATGAACATCAACATTTTCCAAATACCTAATATGAAGTAGCTGTTAGTGGACATGTGAAAACTATTCAATATAGGGAATAACAGAATATGAATGATATGAAAAACAGTTCAAAATGTACATAAAACCACAGAAGAATAATTATGGACAGAATTTATTGGTAAAAATAGTAGGTGTTATCCAAACTATTCTTATGACCCTTATAATTGTTAGTCTTGAATGTCAAATTTCAGATAAATGGATAAGACAGTGGTGGTGACACTGCTTTCCTAATTACTGGAATCACACTTATGTTATAACAAAGAACCAGATAATTGGTTTCTTTCTTTTCCCTGCATAAAAGGTTCATGATTGGGAACTCATGTACACCCATGGCGGATTCATGTCAATGTATGGCAAAACCAATACAGTATTGTAAAGTAAAATAAAGCAAAAATAAAAATTAAAAAAGAAATAAAGGTACAGAAACATGCAGAGCTCTAAAAAACCCCAAAACTACTGTCAAATGTGTCACTTGACTTCCAGAAAAATCATGAACTAAATTTGTCCAAAGTAGAGTTCCTATAAAACCTGAAGTTTCTGTTTATCTTGTGAACTACTTATCAAGTAAGATCTCTTGGGAACTTTAGGAAAAAATGCTTTAAAGCCTCAAGTATCTGTGTTAGTGACACAAAAACCATTTCTGCAGTTAACTCCAGCAGTCACATTGATCCACTCACCAACAGCATGAAAGGCATTTGGAAAGTCAGTTTTCTAGCCTTTTTCATTTTTGTGATTTTTTTATAGAGTTTAAATATTCACTGTAGATTACCCAGATGTTCTTTAGGCTATCTATAAGCTCATTTACAATTGTGTCTTAAAATCTTTTTGCTTTCATGTCTTTCTCTAACCAAACAATCTTCTCTTTTCTATGTTACTTTTTGTCTTCAATGAATATATCAGCAATAATTCATTCTTGGTTGCATGAGCAGAAGAATTTATTAAATAATTCTTTGGGAAATTTTCAATGACTTCCCACAGGCTTAGAAATAATATTCTTCCTGACACATCTGCTACAGTATATTTTAATCACATTTTTCTTTTCACACCATGAGTGCAATGCAATGTATCTCATGAAGTCAGGAGTTAGTAATAAAACTAGAGTAATGCAGTGATCTAGTTTAGCAATGTGAGGAAAATTTGGGAGAAAAAAGTAAAGAGCAGAGAGTAAGCATGTTTGTTTCAAATATGCAAATGAACCAATCCTCTCCCTGTCCTTTAGAAAGAAGTCCCTTTGGATTATTTAAAAATTAGAATCAGCCAGTCTTTGTCTTTTGGTTGGGGCATTCAACCCATTTACATTTAAGGTAATTATTGATAAGTATGATCCCGTTGCCATTTACTTTATTGTTTTGGGTTCGGGTTTATACACCCTTTTTGTGTTTCCTGTCTAGAGAATATCCTTTAGCATTTGTTGGAGAGCTGGTTTGGTGGCGCTGAATTCTCTCAGCTTTTGCTTGTCTGTAAAGCTTTTGATTTCTCCTTCATATTTGAATGAGATCCTTGCTGGGTACAGTAATCTGGGCTGTAGGTTATTTCTTTTCATCACTTTAAGTATCTCTTGCCATTCCCTCCTGGCCTGAAGAGTTTCTACTGAAAGATCAGCTGTTATCCTTATGGGAATCCCCTTGTGTGTTATTTGTTGTTTTTCCCTTGCTGCTTTTAATATTTGTTCTTTGTGTTTGATCTTTGTTAATTTGATTAATATGTGTCTTGGGGTGTTTTACCTTGGCTTTATCCTGTTTGGGACTCTCTGGGTTTCTTGGACTTGGGGGATTATTTCCTTCCCCATTTTAGGGAAGTTTTCAACTATTATCTCCTCAAGTATTTTCTCATGGTCTTTCTTTTTGTCTTCTTCTGGAACTCCTATAATTCAAATGTTGGAGCATTTCATATTGTCCTGGAGGTCTCTGAGATTGTCCTCATTTCTTTTAATTCGTTTTTCTTTTTTTCCTCTCTGCTTCATTTATTTCTACCATTCTATCTTCTATTTCACTAATCCTATCTTCTGCCTCCCTTATTCTACTATTTGTTGCCTCCAGAGTGTTTCTGATCTCATTTATTGCATTATTCATTATATATTGACTCTTTATTTCTTCTAGGTCCTTGTTAAAACTTTCTTGCATCTTCTCAATCCTTGTCTCCAGGCTATTTATCTGTGATTCCATTTTGATTTTAAGATTTTGGATCATTTTCACTATCATTATTCTGAATTCTTTATCAGGTAGATTCCCTATCTCTTCCTCTTTTGTTTGGTTTGGTGGGCATTTATCCTGTTCCTTTACCTGCTGGGTATTCCTCTGTCTCTTCATCTTGGTTATATTGTTGCGTTTGGGGTGGCCTTTCTGTATTCTGGCAGTTTGTGGCGTTCTCTTTATTATGGAGTTTCCTCACTGTGAGTGGGGTTGTATCAGTGGCTTGTCAAGGTGTCTTGGTTAGGGAAGCTTGTATCGGAGTTCTGGTGGGTGGAGCTGGGTTTCTTCTCTCTGGAGTGCCATGAAGTGTCCGGTAGTGAGTTATGAGATGTCAATGGTTTTGGAGTAACTTGAGCTGCCTGTATATTGAAGCTCAGGGGTGTGTTCCTGTATTGCTGGAGAATTTGCATGGTATGTCTTGCTCTGGAACTTGTTGGCCCTTGGGTGGTGCTTGGTTTCAGTGTAGGTATGGAGGCGTTTGATGAGCTCCTATCAATTGATATTCCCTGGAGTCAGGAGTTCTCTGATGTTCTCAGGATTTGGACTTAAGTCTCCTGCTTCTGGTTTTGTTTTATTTTTACAGTAGCCTCAAGACTTCTCCATCTATACAGCACCGATGATAAAACATCTAGGTTAAAGATGAAAAGTTTTTCTACATTGAGGGACACCCAGAGAGGTTCACTGAGTTACATGGAGAAGAGAAGAGGGAGTGGGGAGTTAGAGGTGACTGGAATGAGATGGGGTGGGATCAAACAAGGAGAGAGCAAGCTAGCCAGTAATCACTTCCTTATGTGCGCTCCACAGTCTGGACCACTCAGAGGTGTTCACAGAGTTATACAGAGAAGAGGAGAGGGAGGAAAGAGACATAGGTGACCAGGAGGATAAAAGAGGGAAATGAAAAGGAAAGAGACAGATCCAGCCAGTAACCAGTTCCCTAAGTGTTCTCCACCGTCTGGAACACACAGAGATTCACGGAGTTGAGTAGGGAAGAGAAGGGGGAGGGAGGAGACAGAGGCAACCTGGTGGAGAAAAAAGAGAGTTAAAGGAGGAGAGAGTGGTCAAGCCAGTAATCTCGCTCTCAAGTAAAAATGGGTACTGAAGATTGGGTTTTTAAAGGTACAAAATTGATAACAACAAAAAGCAAAGATTAAAAATCTGTTTTTGAAGACAATGATCTGCTTTTCTGGGTGCCTGATGTTCTCTGCCAGCATTCAAAAGTTGTTTTGTGGAATTTACTCAGCGTTGAAATATTCTTTTGATGAATTTGTGAGGGAGAAAGTGGTCTCCCCGTCCTATTCCTCCGCCATCTTAGGAAGCCAGGAGAGCACAAATTCAGGCCTAAATGAAAAGACACTGAAAGCTCTAGAATAACCCTATCTCTTATCTAATAAAGGGTTCACTGACTTCACTTCCCTCTTTGCAGTGTTTTTGTAATCAGTGACAGAATAACCATAATAGAGAGACCATAAATGCTCTGTCCGATGGAGTTCTTTTCCTAAATAGGTCAGAAGTTGAACAAGATAATCTCTTTGGATGTTTTTGGGTTTTTGTCATCCCAGAAAACTTATTACTTTTCAGAAGTGTGTAATTATTTAATTTCTAAGGCAGATGTAGCACAGATCAAGAAATCAAGGAGGTGACTTTTCAAAATAAATGTTCTGTTTATCAGTTGTTTGTAGCAAAAGCGTGTTAAGAGAATTTGAAATGAGACTCACAGTGGTGAAATTATCAAGTATTTAAAAGATAGATGGAGGGGGGAACCTTCAAGATGATAGAGTAAGACATGAAGTCTTCCCCACAAATACATCAAAAATACATCTGTATGTGGAACAACTCCTAGAGAACACCTGATGCGGTAGAAGACCTCAGACTTTCAAAAGGCAAGCTAATCTCCATATAAAAGGGCAGGGCCAAAGAAAGAAGAGAAATAAAGAGTCAGAGGAATTGGAACGTAACCTGTGCCTCTGGGATGGAGCTGCAAAGGAGGGAGATTTTCTACACACTCTTTACCAGCTGAGGCACAAGGAAAGCCCAAGAATCCTGGAGTGGTTAGCCTATCCCTTCTCCAGCAGATCTTCCCAACCCAGGAATCAAACCAGGGTCTCCTGCATGCCAGCTGGATTCTTTACTAGCTGAGTTATCAGGGAAGCCCATCATGAGCCCATTAAAAGGAAAGCCTGCACACTAGGAAATGCCCCCCAGCTGGCAAGGACAGCTGGAAGCTTTGGAGCCTCAGATGAGAGCTCGGTAACAACCATACTTTTCCTTTATATGGCATTTCCCCATGTTTTTGTTTTTTCCTTTGTTCTGCTTTGTTGTTATCTTATTTTAACTATATTTAATATTTCTCTGTTTTTGCCTTTCCTTTGATGTTTTGTATTTTTTCCTTTTCTTTTCATCTCAATTTAGTCATTATTTTTTTCTTCTTTCAATGGTATTTGTGTGTTTATTTTATGCTCTCTTGGCTTTTATTAGCTTGCTTTCTGCATTTGATTTGCTCTCAGTTTTGTGTTTTTGCTAGCTTAGTTTTCAGTGTCTGTTTTATCTGTGGGTTTGCTCATTGGGTTTAATGCATTTTTTTGTTTTCTCTTTTCTCTACTTTTTTCCTCTTCTTTTCTTTTAATGAGCATGTGTTTCTTTGTGTGTTCTTCTCTGTTTAGTTGAGCTTCTACCGTTTGTCTTGGAGTTTTGTCTGTCCTTGTTTGTTTGTTTGGTTCATTGATTTTTTTCCCCCTTCTCTTTTGTGCTGAGTGGCTTGCAGAGCCTTGGCACTCCCACCAGGAGTTGGGCCTAAAACTCTATGGTAAGAGACCTGGGTCCAAGATGTGGGACTACCAGAGAACTCCCAATGGATTAATCAATGAAAGATCTCCCAAATGCCTCCAGCTCAGCACTAAGGCCTGGCACCACCCAATGGCCAGCAAGCTTCAGTGCTGGATGCCTCATGCCAAACAACAAGTAAAGCAGGTACACAAGCCCACTCACCAACAGACAGGCTGCCTTAAGTCACACTAGGCTCACAGTCACTCTAAAACACACCACTAAAGCTGGTTCTGCCCCAAAGAGGAACAAGATCTAACTACATCCACCAAAGCACAGGGATTAGACTCCCCCTACCAGTAAGTCTACACAAAGTACTGGTCCCACTCCACACACTGGGATCTGACTGCAAGTCAGAGGGAAAACAACCCTACAGTTTGCACAGACCACAAACACAGTAAATTAAAGAAAATGAGAAGACAGAGAAACATGTAGCAGATGAAGGAGCAAGATTTACTTGAAAAAAATTCAGAGTAATGAAAGCAAAGATGATCCAAAATGTCAGAAGTAGAATGGAGGCACAGATAAATAGAATGAAGCCACAGATTAGGAAGACAGAGAAAAATTTAACAAAGATATAGTAGAACTAGAGAATAGAAAGCAGTGATGAAAAGCACAATAACAGATGAAACAATACACTAGAGGGAACCAATAGCACAATAACAGATGCAAACAAACAAACAAACAAACAAAAACAGATAGGTGAGCTGGAATATAGAATGGTGGAAATACCTGAACCATAGCAGAATTTGAAAAAGACAGTTTCAAAGACCTCTGGGACAATGTTAAGGGCTCCAGTATTTGAATTATAGAGGTCCCAGAAGAAGAGAGAAAGAAAAAGCATAAGAAAATATTTGAGAAGATTATAATTGAAAACTTCCCTAACAAAGGGGAAATAAATAAGTACCCAAATCCAGGAAGCCCAGAGAGTTCCATACAGGATAAACAAAAAGAAAAACAAGCTAAGACATATTAATTAAACAAACAAAAAATAAATGCAATGAAAAAATATTAAAAGCAAAAATAGAAAAGCAACAAATAATATACAAAGGAATCCCAATAAGGTTATAAATTGATCTTTCAGGAAAAATTTTATGTCAGAAGAGAGTGGCAGAATACATCTTAAGTGATGAAAGGAAAACACAACAAAGATTACTCTATCCAACAAGGATATCATTCGGAATTGAAAAAGAAAAATTAAAAGTTTACAGAGAAGCAAAAGTTAACAAATTTTAGCACCAGTAAACTAGCTTTACAACAAATGTTAAATGAACTTCTCTATGCAGGAAACATAAAAGAAGAAAAAGATCTACAAAGCAAACTTGAAATAATACAGTATTAGATAATAGGATTATATATGTATATCAATAATTACTTAAAATTTAAATGGATTAAATGCTCCAATGAAAAGACATAAAATAGCTGAATGGATACAAAAGCAAGATCCATATATATGCTGTCTACAAGAGACTAACTTGAGACCTAGGTATACATACAGACTGAAAGTGAGAGGGAGGAAAAAATATCCCATGCAAATGGAATTCAGAAGAAGCCTGGAATAGCAGTACTAATACCAGAATTTTTTTGTTTGTTTGTTTGTTTGCTTTTTAAAAATTCTCTTTGCATTCTACTTATTTACAAATTTTGTTTGCATTTTTTTTTAAATTTGGAGGTCAATTACTTTACAATATTGTATTGGTTTGCCATACATCAACATGAATCCACCACAGGTATACATGTGTTCCCCATCCTGAACCCCCCTCCCTTCTCCCTGTACCATCCCTCTGGGTCATCCCAGTGCACCAGCCCCAAGCATCCAGTATCATGCATCAAATCTGGACTGGTGATTCATTTCATATTTGATATTATACATGTTTCAATGCCATTCTCCCAAATCATCCCACCCTCTCCCTTTCCCTCAGAGTCCAAAGACTGTTCTATACATCTGTGTCTCTTTCGCTGTCTTGCATACAGGGTTATCATTACCATCTTTCTAAATTCCATATATATGCATTAGTATACTGTATTGGTGTTTTTCTTTCTGGCTTACTTCACTCTGTATAATAGGCTCCAGTTTCATCCACCTCATTAGAACTGATTCAAATGAATTTTTTAAATGGCTGAGTAATACTCCATAGTGTATACGTACCACAGCTTTTTATCCATTCATCTGCTGATGGACATCTAGGTTGCTTCCATGTCCTAGCTATTATAAACAGTGCTGCGATGAACATTGGGGTACACATGTCTCTTTCAATTCTGGTTTCCTCAGTGCATATGCCCAGTAGGGAGATTGCTGGGTCATAAGGCAGTTCTATTTCCAGTTTTTTAAGGAATCTCCACACTCTTCTCCATAGTGGCTGTACTACTTTGCATTCCCAACAGTGTAAGAGGGTTCCCTTTTCTCTACACCCTCTCCAGCATTTATTGCTTGTAGACTTTTGGGTCGCAGCCATTCTGACTGGTGTGAAATGGTGCCTCATTGTGGTTTTGATTTGCATTTCTCTGATAATGAGTGATGTTGAGCATCTTTTCATGTGTTTGTTAGCTATCTGTATGTCTTCTTTGGAGAAATGTCTATTGAGTTTTTCGGCCCATTTTTTGATTGGGTCATTTATTTTTCTGGAATTGAGCTGCAGGAGTTGCTTGTATATTTTTTATATTAGTTGTTTGTCAGTTGTTTCATTTGCTATTATTTTCTCCTATTCCGAAGGCTGTCTTTTCACCTTGCTTATAGTTTCCTTTGTTGTGCAGAAGCTTTTAAGTTTAATTAGGTCCCATTTGTTTATTTTTGTTTTTATTTCCAATATTTTGGGAGGTGGGTCAAAGAGAATCCTGCTGTGATTAATGTCGGAGAGTGTTTTGCCTATGTTCTCCTCTAGGAGTTTTATTGTTTTGGGTCTTATGTTTAGATCTTTAATCCGTTTTGAGTTTGTTTTTGTGTATGGTGTTAGAAAGTGTTCTAGTTTCATTCTTTTACAAGTGGTTGACCATTTTCCCAGCACCACTTGTTAAAGAGATTGTCTTTAATCCATTGTAAATTCTTGCCTCCTTTGACAAAGATAAGGTGTCCATAGGTGTGTGGATTTATCTCTGGGCTTTCTATTTTGTCCCATTGATCTATATTTCTGTCTTTGTGCCAGTACCATACTGTCTTGATGACTGTGGCTTTGTAGCAGAGCCTGAAGTCAGGCAGGTTGATTCCTCAAGTTCCATGCTTCTTTCTCAAGATTGCTTTGGCTATTTGAGGTTTTTTGTATTTCCATACAAATTGTGAAATTATTTGTTCTAGCTCTGTGAAAAATACCGTTGGTAGCTTGATAGGGATTGCATTGAATCTATAGATTGCTTTGGGTAGTATATTCATTTTCACTGTATTAATTCTTCTGATCCATGAACACGGTATATTTCTCCATCTATTAGGTCCTCTTCAATTTCCAGACAACACAGAAATACAAAGGATCATAAGAGACTACTATCAGCAATTATATGCCAATAAAATGGACAACGTGGAAGAAATGGACAAATTCTTAGAAAAGTACAACTTTCTAAAACTGAACCAGGAAGAAATAGAAAATCTTAACAGACCCATCACAAGCATGGAAATTGAAACTGTAATCAGAAATCTTCCAGCAAACAAAAGCCCAGGTCCAGACGGCTTCACAGCTGAATTCTATCAAAAATTTAGAGAAGAGCTAACACCTATCCTACTCAAACTCTTCCAGAAAATTGCAGAGGAAGGTAAACTTCCAAACTCGTTCTATGAGGGCACCATCACCCTAATACCAAAACCTGACAAAGATACTACAAAAAAAGAAAACTACAGGCCAATATCACTGATGAACATAGATGCAAAAATCCTCAACAAAATTCTAGCAATCAGAATCCAACAACACATTAAAAAGATCATACACCATGACCAAGTGGGCTTTATCCCAGGGATGCAAGGATTCTTCAATATCCACAAATCAATGTAATACGCCACATTAACAAATTGAAAAATAAAAGCCATATGATTATCTCAATAGATGCAGAGAAGGCCTTTGACAAAATTCAACATCAATTATGATAAAAACTCTCCAGAAATCAGGAATGGAAGGAACATGTTGCTGCTGCTGCTGCTGCTAAGTTGCTTCAGTCGTGTCCGACTCTGTGCGACCCCATATACGGCAGCCCATGAGGCTGCTTCGTCCCTGGGATCCTCCAGGCAAGAACACTGGAGTGGGTTGCCATTTTCTTCTCCAACGCATGAAAGTGAAAAGTGAAAGTGAAGTCGCTCAGTCATGTCCGACTCCTAGCGACCCCATGGACTGTGGCCCACCAGGCTCCTCCAACCATGGGATTTTCCAGGCAAGAGTGCTGGAGTGGGATGCCATTGCCTTCTCCACAAGGAACATACCTCAACATAATAAAAGGTATATATGACAAACCCACAGCAAACATTATCCTCAATGGTGAAAAATTGAAAGCATTTCTCCTAAAGTCAGGAACAAGACAAGAGTGCCCACTTTAACCACTACTATTCAACATAGTTTTGGAAGTTTTGGCCACAGCAATCAGAGCAGAAAAAGAAATTAAAGGAATCCAAATTGGAAAAGAAGAAGTAAAACTCTCACTGTTTGCAGATGACATGATCCTCTACATAGAAAACCCTAAAGACTCCACCAGAAAATTACTAGAGCTAATCAATGAATATAGTAAAGTTGCAGGATATAAAATCAACACACAGAAATCCCTTGCATTCCTATACACTAATAATGAGAAAATAGAAAGAGAAATTAAGGGAAAAATTCCATTCACCATTGCAACGAAAAGAATAAAATACTTAGGAATATAGTTACCTAAAGAAACTAAAGGCCTATATATAGAAAATTATAAAACACTGCAGAATTAAAAAAAAAAAACTTTAAAACAAAACTACTTGAAGAGACAAGAAAGCATATTACATAATGGTCAAGGAATCAATCAAAGAAAAAGATATAATTGAAAATATATATGCACACAACATAGGAGAAGCTCAATACATAAGGCAAATGCTAAAAGCTATCAGAGGAAAAACAGACAGAAAAACATAATATTGGGAGATTTAAAAACTCTGCTCACACCAGTGGACAGATCATGCAGAGAGAAAATTAATAAAAAAATGCAATCCTTAAATGACACATTAATCCAGATGGACCTAATTGGTATATATAGGACATTCCATCCAAAAGCAGCAGAATAACATTTTTTCTCAAGTGCACAAAGAACATTTCTTCAGGATACATAAAATATTGGGTCACAGTTCAAGCCTTGATCAATAAATTATATGAAGCATCTTTTCTGACCACACACTCTGAGATTAGTTATCAGTTACAAAGACTGTAGAAAACATAAATACATGGTGGCTAAACAATATACTTCTAAATAACCAAGGCTGTGATTCATAGGGTCGCAAAGAGTCGGACACGACTGAGCAACTGAACGGAACGAACTGAACTGAAGAGAGAACAGAAGCAATAAAGAGGAAATAAAAAATACCTAGAAACAAATGACGAAGAAATCATGATGACCGAAATCCTATGAGATGCAGCAAAAGCATTACTGAGAAGGAAGTTTACAGCAATACAAGCCAACATCAAGATAAAAGAAAACCATCAAATTAAAAAAAAAAAAAACTAACCATACACCTAATAAAATTAGAAAAAGAAGAACAACAAAAACCCAAAGTTAGTTAGAAGGAAAGAAATCATAAAGATCAGAGTAGAAGGAAATGAAGGAGACAATAGCAAAGATCAATAAAACTGAAGACTGGCTCTTTGAGAAGACAGACAAAATTGACAAATCATTAGCCAGAACCATCAATAAAAAAAGGAAGAAGACTCAAATCAATAAGATTAGAAATGAAAAAGAAGTTACAACAGACAACGCAGAAATACAAGGGATCATGAGACTACTATGAGCAGTCATATGCCAATTAAAAGGAAAGCCTGGAAGAAATGGAGTAATTCTTAGAAAGACACAACCTTCCAATACTAACTCAGGAAGAAAAAAGTATATATAAGCAGACCAATCACTATCCCTGAAATCGAAACTGTGATGAGATATCTTCCAACAGGACTTCCCTGGTGGTCCAGTGGGCAAGACTCCACCTGATAATGCAGGGAACCCTGGTTTGATGTCCGGCAGAGGAATAGTCCACATGACTCAGGGCAACTAAGCCCATGCACCACAATTACTGAAGCCCAGGCACCCTACAGCACATAATCTGCAGCAAGAGAAGCCACTGCAAGCCTCTGCATCGCAGCTAGAGAGTAGCCCCCACTCACTGCAACTGGAGAAAGGCTATGCACAGCAAGGAAGACCCAGAGCAGTGAAAAATCAATAAATCTTCCCACTAACAAAAGCACAAGGCCAGATAGCATCACAGGCAAATTCTATCAAATATTAAGAGAAGAGCTAACATCTATCCTGCTTAAATTCTTCCCAAAAATCTCAGAGGGAAGAATACTCCTAAACTCATTCTAGGAGGTCACCATCTCCCTAATACCTAAACCAGACAAAGATATCACAGAGAAAGGAAAATGACTGGCCAATATCACTAACAAGTATATATGTAAAAATCCTCAACATAATACTAGCAAGCATGATCAAGTGGGTCTATCCCAGGGATGCAAGGATTCTTCAGTATACACAAATCAATCAACCGGGTACACCATTTTAACAAACTGGAAAATAAAACCCATATGGTAACCTCAATAGATGCACAAGAATGTTTTGACAAAATTATAAACCTATATGTGATCAAAACTCTAGAGAAAGTAGGCATAAAGGGACTCTACCTCAACATAATAAAGGCCATATATAAGAAACCCATAGTAAACATTATCTTCAGTGTTGAAAAACTGAAAGCATTTCGTCTATGATCAGAAACAAGAGTGCCCACTCTCATCACTCTTATTCAATATAGTTGTGAAAGTCCTAGTCATGGCAATCAGAGAAGAAAAAAAAAGAAATCTAGTTTGAAAAAGAAAAAGTAAAACACTCACTGTTTGTAGATGACATGATATACACATAGAAAACCCTAAAGATGCCGCCAAAAATAACTACAGAGGAATTAAAGAGTCTCTTGATGAAGGTGAAAGAGGAGAGTGAGAAAGCTGGCTTAAAACTCAATGTTCAAAAAACGAAGATCATGGCCTCTGCTCCCATCACTTCATGGCAAATAGATGGGGAGACAATGGAAACAGTGACCAATTTTATTATTTTGGGGGCTCCAAAATTATGGATGGTGACCACAGACATGAAATTAAAAGATTTGCTCCTTTAGAAGAAAAGCAATGACAAACTTAGACAGTATACTAAAACAATAAAATAGGCTGAGCACTAAAGAATTGATGCCTTCAGACTGTGGTGCTGGAGAAGACTCTTGAGAGTCCCTTGGACTGCAAGAAGATCAAACCAGTCAACCCTAAAGGAAATCAGTCCTGAATAATCATTGGAAGGACTAATGCTAAAGTCGAGTCTCCAATACTTTGGCTACCTGATGCAAAATGCCAATTCATTGGAAAAGACTCTGATGCTGGGAAAGATTGAAGGCAGGAGGAGAAGGGGACGACAAAGGAGATGGTTGGATGGCATCACCGAGCCAATGGACATGAGCTTGAGTAAACTCAGGGAGAAAGAGAAGGACAGGGAAGCCTGGTGTGCTGCAGTCCACAGAGTCACAAAGAGTTGGACACAACTGAGTGACTGAACAGCAACAACTTCAACAGTGTAGACACAGACATAGAGAACAGACTTATGGGCAAGGGCGGGATGGGGAGGAAGGTGGGGGCAGGATGAATGGAGAGAGTCGCTTAGAATCATATATACTACATACATAAAGCAGATAGCCAATGGAAATTTTTCTGTATGACTTGGGGAACTCAGACTGGGGCTCTGTAACAACCCAGAGGGATAGGAAGGTTGGGAGGAGAGAGGGGGGTTCAAGAGGGCGGGGACATATGTACACTTATGACTAATTCATGCTGATGTATGTGTTAGTCACTCAGTTGTGTCCAACTCTTTGCGACCCCATGGACCTTAGCTCACCAGGCTCCTCCTGTCTGTGGAATTTTCCAGGCAAGGATGCTGGAGTGGGTTGCCATTTCCTTCTCCAGGGGCTCTTCCTGACTCAAGGATCGAACCTGAGTCTCCCATGTTGATGTATGGCAGAAATCAAATCAATACTGTAAAGCAATTATCCTTCAATTTACAATAAGTACATTTTTTTAATGCATGGAGAAAAAAAAATGCATGGTAGAAAAGAAGCAGCAAGCAGTCTAGTGTCAATGCAGAAGAAGGTTGCTGGTAAAGAGATAAACCATATCAGGAGGGCCTTATACCCTGTGAGTTATCTAAGAAACCAAGACTGTTGAAGGATCTGACAATATAAGAATTCTTATGGGGAACACAAGACAAAATATTTGAGAAAACAGCTGTTGTGAAAAATCTTGTGTGTGTGTGTGTGAGGGTGTGTGTATGTGTACATTCAGTCATGTTGAACTCTCTGCACCCCCATGGGCTGTGGCCTGCCAGTTTTGGCATGGAATTTTCCAGGCAAGAATACTGGACTGTGTTGCCAGCTCCTCCCCGGGATCTTCCCTACCTAGGAATCAAACTCATGTCTCTTGAGTCTCCTGCATTGGCAAGTGGATTCTTTACCACTAGTAGCATCTGGGAGAAGGCAATGGCACCCCACTCCAGTACTCTTGCCTGGAAAGTCCCATGGACAGAGGAGCCTGGTAGGCTGTAGTCCATGGGGTTGCAAAGAGTCGGACACGACTGAGCAACTTCACTTTCACTTTTCACTTTCATGCATTGGAGAAGGAAATGGCAACCCGCTCCAGTGTTCTTGCCTGGAGAATCCCAGGGACGGGGGAGCCTGGTGGGCTGCCGTCTCTGGGGTCGCACAGAGTCAGACACGACTGAAGTGACTTAGCAGCAGCAGCAGCAACAGCAGCAGCAGCACTGCCTGGGAAGCCACATTTTAGATGTGACCACATAGTTGCTCAGAAATCTTTTTTAAATTATTCCTTTCACTTTATATCTTTGCTTTTTCTCCTGCCTCTAACATCCTTCCTCTTTGTATTTTTCTTTACTCATTACTCCTGGATTTTTGAAATGCAGCTCAATTGTTGCCTTCTTTTCCTTTCTCTTCTTTCCCTCAGTTTCTGCCCTACATAGCACCTTGTCAAAACACTTATGACATTTCATTGTAATTATTTGTTCATTTTCTTTTTCAGTATTTTCTCCCTGACTGTGAACTCTTTGTAAACCAGCATTATTCTTCATTCATTTTATCAGTTTTTGGAGCAAGATAAAGGGTAAATAAATGCTACCTAAGAAATCAATTGTTAATCTGATTTTTAATCAATTTTTAGTTATTGTTAATCAAATTTTGAATTTATAATTGCTTCACCATGATATTTGTATATAGCCTTGGTAAAAGATATTGAAAATAACTTCCCTATGCTATATCTACCTCAAGACTACCGCCTCTGATATCAAAATGTCTATACAGTACAAAATAAAAGTTCAATGGTGAGAAACTATATGGCAAGTGCATGGAACATTGTAGTTCAATTTGAACAATTTAGCACAGGAGAAAATAGCCCAGACATCTAAAATTTGCAGATTAATCCTTTCTTCTTTTCCAATAAAGGTTTATTTCTTGTTAAGACACTGCAGTTTAAAAAAACCACCCTTGTTTCTTTCTTTATCTCCTAAACTGAGTTTACTCCTTAGTTCTATTAGTTCGATCAGTGAGAAATATCTCCAATAATCAGAATGATCTCAACTCATCCCCTGTGGTCCTGATATCTTCCTGAGGTCATGCCCAACTATTTCCCCAGGTTTTATTTGTGTGTTGTCCACATGACTTATTCAGTGTTCAACAAATATTTACTTTCACCATGTTCAGTTCAGTTCAGTTGCTCAGTCATGTCCGACTCTTTGTGACCCATGGACTGCAGCATACCAGGCCTCCCTGTCCATTGCCAACTCCTGGAGTTCACCCAAACTCATGTCCACCGAGTCAATGATGCCATTCAACCATCTCATCCTCTGTCATCCCCTTCTCCTCCTGCCTTCAATCTTTCCCAGCATTAGGGTTTTTTCAAATGAGTCAGCTCTTTGCATCAGGTGGCCAAAGTACTGGAGTTTCAGCTTTAGCATCAGTCCCTCCAATGAACACCCGGGACTGATCTCCTTTAGGATGGACTGGTTGGATCTCCTTACAGTCCAAGGGACTCTCAATAGTCTTCTCCAACACCACAGTTCAAAAGAATCAATTCTTCGGCGCTCAGCTTTCTTATAGTCCAACTCTCACATCCACACATAACCACTGAAAAAACCATAGCCTTGACTAGATGGACCTTTGTTGGCAAAGTGATGTCTCTTTTTTAATATGCTCTCTAGGTTGATCATACCTTTCCTTCCAAGGAGGAAGCGTCTTTTAACTTCATGGCTGCAGTCACCATCTGCAGTGATTTTGGAAGCCAAAAATTAAAGTCAGTCACTGTTTTCACTGTTTCCACTGTTTCCATATCTATTTACCATGAAGGGATCTCACTGTGTAGAGATCTGGAGATATGAAGTGGACAAGATACCAGCAGACCCTACTCTCATAGAATGCCCCATCCCCAGGGGACTGGTTTAGGGAAAACACGGATTGCCACAAGGGCAGAGACAAGGGCATGTTGCCCCATATTTATCTTTCAGGGAAAGTTCCAGCATCTGAATAATAAATCCAAATGGAGTTTGGAAAAGAGAAAGAATAAGTGAAAACAGCCAAAGCTTGAGGGTTCAAAAATGGATAGGAGTTGGTAAACTGGATAGCTGCAGTAACTGGAACCTAGACACAGTTAGTGAGACGTGTAGAGAGGCTCAAGAGGCTCCCAGGCCAGAAGACGTCGAGCTTTATACACCAGATTAAAGGACTGGCTTTATGGCAACCACAGCACAGTATTCAAACTGGGTTTAACAGTTCACTTGTTTAAGAAAAATCACTCTGGCCTCTCTCCAGAGATGGGCTTGGAGAGGAACAAAACTGAGGCAGAGATAGCAGTAAAGACAGACTAAGCATATCAGATGACAGATATACCGTATATAGAACACACTGGAACTGTGAATAGTTGGGAGTGAAGAAGGAGTGAGAGGGCCTGTGGATGATTCTGGACCCCCCAGAATTCTCTCCTGTCTGGTTACCCCAGTCTACTCTAAAGCTTTCACTGCTGGGTTTCTGGAAACACCTCACAAACTCTCCTCCCTTGGTTTGTGTGCTGAGTTCCATCCTTTCACTATAGTTATTTGCTTATGTATATATTGATAATGCTACCCTTAAAATCTTATGAACTATGATAAGGACTGTGGTTGGATTTATTGGTTATATTTCTTTTCTGTCTCATAAGATAGTTAAAAACCTCTCTTTGGGCTGGTCACTTCCTCTGTGAAGCCAGTCCTAATTTCCTGGCAGACATTTCTCCAAGCTTACTGCATTAGGCATACCCCTTTCATCACAACATTTCATTGCAATTGTCTGAGTCCCCACTAGACTGTAAGGTTTTAAGGAATGATTTCTTTTATCTTTACATGGACCATGCCTACCAGAGAGCTGGATAATATGGTACAAATTTAATATGCATTCATTGAGTTAATACAATACTTTGTTTCACTGATATTGCCATTGATGTTTAGAAAACCTTTTTTCCTGATCCTATGAGGATCTCTGCTAGAGCAAATAGCTGCTCTGTGTCTCTTAAGTCTATTGAGCATTTGTATTAATTTAAAATGAGAAAAAACTATCCTGGGAAACAATCCTAAATTGTTTCCCCAGCTATTTATTGTGCATGTTGATGGAACCAATAATACAAAGGGCAATGAGTGTGAGTAGGTTATGGTTTCCTAATATACTTCACACCAATCAGATGACTCTCAATGCAAGCCGTTTATAATGTCCTTCGCTTTGTGTTCAGGCAGTGACAATCAGAAACCTAAGATGAAATGCAATGATTCATTCAAAGTGGACCTGACAACCAAACCTTTCCGAGGTCTCATCTGCATAATTGTATGTGTTATTCATTTTCTCTCTCTCTCTCCGTCTCTCTCAGTCACTCCTTACTCTCCACCGTGAAAATGCCAAGATAGTGTATTTGCCATCATGACCCCTAAAACCTAAGAATCAGAGCTGCAGGGAGAGAAAACAAAAATAAAAACACCCTGATAGCACCATTCACACCTTTATGTCATTCCCTGCCAGACTGGCCTTCCATTTATGTCTGGGCGCCTGTTCTATCAAACTCCTGTCTTGTATCAATTTTTAGCAGCATGGATAATTTATTGCATCTAGGATGATAGAAAACCAGCTTTATACATCATTCAGCTTGCAAAAGATGTGTAGCTTCAGTTGCTTAATGGTGTCATTTTGGCTGAATGCTATTAACAGATTACCCCTGCCTAGGGCAGTGGAGCATGTGCGGCAGAAAGATAACCTTGTGTTCGTAATTTAATATTAACTGTTTTCACCATAGTACCTCTTTCCAGTACATTAACAACAAACCAATATGGCCTTGTCCCCTGCGGTCGTATTCTTCACCAAAAAAAAAAAAAAAAAAGAATTACATGATAGCAAGTTCCTGAAGATTTCCAATGAAGTATTACAAATCACTCAACACTTGCTCTGCAAAAGGGAAAAATAAACAGGCTTAGATTCAATCAAATTTAATTCCTCCAATTTAGCTTTGCTGCACTTCAAAGGGTGCTCTTATTAATGTCTTGGTGAACAAATTTAACAGTCATTTTTCCTCATTCTTATATGAAAGCTTTCAGTTGTATTCAACATATACTGAGATCAAGAAACTGTTTTATTTTATTTTTTTTTAGTGACTATGCTGTCACAGTTTGATATAAAAGTGTAAGCCATTTACAGAAAACTCTTTATGGAATTTTTATCCTATTCCATTCCCAGGAGCTAAATTTATATCCTGCATTAGCTATCATAGCACTAGAGTATTAGTCTTCTCCCTTTGCAAGCAGTTCAGGGCAGTCAGAGGCCCTATCACTCTCCACCACTCACATCCACAGGCATTATGAGTTTATCTCATCTTTTGCAGCAAGTAGCAGGCCCAATTCATTCCTTTAGGCTACTTTACTAATAACCTATTCCTTATCAGGGCCTCTCCACCTCAGCTTGTGATCAAAGACCCAATTAATGGAATGGAGAAAGGTGAAGCATTCAAATAATGGAGACAGCTGTTTTGCTCTGTTAGAGAAAATCCATTTGTATTGTTATCGCACTCACAAGTTCTGCAGCTCCCATTTAATTCACTCTCCCTCTATTTCTGCTGATGATAAAAAAAAAGTCACAATGAACCCTGAAGAGAATGGCAGAAACATCATCGTGTTTCAACTCAGTCTGGAAGTTATCAACTTGAAAGTGAAAATACAAGCAGATAAGCAGAGAAAATGTCCAACAAAGACCATATCAAAAAAAATTTGTAAGTTTTTTCAAGTAGCATTCTCTATTCATCATTCTGAGTTTTTTTTGTTGTTGTTGTTGTTCTTTTTCTGCCCTCTACTGTATTGCCCAACTGTCTATCTCAGCAAAGCAGAAGCTGATAATATCTTGAGTTCCACATCAGTTGAAAAGTAACAAAGTCAGAGAGTAATCATAATTGGTTGGTAGGGACATTTTTATGAACTTCATGCACTTATGGGCCCAGGCACTGACTTGAAGTTGACTATTTTGTCTCTTCAACAACTCACATAATTTTTCCTTAAACTGGATTTTTAAACAGTTGATTTTTTCCCTTTAAATATTTTAAGCATTTCCTGTGCTCAAAAATATGCATACTTTTCTTAACTGAGCCCCAACATGAAAAGATTATATCCTTCTTAAACACAAAGTATGACCATGACTCATTTATTCCTATCCTAAGAAATTCTACTTTGCAAATTCTTGTCCCTTCTGCCCAGTAATGGAGCAAAAAAGACCTCTTGCTTTTAGTGTCAATGCTATGCTGCCTAAACTTTTCTCATAATAAAAGTGGGTCAGTTTTCAAAGCTGGAAGAGAAACAAAGTCCTTTGCTCTTACTTTGTGTGGAACATATTTCCTTGTAAGTGTCTAAATCCAGGATTGTTTTTGGTTTTGTCAAATAAGAAGAGAAACATGCACATTGTTTTTTCTCCCCTCAAGAGAATTCTCTTGGAAAGCAAGAACAAGAATCACATATTTGAATTCCTGCCTGAACACATATAACTAGCAAAATAAACACGTACAAAGCAACAGTATATGTGATGAATAGAGACAGCAAAATCTTAAAGGACTATTCTCCCAGGCTGATAGCTCACAGGGGATTCCAGGATGTGTATGAGACTGAGTAGGAAAAGAAGCATTGTGTATTTGCATATGAGATGAACATGTAAAAGAAGATTTAACAAAATAAAAATTGTGGACTACTAAAGAGATCTCGCTTTTTCCATAATTTTCCCCTGACTTCAATTTTCAGAAAAAAAAAAAATTTATTTGGCTTTTCACTTCTGTATTAGAATAAAGCAAACATTCTTTTATTTGCATGTCATAAATCCTTATGTCCTATTCTTAATGTTAAACCTAGAGTAAATAAATATGACATAAAAACAAATCACCTTTCACAAGAACATGTGAAATTATAAAAGCAGAACTTTTATAATAATAATCTCCCTTAAACATACGAAAAATATGGAGACACTGTTGGTGTCCCTGTAGTAGAAAAAAGCAAAATAGATTATGAAATGTGGCTTTAATACTTCAGTCAGAAAAGCAAAGATCTATAAACTTTTTAGCACTTTGTGTATTTTAACTTTATGTAAAAGCAATAACATAGTCTTATAATAACTTTTCTCAAACAGTCTCATAATTCTGGGTGAAAATTCCTTTTTTAAAAGAAGAGGCACTTTGTCAGTCAGGATATCCTGGATTATAGTGTGCTAACAGTCAACCACTAAAATCACAGTGGTCTGAAACATTTATTTCTCATTCACTGAATCCAGTAGAGATCAGCACAGTGTGCTGTCATCACGGTGTTCAGGGACACAAAATAGCAAAGGTTCTATCATCTCATGGTTCCACCTTTTCAACATAATGCTTCAGAATCTACCGAGACAGGGATTAAAGGATGAAGAACGTGCCCACCAACCATTACACAATTTAGCCTGGAAGTGATCTTCCTCACTCCTACCCAAATTTCACTGACCAAAGCAAGTCAGAAGCCCACATCTAATTCCAAGGGTGTTTGTTCCCTGGAGATCCAGGAATCTTGGTGAACACTAATGTCTGCCACAGGAACTATTTGTATTTGTTCCCATGTTTAAGAAAGAGGAGAGTACTTAAGGTAACGAATGTTCTTTGTCTAATTCCCTGTCATCAAAGATGCTATAATATGAGGTATGGGAACCATATTCCAAGTTTGCTTTATTTTTTAAGATAGATAATATATGTATTATGCATAAGATACAAGATACTAGCTAAAATATAACTTAGTCTGTAATATAGAAAAAGTCTTTATGCTGGAGTTTTACCTTATTTAACAATATAAAGTCCTTGAGGGCATATATGCAGAGCTTTTCTGATTCAAATCTGGTAGTTTTACTGAATAAAAGCACTTCTATGCTCTCTCTGATGTAGTTAGATTACAGTTTATTCTTGAACAATGTGAGTTTGAACCACATGTGTCCACTTATAGGCAGATTATTTTTTTTCCTGTGAATATAGTACTACCTGATCCATGGTGGACATGGAAGCCCAGATGGGAACTGGGGACTCAGCAGGAAAAGTGTGAGGTCTGAGCAGCCACAAATTTTGTTATCTCCAGTGTGTCCTGGAAGAAACCCCTCAGAGATACCAAGGGAAGATTGTATATCATCTTACTAAAGATATAGTATTCTTGTGCAGAATATTTAAATCTGTATTATTTTCATTCCTCCCTTCTGCTATTTCTGGAGAAATGTCAATAGTCTCAAATATGCAGATGACACCATCCTTATGGCAGAAAGTGAAGAAGAACTAAAGAGCCTCATGATGAAAGTGAAAGAGGTGAGTGAAAAAGTTGGCTTAAAACTCAACATTCAGAAAACAAAGATCATGGCATTCGGTCCCATCACTTCATGGCAAATAGATGGGGAAACAATGGAAACAGTGACAGTCTTTACTTTATCAGGCTCCAAAATTACTGCAGATGGTGACTGCAGCCATGAAATTAAAAGACACTCCTTGGAAGAAAAGCTATGACCAGCTTAGACAGCATATCAAAAAGCAGAGACATTACTTTGCTAACAAAGGTCCATCTAGTCAAAGCTTTGGTTTTTCCATTTGTCATGTATGGATGTGAGAGATGGACCATAAAGAAAACTGAGCACCAAAGAATTGATGCTTTTGAACTGTGGTGTTGGGGAAGACTCTTGAGAGTCCCTTGGACTGCAAGGAGATCCAACCAGTCCATCCTAAAGGAAATCAGTCTTGAATATTCATTGGAAAAACTGATGTTGAAGCTGAAGCTCCAATACTTTGGCCACCTGATGCGAAGAGCTAACTCACTGGAAAAGACCCTAATGCTGGGAAAGATTGAAGGTGGGAGGAGAAGGGGATGACAGAGGATGAGATGGTTCGATGGCATCACCGACTCGATGGACATGATGGCAGAGATTTATTTATAAGAGAAAGGAGATGGATATTTGAACAGAGACTAAGAGGAGACACAGGGAAGAAGGCCCCAGGACAGTACAGGCAGAGAATAAAGTGAAGTAGCTCTAAGACAAGGATTGCAAGCAACTACCACAAACTGGGAAGAGGGAAGAAAGGATTCTTTTCTAGAGCCTTCAGAGGGGGCAATTTTAAGCCACCAAATTTGTGTTACTTTGTTATGATAGCTTAGCTAACTAATATGTTGACCATCATTGTCTTTTCTTCATGACAAAGCTGATAAATTCATAACGATTCTCTTGCTTGTACTTCATAAAACAGCATTGTCTTTAGGGGAATGTTTCTGTGATATTATATTTTTATGAATAAATTCATATGGAAAACTTCATGTATTATAAGTAACTAATAGTGTCGATATAAATATATTTGTCAGATGAACTACTTAATCATTTCCTATTGTCATTTTTTAAATCAGTAAGAACTGAGATAGAATTAAGAAATACAGAGATATTATTTAATTTTTTGAAATTAAACAGTATGATTAAGGCTTAGTAATAATCTACCAAAATAGTGGAAACATACTGAAAAATATTTCTGTAAAATGCAGAACATAACATACACCACAAACAGCATGAGTTTATAACAACCAACCCATGCCAGAAGAATTTGATTGATTTCTTTTCAGTTCTATTAAAAGATTGGAGCAGAAAGGGATTCTTGTAGCAGACACTGTATATTTGATCAATAAAAAAAATACTTCATTAGAGCTCATGAAATCTCACTTTTTTAATTTAAATTTATTTTAATTGGAGGCTAATTACTTTAAATATTGTATTGGTTTTGCCATACATCAACATGAATCTACCACGGGTGTACACGTGTTCCCCATCCTGAATCCCCCTCCTCGTCTTTTGAAATGTCACGTTAAAATTGAAGTAAAATTGGCTGCACACAAACATATTCACACAAATAGAAAATGAATGAGAGGAATGTAACAAGGATAATGACACATAGCAGCAGGCTGAGTATATAAGAGAGGTATTCAGTGGTGGGTCAGAAGAATCAGGCTTAGGTTCTCATTTAACATCAACTGTAATAATCTAAAAAAAAGGATTGCATTCCATGTGGTCAGCAAAACAGAGGATACTGATTAGTGGAGTCCTGGAATCCTATGGAGACTAATAATCCAATGGGATCTTCCCAACCCAGGGATCGAACCCAGGTCTCCTGCATTTCAGGCAGACGCTTTAACCTCTGAGCCACCAGGGAAGCCCAGTAGGGACATTAGAACACAAAAATGTAAGCTAGATGTCAAATTAATTTTGTATAAAAGGAAGGAAAGATGGATAATGGTAGCAGGGGTTAGAATATCCAGAAACTAACTGTACAGTGATACACCACAATAGTGTTAAAGCCTAAACAAAAGACATCGTATTGATTTAGAGACTGGAGTTTGCTGCATTGTTAGAAAAGCTCGCTTGAGTCCAAGACTTTGTAAATAAATGAAGTCAATTAAAAATAAGGATGTACTTTTCCCCCACCGATCTGTGTCATGAAATTAAAAATCAATAAGAACATTTATCATCTTCCTGGTAGAGATTCTTCAGCAGATGACAGAAGTAATTCTTACTCTCATATGCTTTAAAGTAACAGATTTCCCTCCTAGCATGTAAGAGTACTGTATCACAAGAGAGAGTATGTGAAATGAGTGAAATGCAAATAAACATTTATTCATTCCAAAAATACTTCCTGAGCACTTATGTGATAGACACTTCATCCAGGTGCATGTTATTTATCAGTGAACAAAAGTAAGGTCTGCTCTCCCAAAGTCTATGTTCAAATGAAAATAACAGAAAACAACCATGGAGAAGGGAAATGGCAACCCACTCCCGTATTCTTGTCTGGAGAATCCCATGGACAGATGAGCCTGGTGGGCTGCAGTCTATGGGGTCGGACAAGACTTAGTGACTAAACCACCACAGAAAATAATGAAACACAATGCAGAAAAATAAAGGAGAGTGAGTTGTAATATGATGGAACAGAGAACATGTGTTATTTTGGACGTGGTGGTCATGGGTGGCAACTCTGAGAAGGAACTGTTGAAGGAAAAGCAAACTGAGAAGGAAACCATACAGGGAAATATATGGTAAGAATTTTCCAGGTAGATGATGTTATTAACACAAAGATGAGGTTATTAACACAAAGGAGAGTACTCAATGTGTTCATGAAGCAGCAAGGAGGTCAGCAGGACAGGAGCAGATAAGCTAGGAGGACCGTGGTTGGTGACACAGCACAGAAGTAGCCAGAGACTACAGGGTCTCATGGCTGCAACAGACATGAAAAGACAGCACTCAGATCTCTGCTTCCTGAATCATGGTTGCCTGGCAGATCTAGCTACTGTGCCTCTGGATTTGTCTCTACCCTTTGGCAAGACAATGCTCCCTGTAGGCTGCCCTCACTCATTGTCTGAGCGAAGCAGGGGTCCCAGAAGAGGCCTATTCCAGCCCAACGCAGGGCTCCTCTGAAAAGTGTTTTTGGCTTGCAGATTTGTGAACCTGTCATCACACTTTCTAAAGCTATCTTTCATTGGTGGCCATCTTACTGGCCTCCAGGGAAAAGGTACCACTCACCTCTCATCCACTTTTTCCCAAGTAAGGACAGGCCCTTCCCACAAATTCATCACAATTTCTCATACAATAAATTGGACAGTAGAATCATATCTGCAGTTAACTTGAAAGAATTATGGACCAAATGCCATCACCCAGCAACAAGAAAAAGAGAGAGCAGATAGAGGAAGAAAAGGAGAAATCATTGAAATAGTGAAGTATGAGGCCTTCTGCCCACAAATTTCTCAATGGGACTATTCACTAGAGTTTGCTCTCAGGTTTTCAAGTCACTTATTATGAGAAGATCTTACAACTCAAAGTACAATTTCAAGACATATTTTTGGCACATGTTATTCAAGTGTAATACAAACATAATATAAGGTTGATTGGAGAAAAGCAAAAGAACTATACGCATTGCACTGATATTATTCACAGCATAGGCCAGGCATAGATGGTCATAACACACCACGGCCAGAATTCCAGGAAGAGCCTGCCCAGGCAGGTAGGCTAGATGCATGACAGCGGACACGCCAAGAGACCATGAGCCCTGACCGCACAGCTCAGTATCTAATTGCAGGTGACTCTGAGAGGGGCTAGGGAGCACCTCACTTATCTGAGCACCCACAAATACTGCTATAGGTCTTCAGGCCCAGGAAAAATGCTAGTAGTTTCCCACACTTAAGGGCAATATGAGGGCCCTGTGAAGATCATTACCTGGCAGTAATACTGACTGCCTGTCAGTCCAGCTAAGCCCGCTCTCTACTAAGCTACCGGAAGGAGGAAGAAACCCTCTGAGTCATTTAAACTTGTCTCTCATCAATACACAGAACTCCTAAATATGTCAACTGAAGCTGAACCTGAAGTGAAGTCGCTTAGTCGTGTCCGACTATTTGCGACCCCATGGACTGTAGCCTACAGGGTTCTTCTATCCATTGGATTTTCCAGGCAAGAATACCAGAATGGGGTGCCATTTCCTTCTCCAGGGGAACTTCCCAACCTAGGGATCAAACCCAGGTCTCCCGCACTGTAGGCAGAAGCTTTACCGTCTAAGCCACAAGGGAAGCCCATGGGAAATATGTCAACTACTACACCTGATAAAAAATCAAATAAACAGCAATTTGATGAACTTTCATTTCTATCCTACACATTTCTTTGTCTTTCCCTGAAATGAAACAACTTCCTTAGCTATCAATACTTTAATACTGTGTGTGTGTGTGTGTGTTAGTTGCTCAGTCATGTCTGACTCTTTGAGACCCCATGGAATGCAGCCCACCAGGCTCTTCTGTCCATGGGATTCTCAAGAATACTGGAGTGGGTTGCCATGTCCTTCTCCAAGGGATCATCCCAACCCAGGAACCAAACCTGGGTCTCTCTCATTGCAGGCAAATTCTTTACCATCTGAGCCACCAGGGAAGCCAATACTGTGTATATAAATACTATAACTCTCATAATCTTGATATATATAGGAGGAAAGTGAAAACTGAAGATAAATTGGGTTTTCCTAAATTACTGCACTAGTAAGTGATAATGTTTTTTAACACCCACCATTTTAGTCCATACTCTATGTCAAGCTTTGTCATAAAAAATAGTTCATTTAATTATAGGAGTTCTTTTTTTCATTTCTCCAATAAGAATTGAAAATAAAGTTATTAAAACGTATGTTCAAGACCTAAGAGACAGGGAGGATTTGAATCCAGTAATGTTTGAACACCAATATCAAGCTCTTTTTTGTGAAACCCAAGACACACCTCCCAGCCCTTCTCATCCCAAGGCCCTCCTCCCTTGCTACCACCAAGAACTTCAATATTCCATGTAAGATGACAAAAATTTTAGAATTAGGAGGCATTCTTAAGCAAAGCCATTTTGTGATCAACTCTCCCAAAGAAGAATTTATGCTGCTATTTTGGGTATTATGGTTTTTCAAATTTATTTATTTAATACTTGTGTAGCGTGTGCTACGTGTAAAAGTTTTACAGAAATAAGCTCTTTCAATTCAGTTCCCATAATGAACCTGTGAGGTATAAATCTTTATCTTGGCCTCAGGTTGCAGAGCTCCAAGGCCGTGAGCAAAGCTTTCACCCAGGTGAGCTCCAGGTCAACGCCCTTTACTATAAGGCTGTACAGCCTCCCAGCCCAGCACCAATGTTCTTCTAGACTTCCCTTGGTAGAAAAATGACAGCTTTATCCCAGTGAGAGGAAAAAAGAACAGGCAGTTCCTAGCCAGTTATTTTCTCAAGGAAGCATTTGCCGCTTTCCTCAGCAAGCCAGCCATGGGCCCCATCTCGGGGTTCCTTCCCTGCCCCCCACTCCCCAAGGCAGCATCACAGAGAGCTTAAACCCAGCCTCCGGAGCCACTCAAAGCTGAGTGTGCATCTCTGCTCTTCAAATTACCAGATGATTAAACTGAGGGATATATTTAGACTACATGGGCCTCAGTTTCTGCATTTGTAAAATGAGGTAACAATAGCAATTGTAATCGTTATAGTAATAGAAATAGACTTCACCAAAAAGTCTAGATTTTCATAAAGCTTAAGTTAAATATAATAAAAAAGCATTTAACATGGTAATAAATGCTCAATAAATATTAGCATTTTATTTATGTTATCACATATTTTATAATTTCATCTTATTTAGCTGTTTAGCCGCTCAGTCGTGTCTGACTCTTGGTGACCCCATGGACTACAGCATGCTAGGTTTCCCTGTCCTTCACAATCTCCCAGAGTTTGCTCAAACTCCTGTCCATTTAATCAGTGATGCCATCCAACCATCTCACCCTCTGTGGCTCCCTTCTCCTCCTGTCCCAGCATCAAGATTTTTTTTTTACTTTCTATATCCCCCCGATATATAATAAACTTCTTATAGCCTTAGTGTTTGACACAGAGTAAACATTCAGAAAATATTCAATAAATGATGTCCTTATCCTTCTTCCTGAGAAATTCTTTCTTTTAGAAGTTCATCTTGAACTTCCCTGGTGGCACAGTGTATAGGAATTTGCTGTCAGTGCAGGAGGCACGGATTCGGTCCCTGGCCTGGGAAGATTCCACATGCCTCTGAACCACTAAGCCCGTGTCCTGCAACTACAGTCTACGCTCTTCAGCCCACAGGCCACAGCCCTGAGCCCACGTGACTTGAGCCTGTGCTCTGCAACAAGGCAAGTCACTGCAATGAGCAGCCCGCCCAGCTGCCAAAGAATACCCGCCACTCACCGCAACTAGAGAAAGTTCACACAAATGCAATGAAGACCCGCACAGCCAAAAGAAATTCTTAATAAATAAAAATAAGTAAATTCATTTAAAAAGTAAGTTCATCTCTCCCTCTGGGCTCACAATGCCACTCTTAATTATCCCAGTGGAAACACTGGCACAAAGATGTCCCCAGTATGCATTGATGCATTGCACCATTACGGGTCACATCGCACGCTCTGTTCTGCACACATGTGAATTCCAGACTTGCTTTCTCCACAATTTCTAATTGCTTCAGTTTCTCATACAATGTGCCTGTTGAGTACAGTCTGAAAATGAAGAGTGAATGGAGATAATTTGGTATATTATTTTGTGGAATATAAAAGATAATTCCTGCATTCCATTCCAGATGCCTAACACACACACACAATGTGAAGTTCTTTCTTTCTTTTTTTTTTTTCCATGATCTGCCTGTCAATAAATGTAATTTCAGGAAGAAAATGCTATTTTTCTCTGCATATATATTTAAATGTTTTCAAAGTGAAGTGATATTGCCCCAGGGAAAATCAAATGAGCTACTAGGTCTAGAGCTTTTTTACAACAAGTTGAGAAAAAAGTCACTATCTTAATCAGTATCTTACACTATTTATATGACTGTTAAACCAAGTCGTTAAAGTGGGAGAAGAAGATCTAAAAGAATGTCCTCTCCTTGCCCTCTGATGACCTCTGAAGAGTGAAATGAGCAATCGTCCTAGACTCTACTTGTGTGCTGACTTGCTCTCATCCTGGATCTCCAACAAGCCCTGAAGGACAACGTGTTTGCTAGAGCAGAGATCATTAACTTACCAGTGACTGTTTCTATTGTAGCCTTAGTTTTACGGTGAAAAATATTTTTTAAGAAACCCTACTCCTGCTAATCATCATAGTATCCTTTTTTACACAATTTTAATAGGTAGTATTTGCAAAGGCTCCTTGAAAATTGCATTCTTTCTGACATGCTATCCTTCTTTTTTAAAATTAATAAAGTTATTTTAATTGGTGGCTAATTACTTTACAATATTGTGGTGGTTATTGCCATACATTGACATGAATCAGCCATGGGTGTCCCCCACGGCTAAACCCCCCGTCCTAAAGCCTGCTTCCACCTCCCTCCCCATCCCATCCCTCTGGGTCATCCCAGTGCACCAGCTTTGAGTGCCTTGTTTCATGCATTGAACTTGGACGGGTGATCTATTTCATATGTGTTAATATACATGTTTCCACAGTATTGTGATCCACACAGTCAAAGGCTTTGACATAGTCAATAAAGCAGAAATAGATGTTTTTCTGGAACTCTCTTGCTTTTTCCATGATCCAGTGGATGTTGGCAATTTGATCTCTGGTTCTTCTGCCTTTTCTAAAACCAGCTTGAACATCTGGAAGTTCGCATATTGCTAAAGCCTGGCTTGGAGAATTTTGAGCATTACTTTACTAGCATGTGAGATGAGTGCAATTGTGTGGTAATTTGAGCATTCTTTGGCATTGGTTTTCTATGGGATTGGAATGAAAACTGACCTTTTCCAGTCCTGTGGCCACTGCTGAGTTTTCCAAATTTGCTGTCCTATTGAGTGCAGCACTTTCACAGCATCATCTTTCAATATTTGAAATAGCTCAACTGGAATTCCATCACCCCCACTAGCTTTGTTCATGTCTGGCTCTAGGTGAGTGATCGCACCATCATGGTTATCTGGGCTGTGAAGCTCTTTTTTGTACAGTTCTGTGTATTCTTGCCACCTCTTCTTAATATCTTCTGCTTCTGTTAGGTCCACACCATTTCTGTCCTTTATCAAGCTCATCTTTTCATGAAATGTTCCCTTGGTATCTCTAATTTTCTTGAAGAGATGTCTAGTCTTTCCCATTCTGTTGTTTTCCTCTATTTCTTTGCATTGATTGCTGAGGAAGGCTTTCCTATCTCTCTTGCTATTCTTTGGAACTCTGCATTCAGATGCTTATATCTTTCTTGTCCTCCTTTGCTTTTTGCTTCTCTTCTTTTCACAGCTATTTGCAAGGTCTCCCCAGACAGCCATTTTGCTTCTTTGCATTTCTTTTCCATGGGGATGGTCTTGATCATTGCCTCCTATACAATGTCACGAACCTCTGTCCATAGTTCGTCAGGCACTCTATCTATCAGATCTGGTCCCTTAAATCTATTTCTCACTTCCACTGTATAATCATAAGGGATTTGATTTAGGTCATACCTGAATGGTCTAGTGGTTTTCCCTACTTTCTTCAATTTCAGTCTGAATTTGGCAATAGGAAGTTCATGATCTGAGCCACAGTCAGCTCCTGATCTTGTTTTTGCTGACTTTATAAAGCTTCTCCATCTTTGGCTGCAAAGAATATAATCAATCTGATTTCGGTGTTGACCATCTGGTGATGCCCATGTGCAGAGTCTTCTCTTGTGTTGTTGAAAGAGGGTGTTTGCCATGACCAGTGCGTTCTCTTGGAAAAATTCTATCCTTTGCCCTGCTTCATTCTGTATTCCAAGGCCAAATTTGCCTGTTACCCCAGGCAGGTCAGGAAGCAACAGTTAGAACTGAACATGGAACAACAGACTGGTTCCAAATAGAAAAAGGAGTATGTCAAGGCTGTATACTGTCACCCTGCTTATTTAACTTATATGCAGAGTACATCATGAGAACTGCTGGGCTGGAAGAAGCACAAGCTGGAATCAAGATTGATAGAAGAAATATCAATAACCTCAGATATGCAGATGACACCACCATTATGGCAGAAAGTGAAGAGGAAACTAAAAAGCCTCTTGATGAAAGTGAAAGAGGAGAGTGAAAAAGTTGGCTTAAAGCTCAACATTCAGAAAACAAAGATCATGGCATCTGATCTCATCATTTCATGGGAAATAGATGGGGAAACAGTGGAAACAGTATCAGACTTTATTTTTGGGGGGCTCCAAAATCACTGCAGATGGTGATTGCAGCCATGAAATTAAAAGACCCTTACTCCTTGGACAGAAAGTTATGACCAACCTAAATAGCATATTCAAAAGCAGAGACATTACTTTGCCAACAAAGGTCCGTCTAGTCAAGGATATGAATTTTCCAGTGGTCATGTATGGATGTGAGAGTTGAACTGTGAAGAAAGCTGAACACTGAAGAATTGATGCTTTTGAACTGTGGTGTTGGAGGAGACTCTTGAGAGTCCCTTGGACTGCAAGGAGAGCCAATCAGTCCATCCTAAAGGAAATCAGTCCTGGCTGTTCATTGGAAAGACTGATGCCAAAGCTGAAACTCCAATATTCTGGCCACTTGATGCGAAGAGTTGACTCATTGGAAAAGACTCTGATGCTGGGAGGGATTGGGGGCAGGAGGAGAAGGGGATGACAGAGGATGAGATGGCTGGATGGCATCACCAACTTGATGGACATGAGTTTGAGTGAACTCCAGGAGTTGGTGATGGACAGGGAGTCCTGGCGTGCTGTAATTCATGGGATCACAAAGAGTAGGACATGACTGACTGACTGAACTGAACTGAACTGAGACAATAAAGTCAATTTCTACTGCTGCTAGTAATTAAAGATGAAGCTATAACTCTAAGTCATTCCAGGAAAATTTACATACATCTTAAGATTTTTATTATGACTCTAGATCTAAAAGTCAGTACTAGAGTCTGTCAGCTCAGGCAGCATACCATCCAAAGCTTCTCCAGACAAGAAGGCCAACAGTTCCTGAAAGGATGGACATCAATAAGTTGAGCTGAAGTGACAGCTGTCTGTTTAAGCAGCTAGAAACCTGCTGAAAGTGATTCATTTAAAAGATTTCTTGACTTTGCTGACTTGAGATCACCTAAGGACATCTTCTGGCCCTACTTCCTCTTCTTAAGACCACACAATGGCTCCTACGTGGTTCCTTATTGCATCTCATATCAAATTCACCTGATCCACCAAGGAAGTCCTGGTGGATCAGACAGTAAGGCATCTGCCTACAATGTGGGAGGCCTGGGTTCGATCCCTGAGTCCAGAAGATCCCCTGGAAAAGGAAATGGCAACCCACTCCAGTACTCTTGCCTGGAGAATTCCATGGATGGAGGAGCCTGGTGGGCTACAGTCCACGGGGTCACAGAGTCAGACACAACTGAGCAACTTCACCTTTCTTTCAATTCCTTGAACACATCAAGTGCTTTCCTTCAGTACAGGCTGTATACATGCTCTTTTCTCAGTACATTGCCCTACCTCTCCCCAAACACACAACTGCATGCCACAACCAGAGCCCACCAAATCAGACAATTTTTTACACTCATTTTGTAGTTTTCAGCTTAAATATCCCCTTTTAGACTTTCCTTGAATAAAGCAGGTCCACTGGATTCTTCGTCATAGTATTCAACTTGTTTCCTTCAGAGACTTTATCATTTGTAATGACATATGCTTTTACTTTCTTTTGTTCACTTTTTAAATTATCTGTCCCTCCTCCCAACTTAAAGACTATGTTTCTCATTATATCTTCAAAGCTGAATACAGCACATGGTATATAATATACAGTAAATGAATGGTGAAAATACAACTAAATGAACAAATGTGAAATAGGAACGAATAAGAAAGAGAAGCAAAAAGAATGCTATAACAACGTCTGTTAGTAACCATCTCCTAAACACTTCAGCATCTTACATTCAAGGTCATTGTCCCATACCAAGGTACCTCAATCTTCTTAGCTGATTAGCATTACATGGGAAAATACCAGGTGAATCACAAAGTAATTAAATCTGAATATCTGGGAGATGCAGCTTATGTTCTGATAGTTTTTAAAGTTCTCTAAAGAAAAGAAAAGTGAAAGAAAGTGGAGTTGCTCAGTCGTGTCTGACGCTTTGCGACCCTGCGGACTGTAGACCACCAGGCTCCTACATCCAGGCAAGAGTACTGGAGTGGGGTGCCATTTCCTTCTCCAGGGGATCTTCCCCGACCCAGGGACTGAACCCGGGTCTCCCTCATTGTAGACAGATGCTTTACCGTCTGGGCCACCGGGGAAGTCCTAAAGTTCTCTAGGTAATTCTAGTGTGCAACTAGGACTAGCGTAGTCCTGTGGTTCTCAAATGTGACTGCATCAGAATCCTTGAGAGCTGATAAAGCAGAGAGTCTGGGTCCCATCCCCGAAGTTTCTAGTGTGTCCGCATTTCTGGATTCCCAGGCGATGCTGATGCTGCTGGACTGGGAACCACTCTCACACTTGCAATCTACATGAGTAGATTCACTGGACTTAAGTTTCAAAGTGGAGGGAATGCTGGATAGGATATTTTATGGAGGGGAAACAAAAAGAGTTGAAATGAAAATAAAGGGATGCTTTAGGCATAGTTTCCCAGTTAATCACTTCCACGTTGGATCACTTGAGATGCCAGAAATCACAAAATGCCATTCAGCTGAGATGGCAGGGACGGGAGAGCCAGTATGTTGGCAACACGCTCTGTACTCATTGTACACAGAGGATCATGAGAAGAAAGAGCCCAAGGCAGGCTGACGAGGCAAGGTTACACCATGTGTCTCCAAACAGCCTGTAACTTCTCTACCAATGCAATAAAAAATTCAATTCTGGTAATAATGCCATCTTTGAATAGACCGATTTCTACATGTGGTTTTAAGAAATATCTTTACATCTGCATGCAGTATGCTGCCTATTGGTTTTTAGTAAGTTAACATGCTCTTGGAGTAGCAATTAACTGTACCATTGCTTTAAACTTTTCCTTAACACTTAATATTTATGCTGCTTCCTGAGTGTTCCAGCACTCTAAGAGTGTCAGTTTCCTGGGTAAAGGGACGGGATACAATGCATCTTCAAATGCAGCTAGGCTGATCTGCACACTTAAGAGCCTCAGTACATCATTTTCCAATCACATATCTCAGAATAATTTATACAATCAATTAAAGAGCATTATCAAGGGATGATTTGACAACTGTTGCCATGCCAACCAGTGAAGTAGACAGCGCCTCCACGTTTAAAGGCTGCACCTGGTGATGGATGTGGCAGATTTTGAGGACTTAGACAGAATCACAGATGTCCAAAAGGTGTGGAGAGAACATGATTTAAAGCTTTGATGTTGTGCCATTTTTACTGGCAAAAGGGTGTTGATGGCATGTTGTTCACTTTCTCATTAAAATTCTGTCATTTTTCACAGTGTTCTGCATTCAGAGCTGAAAACTAAAGTGAGAATGCACTTTACAGACTGATAAAATATGATAGCAAAATGGATGATGTTCATTTGCAGGCTGAATTAATTTTTAAAAAAAGTTTGTGTCAGTGCATTTATGAAAAGCCCATTAATCAGACACAACTTTATCACCCTTAATGGACATATTTTTAAACACTTTTACATTAATAATTAAAATTTTGGATGGCAAATGGCTTCCAACACATTGAACTAAAAAGTATTTGAAATGAATCACAATAAAACATAACAGAAGCAGAAAATATACTTTCCAATGTCCATATGCTGCCTGATTTCTTGATTCCAAAGACCATGATAAAAATCAATAAACCTTAAAGACTTTGCAAGATAGACCGGTCTTTCACTCACCAAGTTATGCCAGAAACGAAGGAGGCTCCCAAGGGCATTTCCAATTACAGACCCTGTATTAATAAGCAACAGGGATCAGATTAGAGCTTATATCTCTGGGATCAGCAAGCCAGTTCTCTTTCCAGTATGTAGTTACTCTTTGCTCTATTAAATTGTGCCTTTCAAACATCAATTGACTATATGTTAATATGTGATAGATGCATTGCCCACAATATATTTAAAATAGTGTGACAGTTATAAACTTAGGCTCTAGAACCAAACTGTTTGAATCTCAGCTCTCCCTCTCACTAGCTATTAGGCAAATTATTTGATCTCTTTCTGCCTCAGTGTCCTCATCTGTAAAATGAGAATAATGTCACATCTTATAATTGTTGTGAGGATTAAACAAGTTATATAGAGCATTTAGAACAGTGCTTGAAGTGTTTATTCTCAAGGCTTTTATTATTACTGATATCATTATTATTACTATATTTTATTTTTTAAGGCTCTTAGCCTTTCTATAGGAGAAGGTAATGGCAACCCACTCCAGTACTCTAGCCTGGAAAATCCCATGGACAGAGGAGCCTGGTGGGCTACAGTCCATGGGGTCGCTAAGAGTCGGACACGACTGAGCGACTTCACTTTCACTTTTCCTTTCATGCACTGGAGAAGGAAATGGCAACCCACTCCAGTCTTCTTGCGTGGAGAATCCCAGGGATAGCAGAGCCTGGTGGGCTGCCGTCTCTGGGGTCGCACAGAGTCGGACACGACTGAAGCGACTTAGTAGTAGTAGTAGTAGTGGCCTTTTGATAAACAGTTGTTGCAACAATCACTCATTTTTGTTTTCTATTCAGAACATGAGTTGATATAATAAGGCAGGTAAATTGCAAAGTCCAACTAATGATTTACTAAATTTAACTATCACAGGAAAAGTACATTGAGATAAGACAACTTAATAGGAATAAAGTGAGATAAAAGGTGGAAGATACAGGTATAGGAGGCAAAAATATGTGATAGTATCATCTTATGTTCTATAGCAAAATTTGGTTTCCTTCACCCATCAGCTACTCTCGGGGTGTATCATAACAAATATGAAGCTAGGATAATAGGAGGGAGTCTTCTGCAGAACGAAACAGAAGCCCAGATTCCTTAAAGCAAAATAACTCCCAAAGTTGTGTTCAGAGGACAGTTGAGCAATAAAAAGATTGCTGTCTAGAGGTTTCAGTTTGAGACTGGATCCTGCAAACCTGCTGTCCTTTATCCTCAGCTCTCAGAGGCAACATCCCCCTACTTGTGGGAAAAGAGATGAGGCCAAAGAATTGATGTGATAGTTTGAGGTGAGAGAGGAAGGAAACAGAACCCTGCCAGTCTGGGCAAAAGGAGAGGGCGAATTGTGAGGAACGCCACATGCTGGTCCACGGAGGACTGTTAGAACATATAGATGGCTGAGGGGAAAGCGAAATGTTTTTAATTCACTTTCCAGATTCTTGATATCTACTTGATCTTCTATAGTAAGGTGTTTGTTTTTTTTTTTCCCATGATGGACTCTGCCTTTCAATCCTCCCAACATTAAATGCATGGTAAAGGGACAATTCGCATAACTAAGAAATATTAGAAGCTGTGTGTCAATGATTACCTTGGCTGATGCAAGACACAATAAAAATGAATTTCAGAATAAACATTAGGTGCTCAGCAAACTTTAGTGTCAGTAGTCTCAGTTCTTAAAACCAAAAGCTGCTGTCCAAATCCAAAAAAACAGTATATATGCTGCTGTCAGTTGGAAAGGCACATATGTCAGTTCATACATGCCTTAGAAAGACATTGGAACTGTCTTTCGAAGTATGTTAATACTACGGTTGATTCTGAATGTCACTAAATAACTCTCTAAAGTCGGACACAGCCAGTCACTTGTGGGTAGATGTGCCGCCTGCAAGTGGACAGGCTTCCGTATGTGGCCAGTTATGTTCAATTAGTTCGCTGGCACAATCACTTACACAAGTCGACGGTGCTTACTTACATGTTCACACCCATTTATAGGTAAGCTGTAAAGCACTGTAAATACGTGTGAACGTGCAAGTAAATGTCATCGATTTGTGTGATTATGCCAGCTGAAGCATTCACTTGCAGCCTTAGATCTTGGCTCTTCCTCTTAGTGTTCACCTTTCCTAAAATATGACTCAAATAAAGTATGTGAATCTCTGTATACACACACAGAGAAACATACACAGACATACACACACATACACTGTGTAAAAAAAAAAGTGCTATGTGTGTGATAAACATACAGTAGTCTCTGTTTTAAGGAACCTACACTACATTTGGAAAGAGGAAAAAAAAAAAATACATGAAAAGTTAGGTAGGAATGAAGTGAAAGTTGCTTAGTCGTGTCCGACTCTTTGCAACCCCATGGACTCTACAGTCCACGGAATTCTCCAGGCAAGAATACTGGAGTGGATAGCCTTTCCCTCCACCGGCTGATCTTCCCAGCCCAGGGATCCAGTCCAGGTCTCCTGCATTTCATGCGGATTCTTTACCCCCTGAGCCACAAGGGAAGCCCAAGTAGAAGACACCAAATTGAAAAGTATCATAAGGTGGTTTATATATATTTGCCAAATGATTGGTATGAAAGATACATAGAATAAAGCTAATATTTCTTTACACAAGAGCTTTTGCTCTTGGGTTTTCCACTTATTTAATTTTCCTTTTCATCTTGATTTTGAGATGTTTCTAAATTATTTTAATTATTTAAGATTCATTCTTGGTCTTAATATAATTAAAAGAAATGTCAATAATGTCATTATTTACACACGTTTCTCAGCATCTTGAAAATAGTATAAGATTTCTATGTTAGAGCACTTGGAAAGAAAGTTTACTTTCTACATATTGGTTTTAGTTCTATGATAATTTTCAGCACCTTTTGTTGTGGACAAAGATATTTCACTCATTCACTTAGCAAGCAAGCATTTACTGAAAGCCTACTATGTGCCCAGTGCCAATTACAAAGAGAGAAATATAAGCCACAATTTCTGTTCCTGAAGAGTGTTTTAAACGACAACAAACAATGAAAGCTAATTATCAGTTGCTAATTATTGGTTGTCAATCCCCAGATGGCACTGAATATCACAAAAGTTTTGAAGGTTTGAAAGTTTCCTCAAAACTCCCAAACTGCTTGATCTGTATGTCGACCAAACTCTTTTTTATTTTTCAGATAATTTTTCTGGCTATTGTTGTTCATTTATTAATATCTCCCCGGATATCTCAGTAACAAGACAAAAGGTTTGCAGTGTCCTGGGAGTTGGAGGAAGGGCCCCGTGTGCATATTTCTGCATTCCTCTGTCTCTTTTCTGCCTGCTTACTGCCTTTCTGTGTGCCCTCTCCTGGAGCCGTTAAATTCATCTCTATGGAGAAAAAAAGATAGACAGAAGGAGTAAAGAGTCAGAGTAAGATACACAGGCTTACAGGGGCCATACCATGAGAAAGACATGGGTGCATGATTGTAAAGAACCGAATATGTTTGAGAAAAATCTGTTAGCTTACATTAGCCCAAAAAACAAGTTAGAGGCTGTATGTGGGAAACTTGCCACAAACAAACATGAGAACTTTAGGCAAAGGGGTTTCAAAACCAGTGGTTAAAGGAAAATGAAATGCACATGGAAAGACAGAGAGATAAAGTTAAATTTCATTCAAAGTTACTTTACGACAGACAGATGACTTAAAAAGAGCTGAAACACAAAGTAATCATGAATTTGCTCAGAAGACAAAAATATGCTGAAAACACTGCTAAGATTAGCTTTATGTAAAGGCCTTTATCTCTTGGATCTGTCTCCTTCAAACTTCAAGTACAAACACTTTGAAAGAAAGATTGCAAATGTTGATTCATGGTCAGCCTATGGAACTTTTGTTAAGTTTGCCCCTTCAGATTTTCAGTGCCACCAGGATAAGAAAGAGTAATCCATTTTAAATCCCACAATACTGACTGTATCCAGAGGGCACTACATGAATAATTTTTATTTTAAAAAGGGGCTCTTAAACATTATGAGTAGAAATCATGACTTTTACATTTGAATCTTATTTTTAAAATGCCTTTTGTATTCTTCATTCTGTCATAAAACTAGAGCTCCTCAGCCACTGGTCTTAGGTCTCTGATGGTTGATTGATGAGTAACTGGAAAAATAATTTTAATTAATTTGAATACAAAATATTTTTCATTTTCAAAACTGTCTCAATTGGTTTATTCAATCTTTCCAAGTCCTCTCAGTTTTACAAATAAATTAGATAGGCACAATGAAGGAAATAAACTAACACATATCAACAATTTTTTTTTAAAGTGTGCCAAGCCCTGTGTTGTCTGATTTACATACAGTGCCTTATTAAATCTTAACATTAAGTCTGAAGAAAGTTTGATCTGGTCACTTTCTTGCTCTGTCACTTGATTTGTCTGCAAAATGAGAATAATAATAGTGGGCTTCTCCAGTAGCACAGCTGGTAAAGAATCTGCCTGTAATGCAGGAGATCCTGGTTCGATTCCTGGGTTGGGAAGATCCCCTGGAGAAGGGATAGGCTACCTACTCCAGTATTCTTGGGCTTCCTTGTTGGCTCAGACATTAAAGAATCTATCTGCAATGTGGGAGACCTGGGTTCAGTCCCTGGGTTGGGAAGATCCCCTGGAGGAAGGCTTGGCAATCCACTCCAGTATTCTTGCCTGGAGAATCCCCATGGACAGAGGAGCCTGGAAGGCTATAGTCCATGGGATCACAAAGTGTTGGACATGACTGAGCGACTAAGCACAGCATAGCATCTGACTTACAAGATTTTAATGAGGATTAAATGAGTTAACACACATAAAGTTTTGAAAGGAGTGCAAACAAGATCGCACAGTGGGAAACCCTGAGCTCCTGACCTCACACAAACACATCAAAACTGTAACTACATATAGAGCAACTCTTGCTGAGAACAACCTGAAGACTAGCAGAACTGTTCTTCTACAACCAAGACTGTAATGGAAGGACCACACGAAGGCTGGTAGGAGAGGACGATAAGCAATCTAGTAGGAACCCACAACCCTAGTGGGTGACTCAGAAGAGAAGGGGGACTTTCACAGGCTTGGAAATCCTCCCTACGAAGCGAGAGATTTAAGCCACATATTAGGCACCCCAGCCCTAGGGTCCAACATTAGGAAGAGAAGATGGTTGAAACCAGTGGGGCTCACTAGCTTATCAAAAGGCTCCTGACATAATTAAGGGGGCAAAAGTTAAGGAGAGAATTTTAAAGGTAAAAATAGGAAAATAAAGAGTTGCATACAAGAAAACTCCCATAAAGATATCAACTGATTTTACAGCAGAAAACTTGCAGGACAGAAAGGAAAAGCATAATATATTTAAAGTAAATGTGTCAGTCATCAGTCTTGTGTGACTGTTTGTGACCCCATGGACTGTAGCCCACTAGACTACTCTGTCCCTGGGATTCTCCAGGCAAGAATACTGGATTGGGCTGCCATTTCCTTCTCCAGGGGATCTTCTTGACCCAGAAATCAAACCCAGGTCTCCTATATTATAGGAAGATTCTTTAATGTCCGAGCTACCAGGGAAGTTAGTACTGAAACAAAAATACCCCCGACAATCTAGGACATTTCACTTAGCAAAGGTATCATTCACAATTGAAAGAGAGACAATCAGTTTCCCAGACAAGCAAAAACTAAGAGTTCATCACCACTAAATCAACCTTACGAGAAATGTTAAAGGATCATATTTAAAAGAAAAAGAAAAGGTTATAAATGAGAAATAAGAAAACATAGGAAGGGAAAAATTCCACTGGTAAAGGCAAATATATGGTTATGGCAATGAATCAAACACTTAAATAAGTTAGTATGAAAGTTAAAAGACAAAAATTGTAAAAATCAACTATAGCTACAATAAAGAGTTAAGGAATTGACATGAAAATATGAAGTATGACATCAAAAACAAGATGTGGTTGGAGTGGTAAAAAATATAAACCTTTTAGAATGTGTTTGAACTTAAATGAGAGTCAGTTGAAAACAAGTAGATTTAGATCAACATATAAAAACTTTATGATGATCACATTCACAAAACAAAGGATGAAAATCTCATGATCATCTCAATAGATGCAGAGAAAGCATTTTTGACAAAATCCAACCTTTATTCACAATAAAAGCTCTCAACAAAGTTGGTATAGAGGGAACATTTTTTATTTATGACAAACCCATGTCTAATATTATACTCAATGGTGAAAAGCTGAAATTCTTTCCTCTAAGATCCAAAATCACTGCAGATGGTGACTGCAGCCATGAAATTAAAAGACACTTACTCCTTGGAAGAAAAGTTATGACCAACCTAGATAGTATATTCAAAAGCAGAGACATTACTTTGCCGACTAAGGTCCGTCTAGTAAAGGCTATGGTTTTTCCTGTGGTCATGTATGGATGTGAGAGTTGGACTGTGAAGAAGGCTGAGCGCTGAAGAATTGATGCTTTTGAACTGTGGTGTTGGAGAAGACTCTTGAGGGTCCCTTGGACTGCAAGGAGATCCAACCAGTCCATTCTGAAGGAGATCAGCCCTGGGATTTCTTTGGAAGGAATGATGCTAAAGCTGAAGCTCCAGTACTTTGGCCACCTCATGAGAAGAGTTCACTCTTTGGAAAAGACTCTGATGCTGGGAGGGATTGGGGGCAGGAGGAGAAGGGGACGACAGAGGATGAGATGGCTGGATGGCATCACGGACTCAATGGACATGAGTCTGAGTGAACTCTGGCAGTTGGTGATGGACAGGGAGGCCTGGCGTGCTGCAATTCATGGGGTCGCAAAGAGTCAGACACGACTGAGTGACTGAACTGAACTGAACTGAACTGAACTGAACTGAACTGAAAATCAGTAATAAGATAAGGATGCCCACTCTTGCCATTTCCATTTTACATAGTAGTGGAAGCCCTAGTCATAGCAATCAGGTAAGAAAAAGATAAATAGCATCAAAATTGAAAAGGAAGAAGTAAAATTGTCATGGTTTACAGATGACAATATTATTTAGAAAACCCTAAAGACTTCACTAAAAGGAATTAGAATTTAGAAATGAATTTAGTAAAGTTGCAGGATACAAGATTCATATCTGAAATCGATTGCACTTATATACACTAGTAATGAGCTATCAGAAAGAGAAGTAAAGAAAATAATCTAATTTACCACTTCCTCAAAAAGAATAAAACACCTAAGAATAAGTTTAATCAAAAAAGTGAAAAATCTATAATCTAAAAATGTAGTATACTGATAAAGGAAATTGAAGATCATATAAATAAATAAAAAGATGCTCTGTGTTCATGTATTATAAGAATTAATGTCATTAAAATGACCATACTACCCAAAGCAATCTATTGATTTAATGCAATTCCTATCAAAATACTCACATGACAATCTTCACAGAAGTAGAACAAATAATCCTAAAATTCACATGGAACCACAGAAGACCCTAAATAGCCAAAGTAATCTTGACAGGGAAAAAAAAAATGGAGATATAATTCATCCTGATTTCAGACTACAAAGACACAGTATTCAAAGTAGTATGGTAAAAACAAAAATAAAAACAAACAAACAAACAAAAACAGACATAGATCCATGGAGCAAAATATAGCATCCAGAAACAAACCCATACACATATGGTCAATTACTTTATGGCAAAGGAGATAAGAGTATACATTGGGGAAAAGAGTTTCCTCAGTAAGTGGTTTGAAAATTGAAAAGCTCCATGTAAAATGTAAAAAAAATGAAATTAGAACATTTTCTCTTGCCACCTGCAAAATTAGACTCAAAATAGATTGAAGACCTGAATGTAAGATCCAAAACCATAAAACTACTAGAAGAAAATACAAGCAATATGTTTCTGACATAGATCTTAGTAATATTTGGTGGGGAGGGGGGGATTTGTCTTCTCAGATAAAGGAAACAAAAGCAGAAATAAATAAAAAGAACATCAACTAAGAATCTGCAAAAACTAAAAACTTCTGTGCAGAGAAGAAAACTATCAACAAAACAAAACGGCAGTCAACTGAATGGGAGAAGATATTTGTAAATGATATGTCTGATGAGGGGTTAATATCTAAAATATACATAAAGAACTCAGGCAATTCAATATCAGTAAACAGTCAAAGCAGAAATAGAAACACGGAGGTAGAGCACAAATGTATGGATACCAAGGGGGGAAGGAGTTGGGTAGGAGGAACTGGGAGGTTGGGATTGATACACATTGATACTATGTATAAAACAGACAGTTGATAGGAACCCATCTTATAGCACTCTACTTATTGCACTGTGGGATCTTAAACGGGAGAGAAATCCAAAAGAGAGGAGAGATATGTATGGCTGGTTTGTTTTGCTATGCAGTAGAAGCTCACACAACATTGTAAAGCAACTATACTGCAATAAAAGTTAATTATTTTTAAAAAACTGGGTAGAGAATATGAATAGGCTTTTTCCCAAAGAAAGTGCACAGATGATGGCCAACAGACACTTGAGAGATGTCAGTATCACTAGTCATCAGGGAAATGCAAATCAAACCCACAATGAAACACCACCTCATGCTGGTCAGAATTGCTATCATTAAAAGGCAAGAAATAGGAGCATTGAGAAGGATATAGAGAGAAGGGAACCCTTACTGGTTGGTATATAAATTGATATGGCCATTATGGAAATTAGTATGGAGGTTTCTCAAAAAAATTAAAAATAGAAGTACCGTATGATACAGCAATTTCACTCCTTGGTATATATCTGATAAAAATGAAAACATTAATTTGAAAAGACACACATTTATTCATTGTAGCATTATTCACAAAAGCCAAGATATGGAAGAAACCTATTTGCCTATTGATAGATGAATAAAGAATATATGGCATTTATATACACACGTATATGTGTATAGGGCTTCCCTCATAGCTCAGTCAGTAGAGAATTTGCTGCAATGCAGGAGACCTGGGTTCAATTCCTCTGTCGGGAAGATCCCTTGTAGAAGGAAATGGCAATCCACTCCAGTATTCTTACCTGGAAGATCCCATGGACAGAGGAGCCTGGTGGGCTACAGTCCATGGGGTCGCAAAGAGTTGGACATGACTGAGCGACTAAACCACCACCATATGTATATATGGACATATACTGGTGAAGAATGCGCCTGCCAATGCAGGAGACAGAAGACGGGGGTTTGACCCTGGGTGGGGAAGATCCCCTGGAGGAGGACATGGCAACCCACTCCAGGATTCTGGTCTGGAAAATTCCACAGACTACAGTCCACAGGGTCACAAAAAGTAGGATATGACTGGGCATGCACACATACTCAAGTATATAATGGAACATTACTCAACCATAAAAAGAATGAAATCTTGCCTTTCCCAGCAACTTGGATGGACCTGGAGGGTATTATGCTTAGTGAAACAGAAAGACAAATACAGAACATTTTCACTTATATGTGAAATATAAAAAATAAAATAAACAAACATAACAAAACAGAGAGAAGCTCATAGTGGACTTGTCTGGTGGTCCAGTGGTTAAGACTATGTGCTTGCAAAGCAGTGGGTGCAGGGAAGTTAGAACCCTGGTCAGGCAACTAAGATCCCACATGCCACGCATCACAGCTGAAGAATTCTTAAATATAAAAATTTAAAAAAATTTTTTAAGTGTATACTTAGAAAGAAAGAAATAGACTCAGAGATACAGAGAACAAATTAGTGTTTACCAGTGCAGAGAGAGGTTGGGAGAGGTATAAGATCAGTTCAGTTCAGTCACTCAGTTGTGTCCAACTCTTTGTGACCCCATGGCCTGCAGCACACCAGGCCTCCCTGTCCATCACCAACTCCCAGACTTTACTCAAACTCATGTCCATTGAGTTGGTGATGCCATCCAACCATCTCATCCTCTGTCGTCCCTTCTAATGGACTTAGCTGTGAAAATAGGGCCAGTTCTGTCTGGAAAGTTTCTCAAGATTTTGTCAAAAAAATACATCTGGTCGGGATGTCTGATTACCAGTTCTGTTTCATTAAGAGCCATACCGCAAGAAGCCTGTAAGTTTTGATCGGAAATACCTACTTTTTGTGTACACGGTTGTCTCTCAGGTACTTCAAATCCACCATATTTTAAACAGAATTCATCACCCTTTCCCACACTTTCCATATAGAAATTCCATTCTTCTCCTCCTTGACATGACCCTACAATACTCGCGTACTTCCATCTTGCCATTTCTTTCAACAGACAGCCAATTTTGTCAATTCTGCTTCCTTAATGTTTCTCTTCCCTGTTCCTTTTGTCTCCCTGTTTATGGATGCTGCATAACAATATCTCTCACTCAAATTTTTGGGTAAGTATTTTAGATAAACTTTCATCTATTTTTTCCCCCACTTCCCACCCAATCAGTCTTCCATAAAGCCACCAGAATCATTTTTCTAAAAGGTAAACATCATGTAATCATCTCCACTATTTCTGAAATAAAGTCTTAGGTCCTTAAAGAGGCCTGCTGTGCCCTTTATTGGGCCACTGTAGATTCGTCTCTCACTCACACTACCAGTTATGCTGAACGCCTGGCCTTTATCCAAATGAGCCAGGAGCCTTCACTTTCATGCCTGCGTTCATATGGCTCCCTCAGCCGAAATTTACCTGCTCATGTCTGCGTAGTGAAGATCTATTCATTTTGTAAGACCCTGGTCTAACACCTACTCTTACAAGTATTTCCTTGTTGGAGTTGGAAATACCAATTTTCAGTCTTATACTCTTATTTTAATGCTTTATTATACTTTTATTAACTTATTTTCTCAACTACTGTGTTTTGAACTTCTTGAAGCCAAAATTGTTTTCTTTTTTTAGTTTTAAACCCTAATATCTTGGACAGTTCCTGGGCTACTGCAAGTTTGCTGAAAGATCGAATGAGTAAGAAAATTAGATGTGGCCTATACTCACACAGTTATGACCAACCTAGACAGCTTATTAAAAAACAGAGATATTATTCTGCCAACAAAGGTCCATCTAGTTAAAACTATGGTTTTTCCAGTAGTCATGTATGGATGTGAGAGTTGGACTATAAAGAAAGCTGAGTACAGAAGAACTGATGCTTTTGAACTGTGATGTTGGAGAAGACTCTTGAGGGTCCCTTGGACTGCAAGGAGATCCAACCAGTCCATCCTAAAGGAAATCAGCCCTGAATACTCACTAGAAGGACTGATACTGAAGCTGAAACTCTAATACTTTGGCCACCTGATGCAAAGAACTGACTCATTTGAAAAGAGACTGATGCTGGGAAAGATTGAAGGCATGAGGAGAAGAGGGCGACAGAGGATGAGATGGTTGGATGACATCACAGACTCAATGGATATGAGTTTGAGCAAGCTCTGGGAGTTGGTGATGGACAGGGGAACCTGGCAGGCTACAGTCCATGGGGTCGCAAAGAGTCAGACATGACTGAGTAACTGAACAACAGCAGCACTGCCTGGGAAGCACAGAAGGGCATTAAGACATTTCCAAAGATAATAGGAGAAAATTGAAGGCCCAATGCCTTCTTGTAGGACAGAACCACTTCCAGTCGGTCACTAGAGTGATATGTGGGTACTATCATCAGGTCTGGAATGGTTTTTGCTACTTTCTGTCATAATGAAAGAAGTCCCCTTCAAATTAGGCCATCTTTCCAGAAAAATACTTGAGTTCAAGGAATTAAGGCTCACCTGAAGGAAATGGATCAATGTTGGTCCTGTCTTGTCAGGTAAAATCTGCAGGATTTACTTGTCCTTTTCCAGTTCTGATTTCTTTGACTTCCCTTTTTTAAGAAATAAATTGTCTTTAAAGGTTTATTTTTAAAATGACAAAGATTTCTAGTCATTGAATAGCTCTTATGAAACAGTATCATGATGAATTAAGTGAAAATTAGAGCCACATGCCTAAAATTTCCCTGAAAAATATACATATATTTTAAAATGAAGGAAGGAAGTGCCAGGAAAAAATATGTTTTTAATTTGTTTGAGTTTAAAACATTCAAAACATATTTTTAAACATTTGCCAAGGATTTTCCAAAAATCTTTGGATTTCTCATAACCTCTAAAAGATGTCTTTCTTTTGAGGAATAGCAGGGAACTGGTTCATTTACTAATTCAAAATTCTAGCTTCCAATGCTTTTCTCACACTTCAAAGTTTCTTATTTTGAGTCAAAAATAAAATATGTATAATCATGGGTTTAGCAAATGAAGGGAAGGTGTTTATTTCCCTGTGTTTTCATTTTAAGAAAAAAAAATGTTAATGTCCCTAAGGAATCTGACTTGAATGTTGAAGCTCAGGTGGTTAGTGACAGGCTGATTAATGTCAGAGAGCTTCACCATGGTCCCCACAGTGATTTTTCATCTTTTCCTATAGGATCTGAAATGTATATCGAAACAACTAATGTGATGAGTAAGGATTCAAAGGCGGTTTTACCTAGAGAAATTGCTCTTATGATGACTGTTAATGGGCCTTCATCTTTTCAACTAGTTATCAGAGCAGATTCATTTTTCAAATCTAGTGCTTGAACCCTGGCCCTGAGAAGAAAGTTATATTATCTTAAAGTTACAAATCCACATGGTTCAACCACGCTAGAGAACACACAGGACTCTAGGCATAAGCTATTTCACGCTGCGGTCTACAGCGGGTGTGAGAGAGAGAAAGAATGAGAATAAAGGAAGAGGAGGGAGCAACTGCTTGTGCGGATGCACGTGAGTACATCCGTGTAAATGTGGGTGGGGATGGGAGAAATGCTTTACATGAGCAAGGGATAGATTTTTATTTTTAACCTCAGCGGAAGCTGTGATGTGATGAAGAGTACTGTGCTTAAACCCAGGGAGTTAGAGTTCACGTGCCGTTTCTACCTGGGAAAGTGGGAACGTGTCAGTCACAACTCCTGCCCCACCCTCACATTTTCCTCAAAGTGAAGTTGCCCTTAACCAAAGATCCAGTGGCTAAGCAGCAATACTAGACTTTGTAAAATTCCTCTCCCTGGATGCAGATGATTGGACCAGAAGTCTGCACCTGATCCAAGGGCAACGAATCACTAAGAAATCTAGTGACCTGCGAGGGAGCTAGGAGTCATTCCTGGGAGTCATGATATATTGAAAGAAAGAAAGAAAGTCGCTCAGTCGTGTCCAACTCTTTGAGACCCCGTGCACTGTAGCCCACCAGGCTCTTCCGTCCATGGGATTTACCAGGCAAGAGTACAGGAGTGGGTCACGATATATAGGCGGGGCTAAAAAAGGACACGATGGCTTAAAATATATGAAGTCATGATTTTAGAAGGAAACACCTGAGAGCAAAACAGAAGGAGACGAACAAAGAGTAACCGCATCATCTTAGTGACAACGCGCTAGGGGTGGCCCATGCCTCTAACAAACCTAGACATTCAAAACGATGCCTTGGTTTCATCGTCATGACTCAGCCTTTTGAGTGTTGTGTTCTTGGCTTTTCCATGTAGATCCCAAACAATAATCCCTTTAGGTTGAGTTTTCTTGGAGGGGATATAGAAAATATTCACCACTCCAAACCATGTGCCTAAATGGTCTTTAGATGACTGTGGATCTGATCATAGAAATTCCTTTAGATGACAAAAATCTGGTTGAGTTTTAATAATATTCCTTGCAAGCAATTTGATAAGGCTCCATCTTCCACATCAGTCTTTCTTGCCAAGGGTTCCTTCTATGTATAACATTGAACCAGGTTAACCAGAACAGACAAATTTTGGATAATGTCTTGGGATCATAAATCCAGTTTGGGTGTTTAGCTAGTGGCCTTAGATTCTATTTCTTCTCCTAAGTCTTGTCTCCCATATTTTTCTCTTTGGGACCCCTTGTGGGTCCATTTTCTGTGGTTGCTGCCAAACACAGAATCTCTGCCTTTTCTTTTATATTCAACCAACCCTGAACACCCTAGCCTTTCTGGATCTGACTAATAGCTATTTTCTCCATGCACAGGGCCTTTTCAAGCAAACTATTAATAAAAAAGAGAGGAGATGGTCATAAGAATTAAGTACCTACTCACGATTTGCCTGAAAGTACCTATTCAGATACTGTATAAAATGAAACATAGCTACACATGTTTGAAAATTATAATTCAGCATAAAAGATTATCATCTCATGCCTCTTTGTGCTAGGCATAAAATCCATGGCCTGAATATGTGAATAAAGATCAGAGAAAACCATAGAATAGCTTTAATGCAAGAACTTTTAACAGTGACAGCAACCACTTTTAATGATCTATGCATTAATATCCACAAGCCAGATGACAAATCATTTAGTTTTCACAACATCATTAGAAAAGTATTATTTCCATACTAATCTTATTCTAAAATAATAGAGGTAAAAAAAAATGTTTCAAATCAGAAGGATAGAATGTGGCAATCCTGGACTAGTAAACATGATCTAGTTTCAAATTCCTTGCTTTTTTGCTTTATACATAATTAATTTTTTTTACTTTACTTCTTCTTTTTAAAATGATCAAACCCACTTCTTTGAGCTTTGTTGACACTACCTGCTCGTGGCAGAGGTCCTGACAAATACTCAGTTCATTCACTCAAGCAGAACCCACTGACTCAGCTCCTGGGGTCTGTTTTCTGGAATGAATTTCCCTTTCCCTTGTGCCTCTGGCATTCTGGCAAAACCTGACTACTTTTTCTAAAGCTTACCCATGAGCTAAGCTTGAAGTGTCTGGCCTGTGACTAGTAACGATAACTGCTTAATCAACCAGAGATTGGCTCAACAAACACTGTACTATGTCTACCTACAATACAAACAAGACTAAGATAACTAAAATTAATGATCCATAAGTATTTTGATTTTAAACTTTTAGAAACTAAGTTCTTTAAAAAGATTTGGATAAAAGAAAAATCTTATATCTGTATTGTCTTTATAGTTTGTATCAGTGGTCCTCAACTTTACTGTGCGTTGCAATCACTTGGAAATACTTTAAAAAATACTGAGGTGTAGCTCCCAATCATAGAATTGTGGTTTCATTGTCACCTGAATATTAGAATTTTTAGAAGCTTCCCAGGTGATTCTACAATGTAAAAATTTGGGAACCAGTGGTTCAATTTGTCTCCACTCCAATGACTAAAAGATGTGAATGCAAGCAGGTAGTACTCCATATTATGATAGAATTAGCCAAGTTAAATCTGCAGTTAGGCAGTCTGCACTTGCTAGATTTATATGTCATTGCAAGATTTCCTATCTGTAAAACAGGGATAATAATGCAGCCGTGAAATCAGAGAACAATTACTTCTTGGCAGGAAAGCCACGACAAACCTAGACAGTGTTTTGAAAAGCAGAGACATTACTATGCTGACAAAGGTCCATATAGACAAGCCTACGGTCTTCCCAAGGTCACATATGGGTGTGAGAGCTGGACCATAAAGAAGGCAGAGAGCCAAGGAATTGATGCCTTTGAACTATGGTGCTGGAGAAGACTCCTGAGAGTACCTTAGACAGCAAGGTGATCAAACCAGTCAATCTCAAGTGATATCAATCTTAAATATTCATTGGAAGGACTGATGTTGAAGCTGAAGCTCCAGTATTTCGGTCATCTGATGAGAACAAACAAGTCATTGTAAAATTCCCTGATGCTGGGAAAGATCCAGGGCAGAAGGAGAAAAGGACATCAGAGGATGAGATGGCTGGACAGCATCACTGATGCAATAGACATGAACTTGGGCAAACTTCAGGCAATGGTGAGGGACAGGGAGGCCTGGTGTGCTACATTCCATGGGGTGGCAAACAGTCAGACAGGACTGGGAGACTGAACAACAATACTGAGAATGTTACAAAGTTTAAATAAAGTCTGACTTTAAAATCACTTCCAACAGAGTTTTATAAAGTGCTACCAACATGTATTTATGTCCTTATTTATGTTTGCTGATCTATTTATTTATTATGTAACTCATATCACAAATCACATTGTGCCGTACTTACTTGCTGCTGATTATTTACTGTTTTCCTCTGGGCAGATGGAATCATAGCTTTCATCTTTCTTTCCTAATGTCTAGTGTAGGGATTGGTTCACTGAAAACAACCAATCAGAATTGTTGAGTAGGCAAATGTAGAGATGAACTTAAACAAAAAGTATAGTGGAGTGGACAGTATAGTGAAAATGAAAACCAAAAATTAGGATTTGAATTACACCTCTATCACTCATTAGCTTTGTGGACATAAAAAATCCCTAACTCTTTGAGGACTTGATTTCTTCATCTGTAGCCCTTCAGCTCAGTTCAGTTCAGTTCAGTTCAGTCACTCAGTCGTGTCCGATGCTTTGCAACTCCATGAATCGCAGCACGCCAGGCCTCCCTGTCCATCACCAACTCCCGGAGTTCACTCAGACTCACATCCATCGAGTCGGTGATGCCATCCAGCCATCTCATCCTCTGTCGTCCCCTTCTCCTCCTGTTCCCAATCCCTCCCAACATCAGAGTCCTTTCCAATGAGTCAACTCTTCTCATGAGGTGGCCAAAGTACTGGAGTTTCAGCTTTAGCATCATTCCTTCCAAAGAACACCTAGGACTGATCTCCTTCAGAATGGACTGGTTGGATCTTCTTGCAGTCCAAGGGACTCTCAAGAGTCTTCTCCAACACCACAGTTCAAAAGCATCAATTCTTCAGCACTCAGCTTTCTTCACAGTCCAACTCTCACATCCATACATGACCACTAGAAAAACCATAGCCTTGACTAGACGGACCTTAGTCGGCAAAGTAATGTCTCTGCTTTTGAATATACTATCTAGGTTGGTCATAACTTTCCTTGCAAGCAGTATCTTTTAATTTCATGGCTACAATCACCATCTGCAGTGATTTTGGAGCCCCCAAAAAAATAAAGTCTGACCCTGTTTCCACTGTTTCCCCTTCTATTTCCCATGAAGTGATGGGACCAGATGTCATGATCTTCGATTTCTGAATGTTGAGCTTTAAGCCAACTTTTTCACTCTCTTCTTTCACTTCCATAAAGAAGCTTTTTAGTTCCTCTTCACTTTCTGCCATAAGGGTGGCGTCATCTGCATATCTGAGGTTATTGATATTTCTCCTGGCAATCTTGATTCCAGCTTGTGTTCTTCCAGCCCAGCGTTTCTCATGATGTACTCTGCATATAAGTTAAATAAGCAGGGTGACAATATACAGCCTGTAGCCCTTGGGCAATGATTTTTCTTACTCAGTGTGTCCTGATCAGTGCTAAGCACTGGGGCTGTGGAGATGAATAAGACACAAGCCTCTCTCTGTGAAAAACTAACAGTTTTTTAGATCATTTATCACATTCATTTTATCAGAAAAAAATCAGTTTTGAATAACATTCTTCGAAGAATAAAACAAGAATAAGACAAATGAAACCTTTACAGTGCTTTCTCATGAAGCATTTCTTTGAGTTTATGGACAGTCTATGTATTCAAAGTGAAGATTTTTAAGTGTCTAAATCTTCAGCCCCCAAACACTTTTAATCTGAAATGAATAGGTATGACTTATACCTAGATAAAGGTCTAAATTACTGAAGCTACATAAGAGGGAGAAAAACAGTTACCCATGTCTGAACTCTTTCCTGTAAATACGTTAAAATCGTTTCCCTCATGTTTTCCTCCTTTACCTACCTACCATAATTTTAACAGGGTGTTTTAGGAAAAAAAGAAAAAGAAAACATACATAGATCCAGGTTCAAATCCAGCCTTCACTACATACTAGCTTTGTCGTCTCAGGCACGACAACAAGGATATTCTTGGTTGGCAAGTAGAGCCCTATTGGATCGTTCAAGAACCCAGGCTCCATCTGTGGCTCTGTCCTCCCGGGGTGCAAGATATGACTCTATATCCTTTGCATATAGTTGGCTGTGGAAGAAGAGTTCAGAGCCTCTCAAGGGAGGTGATCACAAGCCCTGCCTGGAAGCAAGGTGCATCCTTTCTGCCCGCATACTATTGGCCAAAGCTTAGACACATGCCCACCCTAACATCTAAACTGAACTAGAAGTGGGGCCAGTAAAAACAGAACAGTGGGGTTTTGGTGACCAGACGGTAGTGTCTGGCGTGACCATCTAAAAGCTGAGGATGCAGACAACAAGGGAGGGAAATAACCAGAGAGTATAAAGTTAGTATTGAGAGTCAAGTAACAAATCTATTAGAAGAGATATTTGGGGCACAATTCATGATCAGGCTGATTCCTTTTCGAATAAGAGTAAGATTTTACTAAGTATTTAAAAAGCAAGTTGCACCTTAATTCATCTAACCTTGGCCATGAACATCCTCCACTTTACAGATGGGAAAATGAGGCATAGAGATACTAAGTAACTTGCCCAAGTTAGTAAGTAGCAGTCAAGATTCAAATTCAGGATTCCATGTGCTTAACTATCAGGCAACAGTGCCTTGCTTGTTCTGGCTGGCCTCATAGGGACTGGGTCTAAAAGTCTGAGAAGCCATGTTAAATCTGATGAAAGCATTTTTACACAGAATTTACACTGAAGTATAGTGTTTAAATCAATAATCAGAGAATGGCACACTATCACCTTGGAAAAATATATATTTGCTTTGGCTAGTACATGTAGCCCTACCCATGAGATTTCTTTTGGTTGTAAGCAACAAAAAATAATTCTTATTAACTGAAACAGATAATAGCTTCTTTTAAATGATGCCAGGTAGCTTATACAATATAGGAAGGCTAAAAATAATGGAAGCCTCTTCTTAATACTATTGTGAGTCTTGTTTTATGTCATTTCTGTATCTTATCCTAGATTCTTCTGAAGACAGAGTCTGGGACAAAAGTGAATGAACAGGTAGAATATTCTGGAGGTGATCTCAAGGAAACAGGGAAACGGGAATAGCCACCTCTGGATCCAGTTATTGAGCTGGCCACCACCATGGACAACTCTGAGGAACCCTATAAATTGCTCTCAAAGATATTTTCCCAATAGACACAAACTGAAGACATCATCTTCTACCTTTTGCTGGCCACAAGTGGTCCCATGGGTATTAACTTCTCTTTCACTCTGTAGTGAAAATCCCACATCAGAGAAATACCAGGTCAGGAAGCAAGTAGTATACCCTGCAGGCCTGAGGAGGGGAGTGATGTCATATTGCATCTGGCAAGGAAGGTGGGTGCCATGGAACTGTCCTGAGGCAGGGGCTGGAGGAAGGAGATGAGAGGATTCAAAGCAGCCTATACTGTGCACCACCTGCTCAGCACCTTATTGCTTGACCCATAGTGAGTACTGAGTGAACAGTGGCAGGCCATAATACCAGCTCTAGCCATACAGAGAGAAGGAGAGAAGACCCCCAGGCTATTCTGCCAGGGCCAGAGGCCCAGGGGCATTGTCAGTAGCACTGAAGAGCAAGCTAAGTGGTCTGGTCCTTGGAGAAGAACCATGATTTCGTATTACTAAATGCTCTCTCCGATTTCAACTTGTGTGAATGTTAATTACTAAAACTTTCATCCTAAAATGATGTAATCAATTAGGCAGTTCCTGGCTCTGAGTGGATGAAATGAATTGCCCTTCTTTCAAAATCACTTATATCCAATCTCGAAAATTTTTCCCTTGATTGGAAGACTCACACCGACTACTACAAATCATAACGCAAAGCCATACACGTGCGTAATGCATGTACTGTAGTCTGTTTAAATGAAGGGTGCTTGATTAAAGGAGGATGACGAGAAAGATGAAAATGGGGCAGGCTAATCTCTGGAGCATCTTTTTAAAGTCTGCTGGTCAGATATAATCACCCTGCAACTTTGCATTTCAGGGTAGCAAGACCTTACAAACTGAAATCATGCTGAAAACATATGCTCTTCTTGTTAAACCATCATTGAGTACATCTGGAAATCAAAATTTAGAAGGAGGAAGACCAGGCATTTTCTCTTAACAGTGATCATTAAAAAGTTTCTTCAAACAAGCTAGAGGAGAAAAGGGGTAAGTAAAAGTTATTGTTTTTTTTTAATCAATTTTCATGGATTTTCCTCTGGATCATTTGAAGCGGCTTTCTTGTTCTCCTCAGCTTTCCCAAGTTGGTATGTTTGACTATAAGAGACACTGTTTCTGGTCCTGGGAGTCCAGATATTCAGAAAATTTGTTTTGAAATCAAAGGGGAAACTGAGAAATAACCATTTCAGTGTTTGATATGGATTTATTTTTTGCCATGAAGAATCTTGGTAAGGAAAAGCAGTTGTGAAATACAAATGGCTTCAGTAATTTGAATCACGATGCCTCACTCTGGAAAACTAGATGCTACCTGGCTTCAGTCATCCACTGGGTGGTTCCGCTCTCACGGGGCTGCCAAAGAGAGGGCTGTTTCAACAGGCGCTTGCTGTATTAACTACAGAAACATAAAGGCTATAACAATTTCAAACTACTTTTCTCAGGGATTGAAATAGTTTGATGATGTAATTAAATTATATTCTTGAAAGGACAGGCAACCTCCTCACAAAGAAGATATGTGTCCTGCCGTTGGGAAGAATGCAGGGAGATGCCAAGGGTACAACTGTCTACTTCTCTGTAATCTTCCTCAGTTGGATAATTTAGACATTTGCTGTATCCAATTTTAATGTTTGGTTTAGCATGAAATATGAATAAAGTAGCAGATCTAATAAATGACTAGATTAATAGAAACCACGGTATAGGTAGAGGCAGGGGCCATTTGCCACAGTTTTGTGTACCACTCCCCCAAAATAGAAATGGTAAATCTTAGCCTTAGAAAGATTAGCTGTCAGCTGGAAATAGTTGTTTCCATTTTCTTGAACTAACATGGGTGGCAGCGCCTGGCAAAATACCACAGATTATTTGTTCTTATGTAGCAGCCTTGGAATATGAGAAGAGGCCAGAAAAGTAGAGAGGAGCCAGACGTAGGAGAAGAAAAGCCTCATGGAGCCAGACTTTTACGCCTTCCAGGGCTTCTGAGATTTTTTTTAAAATTGCTATTAAAAAAAAAAAAACTCGAATTTTAAATAGAGAAGTAACAAAACCTACTTAATCTTTAAAATGTTGTTCTGTTTATTGTGTGGAGAATGGATTTTAGGGAGCAAAGATTGGAATCTGGGAGTAGCTAGGGTGAGCATGATGGTGGACAACATTGAAATCTGTATGTTATGTGTTACTTTGCTCAACATTTTGTTTAAAAGGATTTCATTTGTCTGGAATTAGTGAATCAAGTTACAAATGTACTTATATCTGTTGCTTCTGAGATTATTTATATATATACATATACATGTATGTATTATAATCGTTGAGTAGCTTAAAGAAAAGGTTTATTTGCCTCATATTGCAAGAAAGACCTCAATGGCATCACTGACTTGATGAACATGAGTTTGCGCAAGCTCCAGGAGTTGGTGATGGACAGGGAAGCCTGGCGCGCTGCAGTCCACGGGTTCACGAAGAGTCGGACATGATTGAGCGACTGAACTGACTGAAGTCCAGATGTGCCTTACAGTTGCTCAATGTATGCCGTACCTTCAGTTCTACTGATAGCATCTCAGTGAGCCGAAAAGACAGGGAAAAGAGGAGAAGGATTTTCTTATCACAAGGGTTTTATTAATAGCTTTAATGCAGGAAGGTCAAGAAAGTATTTCTCAAAAATATCATTTGAGGAACTGTGTCACATGGGCAACCCTAACTGGAAGAAATGCTGAGAGGTTAAATATTTTTCTCCTGATACTTTGCCATTCTGGACAAGATCAGAAATCTCTTAGCACAAAAAAGGAAGTAGTGGCTAACAGATAGGGACAAATAGGGCCTACCACTCTATTAGTGGTGCTCTCTATCCTATGTGCTTGCCTGCCTGAAACACAGCAGTCAGCTACAATATTAAAACCATTACCACCTTTGAAGATAGGACTTTAAAATCCTCACAGTAAAGACATTCCCATCATCTGTAAAATGATGGGCTTAGTGAATCATTGCAGTAAATAATCTGTAGTACATGTTTTTTATTAAAAATAAAAAGGACAAGGCTTCACAGATCCTTGATGAATCCTCATGGGTCACAGCCTTATTGTGGTGAAGGGGCTTGTATAACTCAGTGGAGCTACAAGCCATGCCATTCAGGACCCACACAAGATGCACAGGTCACAGTAGATAGTCTGACAAAACATGGCCCACTGGAGGCCAGTTTCTTTCCATGAGAACCCCACGGACAGTATGAAAACACAAAAAGATATGACACCAGAAGATGAGCTCCCCAGGTCAGAAGATGTCCATAGGCTACTGGGGAAGAGCAGAGGGCAATTAGTAAAGCCTCCAGAAAGAAAGAAGAGGCCAGGCCAAAGCAGAAACGATGCTCAGTTGTAGACGTGTCTTATGGTAAAAGCGAAGTCTGATTCTATGAACAATATTGCATAGGAACCTGGACTGTTAGGTCCATGAATCAAGGTAAATTGAATGATGGTCAAGCAGGAGATGGCAAGAGTGAATATCAAAATCTTAGGAATCAGTGAACTAAAATGGATAAGAATGAGTGAACTGAATTCAGATGACCATTATATCTACTACTGTGGGAAAGAATCTCTTAGGAGAAGTGGAGTAGCCATCAACATCAACAAAAGAATCCAAAATGCAGTACTTGAGTGCAATCTTAAAAACAACAAAATGATCCCAGTTTGTTTCCAAGGCAAACCACTCAACATCACAGTATGCAAGTCTATGCCCCAGTACTGATGCTGAAGAAACTGAAATCAACCATTCTATGAAGACCTATAAGACATTCTAGAAATAAAGCCAAAAAAAAAAAAAAAAGATGTCCTTTTCATCGTAGGAGATTGGAATGTGAAAGTTGGAAGTCAAGAGATACCTGGAGTAACAGACAAGGTTGTCTTTGGAGTACAAAATGAAGCTGGGAAAAGGCTACCAGAGTTTTGTCAAGAGAACACACTGGTCATAGCAAACACCTTTTCCCAACAACACAGGAGACCACCCATGGACATCACCAGATGGTTAATACTGAAATCAGGTTGATTATATTCTTTGCAGTTGAACATGGAGAAGTTCAGTACAATCAGCAAAAACAAGACCTGGAGCTGACTGTGGATCAGATCATCAGCTCCTTGTTGCAAAATTCAGGGTTAAATTGAAGAAATTAGGGAGGACTAGTAGGCCATTCAGGTATGATCTATATCAAATCCCATATGATTATACAGTGGAGGTGAAAAATAGATTCAAGGAATTAGGTATGGTAGACAGAGTGCCTGAAGAACTCTGGACAGAAGTTTGTAATACTGTACAGGAGGCAATGATCAAAACCATCCTAAAGAAAAATAAATGCAAGGAGGCAAAAGGGTTGTCTCTGTAGGCTTTACAAATAGCTGAGTAAACAAGGGAAGCAAAAAGCAAGGGAGATAGGGGAAGATATACTCAACTAAATGCATAATTCTAGAGAATAGTAGGGAGAGATAAGAAGGTCTTATAAATGAACACTGGGCTTCCTGAGTAACTCTGTCAGTAAAGCATCTGCCTGCAATGTGGGAAACCTAGGTTCAGTTCCTGGGTCAGGAAGTTCCCTTGGAGAAGGAAATGGCAACATACTTCATTCTTGCCTGGAGAATCTCATGGACAGAGGAGCCTGGTGGGCTACAGTTCACAGAATCACAAGAGTCAGACATAACTTAGCACTCTTTCTTTCTTCTTTCTTTCTTTTTTTTTAATATATAGTAATGGGTATATTTTATCCCAATCTTGCAATTTAGCCCTCCTTTCTGCAATCCCCCTATAAACATACATTTTCTAAAAACTTACCAGAAAAATCAGTAAGTCATAAATACATAAAATAAATAGTTATATTAATACACCTCAAGTTTCAACAGTATTTTTAGAGAAAAAACTGTGTAACCAATAGAGGGACCTGGTTTCCCCTTCATAGAATCAGTTTGCAACTCCCTCCTGGCAAACCGTTTGTTTTAAGAGGGCAATGTTACATATACTTGTATATATTTCAAACCATGTTGGTCTTTTGCATGCACAAGAAGGAAGTTTCCAGTTAAAGTGTTTGATTGCTCTCCAAGGAAAATAACGTGTACTAAGAGGCATAATTAAAAGATATTGTATTAAGCCGATAGTACCTAAGGATAACTCCCTCAACTTCTTTCTTTCTAAACGAACAGTGCAAATAAGTGGAGGAAAACAGTAGAATGGGAAAGACTAGAGATCCCTTCAAGAAAGTTGGAGATAACAAGGGAACATTTCATGCAAGGATGGCATGATAAAGGTGAGAAATGATAAGTACCTAACAGAGGAAGAAGAGATTAAGAGACAGCAAGAATACGCAGAAGAACTATACAAAGAAAGATCTCAATGACCTGGATAACCATGATGGTGTGGGCATTCACCTAGAGTCAGACATCCTGGGGTATGACGTCAAGTGAGCCTCATTCCAGCTGATCTATTTAAAATCCTAAAAGATGATGCTGTTAAAGTGCTGGACTCAATATGTCAGCAAATTTAGAAAACCAAGCAGTGGCCACAGAACTGGAAAAGGTCAGTTTTCATTCCAATCCCAAAGAAAGGCAATGCCAAAGAATGCTCAAACTACGGCACAACTGAACTTATTTCTCATGCTACTAAGAGTATGCTTACAACCCTTTAAGCAAGGCTTCAGCAGTATGAAAAACAAGAACTTCCAGATGTACAAGCTATATTTAGAGAATGCAGAGGAACCAGAGATCAAATTGCCAACATCTGGATTATAGAGAAAGCGAGGGAATTCCAGAGAAATATCTACTTCACCTTCATTGACCAAGGAAAGCTTTTGATTGTGTGGATCACAACAACCTGGAAAATTCTTAAAGAGATGGTAATACCAGATGAACTTACCTGCCTTCTAAGAAGCCTGTATGTGGGTCAAGAATCAACACTTAGAACCTTACATGGAAAAACTGACTGGTTCAAAATTGGAAAAGGAGTATGACAAGGCTTTATATTGTCAGCCTGTTTATTTAGCTTATATGTAGAGTAAAAGGCAATGGCAACCCACTCCAGTACTCTTGCCTGGAAAATCCCGTGGACAGGGGAGCCTGGTAGGCTGCAGTCCATGGGGTCACTAAAAGTCGGACACAACTGAGCGACTTCACTTTCACTTTTCACTTCCATGCATTGGAGAAGAAAATGGCAACCCACTCCAGTGTTCTTGCCTGGAGAATCCCAGGGACGGGGATAACCCCAGTGGGCTGCCGTCTATGGGGTCACACAGAGTCGGACACGACTGAAGCGACTTAGTGACTTAGCAAATCATGAGAAATGCCAGGCTAGATGAATCACAAGCTGGAATCAAGATTGCCAAGAGAAATATCAACAACCTCAGATACACAGATGACATCACCCTAATGGCAGAAAGTAAAGAGGAACTAAAGAGCCTCTTGATGAAGGTGAAAGAGGAGAGTGAAAAAGTTGGCCTAAAACTAAACGTTCAAAAACTAAAATCATGGCATCCAGTCCCATCACTTCATGGAAAATAGATGGGGGGAAAATGGAAGCAGTGGCAAGATTTATTTTCTTGGGCTCCAAAATCACTGTGGATGGTGACTGCAGCTATGAAATTAGAAGACATTTGCTCCTTGGAAGGAACATTATGACAAACCTAGACAGTAATTAAGAAGCAAAAATATCACTTTGCTGACAAAGGCCCATATAGTCAAAGCTATGGTTTTTCCAGTAGTCATGTACAGATGTGAGAGTTGGACTATAAAGAAAGCTGAGCGCCAAAGAATTAGTGATTCAAATTGTGGTTCTGGAGAAGACTCTTGAAAATCCCTTGGACTGCAAGGAAATCAACCCATTCAACCCTAAAAAAATTAACCCTAAATATTCATTCGAAGGACTGATGCTTAATCTGAGTCTCCCATACTCTGGCCACCTGATGCAAAGATCTGAGTCATTGGAAAAGACCCTGATGCTGGGGAAGATTGAAGGCAGAAAAAGAAGAGAGCAGTGAAGGGTGAAATGGTTAGATAGTATCACCTATTTAATCCACATGAATCTGAGCAAACTCCAGAAGATAGTGAAGGACAGGGAAGTCTGGTGTGCTGCAGTCCATGGGGTAACAAAGAGTTGGACACGACTTACCAACTGAACAACAACCACAACAATTATATATTTAATTTGAGAAAAGAACTCAAACTAATATAAAACTAATACCCTTTTGATATTGTACTTGGAGATTACTTTCTTCTTCTCCAGCCGTGTAATATCTCAGCATCAATTATACTGCGTTATTTAGTAAGCTGGCAAATGGGATCACCATCACTAATCCAGATGTGGACATCTTGGTTCCTTGCTTCTGGTACTATTTTTCCTTCTACTCTAGAATTCTGTTGTTAACAACAAGGCTATACTGAACTTCTCTTGTGGTACAGTGGATAAGAATCTGCCAGTTAATGCGGGGGACATGGGCTTCATCTCTGGTCCAAGAAGATTCTACATGCCATGGAGCAGCCTGCAAGCTGCAAGAACTGAGTCCACATGCTACAATGACAGAAACCTGTGCACCTAGAGCTTGTGATCACAAGCAAGAGAAGACGTCACAATGAGAAGCTCATGGACCACAATGAAGAGCAGTCCTTTCTTGCTGCCGCTAGAGGAAACCCAAGTGCAACAACAGAGACCTAGTGCAACCAAAAATAAATAAGAATATACTAGGAAAGCCAGCCAGGAAAACCCTAGGAGGCTCCAATTATAAGCTGCACAAAAGTTAAAATGACAGCCTAAAATGTAAAGTTAGCACACCATGGTGGTCCAGGGGTTAAGACTTTGTACTTCTAAAGTGAGGTACAGAAGTTTTATCCCTGAATGGAAAATGAAGATTGCACATGTTATGTGGCATGGACCAAAAAAAAAAAAAAAAACCCTAAAATGTTAAGTCAGATTTAAGTTAATTTAGAACTGGTGAAAAGCATTCACTTTTCTAAGTCTTGCTAAGTCTAAGACTGCTACAATAAGCAAACAGTAAGATTTACTTCATGGGAAATAGATGGGGAAACAGTGGAAACAATGTCAGACTTTATTTTTGGGGGGCTCCAAAATCACTGCAGATGGTGACTGCAGCCATTAAATTAAAAGACGCTTATTCCTTGGAAGGAAATTGATGACCAACCTAGATAGCATATTAAAAAGCAGAGACATTACTTTGCCAACAAAGGTCCATTTGTCAAGGCTATGGTTTTTCCAGTGGTCATGTATGGATGTGAGAGTTGGACTGTGAAGAAAGCTGGGCACCGAAGAATTGATGCTTTTGAATTGTGGTGTTGGAGAAGACTCTTGAGAGTCCCTTGGACTGCAAGTAGATCCAACCAGTCCATTCTAAAGGAGATCAGTCCTGGGTGTTCTTTGGAAGGAATGATGCTAAAGCTGAAACTCCAGTACTTTGGCCACCTGATGCGAAGAGTTGACTCATTGGAAAAGACTCTGATGCTGGGAGGGATTGGGGGCAGGAGGAGAAGGGGATGACAGAGGATGAGATGGCTGGATGGCATCACCGACTCAATGGACATGAGTTTGAGTGAATTCCGGGAGTTAGTGATAGACAAGGAGGCCTTGTGTGCTGCAATTCATGGGGTTACAAAGAGTCGGACATGACTGAGCAATTGAACTGAACTGAACTGAAGATTTATTTGGAGGACTAGAATAGTTCATAAATTACAATTGATGCTATTGTTAATTACTCAGTTCAGTTCAGTTCAGTCACTCAGTTGTGTCGGACTCTTTGCGGCCCCATGGACTGCAGCACACTAGTCTCCCTTGCCCATCACCAACTTCCAGAGATTGCTTAAACACATGTCCATTGAGTCAGTAATGCCATCTAACCATCTTATCCTCTGTCATCCCCTTCTCCTCCTGCCTTCAATCTTTCCCAGCATCAGGGTCTTTTCCAATGAGTCGGCTCTTTGCATGAGCTGGCCAAAGTATTGGGGCTTCAGTTTTAGCATCAGTCCTTCCAATAAATATTCAAGACTGATTTCCTTTATGATTGACTGGTTTGGTCTCCTTGCAGTCCAAGGGACTCTCAAGAGTCTTCTCCAGCACCACAGTTCAATAGCATCAATTCTTCGGTGCTCAGCTTTCTTTGTGGTCCAACTCTTACATCCATACATGACTACTGGAAAAACCATAGCCTTGACTAGATGGACCTTTGTTGACAAAGTAATATCTCTGCTTTTCAATATGCTGTCTAGGTTTGTAATAGCTTTTCTTCAAAGGAACAAGCATCTTTTAATTTCATAGCTGCAGTCACTATCTGCAGTGATTTTGTAGCCCATAAAAAAAAAGTTTGTTACTGTTTCCATCTTTTCCTTGTCTATTTGCCATGAAGTGATGAGACCAGATGCCATGATCTTAGTTTTTTGAATGCTGAGTTTTATGCCAGCTTTTTCACTCTCCTCTTTCACTTTCATCAAGAGACCCTTTAGTTGGTCTTCACTTTCTGCCATAAGGGTGGAATCATCTGCATATCTCAGGTTATTGATATTTCTCCCAGCGATCTTGATTCCAGCTTGTGCTTCAACCAGACAGATATTTTGTATGATGTACTCTGCATATAAGTTAAATCAGCAGGGTGACAATATACAGCCTTGACATACTCCTCTCCCAATTTGGAACCAGTCCATTGTTCCATGTCCAGTTCTAACTGTTGCTTTTTGATCTGCATACAGGTTTCCTAGGAAGCAGGTAAGGTGGTCTGGTATTCCCTTCTCTTTAAGAATTTTCCACAGTTTGTTGTGATCCACACAGTCAAAAACTGTAGTGTAGTCAATGAAACAGAAGTAGAGGTTTTCCTGGAATTCTCTTGCTTTTCTGTGATCAAATGGATGTTGGCAATTTGATCTCTGGTTCCTCTGCCTTTTCTAAATCCAGCTTGAACATCTGGAAGTTTCCATACTGGAAGTTTGAGAACATCTGGAACATCTGGAAGTTTACATACTGTGGAAGCCTAGCTTGGAGAATTTTGAGCATTACTTTACTAGCATGTGAGATGAGTGCAATTGTGCGGTAGTTTGAGCATTCTTTGACATTGCCTTTCTTTGGGATTGGAATGAAAATTGACATTTCCCAGTCCTGTGGCCACTGCTGAGTTTTCCGAATTTGCTGGAATATTGAGTGTAGCACTTTAACAGCATCATCTTTTAGGATTTGAAATAGTTCAGCTGGAATTCCATCACCTCCACTACCTTTGTTTGTAGTGATGCTTCCTAAGGCCCACTTGACTTACACTCCAGGATGTCTGGCTCTAGGTGAATGATCACACCATCATGGTTAACTGGTCATTAAGACCTTTTTTGTAAAGTTCTTCTGTATATTCTTGCCACCTATTCTTAATATCTTCTGCTTTTTAAGATCCATACCATTTCTGTCTTTTATTGTGCCCATCTTTGCATATAATACAAGGCATAGTCTAGCTTTATTACATATTTAGCCTCATTTAATGAGAACAAGAGTTAGAGAGTATTCTTTATCTGACTTAACAGATGAAGAAAATGAGGCCAGATAGTGCTAGGATTTGAACACTGGCTCCAAAACCCATCTTCTTAAACAACAAATTAGGGTGTTTTTGTATTCCTAGCAGTTAGGCTTATACTCTTAACTAAATCTTCATGTTTGTTCTTATTTGCAATTTTTGCCTTTCCCCAGAGAAAGACATACATAAGTCCTTTGAGGGCATTTATCTCATCTTGTGCTCAGACTCATAATAAGTTCATTTATTTGCTCAACAAATGCTTACAATGTGGCATACTCCTGGGTAGATTCTGAGGAAATAAAATGATTGGATATTGCCTTGCCTAAAACAATTACAGTCTACAGGCAGGAAAGATAAACAAATATTGTTGATACAGGATGATACTGTACTTTGGTTCTAAGGATGCAACCTAGAAGACTTAAGAACTGCAGAGTAAGGGAAGAAGGACAAGTCGGGATTCAGGATGAGGGGGCATCTAAACTAAGTCTTAGAAGAGGAAATAACACAGTTTTGTGGATGAAAAGAGTTTATAGCAGCACTCCAAGCAAAGGAGAAATTTATGAAAAAGCGGGTCTAGAATTGAAAACTATTGGCATATGGATGGACTGATCCACAACTGAGAGTTTGTGGGGCAGGTGAGGGGAAAAGATAAGGGAAGTAGTGTGCCGGCCATAAAAAGAGAAAGGTGGTAGAATGATTGCACTAGAGAATGAAGTGGGCAGAAAGGGAGAAAGGAGCAGGCTTGAGGGTCTGAGTGTCTCTAGCAAAAAGCCCATGTGCACTTGTACTTGTGAGAGAAGTGCCAAGAAGTCTTGAAAGTAAAAGATTTTGTAGATTGGTACTTTGTGGCTTAAGATTTCTAGAGTTGTGGAAATGATGGCCACTTTTCTAGCAGAGAAAGATTATGACAGGACCAAACAAAACTCTATTGGCTCATTCTCATGCAGTTGGCAAAAGGCTGAGTGATTTTTACAGAAAGGTACGTAAAACCCACGTGGTAGTCTTTGCTTCCTACAAGGAAAGCCTAAACAGTGGCATCTGCGATCAACTGCATGTGCAATTTCTGCTGATTCCAGCTTTTTGATACAGAACTATGTAGTAACCTCCTCTAGAAGTACCTAAAAGATAAAATCCACCCATGAGATAATGTTAATCAATAATGTAATTTGTTCTTTCACTCACCAGATGGACAGTACCGTAGAGTATATCACTTCCCAGATGTATTGGGTATTTTTTTCTGTTTCATTTTTCTCTTCCTGAAGGGTATTCTGACACATCTTTTGAAGGCATCATCTCTCAGTTAGGCTTTGGCCTGTTGGGTCAGACCCTCACATCCCTAAAGACAGATCTTATGCAAGATATATTTGCCCCTTGAGACTGCTCTAAGGAGACTCAGAAAGAGCTTTGCTAAACAGTAGCTGAAAGGCAAATAGTTGATCTACCCCAACATTTTTAATACAAAACAATTCTCTCTGAGACACCAGATTTGAATGAAAATCTACTCATTGAAAACTCATGTAATAATTGCATTGAGAGCACATTCAAGGAAAATACTGATTATGAAAATAAAGATAAACTACAAAATGAGATCAAGCTGTATCATAGGAAATATAAAACCAGTTATTGGTACATTGTACTTGGAACTTTGGGCGAAATTGTTACAATTATATCATAAACAGAAGTAGATAATCATGTAGGCCAACAGAAAACTGATACCATTCACTATTGCAAAGAGAAAACATATGTAACTTAACAATATTTTCTACTTAAATATCTATGGCCTAATATTCCTTATTTAAATTTATCACGAAGATTTTTACAAACCATAAACTACTAAGACAGCAAAAGCTTTAACATTGAATTTTTTTTTAATTAATTTATTTATTTTTAATTTTTACTTTACAATTCTGTATTGGTTTTGGCATAGATTGACATGAATCCACCACAGGTGTACATGCGTTCCCAAACATGAGCCCCCCCAGGGGGGGGCGGGGGACAATATCTCTCTGGGTCATCCCCGCGCGTCAGCCCCAAGCGTGTCATATCCTGCATCAGACATAGACTGGCATTTCGATTCTTACATGATATTATACATGTTTCAATGCCATTCTCCCAAATCATCACACCCTCTCCCTCTCCCTCTGAGTCCAAAAGTCCGCTATACACATCTGTGTCTTTTTTGCTGTCCTGCATACAGGGTCATCACTGCCATCTTTCTAAATTCCATATATATGTGTTAGTATACTGTATTGGTGTTTTTCTTTCTGGCTCACTTCACTCTGTATAATTGGCTCCAGTTTCATCCATCTCATCAGAACTGATTCAAATGTATTCTTTTTAATGGCTGAGTAATACTCCATTGTGTATATGTACCACAGCTTTCTTATCCATTCATCTACTGATGGACATCTAGGTTGTTTCCATGTCCTGGCTATTATAAACAGTGCTGTGATGAACACTAGGGTACATGTGTCTCTTTCAATTCTGGTTTCCTCTGTGTGTATGCCCAACACTGGGATTGCTGGGTCATAAGGCATTTCTATTTGCAATTTTTTAAGGAATCTCCACACTGTTCTCCATAGTGGCTGTACTAGTTTGCATTCCCACCAACAGTGTAGGAGGGTTCCCTTCTCTCCACATCCTCTCCAGCATTTATTGCTTGCAGATTTTTGGATCGCAGACATTCTGACTGGTGTGAAGTGGTACCTCATTGTGGTTTTGATTTGCATTTCTCTAATAATGAGTGATGTTGAGCATCTTTTCATGTGTTTGTTGGCCATCCGTATGTCTTCTTTGGAGAAATGTCTATTTAGTTCTTTGACCCATTTTTTGATTGGGTCGTTTATTTTTCTGGAATTGAGCTGCAGGAGTTGCTTGTATATTTTTGAGATTAGTTGTTTGTCAGTTGCTTCATTTGCTATTATTTTCTCCCATTCTGAAGGCTGTCTTTTCACTTTGCTTATGTTTTCCTTTGTTGTGCAAAAGCTTTTAATTTTAATTAGATCCCATTTGTTTATTTTTGCTTTTATTTCCAGAATTCTGGGAGGTGGATCATAGAGGATCCTGCTGTGGTTTATGTCGGAGAGTGTTTTGCCTATGTTCTCCTCTAAGAGTTTTATAGTTTCTGGTCTTACATTTAGATCTTTAATCCATTTTGAGTTTATCTTTGTGTGCGGTGTTAGAAAGTGATCTAGCTTCATTCTTTTACAAGTGGTTGACCAGTTTTCCCAGCACCACTTGTTAAAGAGATTGTCTTTACTCCATTGTATATTCTTGCCTCCTTTGTCAAAGATAAGGTGTCCATATGTATGTGGATTTATCTCTGGGCTTTCTATTTTGTTCCATTGATCTATATGTCTGTCTTTGTGCCAATACCATACTGTCTTGATGACTGTGGCTTTGTAGTAGAGCCTGAAGTCAGGCAAATTGATTCCTCCAGTTCCATTCTTCTTTCTCAAGATTGCTTTGGCTATTCGTGGTTTTTTGTATTTCCATACAAATCTTGAAATTATTTGTTCTAGTTCTGTGAAAAATATCGCCGGTATCTTGATAGGGATTGCATTGAATTTGTAAATTGCTTTGGGTAATATACTCATTTTCACTATATTGATTCTTCCGATCCATGAGCATGGTATATTTCTCCATCTATTAGTGTCCTCTTTGATTTCTTTCATCAGTGTTTTATAGTTTTCTGTATATAGGTCTTTAGTTTCTTTAGGTAGATATATTCCTAAGTATTTTATTCTTTTTGTTGCAATGGTGAATGGAATTGTTTCCTTAATTTCTTCTTCTACTTTCTCATTATTAGTGTATAGGAATGCAAGGGATTTCTGTGTGTTGATTTTATATCCTGCAACTTTACTATATTCATTAATTAGCTCTAGTAATTTTCTGGTAGAGTCTTTAGTGTTTTCTATGTAGAGGATCATGTCATCTGCAAACAGTGAGAGTTTTACTTCTTCTTTTCCAATTTGGATTCCTTTTATTTCTTTTTCTGCTCTGATTGCTGTGGCTAAAACTTCCAGAACTATGTTGAATAGTAGTGGTGAAAGTGGGCACCCTTGTCTTGTTCCTGACTTACGGGGAAATGCTTTCAATTTTTCACCATTGAGGATAATGTTTGCTGTGGGTTTGTCATATATAGCTTTTATTATATTGAGGTATGTTCCTTCTATTCCTGCTTTCTGGAGAGTTTTTATCATAAATGGATGTTGAATTTTGTCAAAGGCCTTCTCTGCATCTATTGAGATAATCATATGGCTTTTATTTTTCAATTTGTTAATGTGGTGAATTACATTGATTGATTTGCGGATATTGAAGAATCCTTGCATCCCTGGGATAAAGCCCACTTGGTCATGGTGTACGATCTTTTTAATGTGTTGTTGGATTCTGATTGCTAGAATTTTGTTGAGGATTTTTGCATCTATGTTCATCAGTGATATTGGCCTGTAGTTTTCCTTTTTTGTAGTATCTTTGTCAGGTTTTGGTACTAGGGTGATGGTGGCCTCATAGAATGAGTTTGGAAGTTTCCCTTCCTCTGCAATTTTCTGGAAGAGTTTGAGTATGATAGGTGTTAACTCTTCTCGAAATTTCTGGTAGAATTCAGCTGTGAAGCCGTCTGGACCTGGGCTTTTGTTTGCTGGAAGATTTCTGATTACAGTTTCAATTTCCGTGCTCGTGATGGGTCTGTTAAGATTGTCTATTTCTTCCTGGTTTAGTTTTGGAAAATTGTATTTTTCTAAGAATTTGTCCATTTCTTCCAGGTTGTCCATTTTATTGGCATATAATTGCTGATAGTAGTCTCTTATGATCCTTTGTATTTCTGTGTTGTCTGTTGTGATCTCTCCATTTTCATTTCTAATTTTATTTTTCTCTCTTTGCTTCTTGATGAGTCTGGCTAATGGTCTGTCAATTTTATTTATCCTTTCAAAGAACCAGCTTTTGGCTTTGTTGATTTTTGCTATGGTCTCTTTTGTTTCTTTTGCATTTATTTCTGCCCTAATTTTTAAGATTTCTTTCCTTCTGCTAACTCTGGGGTTCTCTAATTCTTCCTTTTCTAGTTGCTTTAGGTGTAGAGTTAGGTTATTTATTTGACTTTTTTCTTGTTTCTTGAGGTATGCCTGTATTGCTATGAACTTTCCTCTTAGCACTGCTTTTATGGTGTCCCACAGGTTTTGGGTTGTTGTGTTTTCATTTTCATTAGTTTCTATGCATATTTTGATTTCTTTTTTGATTTCTTCTGTGATTTGTTGGTTATTCAGAAGCGTGTTGTTCAGCCTCCATATGTTGGAATTTTTAATAGGTTTCCTCCTGTAATTGAGATCTAATCTTAGTGCATTATGGTCAGAAAAGATGCTTGGAATGATTTCGATTTTTTTGAATTTATCAAGGTTATATTTATGGCCCAGGATGTGATCTATCCTGGAGAAGGTTCCATGAGCACTTGAGAAAAAGGTGAAATTCATTGTTTTGGGGTGAAATGTCCTATAGATATCAATTAGGTCTAACTGGTCTAATGTATCATTTAAAGTTTGTGTTTCTTTGTTAATTTTCTGTTTAGTTGATCTGTCCATATGTGTGAGTGGGGTATTAAAGTCTCCCACTATTATTGTGTTGTTGTTAATTTCCTCTTTCATACTTGTTAGCATTTGTCCTACATATTGCGGTGCTCCTATATTGGGTGCATATATACTTATAATTGTTATATCTTCTTCTTGGATTGATCCTTTGATCATTATGTAGTGGCCTTCTTTGTCTCTTTTCACAGCCTTTGTTTTAAAGTCTATTTTATCGGATATGAGTATTGCCACTCCTGCTTTCTTTTGGTCTCTATTTGCATGGAATATCTTTTTCCAACCCTTCACTTTCAGTCTGTATGTGTCCCTTGTTTTGAGGTGGGTCTCTTGTAAGCAGCATATAGAGGTTTCTTGTTTTTGTATCCAATCGGCCAGTCTTTGCCTTTTGGTTGGGGCATTCAATCCATTTACGTTTAAGGTAATTATTGATAAGTATGATCCCGTTGCCATTT